>NC_090023.1:250323574-250923574 GCF_037176765.1 Anolis sagrei
TAAGCAGTTCAGGCTGAACACCAGTAACTAGCCCAAGGTCACCCTTTCAGTTTTATGGCTTCGTGGGGAATTGAATCTGCATTTCCCAAATCCCCATTCCATGTGCTAACCACTAAATTACAGTGGTCTTAATGTTTCTGGTTCAGGTCAGTCAAATTCTTATATTCACAGACTCTTGCAAACCCCTTTCATTTAATGATAACTTACTTAATGCAGGAGATACTCTGTATTCCACTCTGCCTCCCTTGGGTCATTCCATCTGCAGAATTACACATTTACATACAAATGTAATACTAATCTCAGAGCTAATACAGAACAGCTTCTCCCAATGATTTTTTAAAAAAGAGAATCCATGTAAATGAGACAGATGTCTCCTGGGAAGTGCCTTGCATTTAAACCATTTATTTGCTCTTTGGTAAAGTACAGCAAAGGATCACAGTGGAAAAAAATGTCCTCTTAAAAGAGGGGACAGCACTCTTCTCTCAGAGCAATTAAATTGTTTAAATCACTAAATTAGAGGAAGAAGTAAAATTATAATATTTTGATTTTCCTCTAATGGTCTTCAGTCATGATAGGGTCTTGGCAGCAATGCACACAGAGCAATATGAGAGATAAGGGATATGCATTCCTCAGGGACAGGAGTAATACCATATTTTTACCAGGTAGTTTCATTACGAGAGCCAGTATTAGGCATGGGCAATTTTGTACAGAAGTTGTGGAAGTCGTAATTAAAGTTGGCAGTTTCAGAGTTCTGAACAGTGTTCCAGAGTGAATTAGTGATTTTTAGAATCAAATCAACCTGAGCCATTGAAATCAATGGCTTGGAAGTCGATTCAGATGTCTGACTAAGATTTTTGGATGAAAGTAAGCCTAAAGTGCTTGCTTCCCAGCCAATCGGGGCTTACGTTTTGAAAAGGGGAGGGTTTATCAGTGTCTGGCAGCCATTGCTGTTCATAAGCCCAAGCACATGGCTTGCTGGCTCATTGCAGGGCAGGGAAAGAACGAGGAAGGTTGGTTGTTTTTGCTGTTGGCTTGCTGGAAGGGGAGGCAATAGGCAATCCAGCCCAGCCACAGGAGGTTTGGAGAGGAGGAGAAGGGGGAGAAGAAAGAAATGTTTTGGGGAGAGAAAGAGGGAGAAAGAAAATTGAAGAAAATGTTTGGGGGGGGGGGGGAGAGAGAGGAAATTTAATAAAGTGTGAGAAGAGAGAAAGCCTTTGAGTGCTGGGGTTTTTTTTGGAGTTCATCAGTCTGCCTTTTTGCCTTAGCTTGTTGCTTGCATTTTATGGTGCCCCCCTTCCGCCAGGAAGAAGGGAGTTGGATTAGATGACCCTTGGGGGGTTCCCTCCAACTTAGGAATCTATGAAAATGAGGAATTGGTTGATATTGGTTTCATCTTTTGGTTAATATAAGAGAAATTCATTCAAATTTTGTAATAAAAACGATTTTGTCAAAAATTTAAAAATCTACCAAAAAAAAAATCAGTAGATGTATTAATACAACTGAAAGTTGGGAGGAGTGATCCCCTATTACCTTATGTCATTTCCTAGAAAATTAATGGATTTTTTTAAAAAAATTCAATATTATTTTTTTAAATTCTTAAAAATCGGTGGGATCATCTGAACATCTTGAAATTTGATATGCTAACAGAGGAGGGTATCACTGTAGCAAGTTTCATCGGGATAGTTCAAAAACTGAGGGAGAGAGAAGCACCTGAAGTTTTCCCCACTTTGTGCTCCCCCCCCCCCCCCCACATTTCACAATTGGCTTGTTATTAACAAATTGATTTGGAAGTTTCTAAAAGTTTTTTAAAAAATCAGAAAAAATTGGAAGTGACTTTAGAATTAAATCACCAGGGCCCACTACTTTTGAATACAGGTTAGAACCATTTTTTATTGCCCATGCCTAGCCAACATGGTGTTACGGTTTGAATATGGTACTAAAACTCTTGAGACCAGGGTATGAAACCTTGCTCAACAATAGAAACCAACTGGATGACCTTGGAAAATTACAGTCTCTTAACCTCGGGCAAATGCAAAGGCAAGCCTCCTTGGAACAAATCTTACCAAAATAATAAAATGCTAGGTTACTTTATAGTCAACACAATTTGAAACTGACTTGAAGGTACACAACAAAAATGTTTCTTTAGAGAAGGGATGGGCTACTTTGGTGGGTTTAGTAGCCCCATGCACCCACTGCAGGATGGAATTCCTCCAAATGTTATAATCCTCCTCACAACTTCCTCCTTAACATTGAGGAGAAAACCAGAAGTACTCCTTCCAAACTCTAAAATAAATCTTGCTGCCCCGGCCTAGAGCATACCTTGGGTAGAAAATTATTTGCTCATATGTAAATACATGGTGGTGGTCTATCTGGGTGATCTAGCAGCCACTGTTGGATTACTCTCACAATGAAGTGTCACAGATGAGGCCCTCTCCCTCACTTTTCTCAGATATATCTGTGAGGGTGTTAAGACAGAGAGAAGGGCCTCCTCAGAAGATATTGTAATCTGAGAAGGTTTGTACAGGAACCACACATTCTTCAAAACCTGGACCAAGTCATATAGAGTATTATAGGCCATGACCAGCACTTTCCATTTTGCCCAGAAACAAGGAAGTAGCCAGTTGAGTTTTGATAACAAGATGTTGTGAGTTCCCTATAGCATCACTTAACAATGGGTTCCAGCCCTTTGAGCCAGCTGAGATTTCTAAATATTCAAAGGATTGTGTGTGTTCCAGTAAACCAAGCAGGATGTAAGGCATTTGTCATCATGGCCTATTCTAGCCCCAGTAGCTGCTCTCTTACAGTATGAAGGTAAAGAGTTAGCTGTGAAATATCTAGCTATATGATTCCAGAGTCACTGCACTGAAAAACAATGATCCTGAAAACAATTTTCTTGAATCCACAAAGTGGCTGCCTCCACACCTTAATACCTCCTGGACAAGGATTAAGACTGCAGATTTATGCAAACATTTTAAAACATAAGCTCTACAGATAAGAAAGGGATGGAGATGAGCACAGTAGAGCTGTTCTTCTTCTCCTTCTGTTCTCATTATATACTTAAGAAAATGCGTAACTGATGCAAATTTTGTTTTACAAACTGGGAACTTTTGCAAAAACAAAAAAAATCTCACCTGCTCTTGTTTTTTTTTGGGGGGGGGGTGCAAAAGCACAGATTTTCACAAATAATTGTGTATTTCAAACAACTTTTTCAATATATTAGAATTTCTACAAAAATTACATTTTGATAAGTTTTTTGCAAAAAAAAAGCTTCCCCAAATTGAAATAAATGATCAAAAATGTGCAACAACTGCTGCAACCTTCCCCTGGAGGTAGACACTGCCAAATTTATTCAGTTTTGCATGTGAGAACAAAAGGAGGGCAAATAGCAGCAAAAGAGAGGTCCCATGATCTGTAGAGGACTTTCCTTTTGCACTCAAAGATACTTCAAATGTAGACAGTCTTCAAGGTCTCTTTGCCAAGCCTAAAGTTCTGTTCCATCTGTTCCATCTAGGTACTTTTAATGGCGAAATTGTAGTTTCAGTTTCACAATTACTTCTTTGCATAAACATCATCTCTCTATTCTAGTGAGTAATCAGACTTGTGATTTGGGTCTATCACACTATCACTGAAGGTTATTCGTCTTCCAAAGTAGTCATCACAGCATGGGATACCATATTCTCTATATTTTGCCTGAAGAACATGTCTGTTCACCAGCTTCAATTCCCCAGCATTTTGTAGCTCAAATGAACATGGAAAATCCTTAAAAATAACATGTTAATCTGAAAATAACTTAAAATTAATTAAAAATAGTCAAACAGAGACTAGCATTATCAGCAGTGAAAATAGTGGCTCAAAGTGCAAGGGATTTTTAAAATTCAAATCTATAGTAGCTGTAGGCACAGATTCTCAAGAGAAACTGGACAGATATTTCAGTGATGTTCAGCATTATTTCTTTAACAGTTGGTGTCATAAATTTTCATTCTAGGATTCTGTACTATATTCCAAAATGGTAAATGGCCCCATCCAAATAGCTGGACTGAAAAAGGAAAGGAGGTATATCCTACTTAATATTCATCCATTCTAGAGGTTTGACACTTTCACAAGAAGTGCACCACCTTTTGCTTCACTGGTATATAAATATATATATTTAATACTGTGAGTGTAAACCACTATAAATCAGATTTTATGTGAAAATGTTCTGCTCTTCATTCTGCCCTTGCTGTCATCTGCTGTCATCTGCAAGCGAACTGCTTCTGCTTCCACCCACGTCTGAACAGTAGGGGCTTTTTATTCTCCCAACGGGAGTGTCTATCATGCTCAGTAGTCAGTAGTCATAGAATATATCTGCCTGAAACTGATCATTCTCAAGATGTGTGCCATGCTGAGGCTTCACAGTTGTCTAGATAAAGCAATTGATGGAATAAGGAAAGCTCATTCATACCAACACAGAGTGGGTGAAGGAGATCACAAATTGCTTGCCATAATAATGTTGAGCAGAATCCAAGCAGAAGCCATGTTATGGATACTCAAGGTTTTCAGCATTGTTTCTCAAGCAAGCATGTGGAGGGGGCAGGTAGTTATGGAGAAAAAGACTGAGATCCTGGTGTTGACTTGCACTGATAGAAGTCTCAATTTCATCGCCATTAGTCCTTTTACAACCAAGACATGGAGATAACAGGGAAATGACATTGAAAACCATCTATGTAGGAAGTAACACGGCCATCCTATCTCCTGAGCATCCAAAGCAACTTTATCTCGTAAAGGAACATCCTTTTCTATGGTCTCCTTTTCTATGGTCTCCTGTCATCACAGTGTTCTTAGTCTTTCTGCCTGTTGCCATGCCATTATCCCCTCCTCTTCTTCCACTGACAGCAAAAAGTATTTTGGAGAGATGGAGGGAACAGATGACATTCTAAAGTATTACAGTATTGTACCATAGAATAAAAAAGTTCTTTGTGAACTCTTTGAAAAAGCTAGATACATTTTGAATAAATAAGAAAACTGAAAGGGGATATAAACACACATATTCCAATGCTGGGCCTCTTCATATATTAGAGAGCTAAAGCTTGTTTTCCTCTTCCTTCAGAAGACATATATCTAATTGAATTAAGGCAGAAGAGGGTACATATTGGTTGAACAGTACAAAAAATGTATTTAAGTCAAAGACCCATTCAACAACAGAATCATGTAGGTCAGTTTTCTCAAATTGTGCTCCTCCAGGAGATTTAGACTTCAGCTCCCAGAAACCCCAGCCAGTTTACTAGCTGTTAGGAACTGTGGGAGCTGAAATCCAAAATATTTGGAGGAGAACAGTTTGAGAAACTCTGACCTAGATGAATGGTGAGTTCTTCATCACTTGCATTCAAGAAATGTGGAAGGCCTTCTCCTGGGATCCTCCTGTTTTGGAATCCATCCGTAGCTGATGGCTTCCACATCAGTGAGATGGCAAATTCACTTTGAACTTTAAAATAATTGTCTCATGTGCTGAAGAATATCTTCACATAGATCAACACTTTGGCTAGATTCCTCAATTCCTTGGTACAGTTGCCCTTTTATATCCACAGGTTCTGGATACAACCATTCACGGCTTGAAAATATTCCCCAACCACGAAAAGTAAGCAAGCAAAACAGATGAAAATTTAAATAGATTCATCATCCTTCTGATATTGAAATCACAAACTGCTACTAGGAAATTTGACTAGATGGATGGCCTATTTTTAAAAAAAACCTATCAGCACTGATTCTAATTAGGTGAGTGCTATTCATTTGAAAATGTATAATCTGCCTTCTCATATTTGGTTGCCACAAAGTATGCAGTAAAAAAGTGTATACATACACATTCACAATATAAAAATTAAAGAACATAACGGCAATAGCTTTAAAAAAATAAATAAAAGTACAGCCAGTCAATTAAAAACATAGCCAAAGGCAAGGAATATGAATCAAATATTCTACAAAGCTGTTTAAGCTACAAAGAGAATGGGTAGTGGCTTTTCAGTAATGACATTCTCACTCCTTCTCTAGACATGATGTCTGATAGAAAACATCATGTCTAGAGAAGGAGTGAGAATGTCATTACTGAAAAGCCACTACTTTTGGTAGTCACCTGGAAACAAGTGCAATTAAGGGAGATCTGAACTGATAGGCCATATTCAAAAGAAGAAATGTAGTCATCTGAACAATTCGGAAGTATATCCCATTGAGCCAAATGAACCTTACTCTCAGGACTTTAAGCTCTGTACAGGACTTGGAAATACCCTGAAACCCAGTCCAGTGCTTACTAAAGATAAGTAATGGTGATGTAAGTTGTTATCCTATGAGAAAATGTTACAATACTCTGTACTGTTTAGCTTGTATGGGGAAAAGATAACTGAGGATAACATGACAGAAGTGTGTGAAATCATACATACTTCTGTCATGTATGGAAAAAGTTGGGAGGACCGATGATTTCCTTCCCATTCTTATAACACTAGAAGCTGTAGTCTTCCACAGAAAACTAAATGCTGGGAGGATTCAAAATAGTTAAATGGAAGTTCTTCTTCCACAACACATAGTTAAATAGAGAACTCAGTGCCACAAAATGCAATGATGGCTGTCAACTAGACAGCTATAAAAACAAATTGAGAAAATCAGGAAAATTATGTCATCAGTGCAGGCCGTAGTCAGGATTTCGTTCAGGGGGGGGGGGGCTAAAAAATTTTCAGGGGGGGGTTTCGGGGGGGGGGGGCCTGAGTTTCGGGGGGGGGGCTGAGTCTGAGTGAAAGAGGGTCTAGCCCTAGCAAACCTTTTTGTATCATTACCCCAATACCCCCATGCATATGAGATATATTGAGTATGGTGATCAGATCATGATATGAATAAACATAACAGTTTAAATAATGCACCAATAAGGCCTTTTCGCGAACCACCATGAAAATTTCGGGGGGGGGTGGGGGCTGAAGCCCCTCGAGCCCCCCCCCCCCCCCCCCCACCCCCGGCTACATGCCTGCATCAGTGCCTACTAGAATGGCCATGTTGTCTCCAGTATTGGAGATATTATGCCTCTGTATATCAATTATAGATGAATGCAAGAGAAGAGTAAAGTCGGTCCTCTGTATTCCACAGATTCTGTACCCATGATTCAACCATCCATGTCTTGAAAATATTCCCCACCAAAAAAGAAAAACAAAATCAAGCAATAAAATGAAATATAAGGGACACCATTTTGCTATAACATTGCATATATTAGTCACATGTACTATCCATAATATATATGTCTTTAATTTCACCACCACAATTTTTTCCAAATGCAGACCTATCAACTTTGCCCCCCCCCCCACAAATTCTCATTTTGTGTGTAAGTGGTGCTTGCTCACCCCAACCACCCAATAAATCCTTAGAACCAGGAGTTTTGAGAGGAATAGGACATATTGTAAGAATAGTGTTAACATAATAAACAAACTATGCAAAAACACATTTTGTAAGTATCCATCGTGTTCTAAAGTGTGATGGCCTGCAGAAATGAGGCTTCTCCTGCATATTTAGCTAACCTAGCCAATAGAAATATAGTGTCAAGTTAGAAGGAAATAATATAGCCAATCTCTTCTGCTTTGATCAGACCTCACCTGGAAAACTGGATCCAGTTCTGGGCACCACAATTCAAGAAGGATATTAACAAGTTGAAAAACATCCAAAAGAAGGTGATCAAAATGGCAAAAGGAAGCCATACCCTGTGATGAGCAGCTTAGGAAGCTGAATGTGTTTAGCCTGGGACAAGATAAGGTTAAGAAGGGCATCATAGCCATGCGTAAATATTTGAAAGGACATCATACTAAAGATGGAACAAGCTTGTTTTCTGCTACTCCAGAAACTGGGACATGGAGCAATGGATTCAGACTACAGGAAAAGAGATTCCACCCAAACTTCGGAAAGAACTTCCTGATGGTAAAAGCTGCTCAACAGTGGAATATGCTGTCTTGGAGCGTGATTAAGTCTTCTTCTCTGGAGGTTTTTCAGAAGAGGCTGGATGGCCATCTGTTGGGAATACTTTAATTGTATTTTTCTGCATGGCAGGGGTATGGATTGAATGACACTATGAATCTAATCAACCACAGCCCTCAGATGAGAAGGGCTTATTTATGTGCTATTTTATGGGTTGGTTTTTATGTGTTATGTGTATTGTTATTGGATTTGTGTTGTTTTAAGATGTTGGATGCTGCTTTGGGGCCCTTGATGGAAGAAAAGTGGGATGCAAATAAAGATTATTATTGTTGTTATTATTATTATTATTATTATTATTATTATTGGAAAAATTTTTGAGGGTTGGCTGTTTTAACTGTCAGTTGGTTTTGCTTTTGGAAAAAAGTTAAGGAGGGAACTAGTAGTAGATTATCTGTAGTAAAATCTCAAAAGGAGATTGAGGATGAGAATTCAGAAGGGATTAAAATAGGTACAAAATATAACTTTGAAATAAGTAGAAAGTTAGCATTTATGCCAAACATTTTGAGGTTGCCTTTGGTTTTTTTAAAAAAATTAACTTGTTGTTTTACTGTTTTAAGTTCCACCAAATGTCTCTTCCATACAATTGTAATGTCACTTTGATACCACCTTAATTGTCAAGCTCCTAGCTGTGAAATCCTAGGGCTTGAATTTGATGACATATTTAAAATTCTCTGCCAGAAAGCTCCATCACTACATAAAGCTCCAAATCTGGAGATTTTGTAGAGCGTAGCCATGACTGTTAAAGTCATATCAAACAATATCTCTGAAAGAGATCTAAGGGTTATTCCTTTAAGGAGATGGTGAGGTTATGGATCATGAACACACAAACCTGAACCTGCAAAGAATGCATCATTTTATTGTTGGGATGTTTTTAGTGGTTGTTTAAATCTATATATTTAATTTGCTGGATATGTGTTGTATGGCATTGAATTGTGCTTTTATGTGTGCTGCTCCGAGTCTCCTTCGGGGTAAGAAGGATGGGATACAAATATAGCAAATAAATAAATATTAAATATGTGTTCAAAGTGGTAGACCCAAGGTCCACAGTTAATTAACACAAGATGCAGTTTAAGGTACATTGCAGAAGTCTGTGGTAGAAGTCTAGCATTAAGATTCAGTGTGATCAATTTGGTGTAGACAATCTGCCATATAAATAAGCAATAAAAGCACGGAAAGGAATTTCCATTGATAACTCTCCACATGTAATTTCCTGTAAGGGCATTTTTCTCTGCTCACATTGCTTCAGTGTTTGCATGCCTAGCAGAAATTTGACCTTTGATCTTTCCTCCCACTGTGTCATAGGAAAAGTATTGGTTTTATGCATGTCATTATATAGATGCATGAACCTTAGCAGGAGTACTCAGTTGGCAACCCTATATCTGACTGTCAATAGCTGGCAGAAAAAGCTGGTCTCTCTACCCCTTGGTAGATGGTTTTACATTGCTACCCATCCACACTGACCTCTGCCCAGTCTTTTTCCATTGAAAAGCTGACAATCGCAAAGGCCTTTGAATGAGAACCCTGCAGGTGATCTGAAATGGATCTGTCAGTGAGGAAAAGACAATTTTCTTGCTCTATTAAATCTCAGAAACAAGACTTTCCCTTCTGATTTGCCTGCTGGCTGCTCTGTTCAAGATCCCCCCCTTTGCAAAACGCAAGGAACAACTCAGCTTGAAAGTGGAGCTGATAGAAAAGGGGTTCATTGTCTCCTTGACCCTCCTTTGTCAGGGGATGCTGCTCAAGAAAGGATGCCAGCCACGTTCCTATCATTTCCTGCCAAGCTACAGCATGCTATATCTGGATACCGGCACCTCCCATCAGCTGAATAAAGCTCACAGAGAGAGAAAGGGCAGAGTATGGAAGGGATGCTATTGTAGTCACAATCACCCCAATTAAACCCAATTTAAACCACAGGCCTGACATACTGCAGTAATTGGAGATCAAAAGCCTTGGTCCTTCTGCTTTAGCTCATTCTGCTTCTCCCTTACTGAAGCACGGGTTAATGCCAGAGGTCTTGCAATGGTACTTCGGATGCATCATGGATGCAGCCAAGGCAAAATCAAAGGATATATATATATATATATATATATATATATATATATATATATCTTTCTCCCTGTGTGCAAACTATGACCCATTGCTACCAACCACAAGAGCTCAGAGGTCATGTGAAGCACACCAAAAGGAAGGAAAACGTATTTAATGAAGGAATAATCCATATTACTTCATACTTCAGAACTTAAATCATGACAACTGGACACAAGGAAGCCTGGAAACGAAACCTATGGAAATAACAAAGGATTATAAACTTTCAAGTATAGGCAATCTCCAAATTATGAACAATATAAGTTCTGTAGGTTGAATTTGTCTGTAAGTCAGAAGAGGTATATTTCAAGTGTAACTCCAGCCAAATATATGCTTTGGATAGCACAGAAAATGGTTAACACCCCTATGGTGTTTGACTGCTGTCTGTGCTTGTTTAGAAGATTTCACCTCATTTTCTATCCCTGTGATAATTGGATTTTGAAAAATTTGGCTTGTTGTGGAAACAAGGATTGGTGAGCAAGCTTCAGTTCGTACACCTTTTCCCCATGATAACTCTTTCATGGGTGAATTTCTGAGGAGGTTTCTCTCACTTCCTGTTGTCTCCCTCTGTTCTTAACTATGAGTAGTCTGTAAGTCAGATGTTTGTAACTTAGTGACTACCTGTATTCCAGTGGGTCCTGAGAGCACATTTTCTGAAAAGTGATTCTATCTACAGAGAGCTACCACTGAAAATTGTCTATGTTGCCTCTTCAACCTATACTATCCATTTTATTTTATAGAAGGGGCTTTTCAATTTGGAGAGCATTCCCTCCAAATTGAAAAGCCTACTTTGCTGGTAAATAGAGGAGGCATCCCCTTGGATACTGAAATCAATAAAGCATACGCAATTTTGATAAGAGCCAGAGTGATATAATGCTTGAGCACTAACAGAAAGACTCCAGGAGGCCAAGATTCAAAGCTTCTCTCAAGAAACTCACTGCATGACTTTGGGCAAGACACAATCTCTCAGCTTGAGAGAAAGACAATGACAAACTTTACATTAAAGTCACCAAGAGTTGGGGCTGACTTGAAGGTAAACAACAAGCCTTCTAAAATGGCTCATTTGCTCACTGGGATGATTTTTAGGGGAGTTAATATATAAAGGGTCAGTGTAGTATAGTCGTTTGATGATGGTGGGCAGCAGGATTCAAATCCCTACCATGGAAACCTGATGGGTGATCTCAGGCAAACCCTTTCTTGACCTCAGAGGAAGGCAATGGCAAGTTTTCCCTGAACAATTATTTCCAAGAAAACCCATTTCCATAAGTTACAAAAAATTTGAAGGCATACAACACACATACAGACTGAATAACCAAAATCCAAATTCCAAAATCCTTTAAAACCATCTACCTGGATGTCTGATACTGTGGCCTCTTTGCTTTCTAATGATTCATGCACAAAATTGCTAAAATATTGTGTAGAAAATTATCTTCAAAGGCTATGCACATAAGATATCTATGAAATCTAAATAGATTTAGTGTTTAGCATTGGGTCCCATCCAGGGCCATAGCCAGAAAAAAATTGTGTGCATGTGTGTGTGTGGAGAGGGATTGAATTTTTTTTTAGGTAATCATGAAAAGTAACACAAATTTATTTAAATAGTTCATTCTATATTTTTATATAGTCTTAAATCAATTTTCTATTTCAGTTACAAAGTGAAAATGACTGTTAATTGATAACTTATAGTTACAAAAGAATACCACAACATCTGTTGGAAAGACTTGAAAACTGTGTCAATACACTTGGAGAGAAATCAAAGCTCCATTGAAAAACTTCGGTGGACACTCAAGAGTGCAAGTCCAGTCAGTCTTCCTTGCCCTATTGTGCTTCTTATGTATGTTTTCAAACATTTAAAAGTTGAAAACAGCGTATATAGAGGCATAGCAATGGGACCCTACTATCTGGAAAAGGGGAGGAGGGGAACAAGGAGGGAAAGGCCTAATTCCCCATTAGGAACCTGCTTCCTACCTCATGCTGAAGCAAAGAGCACAGCAGGGGGGCCGAGCAGCCTTCAATAGCCTGCAGTTCTGCCCATGTCAACCACCCCCACCAAGTCTGGTCTCCTTGAGGACCTTCAACCCCCTCTCCCCCCCCCCTCCAGCCTTAGGCTTTGCCTGCCAATTTGGGGTGGGCCAACTTGGTTGCTTCCACTATATGGGCTATTGCTGCAACTAATGACAGAGTGAATAAATTGTCAAAATTTGCTTGAGATAGTGCTTGCAGTTCTGGAGGGACTTGTTTATTTTTTTATTCTCATAGACTTAGCATGGGGATTTGGTTAAACAGCCCTTGTCCCATCTCTAAGATGTTTTCAAATCTTCCAAAATAAATCCAAAGAACTTCTGTTTCCAAGTATTTCAGATATGGGATACTTGTATTAGGATATATGAAAAACTTGATCAAAACACTTGCACTATTTTTGGCTTTCAAGTAATATCTTAAAGAAAATACAACCTAGAGTGCATTGTAGTAAACAAAGCTGCAGAATCTCAATCAGACATAATTGGAGAAATGAAAACAATCTGGGTAAAAGCTCCTAGATCCATTCCAACTCTGGTGCTAAGAATGGCTGCAAGCAACTTTGTCACTAATGGGCTTTGCAAACTCTTCACAGCATGCTGCCAAATTAAAGATGTAAAGAACACATACATTTTTTTCTGAGACTTTGAGGAGAAAAGGTATCTCAACTTCTTGAGACCTCCTGTTGGAAAAAAGCCAGTCACCATGAAACTAATTCTCTCCCCCCCCCCC
This sequence comes from Anolis sagrei, assembly GCF_037176765.1. NCBI lineage: Eukaryota > Metazoa > Chordata > Lepidosauria > Squamata > Anolidae > Anolis > Anolis sagrei. The sequence goes on from NC_090023.1 coordinate 250,336,391, forward strand.
CAATCTTTATTTATTTATTCAATTTGCATTTTGAGCCTACAGAAGAGATACTATCAAATCCTTCAGAGCTTTCAGAAATACTTCGGATTCCATGTGTTTTTTCATATTACACAATTATAGCATTGTGATTCCACTTTGACTGTTTATAGCTGCTTCGTACAGAATCCTGGGATTTGTCTGAAGAAGTATTACAACTATATGGCTGAGAATTCTAAATGTGCTATTGTTCTCCACCTTCAAGTCATTTCTGACCTATGGTGACCATAAGAAAAGCTACCACAGGGTTTAACAAAAACATTTGTTCAAAGTGGATTTGTCTTTGCTTTCCTTTGAAGCAGAAAAAAGGTGTCTTGTCTAACATCACCCATGGCTGAGCAGAAATTTGAACCCTGGTCTCTGGAATCATAGTTCAGTGCTTAAACCATTACACCATGCTAACTCTTCAAGAATTTTAAGTACAGTTCCTTAAACTGTAAATCACTTGATACCATAGGGAGATGTTATGGCAGTTAAAGTGAAATCATAGAATTAGAGCTACGTGGTATGAAAGGCTTCCATGATTCTAATTATACACTGAGTCACCTTGGGTCCTATTCAGGAGAAAGGCAAGTCAATAAAGAAATGAAGGCTCCCTTGCTGGGAGAGCCTCTGCAACAGCTTGCCCAATAGCTAGGAATTCTGGAAGCTGAAGTCCAAAATACCTGGAGGGCCACAGGTCTGACACCACTGCTGTGGACTGAATGCAGTTTAACACCACTTTAACTGCCATGGTTCAATGCTATGAATCTGTGGGAGTTATGGTTTGATGAGGCACCAGCATTCTTTGGCAGAGAAGGCTAAAGACCTCATAAAACTAAAACTCCCATGAATTTATAGCATTGAGCCATGGCAGTTAAAGTGGTGTTAAACTGCATTCAGTCCACAGCAGTGGTGTCAGACCTGTGGCCCTCCAGTTGTGTCAAATTGCATTATTCTACAATTATTCTACAATGTAGATGCACCATTAGTGACTCTTACTGTGCAACCAGAAAGTAGACTCCACACACACACACACACACACACACATAAAGCTGCAAGCCAATGTGCATAATTTCACTCTAAATTCTTTGCCAGGAAGAAAATTTTAGGAAATTGGTGGCTAATTCACAACACGTCCAGGTATTGCTATTTAAAATAATTTACTTTTTAAAATCAGGTACTTGTAAACATTGACATCATGACTGGTGAGTAGAACTTTCCTCATGGTATCACAATTCACTCATGGAGCCCCCAGTGGCGCAGTGGGTTAAACCCCTGTGCCGGCAGGACTGAAGACCGACAGGTCGCAGGTTCAAATCCGGGGAGAGGAGGATGAGCTCCCTCTATCAGCTCCAGCTCCTCATGCGGAGACATGAGAGAAGCCTCTCACAAGGATGATAAAAACATCATATCATCCGGGCGTCCCCTGGGCAATGTCTTTGCAGACGGCCAATTCTCTCACACCAGAAGCGACTTGCAGTTTCTCAAGTCGCTCCTGGCACAACAAAAGAAAATTTACTCATTAAAATTATTTAAATTATTGTAGCATTCATTAGTTTGGCTTGATTTCTAATATTCAGTTCCTTAACCCAGGTTTGTCGGTGTTCTTTTAATGAAACACTTCTCCATGTTCCTTTCAGAAAAAGGTATGTTACCTTTGACAACACTAACCTTTCTCTATGCTCTTCAAATGTGGCAGGAGCAAGGAGGTCATATATAAGAATAGGAAATTGGAAGCAGCTGATAAAATGAGTCCCGAAAAGAAAACTTCTGGGAAGTTGGGTATCATCAAGCCAGAGATTTACAAGCAGAGCCACATTTTTACTCACTTAGCTGGCCGCCAGAATAAGAAAATAAAGCTAGAAACAAAAAATAGGTCCCATTTCAAACTGCTTAGAATCCTGTGTTGTCAAGGCTTTCATGGCCGGAATCACGGGGTTGCTGTGAATTTTCTGGGATGTATGGCCATGTTCCAGAAACATTCCCTTCTGATATTGCACCCAATCTATGGCAGGCATCCTCAGAAGTTGTGAGGTCTGTTGGGAAGTAGGCAAGTGGGGTTATATATCTATGGAAAGTCCAGGGTGGGAGAAAGAACTCTTGTCTGTCTGAGGATAAGAGAGATCCTCTCACCTCTGCAATAGTCTACTGTATACCATGCAGCTGTGGACAAGTTTACATAGGGAGGACTAAATGAATATTGCCCAAACACGAATCAAGGAACATGAAAGGCACTCCAGAGTAATTCAACCAGAGAAGGCAGCCATAGCAGAGCACTTGATGAACCAACCTGGACACAGCATATTATTTGAGAACACAGAAATGCTAGACCACTCTAACAACTACCATGTCAGACTACACAGAGAAGCCATTAAAATCCACAAGTATATGGACAATTTTAACAGAAAAGAGGAAACCATGAAAATGAATAAAATCTGGCTACAAGTATTAAAAAAAAAACCTTAATTCAGGACAATAAATAAAGAGCAACACTCAGAAAGCAGGGGAATTTCAGACAAGAAACAATCAGGGCCAGCTAATCACCACCCAACAAAGAATTCCTCAGGCAGGAAGCAGCAAAGCTTTGAAGCTGCAATGGTATTCAATGCTAATCAAGGTGATCAATTGCAACATCCACACTTGCCTCAAACAGACAAGAGTTCTTTCTCCCACACTGGACATTCCAGAGATATAAACCCCACTTGCCTAGTTTCCAACAAACCTCACCTCTGAGGATTCCTGCCATAGATGTGGGTGAAGCATCAGGAGAAAATGCTTCTGGAACATGGCCATACAGCCCAGAAAACTCACAGCAATCCAGTGCTTAGAAATCTTTAGAAGTTTAGAGGGACAACACTATAGCAACATTGTGTGTGTGTGTGTGTGTGTGTGTGTGTCTTTAAGTCACATGTCCCTGTCAACCTATGACCACCAATGACTCTCGTAGGGCTTTATTAGGCAAGGAAAAATTGGAAGTAAATTTTTGCCAATTCCTTCCTCTGAAATACAGCCTACAGTACCTGGTATTCATTGGTGGTCTCCCACTAAAATGCATACCAGAGCTGACCCTGTTTAGCTTCCATCATCAGATGGGATCTTGAGCCTTTAGTGCAGTGTTTCTAAAATTCTGTTCCTCTAGGTGTTTTGGATTTTAGCTTCCAGAAATCCCAGCCAGCTTTCCAGCTGATAGGTATTGTGGGAGCTGAAGTCCAAAACATCTGGAGGAGCGGAGTTTGAGAAACAGTGCTTTAGTGTAATCAGTTGCTGTCATGACAGCATGATTGATGTGACTTCCATGGGTTCTGCTTTTATTTATTTTAATTTTTTTAGGAGTGTGTGATGTGTTTATTATTATGATTATTATTATGATTATTTGCAGAGGTCCAGCCCAGATGCAGAGAGAGAGAATGAGCGTATAGGGGCAGATCCTGCTCTCATGGGTTCTACTTTTAGATCAGTGGTTCTTAACCTGTGGGTTAAGGTGTTTTGGCCTACAACTCCCAGAATTTCCTGCCCTTTTACCAGCTGTTAAGATTCCTGGGAGCTGAAGGCCAAAACATCTGAGGGCTCACAGGTTGAGAACCACTGTTTTAGAGGGAACAACACCCATGAGCCCTCTGAGTTCGATATCCAAAGCTTTTGGAGCCAGCTTTATTTGATTTGTTTTGTATATACCTACCGTTTTGTGGTAGGCTTCAACATTAGCTGCGAGGCACACTTTAGAGACTTTCTCCCCTCTTTTCCACCACACCATTCTGCTCCTCTGCTTTTTGCAAGCCTTTAAAATGGACGAACACTATCCTTTTTCCTTTCTTTCATTTGTGTGCAAGATACAACTGAAAGTGGTCATTTATTTTCATAGGTGCCAGGTCTGAGCTCCATGCTTTTGTGTGCTTAGATTATAAAGCACCATCTTCCCCCTCACCAAAACACACACCACCAATCTCCTCCTCCTCCTCTCTGATAACACTTTTTAAAAGACATGGGCCTCTGGAGTCTTATTTATCAAACGCTCGTACCCTTTGAGCTGACAACTTCTTCCAGATACATATGTTTATTTCAGGTTTTCTTTCAGATTGGTTCACTTGTATCCAAGAATTCTATTGCTTTCTCTTAATCTCAGTGAGTGCAGGATACTGGATTTACTCAGTTGGACAGGTTTAGATGGCTCTAGGAAGTTAAAGGGCACATTAATTCTCCAAGAGAATTAATTCTCAAGGAGAGCATTTTCATCTTGTTCTCAGGCCATTATAGTTAGAAAAGAAGCCTTTAGTAACAACAGGAGGTGGGCTACAACTATTTCCTGATCACTTTCTATTTTTTTAAAAAGGCTTCTTCCAGGCTAAATGTGGCCCAGGAGGATTCAAAACATTGTGAAAATGCCACTGTGCGACTGAGAAAAGCTCCAAACATTTTTTCTCCAACTATTTGGAGAAAATATGGTTGATTGGGGGGGGGGGGGGGGGGGACAGCAAAGAGGCCAAAGAAATACTCTATACCAAGGTATCAAACTCATTTTCACCAAGGATCACAACAGCTTTATGATTGTTCTCAAAGTGCTGTTTGTAATTGTCAGACTATATGAATGTAATTATGTTGCCCTGGCACTGAAAGCCTCATGAGCCATATATTATGTAGTGGACTGGATTCGGCCTGTGGACCTTGCGTTTGACAGTGACACATGCCATAAAGGCTGCATGGCTTCCACCAGTCATAGTCATATTGAGATACAAATCACTTGTATCTTGATCCAGCTGTTGTCAGACAATAAATGCAGCATGCCTATCAGCAGAATGCTTGCATTCTCCATGTACATCAAAATAATAGACAAACCAAGAAGGTTAACTGTAGCCAACTAGTTCATGATGGGTGTTATCTCAAAATCTAAAGCCTTGTTGCCGTGTTCTTCCCATGCCATCTCTTCTCCCTCTCTTCTGCCTCAATAATAATTAAAATCAGGCAAGAAATGGTAGCTCTCCAGTTTGGCTGATCATTTACCCACCTGAAAAAGCTCTTGCATTTTCCTGAAATCATGAATAGTCAGTCTGTTTTCAAGTTGTTCCAGACTTCTTGCAGTCCCAGAGTCTTTGGTCCTGTTTGGAGGCTGCTCTGCAATCTTGTCCATTGCTTTTTTTGGCTCCAAAGGCTTGTTACTCATGCTTAAATGAATGTAAATCAATACATTACCAATTTGCTTCTCTCCTTGGCTGATATGCCCTTTTGAAATGTTTTTTTTTTTTCTTGGCACATCAACTATCCCAAATTATGATAGTAAAGTCTCTGGAATATCAAAAGGGATTTAAATAGGAAACAATCCAAAGAACTAAGCACAGGCTTTGGTCACAATGTTTTCATATGTATCTTTATAGATTAAACATTTGCCCTGGGATACAGTATGTGTAAACAAGAAAGCATAAGCAGCTTTCTTTCATGATAGGGAAACAGAACCAAGCAAATTTATAATAATTTACAGTTTGTTTCTGGAAAAGTAATAGAAGCTATTCACCCATAGAAAATCCATGTTGCTTACCTTGTTGGTACCACTGTGTTATTTATTTTGATTAAAAGTCCATTATCTTTTCTGAACACACACACAATGAACTTCAGAAACTCCTTGCTCCTGAGTACAAAGCTGACACTAAGAGCATTTCTGGGATGTTTGGAGTGGCCAGATTCCCTTTTCTTTTAGCATACAAAGCGTTCCTTAGCAACCTTGCACAACACTAGCTCCCTCCCTCTCCTAGTAAGTGGCTGAAATAAAGAACTTGCTTGGTTATGCTTAGGGAAAATCTCTCAGTAATTGATTTTGACTAATGGTGACCCCATGATTGAGAGACCTCCAAATCATCCTATCACCAACTGCCCTGTTCAGGACTTGGAAACTGTCATGGCATCCTTGATTGAATTTATTCCTCTGAAATGTGGTCTTTTCTTTTCCTACTGCCTTCTGTTTTACGTATTGTTTTTTTCTAGTGAATCATGTCTTCTTATGAAATGCCCATTTTTTAGTTCAGTTATATGGACTTGTGGGGAGAGTTCAAACTTGATTTGCTCAAGTATCCACTTATTTCCCTTTTAGGAGGCCCATGGTATAACCATAGACCTCTTATCCAGCATCAGATATCAAATGAGTTGATACTTTTCCTGTCATTTTCACTATCCAGCTTTCAGAATCATACATAGAAATTGGAAACATGACACAAAAAACCCTAACTTAGTGTTCAGTGATGTATCTTGCCATTTCAGAATCTTGTCTAGTTCTTTCATAGTTGCCTTCCAAGTGCTAGTCTTCTTCTGATTTCTTGACTCTAGTCTCCACTCTGATTAATGATTGAGAGATCTCAGCATGCAAGTTAAACAGAAAAATTGATAAGAGGCAGTCCTATCTGGCCTTCTTGCCAATTGGGAACTATTCCAATTCTCTGTATTTTGTTCTAACAGTAGCCTCCTGCACACCAGAACAATAAATTGTTGTGGCATATTTATTCCTTTAAGAAAGATCCATAGTTTTTCATGGTCTATACAGCCAAAGGCTTTGCTATAATCTATAAAGCACAGATTGATTTTCTTTTGAAATTCTTTGGTGCTTGTTAATGTGCAGTTCCACAAACCTGGCAGGGCTACAAGTCATTAGGAGTTCTGGTGTGATATAAGACACAGAGTTGAAGGAGACTCTGTACTGTGCTATTTTATTTGCAGAAAAGGCTTACTATTATAGCATATTGTGGCAAATCTTTACAAGGCCCTCTCTCCATGAATAATTCTTAGAAGCATCAACATCAGCAGAGAAGTTCAGAGCCTTGCTCTAATAGGTGTCTTTGCCCAGTTTTTACCCATCTGCTCTCATCTGCCCCCATTCAGCTGGGACTGTTCAGACAAGAATACTTTCTCTTCCTTACTTTACATAATCACCTCTTCTTTGACTGAAGTTTGGCTACACACTGACATGGGAATAAGCTGCGTTGAGCACAGGAAGGCTTACCTCTGAGTAACTGTGAGCTGCAGAAGTGCAATCCAATGCTGGCTTTAAAATCAAAAGGATTTACTTTTGACGAAGCATGCATACAATAAGCCTGCACAGAGAAGTGCAAAAGCGGAGCTCATACAATGGAAGGAAATGCTTAAAATATGCCCTTTAGGAGTCTGAACAAGATGCAAACACCGAGCTTTCTCTGACGGTAAAACAGACTGTTTTGATCTTATCCTGCACAATCTATCAAACACCTCCAAATTAAACTAAAGAAATAAAATCACAGGATTCCTTTATCAGAGTACCTATGGCTAAAATCCCCCTTTAAAGGCTAATCCCTTTTCTCCCTAAAGTCTGGCGTTGTGATCAATTTTTGTCCTGCTGTGGAGTATATTCTAAGCCTCACCAACTCTCTCTCGCCTTTAATTCAACACCAATACCATATTTCTATGTTAAACCAGTGTCCTTTAATTGTAATGGATTGAATGAGGGTAAACAAATTGAAGCTTAATTCAAACAAGTCAGAGATTATCCTGGTCAGTCAAAAGACTGATCAGGGAACAGGGATTCAACCTGTGCTAGATAGCATTTGTTCTTCCTGAAATATCACTTTCGATACTCTACTGATGTGCACTAGAATTTATATCCTTTGTGGAGAGGGGGAACCTTACAAAGGCAGAAAAAATGACCACAGTAAACAGATCCACAGAAAATAAATTCTATTCGAGAGTGCTGACAATTATTGGATTATAGTATTTACAGCTTACTGGTGATGCTAATGTATAATCATTTTTATGCAAGGATTTTTGGCGACCAGAAAATTATCTTAAGGATTCCTCCAGGGTACAAAGATTGTGAAATGCTGTTGGGAACTTTGTTTAAATGAGCAAATAAAAGTAATGCTGTAGATGTCTGTTTAGGAATACAGATCTTGATTTATAGCCTCATCCTTTGTCATATGTGTCTATTAAAGCCACTATGCTCTCGCTTCCATAAATGCATCCGGGAGACTCAGTGCTGCCAAATACAAAATCATCTGCATAATCAAATTTCGTTTTAGATTAAAATAATGTTTGCTACCAAGAGATCATTTATTGCAAATGTAGCTGCAGTGATAAAGACAATAAACCAGAGAGATTGTGACTATGCAGATACTGTACTACCAAGAAGTGAGACACTATCTTACAGTATGGCTGCTGGTTTGGATCCTTGTTTACCTTCAGAGATTTTCAGAGCTGAGTTGTTAAAAGTCACTGTTCCATTATGTGTAAGTGCTCTGGCCGGAGGTAAAAACATCTCAGTTGGGTGGGCTGACCTCAAAGCATAGGTCAGAGACAATGCCAAATTATCTCCTTAGTTTAGGCAGCAGAAGGAAGGGGAAGAAAGTTCAGCAGTTTGGTTATAGAAGGCAAAACATTGCTTCTGGGACACATCACAAGTTTCCCAACTACCCTCTGCTCCCTCTTCATGCCTCTCTCTTCCTCTCCCTTCCCCCCCTTATATATATTGCCCCAAAGGTGTGAAATGACAAAGGTTTGTTGTTTTATAATGACCACCTTTAGGGAGAGGATGAACTTTATTAGCCCTGTGACTATTATGGAAGGATCAGCTAGCAGTCCTCTGCAGTTTATGGGGAGGGGGACAGGTGTACTTTCCACAGAGGTCTGAAAGTTGCCAACACTGTGTTGGAACCTCCCTTTTACTGCAAAGACAATTGCCTATCGAATCAATAGAAAATATCCCTATTTAACTTGATGACAAAATGAAGTGAATTAAAAACCTAGGAGTAACATCGTAGTCATACAGCCACTCCCATGTAAAATAATCATCTCCACCACTTGAACAGAATGCAGTTGTACACACCTCTATTAAGACAGTCTCAAAGTGAAACTTAGCCTGTCTTCTGCCTTTAACAAAGCAAAAAAAAATGCTTATTGTTGTTTTTTTAAATTGTCAACTGCAACTTTGTTTTCCTGAATTTCAGTATGTTCAGTGGATTTTCATTAGTTTTCCAACTAGCTCCACTGTTGAAAACGTTTGTATATACTTTGAAGTTTTGAATCTGGCAAACTGCTATCTCCAGCTCCTGTGTGCATGCGAGACCAATGAGCAATTGGGACAAACGGTTGTATAACCCAGTCAGCCGTAATCAATAATGCAGTACAATTTGAAACAAGCAAGTTTATAAAAGCTTCACTTACTTTCCAGAACCACTTGTACTTTAAAGTTGAAAATGGTTTATTTTTTAAAAAAGCACTAAAGCATTGTTATACCATCATAAATAAATAGAAACAAACCCAAACCCCAGTGAACGATCCAATACTGTGCTGACATTTGAATAGAACATTCTTTTCTTTTCAGCCGTTATCCTTAAGACTGTTTCCTTCAGTGCCATAATTTTATCCACCAAACATTTATATTGTACATGCCTTGGAGAATATTCTACTATTTTGTTTTAATTAAAATGTAAAATTCATTGTGGTTCTTTTTTCCCTTTTTCTATTCTAAATAGTTTCCTCAAGTATATATATAGAGGGAAAAATAAACTTGGTTTTCACCATGATACTGGATGATGCACTTGTTACCGGGATCCTGCCGAGACATATAAAAACAACATATCCACAGCCTTAATTCAACTGTTAACCCAGGTAAAGTAAATCTATTTGTTTCAACAGAAGTAATGCAAGTGTTAAGTTACTTAGTTCACACTGAGCCAATGGCTATATTTTAGCTGGAGGCAACAGCTGGTTTTAGGACATATTTAGGACATATTTCAGCAGGGGGCAGGTTAAGGTATTCTCTCAGACACCAACTGGATAACATTTTAATTTTCATTGGAAAAACCTTTTAGGACATTTTTCAGATGCTATTGTCTTAGTAATGGGCTCCCTGGTGGGACAGCAACTTAAACCACTGAGCTGTTCAACTTGCTGACTGAAAGGTTGGCTGTTTGAATCCGGGGAACAAGGTGAGCTCCCGCTGTTAGCCCCAGCTTCTGCCAACCTAGCAGTTCGAAAACATGAAAATGTGAGAAGATCAATTAAGTACAGCTTCTGCGAGAAGGTAAAGGTGCTCCATGCAGTCATGCTGGCCACATAACCTTTAAGGTGTCTATGGACAATGCTGGCTCTTCGGCTTAGAAATGGAGATGATCACCACCCTGAAGTCTCGGACACAACTAGATTTCATGTCGGGGAAATCTTTACCTTACCATCTTAGTGGGACATAGTCTCTAAACACCTGTAGTGGCAGAAAAAAATCACATCCCCACTTCCTTCCAAGACCAAAAAGATGTCAAGGTATCAGATTACACATATAATTTAACAGATGTAAACTATTTATTGAATTTTTGCCACCAATATTGTTAAATACATAATCTTGCAGTTTTTCGCTTTCAAGTTAAAATGTCAGAAACAGAACACCAAATATTTACAATTCTTATAAGGAATGTTACATAATGACACATTAAGGCGTAAATTCTTTTGGCTTATAATTCTGAAAAGAATGATAATAGCAAAAAAGTGATGCAAAATCTTCATTGTGAGATTATGATTAAGCTACAATGTTTTTACAAAAATATGGTGTAAGATGGCAATAAATCCCATTCAAAATCCTGCATTAGGTCCCTTCAGCTGGGACTGATAATTTATACAGTCAAAGTTTACATATAAAGGTATCCTATCCACCATTGAAAAGTACAGCTCTCAACATATACAGTTTTTTTGTTTTGTTTTTCAGGCCACAGTTTTGAAGGTCTGCAGTATCAAGTTGGTTTGATGAATTAGTCGGTTGGCACTTATGAACACATTTATTGCCCTGTTGGAAGAAACAAAGAAATTTTAACACCACACTCAAGGGCAGGAAGCCACTAGACAGCATCTGGTAGCAGCCCAATCCTACAAATGTGTATTTAGAAAAAGATCTAATAAAAATTTATAGCACTTGCTTCTGGATTATAGAAGGGTTGTTTTAAGAAAAACGAAAGTCCAAGCAAGAAAGAAGACCAGGCAATTATCATAAACTCTCCGTTTAGTGGTAACAAGAAGCATGATTTGAATTGCAGACATGAGCTGGTAATACTTGGATGCTGCCTTAAGTGTTTCTACAATCAACTGGGTAAATTTTCAAAGAATACTATGTAGAATCCAATTCTATATAGATTGGAGCCTCATGTAATGGGGCTTTCACTTTTTGACCCATATACCAGTGTCCCTTGCAAACCTTCAGAGTCTTTTCTGAAACTGCTGATAGAAACTCTCCTGTGAGCAGAACAACTCTGCTGCATATTAAACGTAACACACAAGTAAGCACATCAGCATAGCTCTCACATGCATGTGTCTAAAAAAAGCAACTAAATCACACAGTGCAACATTACATTCATTCACTGCAGAGCACATCTTCCTTATTACCAAGCCACACAAAAAGTTATCAGATCTGAAACAATTTCACAAAGCTTTCCTTGGTGGTTTTAATTCTCACATTCAAAGCAACATATTCATTTTAAACCCTAAACAAAATAATTATACAACAGCTAGAAAACTAATAATCAACTAAGGTTGCAATCCCTATACAGACATGTGCAATGGCACAATAAAATCTACCAAATTCATGCCAGAATAAATAACTTATTGCTCTTATGGAAAATGCGTTGGATTTTTCTTTGTTTCTAAAGCTGGTCTGAAGAACAAAGGGCCCTCCAGAAGTGCTAGGGTTTTTTTTTTCCTGCTCTAAGGGTAGTTATTTTTAAGTCACGTGGTGCAGTGGAAGTTCAAATTCTCTCTCAGATAATTTCAAATTCTGGCAAAAGAATACATTACCAGATTATAGATGGTAGGGTGGTCTTGAGGTGACGGTTGCCAGTCAGGTTCTGACAGGCTGGAGTAGCATCTACCAGAGGACTTACGTGCCCTAAAATGGGCAGATTGTGCAGGAGGTGATCCTTTAGGTAACCTGGACTCAAACCATGTAGGGCTTGAAAGATCAAAACCAACAGTTTGTACTTTGTCCAGAAACTAATTGACAGCCAGTGGAGTGACTTTAGGATAGGTGTAATAATGCTCACTCCTGAATGTTCCTGTGACCAATCTGGCTGTCATGTTTTGAAATAATTGGATTTTCCAAACTTGGTACAGAGGTAGCCCAATGTAGAGCACACTGCAGAAGTCCAACCTTCAGGTTACCAGTGCATGCACTACCATCTTTAGGTCCCCAGATTCTCGGAAGCGGTGCAGCTGGCATATTAGCCAAAGCTGATAGTAAGCTCTCCTGACTGTCACATCTATCTGGGCCAATATTCAGAGAGACAGATTCAGCAGCACTCTCAAGCTGTGGACACAGTCTTTCGGGGGGAGTGAAACCCCATCTAGAACTGATTGGCACACCTCCATCCCTATGTTGGAACCATTAATGGCAAGCACCTCTGTCTTGTCTGGATTCAATTTCAATTAGTTTTTTCTCGTCCAGCCCATTACCTCCTCCAGGCAATCATTCGGAAGCAGACACGCTATCCTTAGCTGAGGATGAGCCGATAAAGAGCTTTTGACCATGTCAGCCATAAACACACTTAGAACTGGGTTAAGAAGAGCTATCCACATAATTGAGTGAATGTTAGAAGTCATGATGGTACAAGATAGATAGGAGGATTCTGCATTTTTCCAGTGGAAGTGTTGACTTTTTTCCATTGAACAAAAATTCCCAGTACAACCAAATAACAAAACCTTTGACACACAGGCCTACAAAACTGAGGATCATAATAACCTTTCAAAAACAAATGTTGCTTTAATAGGAATTTGACATTCTAAATTCAAAAATGGCCTCAGATTTGAAACATCACATAGTTTTTCACAACTTGTGTTGATGTTTCTATTTTTGAAAATATGGGTGAATGAAATTAGAAACTGAATTAGTAACATCATTTGTGAAAGAGTTGTGTGGAACAACATTTTATCGTGTTTTTCCAATTCAGACCCCACCAAAAACATTAAAAAATACATTATTTTAAAAAAGTTTTTTTCATTGCAGGCTGATGTAATGTTTTAAAAGGTTATGGTAATATATAGCGACCTACTAAGAACTCTAGGCAATTCAACTTCTCTATTTAAATTTACTTGCAAATCATACTGAAATTGTATTTGTGGTAAATGAACACCAAATTCAAATGTGGCGTTGTTTCTGTTTGTCCTATATGAAATGCCGTTGATATATTCTTAGCATTAGATCTTCTCGACAGAGCATGCATTTCTTGGCTGATGAATTTCTGGATTCAAAGTTTAACAAACCAGAAGAACATCTTATTATGAACTTTAAATAAACTGTACAATGGGGAAGACTGTATTAGTATTGGTCAGTTAACTTCCAACAACTTCAACAACCATACACCATGAGCTAGGTCAAGGAACAGATGAGATATTTTTCCTCCTGACCACACAATTTCAATTCAATGACTTCCATTAACACTTCCCTTCTGTTACCTTCAGGAAAAATGTACCTAGTTCTTGTTGTATATGTCTGTTTGGTTTTTTTCGCAGATACATACTTGGGGGAAGATGCACCGAGGAACTACCATATTTTATTACATATTTGTTGCTTTTTATGCCTTTTTAATTGGAAAATGGGTATGAGTATTATGTGATTAAAACAGGTTTGCCAGTTTCAGGTTGCTTTTAAAAAACAATATTTAGCCTCTGAAAGATAAAGAGTAAGGAGGAGATAAAGTTTCTTTGAAAAAAACAATAACAAAAAACTGGCTTTCCTTCCAGAAGGGAGGAGGGGGAGCTCTGGTTTACTTTGGGTTTTTAAAAAACTGTCTGCGACCATTACGTGACAAAAGGGAAAAATCCAATTTTTGGACTGGAAAACTCAGTGTGATGATTATGTGGAGATGACTATTATATGGTGAAATACAGTATTCAGGAGAGAGTCTCATAGAAGGACCAGACCACAAGCTTACTAGTTTAAGACCCTGTTTCTTTCAATAATTAATTAGTTAAAGTCTTATTTATTAATTAGTTAAAGTCTTATTAGTTAAAGTCATTTACTTATTTAAAGTCCACAAGGCTCCCAAGGTAATAGAAAATACAATTCAATTAAAACAATACAAAGTTAAAAACCCTTAAAATCAGTGTAAAACAATCTTAGAATCGTCGAAGGCTTTCATGGCCGGAATCACTCAGTTCTTGTGGGTTTTTTCGGGCTATATGGCCATGTTCTAGAGGCATTTCTCCTGACGTTTCGCCTGCATCTATGGCAAGCTTCCTCAGAGGTGAGGTCTGAGGACCTCACCTCTGAGGAAGCTTGCCATAGATGCAGGCGAAACGTCAGGAGAAATGCCTCTAGAACATGGCCATATAGCCCGAAAAAACTCACAAGAACTGAATCTTAGAATCCATTTTTAAAATAGTTAAAACAGCCATTTGAAAACCACGTGGAACAGTACTGTTTTGGCTGCCTGTCAGACGTTTAAAAGACATGGAGTCAGGTTGTTCCACAGTTGAGATGCTGCTACAAAGAAAACCGTGTTATGTTATCCACCAATCTAATTTCATGAGCGGTTGCAAAATACAACTGGGCATTATCTGAAGATCTCAAATTTCCGGTAAGCTCATATTGGAAGAGACACTCTTTCAGATACCCTGATCCAAGGTGTTTAGGGCTTGATCATTCATCAAGGTAACCAAAGTTGTTTCTGTCACATAAGCAAGCCTGAACCCATATTGGAAGTGATTCAGAAAATCTATTTCATAGAACCATAGAGTTGGAAGAGACCTCATGAGCCATCCAGTCCAACCCCCTGCCAAGAAGCAGGAAAATTGCATTCAAAGCACGTATGACAGGTGGCCATCCAGCCTCTGTTTAAAAGCCTCCAAAGAAGAAGCCTCCACCACGTAAAAAAATAAATAAAATCCTGGAATCCCTTTAGAACCTTACGTAGGGCCCTCCACACAGAATATCAAGGAAGAAAATCCCACAATATCTGCTTTGAACTAGGTTATCTAAGTCCACACTCAGATAATGTGGGAGTTTCCACCAGGATATTCTGGGATATAGGGCTGTGTGGAAGGGCCATTATAAATGACCTTACAGTTGCTTTTGGAGAGTGACCATTCACCCCATTTCTGTCTGTTCCATCTACAGTGTTGTCTTATGATGCACTTTCCCCCATCCTAAATTGAAGGCTTAACCATTCTGTTCGTTCTTTTTGGGCTCCTCTCAAATACACTTTATCTACTCCTACCTCATCCAGAGTTTTATCATTTTATCTTTGTCAATTTGGTCTGCCCATTGTGTTCAATTTCCTATTATGCTATTTTGCTTTATTTTATTTTTTGCCACTATATGTACTTTATTGTGATGTAATTTTTTGTTGTATTTTGCACTTTATTTTGCTGTAAAGTATCTTTGGGCTTGGTCCCTGAGTCCCCTTTGGGAAGATGATGGCGGGGTATAAATAAAGAGTATTATTATTATTATTATTATTATTATTATTGCTTCTTTTAGACCATATGGAACATACCCTTCTTTCAAAAAAGCATTTGCAATCTTCAGCACTCAATTGGACAGTCTTCCTCTAGCAGCCTTAATTAAGAAGGATGGACATGGCAAGAACTGGACCTCACCTCTCCAAGCAATTTGTCCACATCATCATGTTGAATAAACCAAAACTCATTTATCAAAACTGGACAATACTTATCTCAGATACCTCCCTAGACTCTTTCAAGTTCAAGTCATAGTGATTTTGAGCATTTTTCTTTACAAAGTATTTAAGCCAATTTGTCACAGCACTTTTCTGAGGCCTCTTTCTCAGCAGTATGAGGTCTAGAATATAATAGCCCTTTAACTCCTGAAACAACTGAGCTGGATAAGATTGAGTGAATGTAGGAAAAGCTTAAAAAATCATTTCTTTGCTGCTCTGGCTGCTGCAAAGTAGTTTCCAAAATGAGCATAAAACCATGTTCAGTTAGATTCATCCTGAATCTTTCTGCACCTCTGCTCTAGTCATCTACCCAAGTGCTCTATTTCCCTGAGCTCCATAGAAAACCAAGGAGGCCATGATGTTCTGCCAAGTAAAATAGCATGGGAGCAATGGTCAATTGCCAGGGTCATCTCCCTATTCAACAGATCAATAAGGGTATCAACAGAATTGCCAGCTGTTGCAACTGGAAAACTCCCAGGGCATTTCTGAATTCTTCTGCATCCATGTGTCTTTTGGGATGGACCATTTTAATGGGTCCAATGCTTCTGAAGAAATTAAGAGTCACAGCAAATCTAAACCCTATCAAATAGTAATCTGCTCATATTTATTTATTTATCGTGTCAGGAGCGAAACAAAACAGTTGTATTGCATTAAAAACAAACGAACAAAACACAAAGTTTGCAGACTTGGTATTCTATTAAATATCCTTTGACCAGTATCTGGACACTTGGAGTGCCTCTGGTGTTGCCGCAAGAAGGTCCTCCATTGTGCATGTGGCAGGGCTCAGGTTGCATTGCTGTAGGTGGTCTGTGGTTTGCTCTTCTCCACACTCACATGTTATCAATTCCACTTTGTAGCCCCATTTCTTAAGGTTGGCTCTGCATCTCATGGTGCCAGAGTGCAGTCTGTTCAGCGCCTTCGAAGTCACCCAGTTTTCTGTGTGCCCAGGAGGGAGTCTCTCATTTGGTATCAGCCATTGATTGGAGTTCTGGGTTTGAGCCTGCCACTTTTGGACTCTTGCTTGCTGAGGTATTCCAGCAAATGTCTCTGTAGATCTCAGAAAACTATTTCTTGATTTAAGTCATTGGCGTGCTGGCTGATATCCAAACATGGGATGGGCCGGAGATGTCACTGCCTTGGTCCTTTCACTACTGGTTGCTACTCCCTGGCAGATGTCAGGCGATACAATACCGGCTAAACAGTGTAATTTCTCCAGTGGTGTAGGGCGCAGACATCCTGTGATAATGTGGTAAGTCTCATTAAGAGCCACATCCACTATTTTAGCGTGGATTCTGCTCATGACAATAGGGTTCTTTCAAACCTAACAACCTCCAAATCACCATTCTGAGTAGCAAAAATCAGATCAAGAGAATAGCTTGCTACATGTGCAGGAGCAGATATTAACTGAAACAGGTTGCCATGGAAGCCACACAACCCTGAGCTAGCCCTGATGAAGGTACCTCAGTATGGATGTTCAAAACCTCCAAACACGATAAGTCTGGGGGAGATTAACAATACCAGAAGCAGTTGAGATAAGGAGACAGGTAGGCAGTGGGTGGATAACACACTCAAAGAATCCTCATACTGTTTCACTGCCCTTTTGTGATGTACATACACCCAAAACTTGGAGATTGTCAGACAAAATACCTAAATAGTGGAATGGACTCACTTTTCTGGACTCACTTCTCCTTTCTGCCCACTAGATTTTGCCTACTGCTGCAACAGGAAACTTGGTGAGCATAATTGGGTCAAGTTGACACATCTCTCTTTAATTACTCTGCATTCTACCTGTGTATATTTGTTATATACAAATATACACAGGTAAAAAGCAGATTAAAATGCAGTATTTTAATACTGTTTTATCTTAAAGCGCAACAGATTATTATTATTATTATTATTAGTAGTAGTAGAAGTAGTAGTAAGGTGCCCCAACGCTGGCATTCTTTAGGAAGAGCCTGAAAAGTAGTTGTTCCAGTGTGCCTTCCCAGAATAAGGAAACTCCCAGCAATATGTCCCTAAACGCACTTTATTAGTGATCTAGGATTGTCTACACACTCAATCCCTCTCCAAAATTTCTATCCTGTTTATAAGTCACCTGGTCATGCCCAGCATTATTTTTTAAAATTTCAATTAGTACATTTGACCCTGCCATAGGTTCTTAAATGTCATTGTGTTATTGTTAATGTTTATTGCTATTTTCTGTTTATGAGTTTTATTTATTGTTTGTATTACTGTTGCTATTGTTTCATTGTTGTATTGTGAGCTCGGCCTCATGTAAGCTGCACCGAGTTTCTTGGGGAGATGGTAGCGAGGTACAAATAAATTATTATTATTATTATTATTATTATTATTATTATTATTATTATTATGCTAAGTCAGCTTGCTTGACCAGGATTCAATCCTAAATCATAAAGCAGCAGTCATTGACCAGGTATTAAAGCAGCAGCACTTTGTCATGAGGTTCAACAACTACTATAATTGTTGTACAATTTAGGGATCAATGTACCTGTTTATGTACATGAACACTCTATTTAGCTTTCATGATACGTAGTCAAAATAATGCCATTCACATGAATGGCGTTAGACCTCGAAAAAGTAAAATCCTGCCCTTTCCTGATTGTCTTCATTTTATTGAAAAACTAAGGTTTTGGCATAGCAACACTAAATGTATTTTAGTGTCACTGGTGCTAGGGTTAAAGACAGTTTTAGGATGCTGATAAGTAAAAAAGATATTGTAGCTATCGAGAGTAACGGCGAGAAAGAGGTTTGTAGGATAAAGTTTCATAAACTATGTTTACAAAAGCTTATGCTATCAACTTGTTTTTCTCAGTCTCTAAGATCCTCTTGCATACTGGTGCCTACATAATGTTTCTCAATCTGAAAACAGTTCACTTGAAAGTTTCAGTATTAAAAACTAAAATTCCATAGATGCCCAAGGACAGAGAAATATTTTGTTTACGCACATTCTCAAATGTCTAAGTTTCTAGAAAGCAGTCCTTCTACATAGAGACCAATATATTTTTCTACTATGCTAAAATGAAAGAAAGAAGGAGGTTAAGACACTAGTCTGTGGAAAGGATGCTACTTGCTATATAAAGTAGTTATCTAAAATAAATAGGAAGAAAGGAAAGGCAAGGAAAAACACAAAACTGTGCCAATTCCATTAAAAGTAATACTTACTTTCCATCTTTAAAATAGGTTTTCAAAGTGTCGCTGAAACTTTTGGAGTATTTTACAAACTCTTTCTTTTGGTGCTCTAGTGCCTGAAATATGTGTATATAAAAAGTCATTCAATCAAAGTTTTGCCCTTCACAGAGCATCTTATTTAACCACTAAATACAGACTAAGATGATACATTGAAAAAAAATAAGCTATGTTATTGTTGATAGACAAGCTCACCCATTTAAGAAACGAAAAGAAATACAGGTGCTTCTGTATTTCAAAAATTACATTGATGCTCAATGTAGCTATCAAAACTTTAAAATAATCGTATACTGAAAGGCAGTAGGGAAAATGGCAATATTCTACTTTGTTTGTCTCTTCATCTTTACTGCTAGTGATAGTTGAAATGATTTACATTTCCCACCATCTAAGCATAAAAACTGAAGATCCTCTAATATTTAGTGTTAATATGTTTATATTTTTGACAAGTAAACATAGCAGAATTTAATTCACATACCCTCCGGTTCTGGTATTGATATTTCTTGAAGACATTATTTACTGTGTCGAGGAGTTCTTTTATTGCACTGGCAATGTCCCTGTTTGGCAATGAAAAGATAATTGCAACATCTTTTAAAATTAGACTCATTCAATGCAGACTTTTAATCACTTCCAAAATTGTGTCTGACATGTATTTCTTAAGGATTTGCAGTCTTACAGAATGTGTTTGAGATATGGCACAGCAAGACTGAACACCAAGAACTAATTAGATTATATGGCACTTCAAAGCCCAAATTAGGTTTAATACAGTCTTCATATGTGGAAAGGTAGCATCTGCCTGATATACAAATATATACTGCAACACTGTTAAGCAAAGAGAACTGACCTACCTTTTGAATCAAAAATTCTACTCAGAATATACATTACACAACAAATGAACAGATTTTGACTCTTGGTATTTTATTCTGAATAGAGTGACCCATGATTTGCCTTAAACCATTCTGTGCCTACTGATCTTACAAACTGAGGTTGTTATCTTGCTCTGCCACAATCTTTTAGGAATTTAAATAAAACTAACCACCTGGAAGAAAATTGTCACAGCAAGTATTTCTGAAAACAGTTTGATGTCACTATTCCTTTCCCTGGAATAATGGATACAACTCATTTAGTTCTAATTTGGCATGATTTAAGGTCACAGTATGATAAAACTAACAGCACTGTGTTGGGCTAAGAGAGCTCAGAAGGCAACGATGGTGTAACAATGTCAGTTGTCCACATTGTAACCAACACCATGACATGCTCTCAATAATAATTTTCAAAATTAAAAGCACAACTTGGAAAAGGTTTATACAAGTATCTACTAGACAACTATTTTAAAAAAATCTTTGGAGTAATTGAACATATTGTGTCTTCAACTGAGCAAATGAATGAGAGGATCTACAAGAAAGCTGAAGGAAACCAAGTTGAGAAATGGCCATAAAGGGTTAAGAGGGCCGTCATCTTAACTACAACACTGAATCCAAACACACAAAAAATAGGTTTATAATTCGGTAAGTGATGAACTGCCATAAGATAACGCTAGAGCAGGAAGCTTTTAAAACAGTGATACCAAGTTCCAGTTAACCACCAATTGGCTCTTGGATCATTCAAGAGTCCATAGAAGAAATAAACAGTTTTAACCAATGGACATAAAAATGGTTCCAGTCTCTAGCAACGAGGGAAAAAACTGCTGGTTCACAACATCAGACAGCCAGAAAAGGGAAGCACTCAGTCAGATTATGTTGGACTGCTACTCCCACCATCCTCAAACAGAACAGTTAGTGGTAAAGAGTGCTAGGAATCACAAACAAGTAACATCTGGAGAACTTCATTTCTTCTCTTTCTGTTCTATCATTTCCTGGTTTAGTTCTCTAACTTCTCAGTGAACCCCCAAAATAAGTACGTATTACAGTGCTCAAGATCTTTGGTTGCAATAGGAAAGGAAAAGGATAGTGTTAGATAATGTATCATAATTTAATTGGGAAGAATAAAGCATTATTGAAGGAGCACATTCTCTCCAAGTTACTTAATTCCCAAGGACTCTTTAAAATTAATGGAAGGTAATTCTTGACTGCATAATGAAGAGGTGGGTAATTAATGTGTGTGCAAATGTTATCATTGTGGGGTAAATGTTGTGGCAAGTTAGCAGTCCTATATATGTACCAATGTGGAGGTTTGATTCATGTCTTTTTCTTAACCCAGGTCTTTTTCTTCAAAAACGCCTATAGTTAAGTAAATGAAAAGGAAGAATAAATATGCAATGCTGTTTAATTAGAAGGAAAGGAGACAACATTTCTCTGGAGAAAGTTAATGGACGTGGGGCATCTGCTCCTACATGAAGAATGCATGAATAACTTGTTTTGCAGTCTTTAATGAGTTAAAGGAACACATCCTGCAATTGCTATTAGAGGATCCCATGATGAATTTAAAAGGGTAGGCTGTCACTTAACTTCTTGGGAGTCTTTGACCAATTAAGTAAAAGAAGGTCAACTGACAATATCTGACAGATTAAGCGATCAGCAGACTTTAGCTGCATCAGGTCCCAAGCTGAAAAAGTAATACACAGTTAAATCAAAAGTCCAGTCCTACTGTGACATTTGCAGCATGTCTGGATCCCAGCAGTAGAAATCAGCCAATTTGAAGAGAAACAAAGTAAGAACTGTGTTTCACAGAAAAAACATAGGAAAGCTATGAATACAGTGAAAGTTTTCCTTAGACCCAAGGTAAGAGGAGACCCACCTTTTTTTATACTGTGCTCTTAACACCATGGTCATAAATCCACCTCACTTCTATCTATATTTGTTGTTGTTACCTTCCCCATCTGCAACAGCCAAAGCCACCACAAGACTCATGGCTTTGTGGTCAGCCTTGTTGAAAGGTCATTCTGTGACTAGGTAGCATGAAGATCAGAGACCTGCCTGGTTATGCCCCATAAGCAGGCACAAAACAATGACATCATCTACCAAAACCCTAGCAGATCTCAGAGGAAAATGCCATTAGTCAACATCTGTCTACTGGGCAGAACCAGATGCTCTAATGATCCCATGACCCTCCCTGTCCTCACCATTAATGGAATAGCCAACTGAGTCTAGAGAATGGTGAGTAAGGAGCCATAGCTATGTTTAATAGGCAAATCTCTTACTCTTTGCTGGAAAAGACTGGGTCTCAGCCTAAGTATGCTAAGAATACTATGGCAAATAAACTCTTCTGGCAATCTAGACACAAGGGTCATATTTTTATCTAGTTGTTTAAACTACAACCACAATGCTCTGTAGGACAAAAATTGGCCGCTCAATAATAAAGTGAACGTATAAATCAAGATTTTCTAAGGCACCAAATGTGCGTGTATGTACAGGCCTTATGGCAACTCCATGAAAGGAGAAATGGCAATTACCAAAATACCGCAAGTAGAGCAAATAAATGGCAAGCAGAAATATATGACAAGGTTACAATGTTTTACTTTAATTAGGAAAATGAATTATAAACTGGCACTTACTTGATTGTCTGAAGAAATCTCACTCTGTCATTTATCTCATCTGGAATCTTACTAAGAATCTGTTTAAGTGCGCGTGCCTTTTCATTTAAGTCTTGAAATTCTGGTTCTGGTCTCTCAATCATATACTCTGAAGGGAGAGAATACATTAATTGGTTACTTATCCCAAGAAAATCTCAAATCACTTGAACTGCCTGATGAAAATGTCAACAATGCCAAATTTAACAAAAGTATCAGAAATATCCTATATATTGACCCCACCCTTCCCTCTCATACAGAAAGGACAATGTATGTCACTAAAACACATTTGCCAATAATTGAATGGCTCCTAACCAAAGTGGGAAAACAAGAAGTATTCTAGGTGTATAAGCGGTATGTGAGTATCAGTGAAGAAAATTATGAGGCCCAACGGGAAGAGGTAGCAAAGGATTCAGCTTTCATGCCCTCTCTGCCACTGGAGGCCTTACAAGGTCAAATCCCCTCATTATATTTCCTGTAAAAAATCAGATTTCTTTGGCCTCAAATACTCTTTACACACATGGGATACTTACACCACAGTTTTGCTCCTTGGGCCATTTTAGTTTTTCAGATATGGACTCTCTTGGGCATGAAATGGCATAAGCCTTCGCCATGTGGTGAAACACGCCCATCTCATTTAGAGACCGTTTAGGAACATTTGAGAGAGCTGCCCATTTTTTAAATTAGCGGGGCATACAAAAATGGCCTTAGTGAGATACATGCAGTTCACCTGCCACATCCCACCCCACCATTGACACAAGAAATTAAGAAAAAATACCCTCTACATCGTCAGCAGCCATGCGTAGAAGAGACTCTGTAAAATTTACTTCAACACTTTTTTTCTCCAAAATTTTCATGATGATGTCTTGTGTGAGACCTGGATTTTCTTTTTCAGCCTGTATTTCAAAGAAGTTTTATTTATTTAGTACACAGGGAATTTGAAATCAGGAAAAAGACATATTCAAGAACAGCAACAGTATGCAAATTCAAGATTATATTATATTATAACACTGGCAAAAACTGTCACTGCAGTTTGTTTTTAAGATGAATGTCCCCTGTTTATGCTGAATTTAATTTCCCCCAATTACAAACTGGAGAAACCTCCCACTTTTCTCATGCACTTGTGTCTCACACAGAATTATAATTCTAACATGCCAGTTAATAAGTTACCCCGAGCCCCAAGGGAGAATCATCCAATCCTTGATCAGCAGTGGCCAGTCATTTCTCCTTCTGAGGTGCATAGCACTAGAAGCCCCAATCCATAAAGGCTCAAGGACCTGAATCTCTTTCACTACAGAATGAGGAGAGAAATACCAGGGGATGTCTTCAAGTGAACACCTGTCTCTACAAAGACAACATCTTGCAAGGTTTAACAGACTTTGGAAGATGCAATTTCCTTAGTCCACACAAAATATTCCATCTTATCAGTCATATTCCAGAAAAGAAAGCGGCTAACTCTTCCCAAAGCATAATTCTGATTTTCCCTCCCTTCCTACTGCACCCTCTTCTATATTGCATGACAAGCTTCTTTCGGCAATTAAAAAGACTTTTAATGGCTGTCTGCAATGAGTGATGGGTGAAACAGCTACGTACAAAGTGGGGTATACACTCATTAGGTTTATGAATCTTGAGAACACATTATTAGACCTCCTGGATGAATGTTTCCATTATTCAATATAAACTATTTCTTCCTAGTTGTTTGTTGCTTGGTTTGTTTTATGATGTCTTACATTTTATTGGTTTGATTGTTTTAACATAGTTGACTGTTACATCTTTTTAATTGTGTTACTTTGTAACCTTTGTTTATATTGGGCTTGGTCCCCATGTAAACCACCCCGAGTCTTTTCGGGGAGATGGAGGCAAGATATAAGAATAGTTATTATTATTCCTAGAGCATACTTTCCCTTTCCTGGATGGCTTAATTAGAAGTATTTCAAACTAGTATTTTGTAATCCAGAAATTCCTAGTCATTAGGCTTCTTTACAGCTTTTACCGATAGCAGATGAGACAATTCCTTAAAGGCCAGATACAACAACAGGTGCGGAGCTGCACACACATGCACACTCAACCTTCCTTCTTGTACTCTCATACTTTCTCAGAGAAGCATTCACTTTCTTTTTTTGCATGCTGATGCTTTAAAGTAGAGATTATACTAGGGGCATGAAGCATAATCCAAAAACCAATTCAATCAGCCTACAAAAGAATATCTGTAAGTTCAAACAGTTGTTTCATACGCTCAAAACTGCATAATTTACAAGGAAAAGATAAATGGTGATGATTCACTTCACAAGTAACAGGGAATTTAGCAACAAGTGGGGTAACTTCATTACCCATCAGAATGGCAGCAAAACCTTCTCAGGTCTTAGTGAATCTTGTCAATGAGCAGGAAAAAAAACCAAACTAGTGGAATATGTTTAACCTTATGTACTTAATACTGTTCCAGTGATTCATCCCCTCAATGACAGAAGCCAGAATAAACTAGATGTAAGACACGAAGCTATGATAGTACTTTCTCTCTACATGGTGAAATAATGCTGCAGTGAGAAAGGGAAAGGACATAGGTGACTGAGGGCAACAAACAATATAAAACAATTTAAATAATTCTCACCTTAATAAAAGCTGCTCTCAATGTCTGAGCTGCAGATAGATTTACTCGTTCTAGCTGCAAGGAAGAGTTTAAAAAATAAACTGTTACAAACACATATTTTGCCTTTGCCTTCTGAATCTTCATTTCCAGTGTTCTCTACCAATTTAGATAAGCAATGAGTTCTTCCCTATCAGGTAGAAATTAAAGTGCAATACATATAATCCCTTTGAAACAAAAAGTAAATAATCATATAATTCTCCACTCAATATCCACATGGTAAAATGATTTTGTGAATTCGTTCATGGCATCAGTAGTATTGCTCATGCCATTCTGATAAATTTAACATATAATTTTTAAAGAAACATGCTGCTGACTACAGTTAATCCTCTGACTAATATATTGCTAGGAAAAAATAGCTGTGCAACAAACTAGATTTAGGTCAGAGAACTACTAAAGACACAGGTCTACATCAGTGATGTCCGACTTTTGGTCCTCCAGGCTTTTGGGACGCCAACTCCCAGAAATCCTGGTCAGCTTGCCCATTGCTTATAAAATTTGAGAGCTGAAGTCCAAAACACTGGGAGGACCAAAGGTTGAACATTACTGGTCTAGATCTATCAACCAGTCCTAACTCAAGTGGGTCATTAAATTACCTGCTGATTGGTAGGTTAACACAAATCAAATGTCAGTCCAATTGATATAATGTGATTCCCTGGGCTGCACTAGCAACAGGTTTCCTGATAGATTAGTGTGTGTAAGAAATGTAGGATAAAATCCTGATTTATTTTACACTAGCTGACAATGCCCGGGTTACATCTTTTGCAAATATAAACATTAAAAGTATTCATTGTTGGGCTTTGGATTTAAAGAATGGGACCACAATCATCTGCTTTTGTTCCAAGCACACCAATATTCAAACCTGGGCATGTTGGGTATGTGAGCCAACTTTTGGTCCAGATCCATTGTTGGTTGGGTTCACAGTGCTCCGTGGATGAAGGTGAACTACAACTCCCTAAACTCAAGATCAATTCCCCCCAAACCCCACCAGTATTCAAAGATGGCCATGTTGGGTCTGTGTGCCAAGTGCATTCCAGATCCATCACTGTTTGGTTCATTGTGCTCTCTGGGTGTAGGTATCTGGATGTAGGTAAACTACGACTCCCAAAAAATCAGGGTCAATTTCCCCCAAACCCCACCAGTATTTAAAGTTGGGCATGTTGTGTATGTGTGCCAAGTTTGGTCCAGATTCATCATCGTTTGGGCTTTCACTGCTCTCTGGATGTAGGTGAATTACAACTCTCAACTTTTAAGATCTATCCTCTCCAAACCCCACCAGTATTCAAAGTTGAGCTTATCGGGTACACATGTCAAGTTGGTCCAGAAAACTTGTTCCTATACCACATCATTAACTCCATTCGAGCATGGAATTATGGCAACTTATCTTCACATTTTGATTAATCTCACCCAGACGAGAGCTTTGGTTACTGCAAGATATAAATTGTTGGTACTAGCTCTTTTG
This sequence comes from Anolis sagrei, assembly GCF_037176765.1. Lineage (NCBI taxonomy): Eukaryota > Metazoa > Chordata > Lepidosauria > Squamata > Anolidae > Anolis > Anolis sagrei. The sequence goes on from NC_090023.1 coordinate 250,362,886, forward strand.
GGTGGGAGATATAAAAACGTGGAACATTCTAAAAGGGCTTGTTCTTGTGACTTGGTTTTTGTTGAAATACTTCGCCATTCTTTGTCTGAATACCCTATATGGATGAAATGCAATAATTCAATGTTTTTCAAAGTGTTCTCAATGTCAAGGGTGTTATAAATTTTCATATCTTCTGAACAAATCTGATGCATTCTTTTGTGAGACTGTTGCTGATTTTATTCTTGAGATTAATTACTATTAATTATGCTTTCTTTTTTATCTGTGACTTCCTCTTGTTATACATGCCTGTGTTGTGATTTTGTTGTTGTATGCCAATAAAGCCTGGGGGGGGGGAGGTGTCCAGATCTATCGTTGGTTGGATTGAGAATTCTCTCTGGGTGAAGTATAAGTCCCAGATTTTAGGGTCAATGCCCCCCCCCCACACCGAAATCCCTCCAGTATTTTCTGTTGGTCATGGGGGGAGGGGAGTCTATGTACCAAGTTTGGTCCAGGTACATCATTGATGGAAATCACAGTGCTTTCTGGAAGTAGGAGCTGTCTTGGAAATCCGCCACCCACAAGGTAGGTAAATCTTATTGTGATTGAAAAGCTTGTTCTGTACTATGGTCATAAAGGTTGTTTAAATATTTTTGCCTATGGTTTCCTGGAAATGTAGCAGAGAAAAGCTATTCCTTTCATACTTCTACAAATAAAAGTTTTAGCTTCCCATTCATACACACACACATGTTCTCCAATGTTGAATGGACTTCATTTCTGCTAAATTATAATGCCTGATGAAATCTAAGGATATTCTGGGTTTTATACTGCCACTGTCAAAATCTGGGACTATAACTAAAAATAACCACATTTACAGGATATTGTATAATGAGGGAAATATCTTGGGAGTTTACACTTCTCAAAAAGATGGCTAGAATTAAGGAATAAATTAAGACTAACAAACTGTTATGGCTATAGGTATCACTTTCTTGGAAACAGTCCTCCACACCAAGACTGTGAATAGAATTATGGAATAAAACTTAAATATAGTACTATAAATAAATTAGTATTATTTGATATTGAAAGCAATCTTTCATTTCTCAAATCCTGCACAGAAAATCAATTAGAAGGGCTATTACCTCATTAAAGACAGGATACATAACAGCATAGAGAGGCATGGAAACCATAGAAGTGGTCTCTGCTTCATTCTTCATCTCTTCCATTGTCATCCTCATTCAAAGACCCACTTGTGAAGAAAAGGCTACTGAAGCAATGGACACCACATTCAATGAAGGGCTTCTTTTTTTCCTTATTGTACCTGAATATTACCGTGCTTGATATTACCCTAAAACAGAAATAGCAGAGGGGGGAGTTAATATAGTCCTTACCAACTGAAGGGGAAAGCACTACTAAAATGTTTAGGTATTAGGTTTGGCACTGTCCCTATTCACTCAGTCACCTCCTAATGATAAAAGTTCAGACTGACTTCACTTCTGCCAACAATTTTTATGTAATTAAACAGTTCTTGGGGATTCATCACAATTCTGTTGAGCTTCTTTGTTGGAAAGAAATGAGAAACGATGTCATTAAAATGCTAAAAGGTCAATACTATTTTTATAATTTATATAGTGAGCGTTCACCAATGGTAAAGAACTTAGTCATGCACTTACAATGCCATGCTTGGAAAGTGAAGCAAGACATTTCAAATGGCAAGTAATAAGTATAGTTCCATGTCATTATAAATGCAAATTAATACTTATTTCTACATAGCAAATCTATTTTAACACATTTGAGTTGGAATAAATTATGAAAAAGGAATTGAAATGTATACTTCAGGCTTCATTGGAACAGTTTTGAAGCTCTGTTTCCATACAGGGTGTGCCGGAAGCTATGAGCTCAATGGAAAATAGCATTTCAAGTTAATGAATCTGGCCTGAGGTGTGCTCCACCCTATCCAGCCCTTTAAACTTGGTGAAGTGATCTGAACTATGGACCTGAATTTCAAGTACTGGTAAGGAAACAATCCAGTCACCAAATGAACAACGTAAATGAAAAACTGTGCTAAGCAAGTGCTTAAAAGCAGATATCAGCACCTAAGCATTTACTATGCAAATATTTAAAAACTTAAAGTCTGTTCTCCTTTAACACTTTCAAGGATGACATTATTTTTTTAAAAAAAGAAAAGCTTAGTAAGTATAATTCTTGTTAACATGGTGACTAATGTGCTCTGGTCAACCAGTATTTAACCAGTGGATTAAATCAAACAAATAGATTATATCAAAATGTTTGTCTTTGCCTTTTTTAAAAAACAAAGACAAAGTAAGAGAGAAATAAAAAGAAGTGATATAAAGGACAAAGTAAAGAAATATAGACTGTGGAAGGTGACAGGGTTAGAAAAACGATAAACTGGGGCCAAAGGCCAGTCCTGGGTCCAAAAAACAAACCTCCATATAAATAAAGATGCTTCCTACTTAAAATATCTCAATCAAGATTCTCCTTTTATATTTTTGTATTGTTTGCTCAATAGACAATCCTATTCTGGAATTGACTTCAGTTGTCCTACATCTATAGAGATCTCATCATACTTGAGCATTTTCACTTCAATCCACTTTAAATGCTGTGACTGTCTCCTGCAGAATTCTGGGGCTTGTACTTTAGGGAGACCTAGGGCTTCTCTGGATGAGCAGTTTAAAGGTGCCTCTCTAATCTACAAAGCACAGAATTCTTCAATGACTGCCTCCTGCAGAAATCAATAATTTGCAGTTTAAGGAGGGGTTTTTAAACTGCTCATCCAGAGAAGTTCTGGGACTCCTTAAACTACAAGCCCCAGAATTCTGCAAGAGCCACAGCATTTAAAGTAGCTTCAAGTAGAAAGTGCTCAAGTGTGATGAGGCCCCTAAACTTGACCACAACATTCAGTTTTCATTTTCGTGGATTTGATTATTTCCAATTATACAGCTTCTGATTAACTAACTTAACCTTCTTGGCAAAATCTTTTTTCTTCCTCTTTATCTCTTCACTACTGTTCTATGAACAGTTCCAGACTCTCAAGCCCTTCCCTACCTTCCCATAAAAGCCTCGTCCACATTTTAAATCCTGTCTTAAACTCTCTTCCCCATACTCCATTGCCCATCATCCCACCACAAGCCTTGACCTGCATTTAAAAGTCCTTCAGCTGTTCCCTTCCTTACATTAAATTCAGGCCAAGGCTTGTAGTGGGATGATGGGCAATGGAGTCCGGAGTGTCCTGATGGGCAGATGAGGAGAAGTGGTGAGAGCAGAAGAAGAGGTGTATAAGAAGGGTATTGCTGCTGGTGAGAAAGAAGTCTGCAACATATTTTTTGGGTTTTTGTGCACTGGAATCATTCTTTTTTTTTAAAAAAAAAAACCCTTTGGGAGGATTGTGCATCCCTAACCCCCTTGAATGTGGAGGACTGAGTGTACTAACAAGTTTACCTAACAGTATATTAAAGATGTGCACATATCCAAGATGGATATTTCACCATGTCTAAGTTGAAATATATCGTCTGCTCTGCCCACAAGTAAGACAGAAAGCTGAAGAGTGAAGGAGTTGTTTCAATAAAAGACAAATAATCTTACTTTTTAAAATCCCATTGAGCTGTTTTGCATTTTTAGAGAAACGCAAAACAGCTCAATGGGATTTTAAAAAGTGAGTCTCAAAGGACAATTCAGTGCTCGTAAAACAAAGGCCAAAAAAAGCAGGTTTCAGTGGAGAGGAAGTAACCATGAAATAACGTCCTGAAGTCATAAAAATATAATTGGATATCCTCCCCCCTTCCCCAAATTTGACATAAATTGTATGTATAACAGTAGAGGTTATCAGGATTCACACCAACTGGATACAATTATGTATTTCATGGAAATATGTCGGGGATTGGCAGCAGATGGCTCAGGGACCAGCACTGGTCCAGGGACTACCACTTTGAGTAGTATTGCTACAGGGTTCTAAGACAACATTGCACTTGAATTATGAATCAAACATTTGAGGTCTCACTTCAAAGAAGTTATATTAGGCCAGGAGGAAAAAAGGAAACAAGAAAGGAAAAGATAAAAGGATCCACAACAGCCCTATTCCAATAAAATGTGAATTATCTCAAATTGCTAAGCCATCACAACAAGAAGGGCCCTCGGAAGCAAACTAAACTTGAAAGATAAGGTACATTTCCTTTTACTGGTATTACTTTTACATCTTCTAGATCAGAATGCGCAAATACCCACATCTCCAAACCCGCTCACCTCCCAATCCCACACACTTCTATTGAGAAAAAAGCAACATGAAAAGTAGTACAATCTGCTTTGTATCTCTTCTGATGGACTCGACTCAAAAGAGTTAGCTTGAAATTATTTCTGTCTTCCCCGCAAACTGGTATCTTCAAAAACATCCCAAAAAGATAATGATATTCCCAAGCACGGTGACATTTTCTATCTACTACTGGCCAATTTGTATTGCCCTTCTCAATGGTTAAAAAAAATACAGCTAATGAGAAGACATGTTGAGGTCACTAGTCATTCCTATAGTACAAGGAAAACAAGGCAGCCTGAAAATACATTACTTTGTCAATCCAACCTTGAAAGAACTAAAGGACTTCAGTGAGGGATAGAAGACCAAGCTTTGCCTGAGTTCTGTTTGTGACAAGTAGATCAACCAATTTACAGAAAAGAGATTGCAGTCACAGGCAAGAAACCGGGAAACAAACACCAAAAACACCATTGGGTAGATCTGTCCTTATGAAAGTCAAGTAAGAAGACCTCATGTTTTAACTACAAATATATGTGGCAATGATTGCTGGAAAGGTATAAGGAAGCTAGTAAAGGAAAGCCTTCCCTAAAAACAACTTGACCATCATTAGGAGTGTTGTGGTGTAATGTGCAAACACATGCCAGATGCCACATTCTCAGTTGATAAGCGGGCAGAAAGGCTTTGTAGAAATCTATATAAATTATATAGAAGGTCTGTATCTGTACTTCAGCAGGAAATTTGACACTGAGACTGTTCTCTAAAGTCAAAACTTTTTACACACTGTTATACTTCAAAATGCAAAGACTTCAAGTTTTATGTCATTTATTACTACCCAAAGGATTGAGTATCCCCAAGGAAACCTGTGATAGGGTCACCTTAGGTAGGAAATCATTTGAGGGCACACAACGTTTGTTTGTGAAAACATCAACAACTTTGAATTGATTGAATATATATCCCAATGTTCTGTCACTTCCTCATCCATGGCACCTAAGGCCATTAAAAACATACTGATAAAATTAAAACATAAAATCTAATTCATGAAATAGAAGAAAATACATCAATAAAAAGAAATAACCCCATTAAGCCAAAAGGTTATGCATTTTTGTGAACCACTTTGACACACGAAAGAATGGGATATAAATAAAATGCAGAAATGTAGTCATTGGAGGATGGGGAAGGGAAAATAATGATTCCACAGAATGAAAACTGTTACATTTGGTAACTGAAGACCAGTTTCCTCCTTTGTATGAGGGTGGAATGCATGGATGAGTTTTTGTGACCGCTTCTCTTTGCTCTTGAGTTCAAGGGAAGTCACAACACTAGGCTGAGACAGGAAAGATATGTAAGATGTGCAGACAACCGGCTCTTCAAGCAATTACCTGCAAGTATGATTTTGAATGACCTTACTCGGAATGCAACATTTTCCTGGAGAAGGGAGGTCAAGTTTCAAAGATGAAGGATAAAATGTGACTCGCTATACTGCAATAAATTTAGTGTACAGACTGAAACTTAAGGGAAACTACAACAAGGTAATTAACCATGACCAATTTTCTAACACATTCCCTCAGCAGGCAAGGCAGAGTAACACAAACAGAAGCTGGCAGCTATATAGTTGGCAAAGATACAAACAAACACACTGGCGATCCAAATAGGCATACACCACTCATATACTTACTGCTATAGTATTCTGAGAAGTAACACTCACTCTTAGAAAGAATGCAAAATTTCCATTCAAGACCTTAACATAGCTCAAATGCCTAACAGTAAATTCTGCACTGAGTTAAAAACAATTAATTTCAGGTATTTGGCAGACCTAGCAACAGGTTTTACAGCATCTTGACAACAAAGGTCTGGAATTTTTCTAGAGTGAAAAATCATGAAGGAGGAAGCTCATGCAGTGAGCCTAAATGCACTGTTTTTCAGTTTTCGAATTTCAGGTATGTTCGGAAGGCTGAAACCTATTTCATATTCAGGATGACAGAATTTCTCAATTATGGTGAGCCCATATACAGTGTCTGGATGTGAGCCTTCAAAAGTGCTAATATTTCAGAATCTTAGATGCCAGTCAGCATTAAATATATAACAGGTGTCTTGGAAAAAAGCAGGGGCAATAGAAAGGAATATTGCAATGATTGCTGTCTAAAATTGTAGTTTAGCACTTACTAGTAAGCTACAGAAAGTGCTGATCACAAAATAGTCAAAGGTTTGCTTAGCGCTCAAATACACCCCTCACTTCTCTGTGAGCTGGAGAAATCTACTTTCATTGCATTAAACAAATGAACTTAAAAAGACCTAAAGAGCTGTTTCACAACCACTGTGAAAATGCCACTAATACCACTTTTTCAACATTCTCATCAGACATACACAATAATAAGACTAATATCACAATTTAGTGACAGCATACTTCAATGTAACAGATTATATAATACTGAGAAACTACTATTTCACTTGTCAGCAACTTGTAACTGTCTAAATTTGTAAGACAAGTGCAATCTAAGTTTACTTTTTAAAATATCAAATATTACGTCCCTATTTCTACCTCTTATGAAAGACCAGATTCCATTCCCTTTCACAGATAACAACTAAAGCGTATGTGACCAAACATTTTTAGAGAATAGTCAACAATTTTGAAGATTATTAATAAGGAAGAAGACACAAGGCAGGAGATTACATCAGTTTAAGTTTGCCTGAGCCAACTGGGAAAGGCAAGTCCATCTCTTCCTCTTCTTTTTCCTCTGATGAATTGAGTGCAGGTTACCTTTGCATTTTATACTCAGTTTGCAGTAACTGAAGTATGATGATGATGATGATAATAATAATCATCTTTATTCCATACCCCACCACCATCTCCCCAATGGGGACTCGGGGCGGCTTACATGAGGCCAAGCCCAACAGCATATTACAATAAAGTAAAACCAAAACACAATAACAACACAGTAAAATACATACAACGTATGAGTACAAAGACGATAAAGCAAAATCATACACAGTAAAATAAAATAATATAACATAGCAACGAGCGGGCCGCATGTGCAAGATAAAAACTAAAATACTAAAATCAGGATGAGATAGGGATGGAGCAGATTGTTTGTGGGGGAGAAACTCGTAAAGGAACAGGGTCATAAATATAGACCTTCATACAGGTGGGGAAATATACTCTGGGGACAAAAACCGTTGAGGGGGAGCAACTGTGTATGATACTCTCCAAAAGTACATCGGAAAAGCCAGGATTTGAGATCCCTCTTGAAAATTTCTAAGGTGGGGGCCTTCCTAATCTCACTGGGCAATGAGTTCCAGAGTCGGGGGGCCACAGAGCAGAGGGCTCTCTCCCTTGCGCTTACAAGATGACTAAGAGCAGGATGTTTGAAGATGAAAGAGAAACTGGAACATTTTAAAAGCAGCTGAAAAAGATGGACAACATAGGATTACTCAGTGATCATCTCCAATCTAATCTAGCTGTTTTCTAAAATTAATTGTAACACTTTAAAGTACCTTTCCATTCCCTTTTAGAAATAACAACAGAAGATTTAATATTAGCACTAATTAGAAGCAAGGTATTTCCAAATCCAAGGTGTTTAGAATCTTCATTTTTCAGACTGAATTGCAACTCCTACAAGTTGAAATAACGCCTTTAGTCCTAGAAACAGACACTAATACTCTCAAGCATGTCCGGGATTATGTTCATCCCAATGTTTAAATAGATCTGATCGTCTACACAGAGCCACGCGAAGAAATCAATGAGGTCAAGGATCACACCTGACAACAGCATATATTTGCAGGAACATACAGAAGGCTCTTGAAAAGTCACACTATACCGTCAATCCTCGATGAGAATTTTGTCTATTTCAGAAGTTTCCTTTGGGCTATTTCATCTCACTTGGCTGGCAAATGAAATTAACTTGTTAACTGGTGTGTTTTTTTTTAATTTCTTTACTATCTAGGACTTTAAAAACTTGCCTCAAAGTGGAAGGAGGGATATAGGTTCCTGAGAGCAAGTCCACGTCATTCTGTTCAATATTTTCAATTCATATGGGATTCATATATACAGTCTTGCTCCAATGTAATGGCTCAAAGTTCTCCCAAAAACCTACACTATAAGCTGTCACCTATGCTTCTTTTTTGAGAGAAAATACATTGGTTTTACATTTCAGTTCAACTACAAAAAATGAGGATGTTTCCTTATTTAACTAGCTCCAAATGCACTGTCTTATCAAAGTCACAGAACACCTAGCTTCAACATCCATGATGACTACTGTCAAATCAAACCAAATCAAAGACCAATTTATATAACAGGTTCACATAAAAGAAGAGTACAAATAATTTCTTCAGAATCTTGGAAGTTCTTTTGGGGTAACAAACCTACCCACTTTAAAATCAAGAAATAGCCAGAGTGTGCTGAACTGGGATTTGAAAAAAGCGAAGCTCCAATGTCCACTGAGCCAACTTCATTCTACACTTACAAATGAACAGAACAGCCTTCCAATATGAACATTCAACACTGCTGCTAAGATTATCTTTTTGAACCATTGTTTTGATCATCTAACCCCACTTTTGATATCTTTCCATTGGTTGCCATCCAGGCAAAATTTGTCAGCATTTAAACCCCAACATAACCAAGTTCCCTTATCTTTCCGTACCGATTTCTTTTTACTAGCCGACTCAAGATTTAAAGGAATTCTAGGCTCCTCATCTAATGAGGGATATCTTCTATAACTTGGCTTCTTCTCACATACTGCCCCATATTGCTGGAATTGCCTTCTGAAAATTGGCGGTTTCCGTCACTGTTTTTGAATTTCAATTGAAGAGGATTTTTTTTTTAAAAAATACAAATTTGGGACTTTAGTTTGATGTTTGCCAGTCTTGTGCAGTGTTCTCTGGACCATCCTCCAAATTTGGGTGCCCTAACAAATTTGTGAACATCCTGCGGCTCCTCCATGATGACATGATGGCAACAATCTTGGATAGCAATGGCTCCCAAAGTGACCCATTTAAGGTGAAATTGGGTGTCAAAGAGGGATGTGTTATTGCCACAACTTTTTTTCTCCATCTTCATCGCTATGATACTTCATCTTGTTGACGGGAAGCTTCCCACCGGAGTGGAAATCATCTATCGGACAGATGGCAAGCTATTTAACCTCAGCAGACTGAAAGCCAAAACCAAGGTCACAACAACATCTGTTATAGAACTCCAGTCTGCTGATGACAATGTCGTCTGTGCGCATTCAGAAGAAGACCTACAAGTCACTCTAAACACCTTCGCAGAAGCATACGAGAAGCTCGGCCTGTCATTGAACATCGAGAAAACCAAAGTGCTCTTCCAATGATCACCAGCCAATCCCTCTCTAATGCCAGAGATACAGCTTAATGGTGTAACATTAGAAAATGCTGACCATTTCAGCTATCTTGGCAGCTACCTCTCACCGAAGTCAACATTGACACCGAAATACAACACCGCCTGAGCTCTGCGAGTGCAGCATTTTTCCGAATGAAGCAGAGTATTTGAGGACCGGGACATCCGTACGGATACCAAGATGCTTGTTTATAAAGCTATTGTCCTCCCAACCCTGCTATATGCTTGCAAAACATGGTCTACAGACGTCACATGCAACTCCTGGAACGATTCTATCAGCACTGCCTCCGGAAAATCCTGCAAATCTCTTGGGAAGACAAGCAGACAAATGTCATCGTGCTGGAAGAAGCAAAGACCACCAGCATTGAAGCGATGGTCCTCCACCATCATCTCCGCTAGACCAGCCACGCTGTTCGCATGCCTGACCACTGTCTCCCAAAACAGTTGCTCTACTCCGAATTCAAGAATAGAAAACGGAATGTTGGCGGGCAGGAAAAGAGATTTAAAGATGGGCTCAAAGCCAACCTTAAAAACTCTGGCATAGACACTGAGAACTGGGAAGCCCTGGCCCTTGAGCACTCCAGCTGGAGGTCAGCTGTGACCAGCAGCATTGCAGAATTTGAAGAGGCGCAAATGGAGGGAGAAAGAGAGAAACATGCCAAGAGGAAGACGCGTCAAGCCAACCCCGACCTGGACCGCCTTCCACTTGGAAACCAATGCCCTCACTGCGGGAGATGATGCAGATCAAGAATAGGGCTCCATAGTCACCTACAGACCCACCCTGGAGGGATCACCTAAGTAAGTAAGCAAGCAATGGTTAATTGTATTGTCAGTTTCCTTTGTATGACATTGTGTTTTTTATTTGCATTTTATATGGATGATTTATTTTGCAATCATATTATATAGTTTTGTGATTTGTTATCCATCCTCCCTTTATGTGTTTGTAATTTTACACGCTATGCCTTCGGCAAATTTCGCTTTTTTCTTATTTTGTAAAGTGACATGTAATCTTGACAGTGCTATATAAACAAATGTTGATGAGAAGGATAGTAATAATAATAATAATAAATCATACACAACTGTTTTAAGGACAGTTGTGGTCATTGACATAGATCTTATACAATTAGCTTGGCTGTGGAGACATTTACAGATACTGTACAGGATAATTTTGAAGAAAGGCTGTCAGCATTTCGTTCTAAACAAAGTTCAAGATGTTTGTCTTCATTTGTACAGTTTAAGAGATTACCTACCCATTGCAAATGGTGGCCGGTCTCTCTCTATGAAACCTACTTAATAGTAATGCATTTTAGTATGCAGCAAGAAAAGAAAGGGAATACGGAAAAGCATTCTCATCAGCTGATTTTGCGAAAGTCTACACTTGTGGTTTGTTAAAACCCGAGCACCTTTTAACAGTGACACAAAAAAGGAGTTAATTCTCTAGGTGTCTAGTGATCTTATGGTAAACATGTGTATCCAACATGCATGTTTATACTAAGCTACCTTGATCTTTTAAAAAAAAATCTTGTGAACTGCAAAGGTTGGAAACAAAGTTACATATTTTAAAGGAAAACAGTTTTCTAACAAACATGTGCTCTGTACAGTACCGGAAGGATATCTGTGATACATTATTTATTTAGTAACCTTTCTGAATGATGCATAAAGACATATACAAGTTACTATTAAACTATTTTCAAAAGGAAACCACATAAATAGATCTAGTATTTTTATTAAAGTCTAGTGATGTATTTGATCTATTCATGATCTATAATATGTGAAAGGATATTGGGGCTGCCCTTGAAGACGGCCCGGAAGCTTCAGCTAGTCCAGCGCGCGGCAGCCATGTTGTTAACAGGAGCAGGACGCAGGGAGCATACAACGCCCTTGTTGTCCCAGCTCCACTGGCTGCCGATTTGCTACCGGGCCCAATGTAAGGTGCTGGTGTTATCCTACAAAGCCCTAAACGGTTCCGGCCCAAAATACCTTGCAGACCGCATCTCAGCCTACGAGCCCACGAGGACCTTGAGATCATCTGGGGAGGCCCTTCTCTCGGTCCCGCCTGCCTCACAGGCACGCCTGGCGGGGACGAGAGAGCGGGCCTTCTCGGTGGTGGCCCCCCAGCTGTGGAACTCCCTCCCTGCGGAAGTTAGACAGGCGCCCTCCCTCATGGCCTTTCGTAAGGGCCTGAAAACATGGCTTTTCAAGATGGCCTTCAACTGAGTGCTATGTTATTGGAAATGATGACCGGAATGGACTACGACTATGAGATTGATTATGACCCCATGATAAGACGAAGCGGATTTTTAGTATAAGTAGATGTTATGTAGTAGTAGAATGTTGTTTTGCTGTCTTGACTTATTGTAAATTGTCTTTTCTATGTTTTTGTACACCGCCACGAATCGCCCTAGGGCTGAGAGCGGCGGTTAATAAGTGCAAGTAATAAATAAATAAATAAATAATAAATATTATACTGAAGACATTTACACACTGCTTCCTAGCTGAAAAAAGATATTCCTTCCATTCTCACCTTCAGTGAATGTAATAATGTTCATGTACAGATTTCTACACAGTGACAGGCCAAATGATCTTTCCAGTTCTCTGTTCAATCACAATGTCCCAACAGCTTCTGAATATAGGGACTATTCCCTTATTAGTTACACCAGGAGTCACTTTTGAGTAAGTAGCATAAGATTTCACTGTAAAATGACCTTAATGCAAAGTGAATCAAATCTTTACTAGGAATAGCTTCATTGAGAATTTTTAATATTTTAACATTGGAATGTTGATAGCTGTGTAAATTTGAGTTTCATTTCTAAAGAGGTGAAGTTTTTTTAAAAAGACACAACAGGAAAAACAACTATATCCAATTTATATATCAGTCATATTATCTAAACTCTTTCCAGCTCAAGGAAACTTTGAAGTAAAATAAACTAAAATATCTTCCTTACTGCCAGCAAAAGGGCATTGCAGTCAGTCCTCCATATTTACTGGAGTTAGGGGCACAAGTTCTCGGAGGAAATAGAAAAAAAAGTGAACAAAAAGTTTTTTAAAAACTTGAGAGAACACCTACGGTTATATGGTCACCTTTTGCTGGTGGACCTAGAAATTTGATGGAAGTTGACCAGAGTTGTGCTAGAAGACCTCTCAAGATTTCTAGGAGAGACCACAGTAATCGAATCTGCAAATAATCAAATCCATAAAAATGAAATCCAGAAATGAGGAGGGTAATCTCTTCAGCTACCAGCAGAGCAAACTTCAGAAATGCAAGTTCCTTTGTACAGCCAGGTAAACATGAATAAGCCTTCACACATGTATTCAATAAATAGCTGAAGACAAGTAAGCAGTACATGTGTTCAGTGCAACATGTGAACATTTTAAGGGTGCATTTACATTGCATAATGAATGTAGTTTGGCACCACTTTAACTGTCATGGCTCCACGTTATGGAATCCTGGGATTTGTAGTTTAGCGAGGCACCAGCACTCTTTGGCAAAGGAGGTTAAAAACCTTGTACAACTACAATTCCCAGAATTCCATAGTATTGAGCCATGGCTGTTCATGTGGTGTCAAACTGCATTAGGTGAATCCCTATAATTATGAGACACTGAATTTTCTAGAATAGCAGCCAAAATATATTTGGATTGAGAGGGAAAAAAAACCCTAATTCACCACCTAGCGCACACATTTGATTAGACTATGATAAATTTGGGAAAAGGTTGGAAGATATGTGGTTATGTAATACTCTACTTGTTCGACTGAAATTTTTAAAAAAACACAAAATAATTTAAAAATGATTCGGAAACGTTATTTTTGTTGGCTAGAGAATTCTAGGTGCTTTAGACAAAAAAAGGTAACTTTCCCAAATTTTGTGACCATACAGGATGAGGCAACATGTGAGTCCCAAGGTCCTTAGTACTTTAAGAGCATTAGTTCTACAAATGGCCAGAAAAATACCTCTACCTTTTTCTGTGGCTACCTATTTTACATATCATTAAGGTTTAGTCCTATTACTACTTTTAAAAATGAAATTTCCAAGATATAATCCATTTCAAAAGGATTATAGAGCTTTTTCTTTTCTATAATTAAAAATATACATGCAGTCTATTTCATGTATCTCAGCTACTGAAGGACAAATTTCACTCATTAACTGAAGAATGGAGCAACAAAATGAAATGTAACTATTCATCAAAAATAGTGTATCACATGAAGTGTAAAGTAAAATGAATCTTCAAGGTTCCTGAACAATAAAGATATCAATCCTGTTTGTAAAAACAGACCAAAAATGAAAATACTGTATGTTAATTAGTATATGACTCTGCACCTATTTTCCATTTTTTTTAAAAGATACTGGCTTTACAAATGAATTAGAAAGCAATTAGTTTCATTTTCTGTGTGTCAGATACACTGTGAGAACAATGGCTCCACAAAAAGGAAAACCTTTTTTGTCAGTGGTTCCCAACCTATGAGGCATGGCCCAGCAGTGGGCTGTGAGAACAAAAATCCGATTCGCGAACCTCCTTCCTTTTCGTTTATTTTATTTCTGCTCCTTTCCACAGAGCTGACCAGCCCCGTTCCTTCTGGTACTAATGTTGGAAAGTGGTCCCTGGTCAAAGAGGTCCCTGGTTAAAAAAAAGGTTGGGAATCACTGTTATACGTGAACAAGAATTAATGAAATGGTACAAATTCAATCCGTAAAGTTCTCTACATTGAACCCTCCAATTAAAATCCATCTAATGCCCCCTCACCATCTTCACTTTGAATTGTTATTATTTAGTACATCTGTATAAAATACCCATTCTTGCTATATTACTAAATACAGGTAAAAATACACCTATAACTCTATCTACTTTTGGCACTGGTCTTTTTCATGACTGGAATGTCAATCAGATGTGGTCAAAAGTAGATTTCAAGAGGATTTTTTCTAGTTCCTTCAAATACTCAGTTGTTTTTAAGACAAAAACACACCACATGAGAAAATATATACTTGAGAAATTATAAGCAAAAATCAAATTCAAAAAACATGGGTCAACTTATCCACAGGTCAATGGAAGTATTCTCTTAATTCTTCTTTTTTAAAGGAACTTTCTTCATATCTCATTAGAGTGGTGAAAGGAAAGAACATAAGTCTGTAACTTTAAAAAAGTCCCAATCACCTATACTCTCTGTACTGTGGTGCTGCTTCTAGCATTTTTGAATGCCTGGGTGGGGAAATGAAGGCGATGGCTGCCCTTTTCCCCTCAAGGCAGCACTAGTACTTTCTCCTCTCTGTGGAATCACCCTCATCTTATCCATGTATTATATAAAAACCCATAATTTTGCCCTCAACGTAAAATTGAGACTGACTTAAATAGATACAGCAAAAAGTGCTACACATCAACTACATTAACAAAAATATCTTAAGGGTTGGGTGTAAGTGTACAGATCATGTCTGGTTCCCATCCAGGTATCAAAGACTACTACACAGTAGTAATCAGTTTTCCGTGCTAGTAATAAGACAAATAGAAGCACAAGCACCTGTTTCTATGGGATGCCTACTTTTATACTTTAAAAGTCTCATAACTTCAATTTGTTTCTATATTTATTCTTTTCCGCAACAGTATTGCTTTTCAAGTCAGGAAAAACAGTCTGCAATTGGTGAATAATAATCCTACCCTTCTTGAATTATTTAGTAACATTTATATTACTTTCCATTAGGTTCCTAACTTGATCAGACTGGTTGTATCTGAGTAATGAGGCTCACTTCTTCAAAGTTAGAGAAGACCTCCTCCTCTTCACCAGGTTCTGTACTCATTCACTGGCAAAATGATTTAATCAACATAATTTGGTCCCTGAGATCAACTTGCATGATCCTCAATCAGTTCCTTGGCCATTGTACATATTCTTCTTACTGCCATTCCACCAACTCACAAATGAGTCACCATGAATAATAATGTAACACAAGTTCCTCATTAGAATAACCGAACTGTTAAACATATAAGAAAAGCCACACCATATCATACCAATGGCTTATCTAGCCTTACATTCTGTTTGCATATCTGACAATAAAAATGCATATGAAAAGTTTGCAAGCAGGAAAGGTATGCAATGACATTCTCTTGGTTGCATTCCCCATCTATTCTTCTTTTCCTCAAGTCAATCCATTTCCTGTTCCTAGTTAAAAAAAATTCTGGATTACAGCAAAGGTCCGTTTGTGCACTTTGCCCGTCATAATGACCCATGGTTGGGATGCGTGTCTGAACATACATGGGGGAGGTGGTGTATGGACTTTAGCACAAGATAATGTGTTCCTGGAATTTCTTCCTATATGCTGCATAATATAATACACTTTCCTATAGGCTACAAACTGAAAATATGTGGGAACTGAAACCTAACCTGACATACTATCATTTATTTGTTTAAATAAACAAATAATGAATACAGTCTCCTAGATGTAGTGCGCCTCCTCACCTGAGAAGGGTTCAGAAGCCATCAACCATTACCACCTGCAGTTGAAATCTCATTTTAAAAATATACTGTTACAAAAGCTTCATTCATTTGCATAAGCCATAAATGTCAAATCAGTACCAAGCAAAGGGAGGGCACTTTGTGGATGAAGGGAGAGGAATGGGGAGAACATGCCATTCTCATTTCCACAACCAACCTTAGTCCAAGTGGGCCATACTCAGGGTTGGCCCAATACATTTTGTGGCCTGAGAAAGAATAGCAAACAATGGTCAATGTCACCGAAGTCAATGAAACCAAAACTCTGAAGCCTGCCTAATTATTTCAGCAAATGAGGCGGAACGCCACCACTCCCCATCCCTGGAAGCAAAAGCACAGTAATGAAGTACAGTCAGTCTCTCTGTATCCATGAGTTCAACATCAGGGATTCAACTATTTCCAAAGACAAATCTTGATTTCACCATTATATATAAGGAACAGCATTTTATATAAGGAACCTACAATTTTTGGTATCCGCAGGGAGTCCTAGAACCAAAACCTGGCAGATTCCAAGGGCCCACTATAAGCAACAAAGAATTTGTTGGCAATCCAAGTCTACTGTTTAAGACTGGCACCTTATTTTTCCTCAAATACAGCTGGCTCTGGCCAGACTTTCTCTATCAACACCAAGAAAACAAAACCCTCACTTCTACTACCTCTTCCTCCTGCCATCCCCATTATTTTTTTTCCACCTTATAAAAAACCCCCCCAAACTCCTTGGTTAATTTATGCTTAGGCACATTTAAACTGCAGAATTAATGCAGTTTGGAATCCCTTTGACTGCCATGGTTCTATGATATGGAATCATGGGAGTTGTAATTTGGTCAGGCATCAGTATATTTTACTAGGGAAGGATAAAGACCTTGTAGGCAATCCCTCGTGGCTGCATATGATCATCTTCCAGAGGTAGATTCTTGATGGTGGGTCTGTGACTGTGGGCCCATCCAGACAGGTTCTATATCCCGGGATCTCATCTCAGATTATCTGGCAACAGGGACTCATATAATCTAGTTTAAAGCAGAAAACTCGGGATCAGTTCCTGGGATATAGGGCCTGTCTGGAAGGGCCCTGTGAAGACCTATGCTAGATCCGCATGGCGTTTCGCAATGAGGACATCAATTTCAAGATGGAAGGCAGTCACAACAAAGGGTGCGACTTCCTCTTGGCTTGTTACACCCTGCACTCCAGCCTCTTCAAAATCCATTGCACCGTTTGTAAATGTTGACTTCCTGTTACAATGCTGGGGTGGCAGGGCTTCCCAGTTCTCTGTGTTTATACCACATTTTTTTAAAGTTAGCTTTGAGACCGGCTTTTAAATCATACCACAACTCCTGTGATTCCATAGCAATGGGCTGCAGCACTGCATTTGTTCCCAAACTCTGGTCTTCTGGGCAAACTTCAGCCCTCCAGATGTTTTAGACTTCAACTCCCACAATTTCTAACAGCCTACTGGCTGTTAGGAATTGTAGGAGTTGAAGTCCAAAACACCTGGATGGAGGGCTGAAGTTTGCCCATGCCTGGTGTAGATGCACTCCTCAATGTAACGCACCTACCAATTTCTTCTTTATTGCCATTGTTGTTGTTGTGTAAGTTCAATAACAATAACCAATACCATTTTGACCTGTCTCTCCTCCAAAACATCACGTCTGCATAAGAATCAAAATGTGTTTATACCACATTTTTTAAAGTTAGCTTTGAGACCGTCTTTTGAATCATACCACAGCTCCTGTGATTCCATAGCAATGGGCTGCGGCAATTAAAGTGCTGCAAAACTGCATTTGTTCCCAAACTTTGGTCTTCTGGGTAAACTTCGGCCCTCCAGATGTTTTGGACTTTAACTCCCACAATTCCTGCTGTTAGGAATTGTGGGAGTTGAAGTCCAAAACACCTGGATGGAGGGCTGAAGCTTGCCCATGCCTGCTCCGCAATATAATGCACCTACCAATTTCTTATTTATGGCCATTGTTGTTGTGTGCCTTCAAGAACAACAATCAATACCATTTTTACCTGTCTCTCCTCATCTTAAGAATAATTCACGGCGGCTGCTGTGGTTTTCAACTGTGAATGTGTTTGGATGATTTTTAACTGGGAATTTAAAAATACTATTTCAATGTTTGTATCTTTCAAATGGCTATGCCAGGCAAGTGTTTTGGATTTCGATTCCCACAATTCCTAACAGCCTATTGCAGATATGGGCAAACTTCGACCCTCCAGGGGTTTTGGACTTCAACTCCCACAATTCCTAACAGCCACAGGCCCTTTCATTTTTCCCCTCAGCAGCTTAAGCGGCTTAAGCGGCTGCGGGGAAAAATGAAAGGGCCTGTGGCTGTTAGGAATTGTGGGAGTTGAAGTCCAAAACCCCTGGAGGGCTGGAGTCTGCCCATGCCTGGCCTACCGTCTGCTAGGAATTATGGGAGTTGAAGTCCAAAACACCTGGAGGGCTGGAGTTTGCCCATACCTGGCCTACTGGCTGCTAAGAATCATGGGAGTTGAAGTCCAAAACACCTGGAGGGCTGGAGTTTGCCCATGCCTGGCCTACCGGCTGCTAGGAATTATGGGAGTTGAATTCCAAAACACCTGGAGGGAGGGCCAAATTTTGCCCATGCCTGGGTTATGCAAATGCTTTTATGTTTTGCTGCCTTGAGTCCCCTTTGGGGGAGATAAAGTGGGGGTATAAATACATATAATCCTCCCCATGGCTTCAATAGTTCCTTAATTAGGGTGACCCTCAAGGCACCCCATCACAGGGCAAGATTTCTCCAGAGAGGGGGTTGCCCTTGAGGCTGAGAGAGTGTGGCTCGCCCAAGGTCACCCAATGGGTCTCCTGAACCCTGACCTCCAGGCTGAGGCCTAGTCCACCTCCCCGAATTCCCTCTCCTTCCTCCCCGCCACTCGGGCTGGATACCTCAGCAAAGGAGGGCCTCCTCTTTCGGGGACTAGGAAGAACCAACCGCGTTCCCCTCTCTCTCTGTCTCTCTCCTCAGCCAAGCCACTAGGCCCGACGCCTGCCCTCAAGTCGGCTTGCCAGGGGCCAACCCCGTCCTCGAAGCCCCGCAGGCCAGGCCCTGCCAGCGACCCCACTACTACCGAAGGAGAGCGCGCAGCGGCCGCCTCACCTCCCCTCACCCGCCTGCCTGTCCGCCCTTCGAGGCTCCTCTTTCGCCGAGGCCGGAAGTAGCAGCGTCCTCCTTCTCTCCTATGCCACCGCCGTCGTTACCACACACCAGGCGTTGTCCGGAACTAGCCGGCGACCGCGGGGGCCCACGGGGCCTGTAGTCGCGCCTTGAACACTACAACTACCGAGATGCTTTGCGAAGACCGCAAGAGACTCATGAAAGGGGACCAATAGGGAGGAAGGGGGCGTGGCGTTGCCCATATTAGGAGAGAGAGAGATTGGGAAGTAGCGTTCGAAAGGGAGAGGAGGAGGAGCCCAATAGGGAGCAAGTGGCGTGTAGACGAAGAGCGAGACATTAGGAAGCAGCACCCGAAAGGGAGAGGAGGGGGAGCCCAATAGGGAGTAAGGGGCGTGGCGTTGCCCATATTAGGACGAAAGTGGGCGGAGACAGAGACATCTTGAAATAGCATCCGAAAGGAAGAGGAGGGGGAGCCAAGAGGGAGCAAGGGGCGTGGCGTTGCCCATATTAGGAAGAAAGTGGGCGGAGACAGAGAGATTGGAAAGTAGCATCTGAAAAGGAGGGGGGCAATAGGGAGTAAGGGGCGGGGCGTTGCCCATATTAGGAAGAAAGTGGGCGGAGAGAGAGAGAGACATTGCAAAGTAGCATCTGAAAGGGAGAGGAGGGGGAGGACAATAGGGAAAAAGGGGGCGTGGCTTTTGACCATATTAGGAAAAAGTGGGCGGAGAGAAAGAGATTGGGAAGTAGCATCCGAAAGGGAGAGGAGGGGGGCAAGAGGGAGCAAGGGGCGGGGCGTTACCTCTATATTGAAGGCAGAATAGACGAAGTGAGAGACATTGGGAAGTGGCACCCGAAAGGGAGAGGACGGAAAGGCCAATAGGGAGTAAGGGGCGTGGCTTTTGCCCATATTAGGACGAAAGTGGGCGGAGAGACATTGAGAAGTAGAATCCGAAAGGGAGAGGAAGACTAAGCCAATAGGGAGGAAGGGGGCGTGGCTTTTGCCCATATTAGGAACAAAATGGGCGGAGAGAAAGCATCTTAAAGGGAGAGGAGGGGGAGGCCAAAAGGGAGTGAGGGGCGTGGCGTTGCCCATATTTGGAAAAAAAAGGGGCGGAGAGAAAGCGCGAAGAAGCATAAGAAGGGGAGAAGCGATACACCAATCGGGAGAAAGGGGGCGTGGCGTTTTCCATATTAGGCAGAAAGGGGGCGGAGCGAAGGGGAAGTGGGCGGGCCTGCGGAGTAAAACCATTCCCAGCGCAGAGGCGCACCAGAAACAATCCCTGAGGCGGTGCCGGCGAAGGAAGCAGCGGGCTCTGAGTGCGGAGCCACATCTGGAACATCTCTCTCCATCGCTCTTGAAAGCACCTTTGGGGCAGGTAAGCTCTGCTGCCAGTCACCTCTTTGCAAGGCTTGATTGCCTCTCCCCTTTTGTTTATGTCTTTCCTTTGAGAAGAAGAGTGAATATAATTGATCTTTGGCTCCACTGAATAGGAATTTAGTAGTGGATGGTTCATCTTCCCCTTTCTTTTGCTTGGGAACAATAAACTAGTTTACATATTTCCCCCAAAATGCAATTATTATTATTATTTTGGGCAGATCTTCCAGTAGCATAACTTGAACCCACTGAATAAGATCAGGATAGTGGTTGTTTCCCACTCCTCTTTATTTTGATTAGAAAAATATAGACAAGTTTTCATTCTTTCCTCTAATTATACTAATTATTAAAAATTTCATAAATTATTTATTATTAATTGACAGACACAAAATGCAGTATGTCACAGCAAACGAGGTCTATATTATTATTGTTTATTATTATTGTTGTGAGATCTATATTATTATTGTTATATTATCAGGATATATTAACAATATATTATCAATATATCAATATATTAACAATATACCGCAATGAGTCGCCCTTGGGGCTGAGAATTGCTGTATATAAGCGCAGTAAATAATAATAATAATAATAATAATAATATTGTTATATTGTTATATTATTATTGTTATATTATCAGGAGCCCCCGGTGGCGCAGTAGGTTAAACCCCTGTGCCGGCAGGACTGAAGACCGACAGGTTGCAGGTTCGAATCCGGGGAGAGGCGGATGAGCTCCCTCTTTCAGCTCCAGCTCCTCATGCGGGGACATGAGAGAAGCCTCCCACAAGGATGATAAAAACATCAAATCATCCAGGCGTCCCCTGGGCAACGTCCTTGCAGACGGCCAATTCTCTCACACCAGAAGCGACTTGCTCCTGACACAACAAATTTTTTTGTTTATTATTGTTTATTGTTATTATTGTTGTTGTTATTTTTATTATTATTTAATTGGGCAGCTCTCCCCGTATCTTAACTTCACCCTCTCCCAATTTCCTTCCCAAGCATCTTCTCAGCTAAGTGCTGGATCACTTCCCAGAGGCTTTTCTATGTTTTCCCCTGTTGCTAGCAACCTATGAGGATATATTGTTGTCTCTCTTCCTTTCCGCCACTGCAAGCTTTAACAGTGATGTTGCAAATTAAATAATTTCTACCTGCAGTCATTTCCCCTCCCTGTATTGAATTTTGTGAAGTAACTGATTATATGGAATAATTATAGCAAA
The DNA here is from genome assembly GCF_037176765.1 of Anolis sagrei. NCBI lineage: Eukaryota > Metazoa > Chordata > Lepidosauria > Squamata > Anolidae > Anolis > Anolis sagrei. Next base: position 250,384,678 of record NC_090023.1, read on the forward strand.
TGCTCCTTTTGCTCAAAGATAATGGGCATTTCCCCCTTTGTCATTCTCCGTAAGCCCCGATTTGTGTGTGTTTGCGGTTGAGAGGCACTGTCATTTACCCCTTCAAGAGTTAAAATAATGCTACGAAATGTCATTTGAGGTATATATCTATATCTTGGTAAAGTCAGTATATTTTTCATATATATGTATCCTGGTTGTGGGATCAAGCATTTGCAGAGCAGACTGACTTACTGGTTGAATCCCCGATTTGTATGTGTTTGCAGTTGAGAGTCACTGTCATTTACCCTTCAAGAGTTAAAGTAATGCTACGAAATATCGTTTGAGGTATATATCTATATCTAGGTAAAGTCAGTATATTTTTTCATATATATGTATCCTGGTTGTGGGATCAAGCATTCGCAGAGTAGACTGACTTACTGTTTTAATGGAATGTTTCTAGGATGACGACTTAAATTGGCAAACTGTTTTAATGAATTTTTATATCTGTTTTATTATAATATGTGTATATATGCTTGTTTTTACTTTGTTGTTGGCACTGTGCTTTGCCGGTTGGTAGCCACCCTGAGTTCCTCTGCAGAGGTTGAGAAAGGACTACACATGCCTAAATAAATAAATAAATAACACACACACACATCTGTATAAATAAAATTGTAATGTTCGTTTATGGGATTAACAGAATTCAAAAACCACTGGACAAATTGACATCAAATTTGGACACAAGACACTTAACAACCCAATGTATGTCCTTCACTCAAAAAAATTGATTTTGTCATATGGGAGTTGTAGTTGCTGCGATTTATAGTTCACCTACAATCAAAGAGCATTCTGAACCCCAACCAACGATGGAATTGAACCAAACTTGGCACACAGTTCTCCCATGACCAACAGAAAACTCTGGAAGGGTTTGGTGGGCAGTGTCCTTTGGTTTTGGAGTTGTAGTTCACCTACATCCAGAGATCACTGTGGACACAAACAATGATGGATCTGGACCAAACTCTACACAAATACTCAATGTGCCCAAATGTGAACACTGGTGGAGTTTGGGGAAAATAGAATCTTGACATTTGGGAGTTGTAGTTGCTGGGATTTATAGTTCTACAATCACAGAGCATTCTGAAGCCCACCAACGATAGAATTGGGCCAAACCTCCCCCACAGAACCCCCATGTGGGCCACAGCAACGTGTGGCAGGGAACGGCTAGTATCTATCTATCTGTCTGTGTGTGTGTGTCTGTGTAGATAGATAGATAGATAGATAGATAGAGTTGGTTCAGAATTGGGCAGTATCAGTATTTATCCCTAGCTCATCCTATAGTGTTGCGTCTCCCACATTACTGGTTCTTGTAAAGATGAGTACCGTATTTGACATCTATCTCTTCAAAAGTTTTATATAGAATGTCGGTCCATTGAGATGGCCATTAGGCTTTGCAATTGGTCTCTTTCATCTCTGTTGGTACAGATGGAAATCTTTATAATGAGCAATTTTGTCACTGACTTCGAATGAGGTTGTCACTTAGTGTTTCCAGATGCTTTTAAAGAAAAGAAAGAAGGCTGTACGCAGTAGAAAAGAGATATTGAAATAATATAGGGAAGAATGTTTATATACAGGTTTTCCATGCGATTTCTACATTTGGTTTCACATTGTTGTTCAGGCTACATCTCATGAAATGGATTGTGTAGCCTATGGAAACTTGTGCCAAATAAAACCAACTAGTCTTTAAAATTCCACAATATTTTTTTTTGTTCTCTTGCTGCAATGTAGCCTCCTCCCTCAATTTTTTTACTAAGGATGTGAGTCTACACTTCTTTATTGGGAGTGGAAGGGCATCTACACTGTAGAACAAATACAGTTTGATGCCACTTTAACTGCCACCGTTCAATGCTAGGGGATCATGAGTTTGTTAGGAGCCCCCAGTGGCTCAATGGATTAAACCCTTCTGCCAGCAGGACTAAAGACTGACAGGTCGGAGGTTCAAATCCAGGTAGAGCTCCCTCTGTCAGCTTCATGATGATGATGATGATTATTATCTCTTATTATTTCTTAGCATTGAGCCATGGCTTTTAAAGTGGTGTCAAACGGCATTCATTCATTCTATGTTTCATTGAACTCTGTGGGACTTAAATTTGTGTAAATGTGCCCAGGGAAGAGGCTAGCTGTGAAGATCCTTGACCAGGCCCGTAGCCAGGATTTCGTTTCGGGGGGGGGGCTAAAAAATTTTTGGGGGGGTTTCGGGGGGGGCTGAGTTTTGGGGGGGGGGGGGGCTGAGTCTGAGTGAAAGAGGGTCTAGCCTAGCAAACCTTTTGTATTATTACCCCAATACCCCCATGCATATGGGATATATTGAGCATGGTGATCAGATAATGATATGAATAAACATAACAGTTTAAATAATGCACCAGTAAGGCCTTTTCGCGAACCACCATGAGAATTTCGGGGGGGGGGGGGGGCTGAAGCCCCCCAAGCCCCCCCCCCCCCCCCCCGGCTACATGCCTGTCCTTGACATTGCAATCCAAACTTGGAAATATTTCTAAAGGAGCAGAACGTATTAGCTCAATGGGTCTTATGCCAAGGTTAACCCAGGGAAGTCATGATACCCTTCTATTCTGCCTTGGTCAGACCACACCTGGAATCACACTGTGTTCAATTCGGAGCACCGCAATTGAAGGGAGATGTTGACAAGCTGGAATGTGTCCAGACAAGGGGGAAAACAAGCCCTATGAGGAGCAGCTTAAAGAGCTGGGCATATTTAGCTTACAGAAGAGAAGGCTGAGAGGAGACATGATAGCCATGTATAAATATGTGAGGGGAAGTCACATATTTATACATGGCCAGGAAGCACACTTGTTTTCTGTTGCCTTGGAGACTAGTATGCAGAGCAATGGCTTCAAACTACAAGAAAGGAGATTCCACCCGAATATTAGGAAGAACTTCCTAACTGTGGCTCTTTCCACACAGCTGAATAAAATCCCACATTATCTGCTTTGAACTGGACTATATGGCAGTGTGGACTGAGATATCCCAGTTCAAAGCAAATGTTGTGGGATTTTCTACCTTGATGTTCTGGGTTATATGGCTGTGTGGAAGGCCCCTGTGAGAGCTGTTCAGCAGTGGAACTCTCTGCCCCGGAATGTGGTGGAGACACCTTCTTTGGAGGCTTTTAAACGGAGACTAGATGGCCATCAGTCGGGTGTGGTTTGAATGTGATATTCCTGCTTCTTGGCAGGGGGTTGGGCTGGATGTCCCACAGGGTCTTTTCCAACTCTAAGATTCTATTATTCTAATATCCTTGCAGCCATGTATTCCTATTAAATATCCAAGAGGTTATATAGATGGAATGATCAGCTTGTTAAGAAAGGTTGGTAAAACTGTGTAACAGACATAGACTCTTTATTTGATGGAAATTTGACATTTAATTTAACATTACAAAACCAGAAGTTGGCATTTAAAACTAGCAGGGATGGGGAAGGGTTTTGATCTCTTGCCTTAAGTGGTTGAGGCTCTCAGCTGTTGAGAATCGCAGAGAGCTTCGATGCAGAAGAGCACAGTGTTACTTTTTGAAGCTGCGCCACTGAGGCCACAGCGACAAGGGGCGGCAATGTAGTATGAAGCCATCTCACTTTCTCTGAGACTTTGTGGTGGCAAAGCAAGGCTGTTATACAATGCACCTAGGATATTAAAAATATTTCTGTCTTTAAAAGCTTCTTAATATCTTAGGCTTTGCATTGTACCCCCCCCCCCCCCCCAATCTACACCCTCACTGTTCACCAAAGTGGATTTCTATCCTATGTTATATGGTGCCGCATAAAGACTAATGCTCTAATCCAGTAATGCACAGGATGAGAAGACATTTCAGTGTGTCAAACTGCCAACATACCACTTTTAAGAGCAGTTCGACAATGTTAAGGATTACTATCCGGTTTTTAGCTATCTCGACAGCCAACTGCTGGCATTTTCATACTGCTGACACTTGACTTCCAAATTGGATTTCTGCCAAAATAAAGTTATTTTCAGGGAGTCAGTGTCTGGGTGAAAATAAAAGCTGGACTGGGGTTTTGTTTCGGTTGGAAATATCTGTAAGATAAACAGCACAATCCTGAGAATGTTTACTTAGAAGTAAGCCATACTGAGTTCAGTGGAACTTTCACCCCTTCTTGTGCTTAAGATATGGCCAGCATCCAATGGAGAAATGTTTACCATTGCAGAGAGGGTGAGGACATCAGGGAAATACTTGTTGCAATCTGTGTAGCATAACTTTAGAGTAATTAGTTTATGATTTGAAGTGCTCCCATGCTTTGTACATACATTGATTGCTTGAGATATCCATGTTATTTCTCTGTGATTTGGGATGTTGGTGTAGGTGCTGATTTTTTTATCCGCCTGTTTGAGACTGGCTTAACAAAATTTTGAGATTTGTCCATAGCTTATGTGCAGTTGTTTAGCTTACACATCATATATCCCACCCTACTGGTTAAGACACATATTTGGCATTTCCGTATTAATTTGATCCTTTTGCTGTTGGACTTCATCAGCATCTCATAATAAACTCAGTTCTAGTAAGCCGTTTATGAAGATGTGCTCCACATGAGTTAGATGTAATGCACATACAAAAATGGCTGAGCCCAGCATGCGTGACCCAGCAGTGGAAGTCTATGCAACTGAATATCATCCAATGCTTTGTGAAGTCTATGCAGTGGAGGTCTCTGCAGCTTCATGTGTCATCTCATCTGATGCTTTGCGAAAAGATAAATTTCATTGTTGAAGATCCCTGGTTCAGTCTTCAAGTTCAGGTCATATTGAATTGATGAACTGACGCAATGCAAGATGGCTTCTTCTCGTTCTCTGCATCATTAGATAGGATGTATGATGGTAGTGTTACAAGCTTATTGTTGCACAGTCTTAGTTGTGATCATGCAGATGATCTTTTTTTGTCAAATTAATGCACATGATGAAGAAAGCCTTTGTAAATACTTACCCCGAAGGGAGCCTATTACCTATCAAAAGGAATTCTGAGGGATTAATTGGGTAAGATTAACTTATTAGCCACCTTGAATCCTGTGCTGAAAGCAAGGTAGGCAGTAAGTATTAAGTATTAATCACTAATTGATCAGCTTAAATCTGTATAGGTAAAGGTTTCCCCTGACATTAAATCCAGTCATGTCCAACTCTGGGATTGGTGCTCATCTCCATTTCTAAGCCAAAGAGCTGATGTTGTCCATAGACACCTCCAAGGTCATGTGGCCAGCATGGCAGCATGGAGCATCATTATCTTCCCGCCAGAGTGGGACCTATTGATTTACTCACATTTGCATGTTTTTGAACTGATAGGTTGGTAGAAGCTGGAGATAACAGTGGGAGCTCACCCTGCTCCCTGGATTTGAACCACCAACCATTCGATCAGCAAGTTGAGCAGCTCAGCGGTTTAACCTGCTGTGCCACCAGAGGAGCCCTTAAATCTCTATATTTATGAAGAAAAATATTGTGTTTACTCAAATCTAACTCTCACTTTTTTTGGCTATATTAACCTGCCTATATTAGGGCATATATTAGATTTGTGTAATAGGGTAATCTTAGTGATGAGCCAATGTAAAAGGCGGAGCTGGTTCATGAGCAACTATAGCTTCTACTTGAGGGACGTCATCTGTAATTTAATTGTCATGGCTCAATGCTATGCAACAACAACAACAAAACTTTATTTATATATCACTCTATCTCCCCAAGGGGACTCAGAGAGGTTTCCAAGTAACACCACCAATACATATAGAATAAACAACATAAACATAAAATTAACAAAACAATATAAGCATAAAATTGTCACAGTAACACATATATATTAAAAGTAATCCTGCCTATTCAAGACAATTTAAAAGGTTGGGCTAAGGCTTGTGCAAGCTCAAAATTTCTAAGGGGCCCGGGAATTAAGTGCAGTGCTATAGCAGGCAACAACAATAACAGGTACGGTCTATGGCTGTTTATTTCCAGGGCCTATTAGAGGGAGTGACCTGGGTAATTGGTAGAATAAGGCCATATTCAATGTCTGGGGCTGAGCTAGAATTAGTCATTCTCAAAGGCTTGTTGAAACCACCAGGTTTTCAAGCTCTTATGAAAGGAGGGGAGGGATGGGGCCTGTCTTACTTCCCTAGGAAGGGTGTTCCAGAGGCAGGGGCCACCACTGAGAAGGCCCTCTCTCTCATTCCCACCAACAGTACTTGTGACGGTCGTGGGAGCAAAAGGAAGGCCTCCCTGGAAGATCTTAAATTTTGCGCCGGTTCTTAGAAGGAGATGCAATCACGAAAATAGGTGGGGCCTATCTTGGATTTGTAGTTTTGATAAGTCATCAGTTCTCTTTGGCAGAGGAGGCTAAAAACCTTGCAAAACTGTACCACCCATTATTCCATAGCATTGAACCAAGGCAATTGAAGTGGATTCATTCTACAACATAGATGTACCCCTAGGTTTCTTTTCACTGCAGAAAGCTTTGGTTTTGAAAAACAATTCTTTTATAGAAGGAATTTTAAGCAGGCATCAACTGTAATGGGCATATTACAAAGAGTGCACTTTTTACTGCTATGCATTACATTCACCAGCAAATACTTCTTTGGGTTGCAGGGTTTTGAAAATTGAGGTGTGCATTAGATTTGATAGTGCATTAGACTCGAATAACTCCTCTAAACAGAAGCCACTGTCTTTTGTTGTAAGAATAGAGAAGCTTTTTACTACCTTGGGATTAGTAGCTTTGGGATTCATCTCTCAGGGACATCCCATTTTCTCCTTCTCTTTCTTAACACCAGTTCCTTTCCCCAATTTGGAAGGCTACTGATTCATGGATAAATAATTCCTGAAATGATAATTTTGGAAAGTTTGAAATGAGCTCAAGAGGCACAGATTGTTTATTCCTCTTTTAGCTGATGCATGCAAGTTTTAATGCCATATGAGGAGCAGTATCCCCCTCCTTCACAACAGAAGGGTGATGCCTGTTTCGAGATGGCAGCCTTCACCTGCCAGTTTTGCAAAGTGTGTGTGAAAGGTAGTAGTTAAAAATCCTGCGTGATGATTTTGGTTGATTGATTAGATCAATCCACCAAAGGGTGTTGCTCTTTATAAAACCCATTTTTCTCAATATTGGCGCAGTGCTCTCTCTGACATAATTCAAATCTTCCTGCAACAATTTAACATGGCTTTCCTGAGGGTTGTACTGAGATTGTGCTTTCAAAAATAACAACTTTCTCTTTCCAGGAGAATCCCACAAGTCCCTTTGACAAAAGACAGAAGTTGAACAAAGCCAGACACGCTTCCTTACACTCCAGTTTCTTGAACAATGTTGAAAGACACCCTGAGTTTCATAGATACTTAAGGCATAGATTAAAAGTCAGAAATAATTGTAGATTTGGGGTGCATATGCACTGTAGAATTAATGCAGTTTGACATCACTTTAAGTGCCCATGGATCAAAGCTATAGAATCATGGGAGTTGTTGTTTTACAAGGTCTTTAGACATCTCTTCCAATGAGTGCTGGTACCTCAATAAACTAAGACTCCCATGGTTTTATAGCATTGAGTCATGGCACCTTCTTCAGAGGTAACCAAATTGTATTCGGTCGAACCGATTCCCTAATAAGTGTATATAAGGCTGCAAATATTAGCATATTTAATAGGGAGGAAGTCCCTTTGGCTTTGCTTTGAATAATCATGCATAGAATTATAGAGCAAATGCTTAAGCTAAGAAAGCTTTAGGAGACAATTATATAAGTGTATGTGAGCCATTCTAAGCATTTCAAGAAGAATATCAATATAATTAATAGTACTAGTGATGATAATAAGAATATTAATAATAGTAAATATTTTTTAAAGTGGACATGATCTGAAACATATTGATTAATTGAGACAAATTTAGTACAATTTCATGTATATTTCAAACTTTTCTTGCTAGTTCTTACACCAGTATGAAAAACCGGTTCCAGTTCTTATGTGCTAATTAAATAGTGTATCTTATGGTATGGGAAGACTCTTGAATCAATTCAGTATAAAAAGTTAGACCATATGCACAGCATGGGCTGCCATCAAACACTTCAGTTCATAGAAATAGAGAAAGATGCACTATGTGTGAGATCTCTGTGTGTGTCTATCTCCCTTTCACTTTCTCTCACACATATACCCTGAGGGTGGGCAACTTCTAATGTTTAAGTGGCACAATGTCTCTTCAAGAGGTATTACAGCAGATCTCACTTAAGAGAGACTGAACTGTGAGGATAAGGGGAAGAACCATCAGAGAGAAAGAGAGAGAGAGAAATCCAAAATACCTTGGTTAGTCTAGAAATCTACAGTGTGTCTTTGGTATCCACTGGAGTTTTGTTCCAGGACCACACATGGATGGTAAAATCTGTGGAAGTTCAAGTCTCATTACCTATAATAGGATAGTAAAATGATGGCTGTTATATAACATAGTAAATATGAGCTTTAATTTTTTAATTTCTTTTAAAGAAAACAAACTCAAACCATGGATGAATCCATAGTATTGGAGGGCTGACTATATATCCAATTTTGTTTTTCAAACACATTTTGAGTTAAAGTGGTTTGGGGACTCTGAGCACTTAATGCGCTGTCTGCAGGCTGTCCAGCTGATATTTCTTCTTATTGTGTACCTTCAAGTCATTTCTGACTTACAGATTTCTGACTGCTGGATGCTGAAGTTGATATTGCTTTAAATTATCTGTCGCATGATAACCCCAAACCTGTCAATGGGGTTCACTTGACATAAATTGGGCAGATGAGGCTTGCCCTTGCTTTCCTTTAAGGCTGAGGGATGTGACTTGCCCAAGTGGGTTTCCATGGCAAAATGGGGTTTTGAACCCTTGTCTCTCAGTTTCCTAATCTAGTACTCAAACCACTGCACTGGCACTTTATGCTATCTATCGATCTATCGCCACACATATTCAACACAATACATCTCAGACAGGATCCACATAGATTGAAGTGCCTCTGCTCAGTTTATACCTGCTGGTAAGAGTCATGTTTGGTGTATGTGTCAGAACTTTGTATTTCTAGTCTAGACCATGCTTTACCATTTTGATGGAAAATGTTCAGGCACTTGTATACAGTACAACCTATACAGAAATGTATACAGAAGATTGTGGCGTAATGTAAAATAAACCACGTGTACTTCACGTTTGATTAGCCCACACACTGTCTTACCAGAGAAAGAAAATATGCCATACAGGTGAACAGTAAAGAACAAGGACTTTACTCTTTGTAAATCCAGAACAACATATGTACAATGTGATCAGTTGTACCAACTCACTAAATGTCCTTTTATGAGAGATTCTAAAATAGTCTTTCTTTGTGCAAGTGGATAAATTCCTTAGCAGCTCATGAAGCAAGAATACACTCCAAACTAACTTGTGCGCCAGCTGTGACCATACCTCGTGAAGTCTGACTTGGCCAGGTGGTCCACGCCTTGGTTACATCCAAACTGGACTATTGCAATGCACTCTACATGGGGCTGCCCTTGAAGATGGCCCGGAAGTTTGAACTGGTACAACGGGTGGCAGCCAGGCTCCTTACTGGAGCAAACTATAGGTAGCATACAACACCCCTATTAAAACAGCTTCATTGGCTGCCGATAAGTTGCCGAGCCAAATTCAAGGAGCAGGTCATGACCTCTAAAGCCCTAAATGGTTTGGGCCCCGCCTATATCCATGATCGCATCTCCTTCTATGAACCGGTACAAACTCTAAGGGAGGCCCTCCTCTCGGTCCCACTACCATCTCAAGCACAGTTGATGGGGACGAGAGAGAGGGCCTTCTCAGTGGTGGCCCCCTGTCTCTGGAATGCCCTTCTTAGGGAAAATAAGACAGGCCCCATCCCTCCCTTCCTTTCGTAAGAGCTTGAAGACCTGGTGGTTTCAACAAGCCTTTGAAAATGACCAGTTCTAACTCAGCCCTACACATTGTCGAATACGGCCTTATTCTTCCTACCAATTACCCAGATTCTTTCCTCTAACTGGCCTCGGAATGAACAGCCACAGACCCTTACCTAATATTATTGTTGCCTGTCATAGCATTGCACTTAATTCCTGGGCCCCCTAGAATTTTTGGGCTTGCACAAATCTTGGCCCGGCCTTTTAAATTGCCTTGAACAGGCAGCATTACTTTTAATATATGTGTGTTATGGCGACAATTTTTATGCTTATATTTTGTTTTGTTAATCTTATGGTTATGTTGTTTTTTACTTTGTATGTTTTGTGATGTTACCTGGGAACCGCTCTGAGTCCCCTCGGGGAGATGGAGCGGTATATAAATAAAGTTTTATTATTTATTTATTTATTTATATCTCTCTGCTTCCTCCTGCTTCTCTCTCTGAGCATCTGCATAGCTCAAGGCTGAAAAATGTAACAATATCCGAAAGTCCCAGGCACAGCCAGTTCCCTGGGCATAGTGCAACCAATCAGCTTCATGCATCTTATTTTACAGTTGACACACACACAAACTGATTCCTTGCATGCTCCAACAAATATGTCTTCCTGAACTTAGTGTGGGTAAACAAGAAGTTGCCTGCAGATATCAGATCGGCCCCCTCTCTGCTGGCGTTTTGGAGGAAAGTGAAGACCTGACTGTTCGAACAAGCATTTGATTAAACAGTGTAATTGAACATAGGAATACGGAATAATGGATGATGAGACTGGATTCTGATTTTACTGTTGAGGTGCTAATGATTGATATATGGTTGTTTAATGATTTATGTTACAATTGTTTTTAATTGCCCTATACTTGTCTCGTGATGTTTTGTATTAATGTTGTTCATCACTTTGAGTCGCCTGAGGGCTGAGAAAAGCGGTATATAAATAAAGTAAGTAAATAAATAAATATTTTGTTGGATATGGGTAAGTAAAATAGCAGATACATGTGCCACGGGGAGGGAGTATCTTCCTAGATGATGCCTTTGATGTTGATTTAAATTACTAAATATTGTAGTGCCTGTTTATGCCACCGCATGCTCCGTATAAATGTGTTTGTTCCTTACATTTGGCTGGGAAGGCTCTCCTTTTAGTCCTACCTCCTTTTCAAGCAAGGCTGGTGGGGATGAGGGAGAGGGCCTTCTCAGTGGTGGCCTCCTGACTCTGGAACACCCTCCCCAGCAAGATTAGACAGGTATCCACCCTCATGGAGTTTAGGAGGGACTTGAAGACCTGGTTATTTAAATAGGTTTTTGACCGTGATTAGTCAGTCTCTAGGATATGGTTTCACCTTGGTGGGGTAACACGCCCCTTTTAGTGACTGTGCTTTTAATCTAATGTTCATAATTTTATTGTTAATTTTGTTACTTGATTGTGCTGTATTTTGTGCTTTATATTGATTGGATGTGTTATTAATTGTTTAATCTAATTTATGTATTTTATTGTATTGCACTTATTGTATTATTTATGTTGTAAGCTCCCCATGGGAGAAGGGGTAGAATAAAATAAACTTCTTCTTCTTCTTATTATTATTATTATTATTATTATCACGTCTAGAAGTTTGTTGTTATGTGTTGAAGTTGTTATGTGTTGAAGATGTGCTTAGGTGCTCATGCTGTGTCAAAAATGTGACAGATTTTTTTGTGGCTTAATGTTATATCAGTTGACATAAGCCTAGAATTAGAATATTGAAGAGTTGGTTGATTTGCAAGAGTTGACATGAATTGGCAGCAGTGATGTTCTTCTTTTTATAGCTCTGATCTTACATCTGTTGCACAATCTTTAACTTAATTTTGTGACAGGTATGGTTGCAAGATTTGCTGTGGTTGCATGAAAAGCTGGTAAATTATTCCCCTAATCCAATGTGATGAATTATTGTATTGTGATCTATCTCCAAACAACAAAAAATAGATTTCTACTTTCAAAGAGAGATTTGCTGCCCATTATAGTACATGTGTATCATTTAATGAATTGATTGTTTTGATCTATTTTAAACAGGAGGAGGAAAGTGTCTATATAGATTTCCTTTTCTTATCTAAACCTCTTTAATTTTTTCTAGTAGATATTATCAAAATGGTTAAAACAGCAGTGAAGCATAGCTTTCTTTGAAAAAATTGGTGGGAGAATTCTGTTTACTTGCTTTAAATATATAAGTAATTATATATTACTTATATAACTGACTTATATTACTTATATAACTTATAAGTAATAAGTTATAAGTAATAAGTTATATTACTTATATAACTGACCACGGAACAACAGACTGGTTCAAGATTGGGAAAGGCGTACAGCAAGGCTGCATACTCTCACCCAACCTTTTTAACTTGTATGCAGAACACATCATGCGATGTGCGGGGCTGGATGAATGCAAAGCTGGGATGAAAATTGCTGGAAGAAACATTAACAACCTCAGATATGCAGATGACACCACTCTGATGGCCGAAAGCGAGGAGGAGCTGAGGAGCCTTCTAATCAAGGTGAAAGAAGAAAGCGCAAAAGCCGGGTTGCAGCTAAATGTCAAAAAAACCAAGATTATGGCAACAAGAATGATTGACAACTGGAAAATAGAGGGAGAAACCGTGGAGGCCGTGACAGACTTTGTATTTCTAGGTGCAAAGATTACTGCAGATGCAGACTGTAGCCAGGAAATCAGAAGACGCTTACTTCTTGGGAGGAGAGCAATGTCCAGTCTCGATAATATAGTGAAGAGTAGAGACATCAGACTGGCAACAAAGATCCGCCTAGTCAAAGCCATGGTATTCCCTGTAGTAACCTACGGATGTGAGAGCTGGACCATAGGGAAGGCTGAGCGAAGGAAGATCGATGCTTTTGAGCTGTGGTGTTGGAGGAAAGTGCTGAGAGTGCCTTGGACTGCGAGAAGATCCAACCAGGAAATAAAGCCCAACTGCTCACTGGAGGGAAAGATACTAGAGACAAAGTTGAAGTACTTTGGCCACATCATGAGGAGACAGGAAAGCCTAGAGAAGACAATTATGCTGGGGAAAGTGGAAGGCAAAAGGAAGAGGGGCCGACCAAGGGCAAGATGGATGGATGGCATCCTTGAAGTGACTGGACTGACCTTGAGGGAGCTGGGGGTGGTAACGGCCGACAGGGAGCTCTGGCGTAGGCTGGTCCATGAGGTCACGAAGAGTCGGAGACGACTGAACGAATGAACAACAATTAATATTATGCACCTATTAGGAGAACAATGATGCATTCTTATGTGCAACTGATCAGAGAATTTGGAATCAGATAACAATTGGACCTAATCCAGCAGACCTGCTTTTATTGAGTGCCATTCAACAAAAAAGATGGATGTTAGCAAAAATTTCTCTTTTTTTCTTTAAAAAATAGCGTTGGGGTTGTGTTTTTTAGCATTTTGTGGCACAGTAGGTTCCAATATTTGAATATTTGCTAGAGATGTAAGTGTTTACTAATTTTCTTAAGGGAAGGAATAAGAAATACTATCTTCTTCTCACTTTGAGAATGCAAAGGGCCACAGTAGCACAGCAGTTTAAAGCTGCTAGCTATAGAAAAGCCTACTGACCGGAGGGTTACACTTCAAGCTGTGAAGCAGGATGAGCTCTCGACTGTCAGTTCCAGCTCGCTGTCTACCTAGCAGTTCGAAATCATGCAATGCAAGTCGATCAATATGTACCATCTCTGGCGGGAAGGTAAAAGGGCACCCCATGCAGATATGCCAGCAAAAGACCAGAGAAAACTGCAGCCAGCAGGCTCCTTTGGCATGGAAATATCAAACAACAGCACCTCCACGTGGCTGGAAGTTGAGCATCACCTCCAGATGCCAGAAATGGAAAAAAAGGGGAAAACATTTACCTTATCTGTGTATTGTATTCTATGTCATTGTTCATGTTAAAGGGCACTGAATGTTTGCCTTATATGTACTGTAATCTGCTCCTGAGTCCCTCCAGGAAGATAAAGCGGAATATAAATAAAGTGTATGATTATTATTACTATTGAAAACTTTGTAGTTTTCAGTGAATATTTGCAAGGTGGGCATATTCTGTGCAAAGTTTGTATGCAGCTATTTTCTAAACTGAAAATAGCAATACTTGCAAAGGAGAAACAGTTTTCTGTGAAGAATTTCCTCATTATTACTTCAGCGGTAAATACTTTTTTCTACGCAAAACAACCATGTGAAAATTTTGCATGGATTGAGTCCTGAACTGCTAGAACCCTCACCAATCCAGGATTCTACCCATCAGGGTTTCTGAACGCTCAAGGAACTTGTTCCTTTACCAGTTGTTCAGTGCCCTTTTAATATTTCTCCCACCCCTTGTGTTTTGTGAAATCCAGCAGGAATTTTGTTCTGCTACAAGAAAAAGGTGTAGTAGACCTTGTGTGGTCTCTTCTTTTGTTCACATAGCAAAAGCTGCTTTTGATCTTAAATTGAACCACAATTCTCAGGTTTTAAATTAACCAAAGTGCCCTGCAGTACACTTCAGCTATGATTAGAGAGAACTAGCAAGAACCTACAACTATGACATTGGATCCCACCTTGATCTCACTTGATCTTAGAGTTTAAAAGCAGGCCACAATCGCATGAGTTAGGACACACTGGAGGGCTGTGGTTTGTTTAAAACTGAACAAAAAGGAAACCTCCAGTTTCTTTTATAGACACAAGGAAGAGAGAGAGAGAGAGAAATGCGTGAAAGCTCAAGCCTCATGGAGATGTTGAACAATTATATCCCAAATGCATCTGGGATTCAATTAAACATATAACTGCGGAAAGACTGGATTTAGTGCTCCTTAATAAAAATCCAAAAACAAATGTTCTATCTGCAAAACCCTATGTCACTTGAATTGACTTTTTTCTTCTTTCTTAGCATCTACTTCCAATCTTATAACCTTCAGCCTTTTGGAGCAAGTTTTGAGGATGAAAGGAACTACAGGGAGGAAAGAGAATCAAATCAACGGTGTTCTCCCAGCCGAAGCTATTCTATCAACGGGAGATCGTAATTGAATATCACTCCGTATCTCTAGCATTAGCCTTGTTTACCACCTGACCTGAATGATCTATGGAAACTTGATTCTTCATTTTGGAAAGAAATTGTCCAAAAGAAAATTTCAGTTAGTTTTTACAGCCAAAGATGATATAGGAAGGTTGGCTTTATGGTTACTAGAGTATTATATTAATCTTACATTTTCTAGCCTGCATTGAAATAGTGTAATGAAACCTCTTCCCACTTAGATTTGTGATGTGCTGGATCTTAATCCCTAAATTTTCCACAGGCAAATGATGAAATATAAAATACAAATACCCCTATAAATCTCAGTAATAAGATGCATTATACAATTTGTGTAACGGTGGGTGTCTTATTCCTTTGCTGCTTTAATCAATATTTCAACTACATTGAGATTTAATAAGAGAAGCTTCTGTAATAAGGAGTACACCAGTGCTAAACACTTTCACCATCACAGTATTCTTGTTTTTGCCAGCAGAAAATGATGGTTTACACACAACTGGTTGCAACAGTCATTAAAACAAATTTATATATTATGCACAAATGAAGTGGTAGAAGCATATGCAGAGACATGCAGGTAGAAGATTATCTTTTCAGAGCAATATATCTTCTAATATACTAGTGTGGAAGGCAGAAGGTTATTTCTGCATTTTCCTCTGCTGTAGAAAGCTTATGCTTCCAATGATATCATGAAGGGACTGACTCACTATAGTGAGAGTTGTAGTTTACCCTACAGTCAGAGAGCACACTAAACTTCTTCAAAGATGCATCTATAACAGTGGTTCTAAACCTATGGGTCCTTGTGTGTTTTGGTCTACAACTCCCAGAAAACCCAGCCAGTTTACCAGCTGTTAGGATTTCTGGGAGTTGAAGGCCAAAACATCTGGGGACCCACAGGTTGAGAATCACTGATCTAGTGCAAACTTGCCCAACATAACTAACTTTAAGTACTGATGGAATCTCTCGGGGTTGACCTGGCATGATGTGAGTTGTAGTTCACTTATAAACTTATGCATTTTATACAATGAAAAAAATATATGACTTTTTCAAATAATCCGGCCAACACCAGGAACCCAAGCTAGAACTGAATAAAATAACTATATTTCACAAGGCAGGCTCTGAAAGTATGTCTGACTGTACCCGTGCAGCAAGTGTGCCTCATATTACTTATGTAGCATATAAGGGGTGCCTCATAGTTTATATCCTTGGTACATGGACGTGGTTAGCTTTGAAACAGGCCTATGTGGACTGGGATCACAGAACCTTTAATGTCCTTGATCCCAGGAAGCTTGCAAAAGCTATTTGAAGGGAGAAGTTTGGCACACATGTCAGAAACTTGTTTGTAGGTCATTCTCTTGGATGTTTTTTTTTTTTGTGAGCTTATAGAAGGAACACAGTCAGCATTTTTATGAATCCTGTGTACAAAGATCCTGTGCTTGTTGTTGGCGGCTGTTTTTAATCTGACAATTTATTCATAGGTTCACTATGGTGCCTATAATAGATAGTAAAGTGGGGCGTAGGGATAAAATGAAAACACTTTCTATTACTTTGAATTAATATCCAAAATGTTCCTGATTTGAATTAACAATAACTATTCCACATGTGCAGAAATGTGGACAGTTGTTTCTTTCTTTGTTGTCTGGTAACACTTTCTTGTGTTTCCTATGGTATTGTACCTTGGAATTTTCTATGTGGTGCATAACACACACACATAAATATACACACATACATATTAGTGATGTAGGAACATCACATATCAAAACCAGTAGGAAAGCATTCAAAACACTGCAGCATAAAACAGTCAAAATATAGCCATCCCTCCACATTTGAAGTTTTGACTTGCAGATTTGATTTAAAATCTTCCCTCCAAAAATCCCTAAGTCATCCAATGTTGACTGTATGGTAGACTTCCTTTAGTCATGCTGGAGGACTTAGAAAGTGCAATTCTGTGGTCATCTTCTAGCAGACGTTGACCATAGAATTGTTTTGCACAGCCTAAAAATTCTCATAGCAAATTTCTTATTCGTCTTTGCTTGCCATGTAAAAGAAAGATTGAGGACTGTTTCAAAAGGGTTAAAACTCTTTCATTGACTATTGAAGTACTGCTACAGTTACCCAGAGGTTTCCTTCAGTATGGAGCCTCATTTTCAAGCTGGCCCTCTTGTTAAACAAAATTAGTTTTCATTTTGCAAAATGATGCATAGCTAGTCAATTGTTGTCATCTAGTGAAGGGACAGCTGCTTGGCTTTCTCTATTTATTTATTTATTTATTTATTTATTTATTTCATTCCTTCTTGTTTATCTGTTTGGTAATGTGGTACATCCTCTGCACACGTGGTTTCATCTACTCATGTCCAACAAAAATATATCCTATATGAAGTCCTCGGGCCCCCCGGTGGCGCAGTGGGTTAAAGCACTGAGCTGCTGAGCCTGTTGACCAAAAAGCGCTCCATGCGGTCATGCTGGCCACATGGCCTTTGAAGGTGTCTACGGACAATGCTGGCTCTTCGGCTTAGAAATGGAGATGAGCACCACACCCCAGAGTCAGACATGACTGGACTTAATGTCAGGGGACAACCTTTACCTTTACCTATACCTATGAAGTCCTCATAGTGATTTTATAGTATATTTCCACCCAACCTAGAGTCATGCTGGAGGACCTAGAATATTTCTAAATGGGATACTCACTGGCAATTTTTAGGTCCCCCAGTGTGTCTCTATGAACACCTCCAGCAGAAATCATTCATTTGAATAGGGCTCATATTACACATTTTTTTTGTTTCCAGGGTAAATTCAGGAAGGCTTCTCCCAGGGATGCATACTCTATCTCACTGCTTCTTAAACTGGGAGATCCTGACCTCAAATGGGGCCCTCTCTCCTCAATGTTAGGTTCATAGAAGATTGGGCATTAATCAAAGGTTTCTAAATACCAACCATTTACACAAATCTGTTAGCAGTAAGTTGACTCTGCAGAAAACACTTCAGCTGTACTCCAAAAAAAAAAAAAAAGGAAAATTAGCCTATTTAGCAAGCTTTGCAAATGCTGATTTATTATCAGTTAATGTTTGATTTATGTACCTAATTTTTATACCTATGTATCTGGAGTCATGTAAAAATTTCTGGATGGAAACAGTCATAAGTGGAAAAAGTTTGAGAAGTTCTGCTATATGTCAAAATCGTGGGGCTAATGTGCCCCTTGACTTTTTCTTGGCATGGGTGCTGTCTGCCTCTTTGCAGCAGGCGGCAATTTACCTTTGCCCGTTCCTTTTTATATGTGGTCTGCTATGTGAACTCATTCCTAGCCAGAAATGCAGAAGTTCAAATAGATTATTCAGTAGTTCCTGCCCTCAATATTATCATCTTTGGAAAGGCCCTCTCTTGTTAGGACCTGAAGCAAGGATATAAAGCCAAGCTCTCTTGTCATTATAGAAGCATTTTATGAGCTTGCAGATTGCTCTGATGCAGCATTTACTGGCAGAATGGAACTGAATTCTAGAGTGATCTCTTTCATGGGCAAGCTATAGGACAAGCTTTTTCTAAAAGGCGGCTGTAATAACCAATACAACTCAGTGAATTTCAGCATTTGACTATGAGAGTCAAGCCCGTGAGCTGTTCTGATAGCTAGGAATGTTGGAAACAGTCTTTTTGCCACTGAACTAGTTCTCTGTCAGTACTCATTTGCATTAATTATTCTTTTGACTTTTAATTCCAGCATGGATTCTTGTTGAAGAGATGTCCCCTGCAGATTGTACATTCCTTGCCCTTCTACACCTGTCAAGTATCATCTTGCATTTATTTAAAACAATAGTCAGACTCTCCTTCTGGCAACGTCCTTTTCCATATCTGAGGAATTGAAGCTGTCTGTTCACTCTATTGTGGTTTCCTCAGTGACTCAAAATGATGCCTAGTGACAGCTAATACATTTTAATGCTTAATTTAATTGGCCTTGTAAAGCAGCTTTTCTGGAATATGGTCTACCCTCTGCCCATATTAAAGTAACTTTCATTGTATTGCTTACTACATGTATCATTTGAAGATCATACCAATCTGTGCATTTTGGGGATGAAGTGACTATGGTTTGTGCTGCCAGGTATGACATGGAGTACTTAACCCATATTATGGCACATATGTGCTTCCTGTTATGAATTCTTGTTCCACCTACGTCTTCTGTTGACACTGGTTGGACAGATTCTGGGCCAATCTAGTTCACCCCAAAAATGTGTATTGGAAATCAACTGTACTTTTCTGCAACTGGGTTTACTTCCTGGGCTCAGCAAGACATGGTTTGGTGCTCTCGACTTATACACAGTACTGCTATGAAATAAGCTTTATTGGTAGTAAATCATGTAGCAGATGCTATACAATACAGAAGCATTCCATTTATAGGTTTTATTTTGCTAATGGGGTCCAACATCTCCTCTCAGCCAATGGTAGAACTGGGCCATGAGAGAACCAATACTACCCATATTATCCTGGACTGGCAGCCTGGTTTCCCAAATCTGACTGAATGGAGCAGTGGGTTGAAATGAAAGAAAAGGAAATTCCACTTGAACATTAGTAAGAACTTCCTCATTGCAGGAGCTGTTCAACACTGGAACTCACTGTGGTGAAAGCTCCTTCTTTGGAGGGTTTTGTATAGGCTGAATGACCACCTGTCAGGGTAGTTTGATTGTGCTTTTTCCTGTTGGATTAGATGGTCCATGTGATCTCTTTCAACTCTATTCTATGATTTTAACTTTAGCAGCAAAGATGTCTGAATGTCTTGGCAGTTACTGGATAAAAGGAGGAATTCACTTAACTGTCTTGGCAGTTACTGGATAAATGGAATTCAATTAAAGATGTTCTTGGTTTGAAAACAAGAAATAAAGAGTCTTCACAGATGGACAATGATATAATGGAAGGATATAAACCATTTGATTCCTTGGGTTTTTGAGGAATCTGCTGCTTTCAACTTTTTAAAATTCTTTCCACAAAAGAGGTACTTCAACATCATAAATGAGATGGGTTAGGTGTGGGCAGTAAGATGGCCATGTTGGCTGAAAATATCCAATTATTATGGATAATTACAGCACAAAGGGATCATGAAGACCTTCAGAAGGACTTCTCCAAGTAGGAGGTGAGGGAGAATTAAAATGACAAATGTGAATTACTGTACGCAAATGTAAAGTTAAGCTCATGGAAGAAGGGAGGAAATCCTACATTCATCTATATGCCGTTTGAGGCTGAGGCACTGCTGACTGATTAGGAAAGGTACCTAGGGATTGTGGCGGATAGATTGATGAAAACATTAATTCAGTGTGCAGCTGCTGTGCAAATGGCAAATACCATACTGGGAATCATACGGAAAATAATTGAAAATAAAACTGCCAATATCATAATGCCTTTATACAAATCTATGATGCGACTGCATTTGGAAATACCACATACAGTTCTGGTCACTGCATGTCAGCATATGCTTTTGTGTATCTTCTGAACCTTGAAAAGGTGCAGAGAAGGGCAGCCAAAATGTGCAGGGGTTAGACCTTTTGAAAGCAAGATACATTGTTGACTTATTAGAAAGGGCTCAAAGTCACCCTATGAAACTCTGGAATCGAATTGGAACACTATTTCAGGATAACTCTGGATTATGCTGGAGATTAATCTTTTTTTCCTTCTTGCAAAAAAAAAAAAAGAGTTTTTACTGTCTACTCAAGCAGTTCCCCATTCACTCACCGGACAACCAGCCCTTTAAACCAGTCCACTGTGAAAGTATGGTTCTCTTACTGTCTCACGGGCTTACTGGGACACCATTCAGAATATTGTGATGTTGTAGTGTGCCTACCCATGGAGGTGTAGACTCCACCAACTGTGCAAGACATCAGCCGAAATGGCGAGAGATTCAGAATAGTTAGGGTGCATCTACAGTACATAGTGATAACCAATTTCATAGCACATCAACTGTTATGGCTCCCTTTTTTGAAGATCGGGTTGTGGAGATATTTTAGATTATTTGCTAGAGAACTTTGATGTCTGTTTAAATAAAAGTGCATATACCACATGAAACCACATTGGTAGGAAGAGCCGTGCTAGTTAGTGGCATGAAATCAATACAACTTTAAACTGCAGATACACCTACATGATAAAGTAAAGGTGGCACATAACCAAACTGGAATTAGCAAATCTTAGATGTTGTCATGGCCACCACTCTGGCTGGCTTTGCAAGGGGATTAAACAGATTTATGAAAGATAAAGCTGTCAGAGGGTACTAGAAGTAATGGTTATATATTTCCTGTATTACCTGAAGTAATATACCTCCAATTGCTCCAATACCAATGGCTGAGAAACGCAAACAGATTAGTGCTATTAAACTCAGATGGGGGCTTACCACAGGCATTCCAGTTGGTGACTGGGAAAAATCATTAGTGGCCTAGGTAGGCTGCTGCTGGGAAATAGTGGCTCTCCAGATGTTGAACTTCAGTTGCCAGCAAACACTGAGATCATTGTTATGACATGATAGAGCACCTAGAGAGGTCTTTACTCTGATCTAAATGTTCATTCTTATGTCCCTGGTAAATAATTTGTTGTCTTAACTTTTTTCATAGTTGTTTGTCCTAATTTGGCGGTCTCAATATAGTTTGAATATATCCAATTCAATAAAGTTTGAGTATCTCTTGTGTAGAAATCTGAAATATAATGAAATCTGAAATTGTTCACATTGGTAGCTGACAGAGGGATATCTTTGCTTTCTGATGGGGTCAGTGTTCATAAATTTTGCTTCATGAACCAAATAATTTAAAGTACTGTGTATATAATGTAAGGTATGTGTTTAGACTTGGGTCACATCTCCAAGACATCTCATTATGTACATATATGTGACTACAGGTATTCCAAAACCTGAAAGCAACCAAAATACTTCTAGTCCCAAGGATTTCAGATACTCAATCTGTGTTAGTTTGTAAAAATTCGTATAATTCTACATCTGTCATAGCTCCTATGTATTGTTAATCTTTTTAGGGATAATTTTGTTATACTATCTTGTTCCAAGTTAAAAAGTGAAATAGGTGTCCATCAAACTTTTTGTATTTAGCACGACAAGCTTAGCAGGATTTTCTTTGAGACGTTGACATTCACATTTCAATCTACAATTTCATGGATTATAAAATTGGAATGTGTTCATTATGGTATTACATATACTTTATTGATATACGCTGCCTGATTTTTGGATCCAAGCAATAGATAAGTATTGGATTGTAGAACCTGAATGTTCTCATCTGGAGCTGAGGACTGGGAGATCACCATTTACTAGTGGGAAAATACATAGTGGATGAGAGAAAACTTGTCATTATGCAGTTTTGTTCCAATTTAATCTGACGTCATTCTTCACTACCATATATTGACCAGATTCAGTTTGTATGCACTGCAGTGTCAAACCATCTATATCAGTGTTAACTTAAGAAAACTGAAGAGGGCAGTAGAAGAAAAATGAAAGTACAGGGGACATTTGAAAACGGCAATTATAAAAGATGAAAACAGAGTTGGGCAGTGTATTTTGCTGCACAAGGCTTACAATGCTTTCCTAGTTAATTCCATTTGAAAATATTTTCCAAGATCCAAAGTAGTGTTGATAAAATGGCAGTACCTTGCTTTTGAGAAAGAGGACTCCGAAATCTCTATATTTATTCCTAACAGAAGGTTGTGCTAAAAATGAGCAAATATGGCATTTTAATGTGCTTTTTGCATGTTTTAAAGACTATTGCCAAATTTGGATAAGCGTGAACTGTAAAGCGTTTCAGTTTGCACATTGTTTGGAAGTTGTGAATCAAGTCAGTTTGTTTCCAGATGCAGAACAGATGACAGCTTAGTGCATCCTGTTTGTTAGTCTGTTACTGTCTGTTAGTCTTCTGAGATCTTAGAGTGAACACTTTGACTGTAATGTCATCAAAGCCTGTTTCATAGAATGCCATCTTGCGTAAATAGGTATAAGTAGGGGGAAAACGAAAGCAGGGAAGAAAAAAGTTAGGGTGGGGGCAAAATAGGAAGATTATTCACAAAGCAATAGTTATGAACATACTGTGGTAAATCCATTTAAACATCTACCATGGTTTATGTCTCTGTGCAGTAAGCTGTACAGTAAGAACCCCGCATCCATGGGGAATGTGTTCCCTCCCCAGTACTGGTTACCTGAAACCGTGACATGATTTTCAGTCCTGGTGTGCCATAGAGTTGCCTTGGAGGACCTAGTGATTTATAGAGGGGTGTTCTCTTTATTATTTATTTATTTAAAGCTTTTATATCCTGCCCTATCTCAACCTCCGCAGAGGGACTCAGGATGGCTAACAAATCGGCACCCCATGGCGCCACATCAAAACAATGCTCTAAAGCAATGTTAGGTAACCTCTAGGGAAATTATACCAAAGAATTGCCTGAAGGATATAGCAGATTTCTAGAGAGACTATTTCCCCTCTGAATGTGGGTAAGCAAAACTGTGAATATGGGTTCTGTGGTTACAGAAATCTCTCTGTATATAAGGTGAACCTACCTAATTCACACCTCTGAATTTGATATATGAAAATAACTACCTTTCAGTTCATGTTTCTGCATGTATCCCGGGGTTTGTTTTAGTGTTGATCTATATGTACAAAAATGTGAATACTTGGCAGAAATTTGTATAAAGTCACATAAATCAAGAATACAGACCTTCATGCAGTGGAAATGGGAATAACAGTTTCAAGATTAACAAAATGAAAAATGGGGGAGGAAAAATCTATGTATTTGTCCACCCATGAGGGATTGAACAAAACTTCCCACACAGCAGTTGAAAGGTTCTCATTTCATGTTCTTGATTCAGTGTACTCTGCATTCATTACATTCATATTCTGTATTCAGTACATAAAACTGTTCAGAATAAAGTGGGTAAATCAAACAGGTCTATTACCATATTCTCTTCCCAAGACTTTAAGGAAAATGTAATCTTCTGTCAACTGTGAATTGCTCAGAATACATATGGAAAAGTATCATGTTTGTGCACCAGATTTCAGATTGTTTGTTCATGTGATACATGCTGAGGCACCAGAAGTATAACTGAAATGCATGGAAATAACTATGTGAGATGACCACTCCATGTTTTGTCAAATTGGACTGAATTGGTGAGTAGTTAATTTTTAATGCTCTTTCATCCCCAAAGTCATCCTGAATAATGGCTTCACAAATGGCTACTGTCATTTGTATTGTCTATTTGAGAAAAACATCATGGTGTTGGAAGAAACCAAATTGCACATATGCTGGTTTATCAGTCTTGAACAGACTGATAAACCAGCATATGAATATGTTATTGTCAAATGGCATATAGGAAATATTGGTAAATGAAAGGAAACTACAATGTAGTCTAGATAGGAAGTCCATCCAGCAAAATAAGACAATGTAGTCTAGAACGGAAGTCCATCCAGCAAGATTTTTTTTTTTCATGTCAGGAGCAACTTGAGAAACTGCAAATCATTTCTGGTGTGGGAGAATTGGCCGTCTGCAAGGACATTGCCCAGGGGACGCCCGGATGTTTTGATGTTTTACCATCCTTGTGGGAGGTTTCTCTCATGTCCCCGCAGGGGGAGCTGGAGCTGACAGAGGGAGCTCATCCGCACTCTCCCTGGATTCGAACCACGACCTGTCAGTCTTCAGTTCTGTCAGCACAAGGGTTTAACCCATTGCGCCACCGGGGGCTCCAAGGGATGCATAATACGAAGTGAACTGAATAAATAAATGAATAATCAAAGTCCATATGAGTATGTCATCTTTCTTTGAGTGGTTTCCCACACAGACTTGTAACATTGCTTGACTTGACATAGATCCAATAAACTATGAGAGTACTTGTGCATTGCTGTGATGAACAGGTATAGGGAACCTTTGGGCTTCGAGATGATTTCGACTACAACTTCTATTGGCCATGCTGGCCTCAACTTTGGGGAGCTGAAATCCAAAAGAACAGGGTCTAACAATCCTTTATTTGTTTGCTCATCTATGTCTGTATAGCATTTCAAAACCTAAATATTCTGGCCACTTGAAGTATGCAAAATGATGTAATGCATATTTTTATTCGCCTTTATTTGCTCCGAGTGGAATTTGGAGAACCTTGGCTTGACATTTGTAATTTTGAGCGAATTCAGATTATATCCAACCTCAGCTTAGGTCTGGGATGGAAAGATATTGAAGCAAAGGAGACAGCGTTGAGGAAGGGAGGCTGTAGGACTCCCATCTACTGCATATAGATAAGATTATTGAAATCTTGTTCAGTGTAGAGGTTCTAAATCCTTCATATCTCCTTCAGCTGATAATTCATATTAATTTTCAGGATGATGTGCTGTGTGGAAGTATATGCAGTGAATGCTAAATCTCTAATCAAATGCCACCTGTTTACATGGATGGTAAAGATACTGGAATTTAAATGAGAAAAATTAGATCTGAAAAGCTGTGAAGGTGATGTATCTGCCAAAGTTCTATAACAGTCATATGGTGGCCTCATGAGAATAGTCTGATATGTGGCAGACACAGATTTCCCAGGTTCAGAATCTATTTTCTCCTCCTCACATGCATTTATGTTTAACATTTGTTACAAAACATCTTCATTTTCCCTTTCTTATACACTTTCAAAAGACATTGGTTTTAGAAAAATTACCTGGAATACTAGATGAAGAGAATTGACATCAATGATCCTAAATTTGCTTGCATATAATAAACCCAGGGGATGTCAGTCGTACGTCTCAGCATCATCTTGCATCTTTGATATGCATACCAGTGTACAGTGAAAAAGCAATGAAGCAGACATGCTTGTTAGAGATATACAATCTATTTTTAAATAAGTACTAGCTGTCCCCTGCCACGCGTTGCTGCGGCCCACATAGGGGTTCTGTGTGGGAGGTTTGGCCCAATTCTATTGTTGGCGGGGTTCAGAATGCTCTGTGGTTGTAGGTAAACTATAAATCCCAGCAACTACAATTCCCAAATGTCAAGATTCTATTTCCCCCAAACTCCACCAGTGTTCACATTTGGGCATATTGAGTATTTGTGTAGAGTTTGGTCCAGATCCATCATTGTTTGAGTCCACAGTGATCTCTGGAAGTAGGTGAACTACAACTCCAAAACCAAAGGACACTGCCCACCAAACCCTTCCAGTATTTTCTGTTGGTCATGGGAGAACTGTTCCGGTCCAGCGTATCTGTCCGAACGTATCTCCCTCTACGTCCCACCACGGAATTTAAGATCATCTGAGGGGGCCCTGCTCTCGACTCCACCGCTTTCTCAAGCAAGGCTGGTGGGGACGAGGAGCAGGGCCTTCTCAGTGGTGGCCCCCCACCTGTGGAACTCACTCCCAGTGGATATCAGGGCATCGACATCACTCCTGTCCTTTAGGAGAAAGACAAAGACGTGGTTGTGGGACCAGGCCTTCGGGCAGTCTGCTAACTAGATAGGACAACCAGGCAATTAGGACCGGCAGGACTGATATATGTGGATTGATAAATGTGGAAGAAAACTCTGAACCATGAGATAGCGAACACTGACTGGCAAGAAGGAAGAAGCGGTTGTATCGGTTTGTATGAAATTTTACTGGTTTTATTGGTTTTAACGGGTTTAGATGCAATGTATTGTTGTTGTTGTTGTTGTTTGCTAATTTGTTATTTTGTTTTATTGCTTATTATTGTGTATTATGTATGCTATGGGCATCGAATTGTGCCTTGGATGTGTAAGCCGCCCTGAGTCCCCTTCGGGGTGAGAAGGGCGGGGTAAAAGTAAACCAAATAAAATAAACTGTGTGCTAAGTTTGGTTCACTTCAAACATTGGTGAGGTTCATAATGCTCTTTGATTGTAGGTGAACTATAAATCCCAGCAACTACAACTCCCAAATGACAAAATCATTTTTAAGCGAAGGACGTACATTGGGTTGTTAGGTGTCTTGTGTCCAAATTTGGTGTCTATTCGTCCAGTGGTTTTTGAGTTCTGTTAATCCCACAAACGAACATTACATTTTTATTTATATAGATGAAATGAAATAAGTTTGCACAAAAGCAAATTTTACTTCAATGTATTGTTTAGTTCTAAACATGCTTAGTTTTACAGTCCTACAATCACCTAGTAAAGTCCATGATGCATTTGTATCATACTTTCCAAATCCTTCGATAGGCAGTGTGATTTGAGCTTTAGACTGGAATAACTAGATTTTGGGTCCTAATGGGATATGGAAACCCATTGGGTGACCTTGGGCAAATCACTCTCTGTCAGTATGAGAAAAGTAAGGGCAAATTCCCTCTGAACAAATCCTGCCAAGAAAACCTCTTAATAGGTTTGCCTTGTGGGCAAGTTGAAAATGTGTTGAAGGCCCTCAACAACAAATCAGCTCCTTTGGTTAACAATAGTGCCCTTTTTTGTCCACCCCATCTCTGTTTTCTATCTGTCAAATGGAATAATAACTATCAGCCTCTTATGAGCATGCCAATTTTCTGGTACCATACAAAACTATAAATTGCATTCATTTAGAAAATATTCAAAAAGCCAAAATATGTTGGCACTCGGGCAAAAATTCATTACATTGAATACAGTTGGAGCAAGTCTAACAGAATTAGCTTCCTGTACTCTGGAAGTAAGCAATTGCAGTCTTGCAGCATAGCGGAAACAATATGAGATGGAATTGGATAAAATTTGAATTGCTTCATCAAGCTTTGATAGAAGAGAGCCAAAGTCAATTTGCCGAGTAAAATCTATTTTTTTAAATGGTAATCCGAGACTCCTATTGCAGGTTTGCTCGAGGCACCAATGCTCTTGTATGAGGCTTTTTCATCTGTACCACATTACAGCAAGCACTAAAGAGCTAGGAAAGGTCAACTGAATAAGGCAGCTGAAAAGATGGAGGGTTTGGAACTCCCTTTGGAAGGTAAAGGGACTAATGCATTTGAGGTTTTCTTTCTGAACAGGAAAATGATGAAGTTGATACAGATATGATAGAAGTTAATAAAAATTAATGTTGTGGAGAGAGGGTGTACCACCCTTTCTGCATTCTGTTATACTCAAACTTGGGTCATGTAATGAAATTATGACAAAAGGTTCAGGATAATATTTGTACATTAAGAAACCACATCACAAAGACATTTTCCCCCATCAGCTACCAACTAGCAGTAAAATTTTATTTGAATGCAATATTCCTGCTTCTTGGCAGGGGGTTGGACTGGATGGCCCATGAGGTCTCTTCCAACTCTTTGATTTTTTGATTCTATGATTCTTCATGTGGATAGGCAAAACCATAGATAATAGCTAAACCTACTGAAATGATGGACCACCGGCTCAAGAATACCATAAATTCATGCTGGGGGATGTAGAAAATATTGTATAGATAAAGCATGGGTAAATGAGGCTGCAGTTACTAGCTCCTTAAATATGAGTGTTATGCTGTACTTTGGAACTAAAGACTAACCACCTCATCAGATGGGATGATTTTAGCATCTTGGAATGCTTCCACCCCATCTGAAGGACTGATGGACTCGCTACTCATCGGACGACACAAGGGAGCTTCCTGTGGAAGCCCCTCCTCTAATGAAGGGGAAACATCACTGGACACTTCCCTCTCAACATGGGAGGGCCTCCCAGCAATGGTGATGCTTTCCACATGTGTTGGGAAAAGCGTCACCTAGAGGGAACTGTTCATGTGGTAGTAGATTCACCCCACTGCTCAATCTTTCCTCCACAGAAGCCCAGCAAAGGGGGACACTTTGCCAGGACTTTATGATGAGGTCATAACACAAGGTTGCTTCTCTCCTCAACTTTCTCCTCATCACTTTTTTTTGTTATGCAACTATAGGCCTTTGTAAACTGCTTTGAGATCCTTTTTATGTTTTATGTTTAGCTGAAAAGCATTAATTAATATTATTATAGTAGCATGGTTATCAATGATTTACAACTCAGCCAAAACTTAGTGGTTGAATGATTTCAGAATAAGATAGTCTTTCCTAAAGATTTATAACTGGATAAACACAATGCAAGATTAATGGATAGGAAAGAGGAAAGCCAAGACTTAATTTCTTGAAAGTTTTAATGGTGATGAGCCAGTTCAAGGAAGACTTTGACCCTTGAATTGCTTAAATCACTTTTTACTTTTTTGTGACTTCAACTCTTTTTTTTAGCTTGTGGGGTTTAGTGATATCTTTTTAAATTGTTGTATGCTGCATTGAGTCTCGTTCTGTGGATAAGACAGAATGATGATGATAGTAATATTAATAATAAACAATAATTTATAGTTTATAAAACCAATCTGTGTTTAGTCACTTTTTTAGAGAAAATTAAATGAAATTTTCAGATGATTAGCAGTTCAGAAGAATATTACCATATCTTCATCCATAGATTCGATATCCAAGATTTTGCTTATCCAAATCCAAACAATATTTGCTCCCAAATGTGTTTAGGCCCTTCCAGACAGGCCCTATATTCCACGATCTGATCCCAGGTTTTCTGTGTATCCCAGATTATCTGGCAGTGGATACTCATATAATCTAGTTTAAAGCAAGCAAGCAAGCAAACAAAACTGGGATCAGATCCTGGGATACAGGGCCTGTCTGGAAGGACCCAAACACACAATGATGCCAATTGAAGAGCCACACTTGCATCTGACTTTGGGATCCTGATAATTGTAGGCTAGTAAGGCGCTCAAGCTCTCAGGCTGAGAATTCCAAGTACTGTACTCCTTTAAGATTGCATAGGATTTTGCCATTACAATTCAAGTGCAGTCTGAGAAGAGCCCAAAATCTTAAAATAAATTCTTTGTTTCTGTTAATGGAGAAGGAAGTGTTTATTGCTTTTTTATTGCCTTTGTTCCCAGTCATCACATAGCCATGGGCATGTGGCCTTAACTTTGTATTTGCATGACCTTCCCTCAAGACCCCCTGGAGCAAATGCCTCAAGCAAGATGCAAACATGTGATTCTGACAGTGCCCCTTTCTCTTCCTCTGTATTTATTGTTAACCAGCTTTGCCTAATGAAGTCAGGGGGCTTCATGTATTATTACCTTTTTGCAGAAGGAAAAAAGTGCAACCTTCAATGTACTCTCTATGGGCCACAGTAGTTATGTGGCCATCCAGATGTCGAACTGCAGCTATCAACAGCCCTAGGCAGAATAGCCAGCAATGAGAAATTTTGGTTGATAGAGTGCAACTATATATCTATATCTATACACACACATTCTACATGCTCCCCATTCCTGGTCTTTGAGAACTAGCCAAGATAGCTGAAGACACCATGGTATTCAATAGTCAGTGTGGCTGGCTTGTTAGCTGAATGAGGATTGACCATGATAATCACCTGCTTTTTCACTTTCAAAGGCACCAAGCTAGTCATTGTGGAAAATGTAAGGGCAACCTAGATGGAATTGTTTTAATCACCTTTTCTCCAAGAGCGAGACTCAAAGTAGCTTACAGAATTAAAAAAGGCATATAAAGAAAACCACATATAGCTAGAAACATACACAGTTAAGGTTAAACCAGTATTGTATTGTTTTTGAATTAAACATCATTGAGTTGTAAACTGAGATTTAAAAAATACAGCACTAAAACAAAAAACAAAAACATAATCTTAGAAAACAATTCCCAAATGCCTTGTGGGATAAGACATGAGAAAAGGGCAGCAGGAAGAGGAGCCCCTCATTGCCTCTAAGAAGAGAGTTCTAGAGTATAGGAGAAATCACAGAGGAGATTTGCCCCACATTCTCCTCAAACATGATTCTGAAGGTGGTTTGATCTAGTCAGTCAATTACCATTGGTCCTCTGTATCCATAGGTTTCACATTCACAGATTCAACCAACCATAGATTTGACCAGCCTCTTTGCTTTCTCTTTGACACTGGAATTGCATCACTGGAAAAGTGCAGGGAACATAGTGAGACTTGAGCATCTGCAGATTTCGGTATCTGCAAGGGGCCCTGAAACCAGTCCCTTGTAAATATGGTGGAGGACTGACTCCATTTCTTTTTAGACCTAAAAATATGGTGGGAAAGGTTGTTTTTAAAAATGTTTCTATCTTCTTCTTTTTTGCTTGGTAGAAACATGTTATTTTAAGTTCTGGCAATTGTCTCGAAACTTGCACAAAACATAAATGATTGAGACATGCTATGCTTTTCCCCCTTGGAGTCAAAGGAGAATGTTCAGCTGGCCGACTCGCATGAATAATCCATCACTGTGAATCATTAACTTACAAGACAGGCTATGGTAATTGATGTCTTTATGCAAGCTGTAGACGTATTTGGGGAAATAATTTATTTCCCTTGCTGGCAAATGTTTTAATTCGTTTGTTTGTTTTATCATGCTTCACCTGCTAAACAGCATTGTGCTGCACTGTATGAATTAGACTTGGTGGAGGTTAAATACTTCAGACAAATGGCTTTTAAAGAAAGGATTAACCCTAGCTTCTTCTTTTTTTAAAAAAAAAAAAGGATAACCAGAGATGCAAGAAGAAATATGCCATCTGAAGTAAACAATTCCGTGTTGAAGTGTTTCATGTTGTGTTGATGTAGTAGTAGTTTTACTTTGCTGTGTTAAGCTTTAGTGCAGCCTTTACCATGCTGGAGCCCTACATATCTCATCATTGTACGTTGGCTGTACTAGCTGAGATTAATGGGAGATATGGTTCAAAACCTGTATGTTGGAAAGACTGATCTGGCACTCTTTTTGTAAATATAAGCTTCCGTAGTCATCCTATACAGAAGAAAAAGATAGAATTAAAGCATTTATAGATACAACATCTGTGTTTACTTATATAGAACTATAGAGCTGGAACCTCCAGTGGGTCATAGTGTCCAACCCCTCACTGCCCAATACAAGTACTCCAGCTAGAACACTGCCAGCATGTCCAGCCTCTTTTTGAACATATGTAGTGATGGAGACTCCGACACTTTGGTAGGTAATAGGTTCCACTGTCAAGTGACTCTTGTCGCCACAAAGTTCCTTTTATGTTCACCAGACTGAACATGCTGAGCTCCTTCAACAATTCCAAACCTCACTTGCCTAGTTTTTAAGAGACCCACAACCTCTGAGGATGCCTGCGATAGATGTGGGCAAAACATCAGGAGATAATGCTTCTGGAACATGTCCATACAACTCTGAAAACTCACAGCAACCCAGTGATTCCAGCCATGAAAACCTTTGATAACACAATTCCAAATATGTTTTGTTCTTTATACTTTTTATCATCCTTGTTGTGCTTCCCTGAACGTGGTACATCTCAGCACAATATGCAGTCTCTTCTTCAGATAATAGAACATTGTCCATCATAGCAAATGAGATAATGGCATGCCAATAATATTTAACTAGCAATAACTGTTTATCCAAGACAACACCATCCATGCACAAGATGATAGCATCAGTAAGAATAAAAGCACCTTATTGTTTATAGCTGTTGGAGGAGAAAGTGACCAAAGAATTAAGAGGGAAAATCCTTCCTAAATAGCCTAATAAGGACTAAGAGTGCATCTCCACTGTAAAATTAATGCAGTTTGACCCCACTGACATGGCTCAGTGTTGTGGAATCATGGGGGTTGTAGTTTTACAAGGTCTTTAGCCTTCTCTGCCAAAGAGTGCGGGTGTTTCACTAAACTACAAATCCCAGGATTCCATGGCATTGAGCCATGGAAGTTAAAGTACCTTCAAACTGTGTGTTCAGTGTCCACAGAATGGAGGCTAGACCATTGAGCTGAAGCACTGTTTTTGGGTCCCATTGGAAGAAAACAAACAAACACATTCCTTACTGTGGGATCTTAAATTGATGGTTGACAGTGGGATTCCAAGTGAATTCTTCTGCATGTCATTGGGTGGAAGCCCACATTTGTCCTGCGTGTTCTATACCACCGTTATATTTGGCGAGAGGATAATACCGCAACTACCAGCTCAACTGGGAACAGCTACCATAAGGAGCTAAGAGGCTTAAATTAGTTCCTATAAAAGTGACCACAGTAGTCTCCATCCTCTGCTAAATTGGTCTTAGATTATCCACCTCATCTTTATAATAAAACCCTAGTAGGATTAATAGGAAAGTGGCATAAGGATTAAACAAAAGCATAA
The DNA here is from genome assembly GCF_037176765.1 of Anolis sagrei. Classification (NCBI taxonomy): domain Eukaryota; kingdom Metazoa; phylum Chordata; class Lepidosauria; order Squamata; family Anolidae; genus Anolis; species Anolis sagrei. Next base: position 250,417,673 of record NC_090023.1, read on the forward strand.
ATATCAATTCAAGTATCTTTTAAATGTAATGTGAAACAGTTACTTATTACTGACGTGCATGCACACAAAATAACATCATTCCCACTCAATATGTTACAATGGTTTAACAATGGAGGTAATGAGGGTATTGCCTCCCAACAATAACTCTGTCTCCCAGAAGTATTAATTTTATATTTTATTATGGCATTGATAAATCCCTCTCTAGAGATCTCAAAGTAAAATGGATCTGATCAATTTAAACAGTCTAAATTCTAAAAATCGTGTTAAAAGTCTAAAAAAACCTTTGAAAAGCAAAAATTCGTACATTAAAAGGGTTTAAACCAATTGAAAAGAACATGTGTGTATAAGGGTTTAAGTAAAACCAGCTTTACAGCTGCAAAGAACATATACCTCGAAGTCTGTTCCCCATGTCCGCACCTCACTAAATGTTCCTGAGATGGTGGTTGGTTTGTAGGAAAGCCCTCCCTGATCTGAGAAAAATCTTAAAACTCAGGCAAGCTTGTGTAGGAAGTTATGGTCTTGGTAGTATTCCTAGCATCTTGTTTTTGTTATTTACCATTTGACTTTAACTAATGGTTACTCTATGAATTAGAGATCTTCAAGAGTTTCAGTCATCACCTCCCCTATTCAAGTCTCACAAAACTCAATACTCATCCACCTGTATTGAGGTCTTCCTCTAGCCTTCTAGAGTATTGAGTATTGTCTCATGATATGTCTGAAGTATGACAACTTCAATTTAGCTAGCTTGGCTTCTGGTAAGAGTTCAGACCTGATTTCTTCAAGGACCTATTCATTTCTCTTTTCAATGTACCTTGGATTTTTCATGCAATCGTAGGTGCATTGTTGCTAAGCAGATCTAGCATCTCCCAGGGAAAAAAGCAAATATATGAATTGGTGTCAAGAGATGTAGAGTTATTATTTACAGAAGAAGAATTCAATTTGTACATTTGGCTCCATGTATGGGAAATATATTAAGGGCAAGGTTCTAATTTTTTATTGTAGCTTCAAAGGAAATCTTCCTCATTTGTCAGAGTGGTTTTCACTCAATTTCTTCTTTAAAAAATAAGGAAAAGAAATTGGATTAGTGACATTGGCTCAGTGGAATTGTAGCTAAGTTTCCCGGTCTTGAGATATTTATTCCAGCAAATAATATTGCATTGGAAAATGAATAGCTGCTGTTTGTTTCATTTAGGAGCTGAAAAGTACCGATAGTCACTTTGGATTTATTTTTAGAATGGGGTTGTTGAAAAAGAAGCAAAATTAAATCTATAAATCAGTGGTGTTCCTTAGGAAATTGCCGAGGCCCGGCTTGGATTTCTGAGTTGTTTAGTGTGCGTGTGTGTGGCACTTTAACGGGAGTTTTGCAAAATGTATTAAATCAGTGATTGTTTAAAATGAGCTGTTTGATATATTGAAGGAGCATTGGTTTATGTGTGTTTGCAAACTTGTGCCTCAGGGCATACTTCTTCAAAGCTAGATAGATCTAGATGGTTCCAGAGAGAACATTGGCCATGCTAGATATATTCAAAGCTTGGGAAAGTTGTTCTTTCTACTACAACTTGTGAGCTAGCATGGTGTAGTGGTTGAGCACTGGACTCTGGAGACCAAGCTTTGAATTTCTCACTGTGGAAACCCCCTTGGGCAAGTCACACTATCTGAGTCTCAAAGGAAGGCAAAGGCAGATCCATTATGAACAAATCTGTGGTAAGTTTGCTTTTAAGATCGCCATAAGTCAGAAATGATTTGAAGATTCACAAATTACAACTCTCTGAGTCCACCAGCTAGTGGATCTGGCAGTTGTTGCAGCATAGGACTTTTAGGTTGAGAGGGAATGCATCACTAAATGCTATTCGCTGCAAAGCAAAAATGAGACAGGGCTATTTATTTGTTTATTTATTTGTGTTCCACTTGTTTCCCAGTAATGGGTCTTATTGGCCACGTTGGACTTATTGGAAACAGTATAGATTAGCAACTATATATAAAAAGTATAAATGTAATAATTTTATAAGGAAGTAAGCAATCAGTAAAGTTTAAACAATTACTTTATGTGTTCATATATAAGTCAATCTCCCAATAATTTTTATTGAAGAAGTAAAATAGTTATTTTAACAATATTTATACAACCTCATATAAGTTGAGGACAGAGGTTAGAGCCAAAATTATGGATTTTGATATGAGATCTGGATAAGTCGGAGTTGGCTACTGTAGGAAGTTAGCTGCTGAATATGGTTGGACTTAGCTTGTCTCTCTTTCCAACCAATTGTGTTCCAAGAGTAACACATACAGCAAGGGTGAGGAAAGGGAGTAAGTGCTTCCTCTGTAGGGAATTAGTGGTGTGTGGCAGTTGCCATCCTATTATTTCTTTCTTTGGAATAAGCATGAATGGGTTTGGGTGAAATGTTTCATTTCAAGAGTCTGTGGATGAAAATGCATCCTCTTCACACAGGCCAGTCAATTTGTGGAATTCGTATCTGAATTTTCATTCATAAATTACTGGTACTTCACACTAAGAGCTCAGTTTAGAAGTGCTTCAGGAGTGGAATTGGTTTCCTTCAGAACCTTTATCAGTGGAGCTGCTGCACTCCCACTGGAACAGCCTTTTTTGTGCCAATGTGAAGCCCAGGAGAAATGGCTGAAGGAGATGGGGATGGTTAGCTTAGAGAAGAGTAAGACATGATAGACGTATTTAAGTACCTAAAAAGATGTCTTGTAGAAAATGTGGTGAGGTTCTTTTCTGTTGCTTCAAAGACTACAGCATTAACGAATGGATTCAAATTACATAAAATGAGATTCAACCTAAACACAACTGCAAATCTCATCTTGAGCTCCATCTTGAATCCCATCTTTGAAGAAAAGTGGGATATAAATAAAATACATAAATATTAAGATGTTCATATGTTTGGCAGTGGAATGAATTGCCTTGGAGTGTGATGGGCTCCTCTTCTTTGGAGGTCTTTTAATTTTGTTTTGGAATTTTTGCAAAAAACAGTGTGGGATTTTGTTTTGGAATTATTTTCTGAAAAAGAGGGAGTGTGGTGGGCTCCTCATCTTTGGAGGTCTTTTAATAGAAGCTGGGTGTGATTTACTGCCTCATCACACCAGAGCATGGATCCACTTTAAATCCAGTTTCTGCCTCCTTAAGAATTCTGGGGTTTGTAGTTTAGGGAGAGATTAAAACTGTATCCATGCACTAATGTGATGAGGTCTTTAGTGTACACCTATGCAATCTCCTCCAACTGTGCAGTTTTATAAGCCTCTTCTATAAATTAATCTGCCTTTATTGAAAATAAATATTGATAGCTTTGTTTTGTCTCAACGTGGTCTGACTCTCATCCTCCAATGAAAAAACAGAGTTTGAAGAAGTATTTTTGAATCATTAAACCATTTTTGGTGGGGGATATGAATTCTGGGAGTTCTAGTCAAAAGTGTTTCCATGCTCTAAAGAAAGATTTCCTGGGTTAGTCAACATATGCTAAAGAATTGGGGGGTGAGACTACTAAAAGATCAAGGAGGAACCATTGCCTCCTTACCATGGCTCATTCAAAGCCTGGGCTCAGTGGAATATTACAAGCTTTTAATCCTCTTGTCTGAATTAGTCTGAGGGATATGATCTTGGAAGCCTCTTAACCTTCTCCCTCCTACTTTCCACTATAATCCTAAATATCCAAATAGCATAGAAGACTAGACATTCGAAAAAGAAAGCTCTTATAATGACTGACAAGGAAACTAATCAACATTGTTGAGAGGATTTTATCCATCATGTTGATGAATGGTTCCTGACATTTTTCAAGATGCCATTCTTACTGTCAAATAAATAGAACATAAATGCCTTTGGAGCCTGAAATATTTATTGATGGCTGCTCCCCAATGTGCCAAGCTGAGAAAGCAGAATGAAGGTTGGTGGCAGGGGGAAAACCCATCTTTTTTGCCAAAAAGCCAGTTCCTCTCGTAATTGCTGTTTGGAAACTGGAGTTTGACAACCATTTTTTGTGCAGGCTGTTGGTGCTTTATTTTCATAATGGGTTTCATTAATCTCAGCAGACAGCCCAAAGCGATTTGAGCAGCAAAAAGGGAGATTAAGATGTGATGGTCAAACAAACAATCATGGAATATAGTGATCACCAATAACATAGTCACTGAACTGTTGTGATGGTTGTAAATGTTCTCTGCCATTGAGACAGAGACCGAAGGATTGCTTGAATACGCACAACCATAGTGGATGTACAGTGATGATTTAAAAAGATTATTTGTCAAAGACTTTGTTGTCTGAAGTATACTTTTCCCCATTAATTCTGCAAGGAGTTCAGAGCACTATTTCTTACACTCATATGCCCCCAAGCTGAGACTTACTTCACTTGTTGACATAAGGTAAAAATACAACCTAGGAACCATTCATACGATAGTTATAACACTGTGATTCCACTTTAACTATTGTGGTTGCATCCTGAGGAATCCTAGTTTGCAGTTTATTGAGACTCTAGAGCTGTCTAAGAATTCTAAATACCCATCCACTTCCCAAAACTTTAGATCTTAGAAAACTATTTCTTGATTTAAGTCATTGATATGCTGGCTGATATTCAAAATTGGTTCGATAACTTTATAGGAAATAAATCTGTTTGTTGCAACTAGGCATGATGGTTATTCATACTTTCAGCATCTGAGCCATTTGGTGGCTACCTGATCAGGAATAGAATGCAGGATTAGATATATCTATAGTCTGCTCCAAGATAGTTCTTCAAAATGGTATGGCCGTGGTAGTGAACTAGGCTAGTCTAAAAGCCTAAATTATCTCACAGACATGTTTCAACTCTTAGGAGGCTCCAATTAGTTTTCTAGAAGTTACAATTGATTGTGGGTCACCATCAGACAATTATGGCTGTTGGGGCTTGCATTAAATTTTAGTAGAGCATAGTAGAATGATCTCATTCTCTGCTAAAAGCTTCTGAAATGGAACCTAGCTCATTCTTAGTCATCTGTTTTGCAATATAATGGAACCTCTGCACTTTCTAAAGCCTTGGCTTTAAAACAGATTTAAAAACCAATTGTCCATTTTGAGGACTCTAAACCTAAGGAACACATTACACCAGAGCAGGCATGGGCAAACTTTCTAACTTGGGGGCTGTATGGTGGGCCGAAGCAGGGTGGGCAGGCCAGGAGGGGGATGTCTTTCCAAGCCTCCTCCCTGTTCTTTCCTCCCCTCCCTCTTCTCTTTTGAAGGCAAAAAGTGAAGGAAATACAGGAAATGTTTGGATACCAAAAGGCTTGGCCCTTAAGATGTCTGTCATGTCACCTCTCAGTTCTCTCTTTTCCAAGTTGAACATACCCAGCTCTATAAGTTGCTCCTCCTAAGGCTTGGGTTTTAAATCTTTGATCATCTGGTTGCTTTTTTCTGGACACAGTCAATATTTGTCGATACCCTTCTTAAACTAAGTGGGCACAGTATTCCAGAACAGAGTGGCTCTAATGTTTCCCTTAGTTGGGACGCTAAGCTACTGTTGATTGAGGTCAAAATTGCACTGTTTTTTGTTTGTTTGTTTGCTCTTTGCTTCTGAATCATACTATTGATTCATGTTTGATTCATAGTTTACTAAGACATATAGATCTTTTTCACATGTACTGTTTTCAAACTAAATGTTGACCATTCTGTATTTGTGCGTTTCATTTTTTTCTGCCTTTTGTTGTTCCCTGTTGATATTTATTTGCTAACTTTGGCCAATTTCTCCATTCTGGCAAAGTTATTTCTAATTCCGATCCTGTTCTCTGGAATATTAGCTACCTCTCAATTTGGTATCATTTTCAGATTTAATAAGTAAGCCTTCTATTCCGTAATCTAAGTCATTTAAAATAATGTTAACAACATAAACAGGACAGAACCCTGAGGCATCCACTAGACATTTCTCTCCAGGATGGAGAGCAATCAGAGTTCTCTGTTTAGTCTGCTAACCAATTACAAGTCCACATAACTGTAACATTGTATAGTCCTCATTTCACCAGCTTGTCTGCAGGAATATCGTTAGAGACTTTGTCAAAAGTTTTACTGAAATCAAGATGTATTATATCTGCAACACTTACTTAATTCAACAAGCTTGTAACTCTATGAGTAAAGAGATAAGATTAGTTTGGCATAACTTGTTCTTAAGAAATCCATACTGGCTCTTACTTATGACTTCATTCCTCTTTAGGTGTGCATAGATTGCTTAATGATCTGTTGTAAAACCTATGAAGGTATTGATACCAAGCTTAGTGAATCACTTTTTTATCTTTCTTGGAGATGGGGACAGCACTTGCTCACTTCCAATCTGCTGGGACATCATATGTCTTTGAAGAATTCTCAAAGGTTTTTGAGAGTGGCTGTAAGATTACACCTGCAAGATTCTTTAGGATGCAGGTCGTCTGACTCTAGAGACTTGAATTCATTTAGAGTAGATTGGTACTCTAGTGATAGATGTTGTACTAGTCTCTATTGGAGATTTACAGTGATAGTCTTTTATTATCCCCACTTCCCATGGCAATTCTAGTTTTAGTGAGTCAAGGATAGACTGGGGACCAGTTATATATTTAATACCTCTATGTTAACAGCAGGGTAGAGAGCCTGTGGCCCTCTAGATCAGTGCTACGTAAAATGATGACCTGTGGACCAATATCAACTTGTGAAGTTGTTCCCTGCTGGTCTGCAGCAAATTTTCAAAAAAATAATGAAAACATAGCCAATGAGTGCAAAGATCGTGCCAGTTGATAACACAATGAGAGAAGAATCTACCACTTTGCCACATCAAATAGCATAAGGCGCACTGCTATAGACAATTTAATCTGTGGAGTTTCTTTCTAAAACAAATCCATCTAAACAAATTTTACATAAATAATTTGATAGTTTTAATCTGTACATAATATTATTCTAGCTAACAGTGTGCTGCTCTCTACAATTCATTTTTCTTTTTCTTTTTGGATTTGGTACCATTTGGTGGCACAGTGTTTTAAACCGCTGAGCTGCTGAACTTGCTGACTGAAAAGTTGGTGGTTTGAATCCGTGGAGCGGGGTGAGCTCCTGCTGTTAGCCCAGCTTCTGCCAACCTAGCAGTTCGAAAACATGCAAATATGAGTAGATCAATAGGTACCGCTTCATTGGGAAGGTAATGGTGCTCCATGCAGTCATGCCAGCCAAATGACCTTGGAGGTGTCTATGGATAATGCCAGATCTTTAGCTTAGAAATGAAGATGAGCAGCACCCCCCCCCCCCCCAAGAGTTGGACACAGCTAGACTTAATGTCAGGGGAAAACCTTTACCTTTATTTACCATTTGGAAATAAACTCCACATATGTATTCAGCATTTAGAATAGCAGTTCCCAAACATTTTTGGTAAAAATAAGTCATTTTTTCCCTGCAGAATCTCAACTCTGTCCCTGATTTTCCTGAAGAACCTTAACTTTGTCCCTCAGCATTGTAAACCCAGAAAGTTCTCCCATCATTCATTTATTCCTATTGCCTGGCTGTTTTGTAGAATGTAATAGGTTTGGGGAAAAAAGAGAAAACATTCTAAATATAACCAGAAACCTTTAAATTTTTTTTACAAGAAAATATTGGATATAACCACAGACATTTATTTTGGTACACAAAAAAATACTGGATTCATTCCTAAAGTGATGACTAAAATCGTTTCATTTCTATACTTAAAATAGTATTGAAATTATGTGCCAAAAATCCAGGGTAGCATTCAACTTACTCCTAAATTTGTTTTTGGTGGACACATAAACTCAAAAGTTTGATTCACAATTACAGGTGGAAATGAAGGGGAAAATTGCTTGGATAGCCTTTCCAACTGCAGACAGCTATATGCCTTTCAATCCTATGACACAGGTTCAAATTTTGTTTTTAAAGTAGAAATACATTGAATTTCAATAAGATCTACATCCCTGGCACAAACTTTTAAAAAAAATTTTTTTAAAGATTTTTCAAGGAACCCCTACAATCCTTTTGCAGAACTCTAGCATCTTGCAGAACACAGTTTAGGAACCTCCATTCTAGAAGGCCCAAGTTTCCCAATCCTAGGTTTACAAATATACTGGTTGAGCCAGTATCTACCGAGTAGGCAAGTGGGACATCATCAAGTAAATAATTTTCTTTTACTGATCACATTATAATCTGCTTTCTTCCAAGGAACCCATAGTGATCTTCTCATTTCATTTGCCCAACAACACTGTCATATATATGATGACTGTCTCAAGATTACCCTGTAAACCTAATGGTATTTGGGGGATTTGGAACTATCTGGTGCTAAATGTCAGTATAACAATATAACCTTATCATCCTCAGTCTAGTATTTCTCTAGTATTTCTGCTCCCTCATCCTATCCTGATATGAGTAAGAAGGAATGTGCATAAAGCAGTTCTAAAGGTGTCTTTTGCCTAACTGAATGAAACAACAGCTAATGAGAGCAATTCTGCTTGCCCTTCAAATTAACTTAGTCTACTGATTCTTTTGTCAACTTTTTAGCTGTAAATGAGGCCCAATGGGATTGTTATTTTTCCTCCCTGCTATTACTTACAATACTGAGTCAATGTTACAGCTTTCTAATTTTGTCATTTAAAAAATAATCTGAGATCGGTATGTGTAAATTAATTATCCTATATACTCATGTACGTCTAGAAATTTTTGTTAAAGAAATCAGTCAAAAAATCCTGGGTTAGCTTATCTATGGGCCTATGTGAGTACCTTTACTTTGATAAAAAGGAACAATCCCCTTATTTAAGTAGAATGCAAAGGCAAGTGCTTAGTACCTCCTGGAAGAACCTAAAAGAAGCACCAATCCCCCTGCTCTTTCGATCATGTCACTGCTTCTGGCATTTTTGAATGCCCTGAGAGTGGAAATGGCAGCAACATCTAGGGGTGACTTGCCCCCAAGACATAATTGGTGCTCTCCCCTCTCCATGAAATGACCTTGACCCAGGCATGTAGCTGGGGGAGGGGGAGCTTGAGGGGCTTCAGCCCCCCCACCCCCCCCCCACCCCCGAAATTCTCATGGTGGTCTGCAAGAAGGCCTTACTGGTACATTATTTAAACTGTTATGTTTATTCATATCATGATCTGATCACCATATATCCCATATGCATGGGGGTATTGGGGTAACGATACAAAAGGTTTGCTAGGGTAGACCCTCTTTCACTCAGACCGACCCCCCCCCCCCCGAACCAATCTCACCCCCCCCCCCCCCCGAATCAAAATCCTGGCTACGGGCCTGCCATAACCTATCCATGGGTCATATCAGAATTCATAATGCACCAAAACCTGCCCTCAATTTATGCATGAGATTGCTTTATTCATGAATGTATACAGTACTGCAAACTACTCCAACCAGAGAAATCAGTCATAGCAGAGCACCTGATGAACCAACCTGGACACAGCATATTATTTGAGAACACAGAAGTGCTGGACCACTCTCACAACCACCATGTCAGACTACACAGAGAAGCCATTGAAATCCACAAGCATGTGGACAATTTCAACAGAAAGGAGGAAACCATGAAGATGAACAAAATCTGGCTACCAGTATTAAAAAACTCAAAAATTACAACAGCAAAACAACAGAGGGGAAACAAACAGGCACATAAAATCACTCTCAACAAGAGATTCCCCCCAGGTGCTTCCAGGCCATTGAATGCAAATCAAGGTGATCAGCTGAAACATTCACAGCTAGCCCCAGCAGACAGGGGTCCTTTGTCTCACCCTGGTCATTCCACAGATATATAAACCCATTTTTCCTACTTCCAACAGACCTCACTACCTTGCCATAGATGCAGGCGAAACGTCAGGAGAAAAATTGCCTCCAGAACATGGCCATATAGCCCAGAAAAACCTACAACAACCCAATGTATACAGAGTTAAATGTTGTTGCTTCATCTAGTAAGGCAAAAGATAATATGGGAAATCAGTCGGTCTTGGTTGGTTGCCATCATTTCATCAATAGCTGTTACTTTTCAGTCCCTCAGAAAGGACCCATAAAATAGTGGCTTGCAAGCTCCAGTTGCTGATAATGGCATTGGTAGACAGTTTCAGATCCCCTGCCAGGACATCTCCATTAGCTGAATGGTTTTGAGCTCAGCTCTCATTGCCAATGCTACGTTCTTATTGAGGTTAAGAACCCCTGCCAATATAGAAGCTGCCAAGAATGGCTGAGTCTTTGTTGGCCAGTTGATGAAGTGTTGCAAAGTCCATTCAACTCCATTTTGAATGCAGTTTTGTTGGTTGGCTGTCAACATTCCGCCTATACTGACTGTCTGTTGATTCATTTCTTCTCTTCCAAGACTAATTACAGCCTGATTGGGAACTTACCACTGACTGCTGCTGCAGTTTTTTCATCTCACAAGCTATAATTGGCTATAATGCTGAAAAACATTGGAGGAACAACTGCTGCGAGTTTAAAACAAATTCTTGATAATGATAAATTGGCATCCCCCTAGTGAAATGTAACTTCTTCTGTCTTTAAAACCATTATGCCAGGGCTCTGTTTTCTCCATTGCAGAATCTCCATGCAATCAATAGATATTGCTAGGTTACTGAACTTAAGTTTTTGATCTTACTGATTCTTATCAGTGCCATTTTAAGTGAAATGCAACTTTGCCGAACTAGTTGACAAATATGCGCAGAATTTCTTGTAAGCAAAATTGTGTCATTTAGAAACAATTAAACTTGCAGTGATAGAAAAAAAAAGATCAGATTTTCTCAGCCATGCTTTAAAGATTAAAAATCTTCACATGCAAGCATGTACACAGATTCAGTTCTGAAAATTTTTAATGTTTTTATTTACCAAAAACATTTATTTGTCTCTTCTCAGTCTTCAGTGACATCTCCATTAGCTCAGCTCTCATTGTCAATGTTACTCTCTTATCAACATTCACAATCGTCGCCTAGTTGCAAGATACATGCATAGAATGGCTGAAACTTTGATGGCCAGTTGATCAAATATTTCAGCAACAAAGATTGTTTTCATCTCTATTGCTTTATTGTAGGGTGCAAGAACATTTAGGTCCCAAATGGCTATAAAATAAATAAATAAATAGGTGTAGGTTTTAATAGAAGGTATGTCAACACAAAATAATTATCCTGACTTATTTTCAGATTAATGTTCAATCTATCAAAACATGGGATTCTTTGAATTTGAATCCAGGCTTCTTTTTGTTCAGATCTACTCAGTCTCTCCAAATTACATATTCAATTATCCTTCTATATCTTTCCAATTAGTAAGATGTGATGTCTAATGAGAAATCAAGGAAAGGAATGTGTAAATATTGTGTGCATGATCTTCAGGGCAGAGCTGATTATCTATAAACTACTCTTAACGTATTCATGAAATATAATTTTATTATCAAGTATTAGTGATTGTCTTTGTCCTGGGCTCTATATAAATCTATTTTTTTTAAAAAAAAAGATCAGTCTAATCTGAATTTTATTTTTTAATCCAATTTAAACACAAATTCTGATTTAAATTTTAAATTTTGAGTCTTTTATACTACTGGTAGCTGTTACCAGACTGGATAGCCAGTTCAGCACTGGTAGCTGTTACCAGACTGGATAGCCAGTTAAGCATGATAAGTATTTGCAGCACCTTGAATCCTAAAGTACATCTCAATGCCACTCTTGAGACTGCTTTTCTTTGAAAAGTCTAGCTGTTGTTCTGTTTATAGTGGGGCTTGCAGAAGCAACTTTTCTCCCAAGCTATCATGGACAGTAGTCTTGCTGATTGAGGAATTCTAGGAGATTGATAACAGAAAAGTTAATTCCCCATGCTCTTAAATGAACTCAAGTAATGTGTTCAATCTCATCATTGCTAAGAAACTTATGAGATTAGATACATGCTCAGATTCATCAGAGCACATCTCTAAAATGTGTGCGTGTATGTGTGTGTATGTATTCTAGGAATGTATGAATATATGAATGCTTTAATAATCTTTAAAGTATCTCAGAACAGTTCCATAAAACAAATTGCAAAAAGTGTTGAGAAACCCTATGAAGAAGGATCTTGAACTGACAGGAATCTATGTAGTGTGAATCTTACCTGCACAAACTTTGTATTTGTTTATTTGTGCCGAAAATAGCATTTTGTTCCCAGCAGATTTTTCTCATAGCAATATTATTTCCTGTACCAAAAATGTTGTTTCCTCTGCAGAAAATACTCTTTTTAGCACAAAACATCTACATGAAAACTTTGTAGAGAATCCATCCAAATTGCAATCAGGCTTGGCAAAAATGTGCTGTTTTAAAGATTGTATCAAAATTATTCATTGCTTCTTTTAAGGTAAAAAATGAAGAATGACATCTTCAATAATGGAAGCATTGCAGAGTGTGTAGTACTTACAAACACAGAGCTATATGAAGAATTTCCACGTTAGACATTATTTGTGGAAAATATTTGGCTTTGGCATCCTTCCCTCTCTTTTAATTTCTAGTCATTAAGCTGCTGGTTCATTTCTACTTCCAAAATTCTGGCAACTATTTCAAAGTTAACTTGCTTTTGTGATACCTGTAAAATGATGCTGGTGGTAATTAACATTTCTTGTGCCACCTCTTGGGAGCACTTTTTTTAAAAAAAAAAAAAACCCATGCTCTCCAGCATGACAGCAAGAGTTATCAGTATTAAATGGCGTTGTATACCAGCTAATATGATTTAATAACACTGGAAAAGATTAATACTACTGTAATTACTTTATGATTTGCCATGCACTTGAGATCAGAGTTACATTAAAAAGTCTATAAGAGCAAAAACCGTGGCTTAAATATGGCAGGATCAAATTCAAATTAGCTCTCATGAATTTAGTTGTGGGCAAACTACCAAATGTTCCCAGTTACACAAACCTTGGTTTGGAGAAATGGAAATTTGCATTAAGCTTCTACATCAGGCATGGGCAAACTAAGACATGGGGGCCGGTTATGGCCCCCTGGGTGATTACCTCAGGCCCTCCTCATTTTTCCTGTCCTCTTGGCATAAGGGCACAGTGGTCTGCCACATCCTTATGCCAAAAAGACAGGGGAGGGAGGCACGCAGCAGCTGAGAGCCCTCTGGAGCACTCTCAGTCACTGATTTCCCCAACCTCCTCCCAGCATAAGGGCGATGCATGCAGCCCCATCCTTATGCTGGAAGAATGACTCGAGAAAGGCACACAGTGGCTGAGAGCCCTTTCAGCCACCACCTGTCTTGCCCTCCTCCCAGACAGCCCCAAAGATTGAGAGGAAGATCAGGGCAGTTGCTGCATGTGTTGCCTTTCTCCAGGCGTATGGATGGGGGGAGCAGCATGTACTTGGCCACCCTCTCTCCCAGCCCAGCCCTTCCAGCCAGGTCTGCTATGTAGCGCCAAAGCAAAAAAAAAGTTTGCCGTGTCTCTTCCACGTCCTCCATCCCCGATGCATCCATGTGGAAGCCTCCCTTTATTTTCTGATTAACTATTACCTGTTCTGCTTTGTAATTTTGTTTGCAATACAGTAGGACAATTGAGAAGATAAGAAATGCCATACTGCATTGGCCCAGAGAATAGTCTCTAACCCAGCATCCTCTTCTCACAGTGACCAGCACAATGACTTCCTACAGGCCTATGCAAACCTTTAAACAGAACATGTGTTGCAATATCACCCACCTACTCCTACCTCCTAGTGCAGGCACCCTCAAACAGTGGCTCTCGAACTCCCAGAAGCCCTATCCAGCTTATTCAATGGTCAGAAATTCTGGGATTTGGAAACCCAAACAGCTGGAAAAAATGCCTGTCCTAGTGACTACTATTAAAGGGAATGTCTATCCACAAGTAGCTACAAGTAGTCATGCATTTGTACAATCTCCTTTTAAAGTTATCTGAGTTGGTAGCAGCCTGTACATCTGGTGATGGCCTATTGAAGAATGGAAATGCAATTCTATAGTGATACCTATTACCAGAATAGGATTAGCACCTTAGATCCGCAAACAAAAACCCAAAGTGAATTCACCACCACACTCATGTGGACACTCCCAATCACCACTACAACTGGGCTTACTAGTCCCTATCTCTGTAACTTAAATTATGGAAAGCCAATCATCATACTCATTGTACTAACCAGCATGGCCAGCAAAACTGTTAAGCATTGCCACCTACTTTTCCTTTGTACCCAACCAATGCATTCTTCAGATTGCAGCTACAGCAGAGAGCCTTCTTGGCATTTTTCTGGCTTCAACTTCTAAACAGCCCCTCTTCCTTAGATCTTTATATTCAATCCTCAACAAAAATAAATCCTCTCCTATTAAAATACATGTCTCTGGTGTATCCATAATCTCAAGGAGTTCCATCGTCTAATGAGATAATTTGAAAGTATGTCCACTGGAAAGGCTGGAAACCCAGATTGCTATTTTAGTATCATGTGGTTAGTTGGAGTTGAAAAGTATGTGTCGCTGTCTTTTCTAACTGAGGCACAGCTCTCACCCATCTAAATACTTTGCTATATAGAAATGTACTTTCTCTTTAAAGCAAATGCTATTAAATTCTGTACCGAGGATAAAAGGATTGTGGCTAAAAGCCTGGAAAGCAGTTGTTTTAGAAAAAGTTGAACATGTTATGAACCCAACTGAGATTTAGACCTAGAGCGGGAAGGATACCACAGGGCAATCTTTCCAGTGCAGTCCCTCAGGAATTTCATTTTGCAGTTCTTCAAAGTTCAAATTCTGATACATGTTCTAAATACACAATGTGTGAAATGTTTGAACTTTAGTTGCTATGTTACCAGTAGGAAGTTCATTACTGAAAAGAATTTAGGATGGTTCGGAGTTGTAAAGATTCATTTGGATCTTCAAGAATGGCTTTTTTCTTATAGTGCTTATGGATTTAGGTTCTTTTTTTTAAAAAAAAAATCTGCTGCTAAATGTGTTAATAATAAAATAAAACCAATGATAGTTTTTACAGCCCACTGATACCCTAATATAATGAGGCATAGTAGCAGTTTCTGCACCATAGGTGACAGCTTTCATCGCTTATAAAACTATGCTTCAATACATGCAGTAATGTCATTCCTAGACCTCAACTGTAGTTATTACAGATGGTGATCACATATGGTGAATCTTAGATACTGCCCATTTAAGTTATAACTGGGGAATTGCTTCTGCGAGTAAACATAAAGATTCCAGCTTTCATAGTAAATACAAAATTTGCAATTGTTATGTTTTTAAAATAAGAAATGTAAAAGTTTTTTAAAGTAAATTCAGGTATTATAATAATATTATTCAGTACACATTTCCAGATGCTTTTACTCTCATTTACTGTTTTACCCTGAAGTAAGTTCAATAGTCAGTGACAGGAAGAGAATCAATCGACTGTCAAAATGACACCCGAATCCTGGAGCTCATTAAACCTATTCTTAGTAGTAGCTAAGAGGATTAAACCGAGGCTATCATAATTTGGACATATCATGTGGCATTTCATGGCATGAATCATTACAACAGATGATGCTATATTAAAGGCATAAACAATTGGAAAAGAGAGAAACATGCACTACAAGTAGATTGATTCAATTCAAGAAGCCACAGCCTTGATTCATGAAGCATTAATGCTCAATAAGTAGAAGGTAATAGAAAAAAAAAAGACCACACTACAGGTGGATGGATTCTGTTAAGTAAGCCTTCATGAACAAGACATGAGCAAGCTTACTAATAACAGTGTGTGTTTAAGGGTTTTTTTATTCATAAGTTGGGGCATTATAAGTTGCACTCAAATGCCATCCAGTGGTTGTCAACCTGTGGGTCCCCAGATGTTTTGGCCTTCAACTCTCAGAAATCCTAACAGCTGGTAAACTGGGAGGGATTTCTGGAAGTTGTAGGCCAAAACACCTGGGGACTCACAGGTTGAGAACCACTGCCATAGACCAAAGGGCATATGATTTCTGTGTCAAAATCTGTGTGTACAATTCTATGCAACCCATCTCAAAATGGTATTATAAATCTGGTAAAGCTACAGAAACATGCAGGAATGAAAGTGTTTTTCAGCTTCATGTACAGTTGGTTGGTCCTGCCTCCCTGAATTTATTTATTCACTTTTTAAAAGCACAGTCCAAGATATAGCCATTGGTATATCTTCACAGTGGTTTTATCTATGGCAGAATCTCTTGTCTGTTAGTTTTATTTCATGAGCCAACTTTATAGTATTGGTGGAAGACAAAGGAAAACCTTACTGTCCACACCTTCTTTTTGATATAACAAAAGGAGAAAGGGTTTTAACCCTCCATCTGGGTTTCTCAAACTGTGAGCCCTGATGTGCTATGTGATGACCACACAATGAGGAGAGTTGCCATCATTTTCATTTCTGTGTCCTTTGTCTTTTACCAGTTCAAGAACACACCATTATAGTTGTGTAGTCCATTTGGAAACCAACTTGGTCCTTTCTTAATACGTTATACTCATATTCTGTTCAGATACACATTGCTTATATATGAGTATATTAACATTGAAAATAAAATATGAACCTATCTCATGTGATTAGTTAGGCATATTTCTGCATTTCCTGTTACAAAGAATGCTAGCAGGTCTTCGCTGAGGTGGAAAGAAATTTTAATTTCTGGCAGCAACATTTTTGCTTCTGACATATATTGTGGGAAGATGCTTCTTGCCTTGAACATTTGGAAATTTCTAGGCATTCCAGAAATGAAGGATGCATAAAACAATGCACATATTTTAAAATGCAAATGGTATAATATGATAATTGAGGGAAAATACATGAAAACATGCTTTAGGCAATCAGGTCTCTGTTGTTGGCAAGCCAAAGGAAAAACTCTTGAGGATCTGAATACCCATGAAGTTTTGACTTCTATTATTGCCAGACAGTTGCCTTTTCAAGGAGTTGTCTTCTGTTTCAAACTGTTCTTATATGTGTGCTTTAACAGATTCTTTATAGTCTTTGAGACTGCATACTTGGTGTCATTTTATTTATCCTTCTAAATTGGGAAACAGCAAAGAAAATCGAGAATCAACTTCAAAGCTTTCTGGCTTCAGGAAACAAACAAATAGGTGTGTTAACAGCTGGTGCTAAAACGCTGTGGTTTTGTTATTGGAACTTATGCATGTGAAAATATGAGCATAACTGAACATCACTAGAGGAAGCAGAACAAATAAAAAATGTTTAATGTGTGACATAAGACCCTGAGGACTCTGTCTTCCAAGACTGTGGGCTCAGGTAAAATATACCAATACAGTATATTTAAACGTCAATCTCCTGTGCCAATGTTTATGATTTAAGGGTGGAAATAATGCTTTAAACTATTTGAAAAATGGTTACAAACATGATTTTCGAATATCAACAAGGCCTAATTTAAACAATCGTGGACTGATGAGAATGTTCGTAGTTTGGGACTCATTTTGCAAAAAACAAAAAAAAAATGTGGTGGTTTTGCACAGGAAACTGTAGTATTTAATATTTTCTATGTAGAATTTTTTCTTGCATGTAAAATTCTGTTTTCTATACAAAACAAGCCATGCCTAAATTTTTTTACAGACTACATCCATGAATTAAGAATAGGGTTTGAAAGACGCATGATTTTTGAAGACTTTCTCATAATAGAAAGAAAATTACTAATATTACATGCTGCTTTCTTTAAGAAGATCGGTAAAGAATTCCTAAACCTTAGGAGAAACATTTCAGCCTTTAAGAATGGAAAAATGTGTCCAAAAGCTGGGAACCTACCAGACAACAGTCCCATGAAAAAATGCTAGAGTGCTGTATGTGAACATTAGGGCTGGGCGGTTTCGTTCGTTAATTTCGTAATTCGTTATTAATTCATTATTTTTTTTGGATAACGAAGCGATATTGAACCATTCAGGAGCAACTAAAAAACAAAACAATTTTTTCCAATTCGTTTCGTAATTGTTTCGAAATTGTTTCATAATTGTTTCGAAATTGTTTCGTTATTATTTCGTTATTATTTCGTTATTATTTCCGTATGTCTGGTGCAAGTTTTATAGTCGTTGTTTGTTTTATCAGTGATAAAAAAAAATTATCACACCAACAGTCAACAACAGAGGGAGAGGGAAGCTTCAGAAGTTCCCCCTGTCCCATTTGGAGGGTTTTTTAGCGTATTGCGCAATCGCGTCCGCCATTAACGAATTGATTCGTTATTGTTTCAAAATTGTTTCGTAATTTCCGAAATTTCGTAAATATCGAACTTTTTAAAAGAAAAATTTCAGAATTCTTTTAAATAACGAAACGCAAAAACCCCCTAAAAACGAATCGAGTTTAGAAACAATTTTTTCCGTGGTTGGACAGCCCTAGTGAACATCACTTTTTGTGGGCCACACTAAGATCCTAAGTGATCCTTGGTGTATTTACACTGATGAATTAATGCAGCTTGAGACCACTTTAACTGCTATGGCTGAATACTATGGAATCGTGGGGTTTGTACTTTGGTAAGGCATCAGCATTCTTTGTCATAGAAGACTAAAGAACTTGTAAAACTCGAACTCCTATGATTCCATAGCATTGAGACATGACAGTGAAAGTGTTGTCAAACTGCATTAATTTTATTGTGCAGATGCACTCCTAGGCTAAACCGCAGGGCCTGAGTTCTCTTCCCTTGCCTAGTGTAACAAAGAAACAGAACTCGCAAAGAGGATTGTGTTTGGAGGAGCTTGATTTGTAATAGCTGGGATTACCTGTGGGGGTTAGACTGGTAGGAAAAGGGTTGCCAGCTAGAGCTACCAAGAATTAGAAGCAGGCTCAGTTTTCTCAACATTTTCTTTCAGCCTTTTCCCATGAAGTTAAATGGTACTGAAGTGGGGGTTGTGTTATATTTGGAAATATGTTTTTTCTTAATTACAGCAATATGTTTTACAGGTCGCTTTGAGTCCCAAAAAAGGTAGGATATAAATAATATCCTTATACAGGGTGAAACCATTGTGCTCCCTGTCCATCCTCAGCTGTTCATTCTGTTGGCTCACATGTGTTGTAATGTCATATGTTTGCCACAGGGCTCTATCCAGCCCTCTAGGGTGGTTTGACAACGATTGACAGCAGGGTTTCTTCTCACACAAGGGAAAATAGAGGAATGGGAAGGTGGATCACATCAGCTGTGGACAAGTTTGTTCAACATGAAGAAATACAACACACATTTATGTGGGCCCTTGGTATCCATTGGAGATTCAGGGGACACACACACCCCTCTACGTATGCCATGAATATTTAGGATGATGTACAATGACATATTAAAATGAAGTCCCTTCAATAAAATCAGGGTTTGATTTTTAAGAAGGCTTTCAACCCATGAATGATGGAGCCCATTGATGCAGAATCTGTGGACATGGACAACCAACTGTACCTTGATAATGGTTGGTTATCACCCTCTGGATACAAGACTACCATTGAGTGAAGAAGGGAGTGAATGTCAGCCCCTCTCCAACCTGTTTTTTGAAGCATGCCCTAGAACTGAAGAACTAGTCTTTCAATCTCTTACATATGTAACCATCACCCTAAAGGGCCCAGGTAGAAGAGGGCTTTCTTCGCTTCTCTCCTCATAATTAGCTGGCATTTTGATTTTGATTGGAAGGAGCAGACAGCAAAGCCAGGTTCTGAAACACAGGACTAGCTTTTCACTTATGGCTAAGTGTCCTTGCTCCCACATACCTATCAGCAATGACTGCCAGATTATTTCAGCACTTTGATATTCTTTATGAACACATCAATCTTATTTGGTTTCCCATCCTCTAGGTACACATTACAGGTCAAGTAAATACAATATTTCCTATTAGTTGCCATGAACTGTGGCTGCAAGAGTGTAAAGAAAACATTGTTTTGATTGTTCTCTTTTTACAGAGCAGTAAAAATCAAGAATGAAGGCAAATCACAAGTGGTTTTGAATGTTTTAGTATTATTGGACTGGCTGTTTTCACCTGTATTACAAAGGGAGAATAACAACCACTCTGGAGTTTCCCCAGTGAAACATTTTAGCTTTTGTGGTTACATGGAAGATTTCCTGCTGCAGAAAAATTGTTCTGTCAATTGTATTTGAGATCTGCTCTCTTGTTCATTCGCACACAAGTCAGAGAAGGGAGGTGTGTGTGTGTACAAGTGCATACATGCACCCAAGGTCTCAGACATATCCATACTCTTTGTTCTGCCTGACATACTCTTTGGAAAGTTGTAACAAACACGGCTGACAGGGTCTTAGCCCTCCTTGCATGCATGGAGCTAACTAAAATCGTAGGGTTTCTTAAATAATGACAGTTCCAAGCTTTTATGTGATGCATTCTACAAAACTGAAATAAGAAACCAACCCCTCTCCCTCCCTCCCTCCCTCCCTCTCCCTCTCCCTCTCCCTCTCCCTCTCTCTCTCTCTCTCTCTCTCTGTACAGTTGAACATTATTAAGGCAATACATTTGTATGCCTGTCAGGGAATACCAAAGAGAGACTTGTCTGCTGTTTTTATTAATTTATACATATTTTTAGTTTACTTAACAAATGTTCAGAAATCGTTGCTCATTCAAGAATAAACTACCATTGTGTTTTCTCATAGAAGTGGAGAAGGCATAGGTCTGGATTGTATGGTTAGTCTTGAGTAGAATTGACCTGTTGAATCAATGGGATTTACTTAGATTTCGATTAATCATGTAGTGGTTGAGTCTATGGATATATTCTGGTTGGGATCAATCAGTAACATTCAGTCTATAAACAGGACAAAAACACTAACTGTGTTTAATGGGTAAAGATTTACAGAACCAATATCTTTGACCTATGTATTATGGTACTTGAAAATCTGCTTCCTTGACTAAAATGCCTAAAAGTACCTAAATGTAAAGCTAGCACTGATATGGCTTCAGGACTTCTCAGAATACTTCAGAACATTTCCTGCCTTTATAAGGTTTTGTGGAGTAAAAATTTAACTATGGCACCCTGTGTTACAAATAAGGCAAAGGAATCTCATTCATAACCAGAAATTGGGAATCGGGAGGTGGCAGTAAGTGCTAAAGTGTATGCTTTGACAAATAATCCAAAGCTTAAAGTGACATTTATCAGAGGATGTTTGGCATGCTTGATGGATGACCTATGGCGAACTTGTGGCAGAAAATATTTTAAAAATGGCTAACTTGTACACATTGAAAATTTGACAACTGGTTTCCATCAATTTGACAACTGATATCAATACATTTAAACAACTATCTTGAATACATTTGGGATGAGGCTGTATAGTGTATTTTATAAAACACTTTTGTGTTGGGCCTAGAGAAATATCTTAAATGGGTGAAAGGAAAAACTGCACCCCTCCAAGATGTTGCTGACTCAAAATTCCCATCAGTTTCAACCAGCAGAGCCAAGGATCAAGGATAGTACAGTTCAATAACATTTTAAGGGCCTTATTATACCCTCTCCAGTCTAATACATCCTTTATCCAAGTTGTGTTGTACAGCATACATGCTTTTGATTTAAACTCAATGTGATGCCCATTTTTTTGCATTTGATAATGATACAAGCATGATGTTTGAGTGTTGGACTGTGACTCTGCAAACCAGATTCTAAGGCTAGATGTACACTGCCACATAATGCAGTTTGAACTGTATTGAACTATATTATATGGGTCTACATTGACAATATTGTGCAGTTTCAATTGCATTATATGGCAATGTAGATCCAGCCTTGGTCTTCTCTTGACCATAAAAACCCACTGGGTGACCTTAGGCAAATCAACACTCTCATCCTCAGAAAATTTTGTGCGAAGTTCACCTTAAAGTCACTATAAGGCATAAAGAATTTGAAGGCACATAATAGCAAAATGATGCAAAAAAGTTTCATGAGTGATTAGAAATAATAAGTCAGAGAAACCAGTGTGCAATAGATGCCATAACCTATGTATATTTAGCATTGGAAACAGCTAATATGAGTTTCTTTCAGTGATGGTGGAATTTTGTGAAATCTGGCCAATTCCCACCCCACCAGGTTTCAGTACTGCTTTTTATATAATATTTGTTTTGTTGTGTTAAGGGTATAATTTCATCTTGGTTATATCCCATGCCCTATGCATTAGTGCAGAGACATCTAAGACTATGGCCCATTTTTCCTAATGACTTATGTAAGATTTTTCCCCTCGCATTGTTGAGTTCTTGTATTAGGTTCTTGTGGGTTTTTTCGGGCTCTAGGGTCATGTTCTAGAGGCATTTCTCCTGACGTTTCGCCTGCATCTATGGCAAGCATCCTCAGAGGTAGTGACCTCACTACCTCTGAGGATGCTTGCCATAGATGCAGGCGAAACATCAGGAGAAATGCCTCTAGAACATGGCCCTAGAGCCCGAAAAAACCCACAAGAACCTAGTGATTCCAGCCATGAAAGCCTTCGACAGTTCTTGTATTATTTGCTTGATAACCATTTAACACCATTTAACATTATGGAAACCATGATGAAAATTATTGTGAGAAGGTTTGATACTTATAACTGCTTACTTTTAAATAAAACAAAATAAGGAAAAATAGATTGACTGAATTGACAATGCTGTTATCCTATACTTATATGTATGTTGTCCTCCCACTGGTCCTTATCAACCAATCTTCATAAAAACCAAAACAGGAAGCTGCCTTCTCTGGAGTGGCATTAGTCAATTCACAAGTGAGCCAACTCTCATTTTCATGCCTTAATTATTAAAGTTTATGGAGAAAATTCTAGATTGCTGTTATGAAAACTGTCTGGCCAATAAAGTTTGGGCTACCAATCACAAAGATAAGGAGCCTGAGGTGATGATGGTTGTGTGCCTTCAAGTTGTTCCTGATTAATGCCAACTTATCACATTTTTTTCTTGGCAGGATTTGTTCAGGGAGGGTAGAGTGGCTTTACATATGTCTTTACATATATCTCTTAGCTTCTAATTATTCTTATTGATACAAAGTCCTAGGGAAGGAAACCGAACAAGAGTATCTTAAATACCCAGTCTCTCATCTGGATAGATAGCATTTGGCTATCTATCCAACCCATTTTGCTGTCCCCATTTTGTGTTTCTTTACTTTGTTTCACTGCATTGCTTGTGCCTCTGAGACTCTTGACCTTCTTTCAAAGGGTTTGGACAGAATGTCTAGACAGAATTTTTTTTGATTCCTCACATTTTCTTGTGTGGTGCAGCGTAAACTGAATTTTTTGCACAGTAAACAGCATTTCCTGCATAGAAAAAAATCTGTATTATGTACAGACAGCACTGCTTACAATGTATAAAACCATTCACATTTTTTCACAGAATAAGTCCTGAATTGTGAATATTTTCAACAGGCCAGCGATCTCTTCATAAAGGTATCCTGGCTTTCAACCTATTTTTCAATATTTTTCCATGACTAGTGCTATCTGTAAATCACATTGAAAATTACAAAACAGTAAAAACTGTCTTTGCCCTATGCAGGGTTGAATTTTTTTTCATTACGCGGTTTAAAGGTGAAATAAAAGGAACTGCAGACTAGAATAAAGACTTCAGAGGGATCTCATAGTAGAAATTGCACAAGTTGTGATTATGCAGTTGGATCATGTACCAAAATTCATGTATTTACATCAGCTGAAGCTCTGACTCTGCTTGTATAGACTAAAAGGGCACATGTAGTGAATTTTAATTTTGGTCACAGTTGCAGCACCATAGCAGTCTCAGCAGGAGCCAAGCTTGCCGCTTCAATCCATAAAGGCCAAAACTCGTATAGTGCTTTAAGTACAGTGCATTTTCACCTTTGTATTGTTTAAAGAGACATATTGATTGGGATAAAAGTGAAAAGATGTTATGAACAAGATACCAACTGATTCAGAAATACTGTATTGAGTCATGCAGCCTATGGATTTCTGCAGATTTCTTCATTCTGGAGCGAAGAATCCATAAGGTTTGTTTGCATGAATGGTAATAACTCCTAATTTTGGGGCAGGTGGTATGTACTTTAAATTTGTAGGATCTGTTATTTGTTTCCAGAAGAAACTTAAATAATAGTTCATCTACTATAGTTCATCTTTCAAGTTCCTAAAATAACTTCTGTTGTTACATGTTATTATATAGTTTTTCTAACAAGATCCAAAAAGTCACAATTGAAGTAAGGTTATTCAGTCCTTAATTTTAAAGTGCCTTCAGGGGATTCAATGTGGTGTAGTGATCTGAGCGTTAGACTTCAGGAAGTAGTCTTTGAATCTGTACTCAGCTGCGGGAACACATTGGGTGGCCCCAAACAAGACACACTCATCCTAAATGAAAGGCAATGGCAAAAGTCCTCTAAATAAATCTTATCAAGAAAATCCATGGTTCAACTTGACAATAAATAATATATGCTTTTGGTCCTCTATTTTAGAAGACATATCTATACATCAACTTGCCCTGATACTGATGTCATGCTAGAAGCTCCTCTTCTGTATACCATCACAAGTTAGGCATATGAAGACATTTGAGAGACTTTTTGGTGGTAGCAATTAGTTAATTGTCTCTTTAAGGAAAGCCTCACAGTACCTTCTTTGTTCTTTTACCTTTAGCTGTTACTTTTTTTGTCTTTTGGAGTTCTCTACATTTACATTTTGGAGTTCTCTACTGTTTTTTGTTTGTTTGTTTGTTTGCATATGTATTATCTTTCTTTACTTTTATTATCTGTTTTTTCTTGATGTAGCTGTTGTTAACTTTATTTATATTTTACCTTTTCCCCAAGATTTGGACTCAAGGCAGCATTTAAAACAAAAAAAAAAGATAGCAATTAAAACCAACAAAAATTACACTAAAACTAGTTTAAACTATTAGCCATAGTTTAGAAACATAGAACCAGAATTTGGAATGGACCCAATGGTCATCTAGCTAATGTATACTTTAATGAATATTTTTGAATTGAATCATACAATTTAAAACAATACAGTTCTTACAGCTTTTTCCTTAAAAGCTTTCAATTCTAAAATAGTTTGTTATAGACACCTTGATTCTAGCCAAAAGAGGTATTTGAACTCAACAAATAAACAGCCTCTCTATTTGAAAAAGAAAATGTTTGAGGATACCCTTTTACAGCTATTTGCCATGTTCTGTTTAAATTTGTATTTCTGCCTGCAGGCATATCAATAATACAATCCCTACAAGGAATGACTGAGGAAGATGGGTATGTTTTGCCTGGAGAAGACTAAGAGCTGATATGACAGCCATCTTTCACTGTCTTCTGAAAGACTGTCATGTAGATGATGGAACAGACTTGTTTTCTGTTGCTTTCAAGTATATCAGAGAATATAAATTAGTCGTGGAGATTCTGGAGTATTGTAGATTTTTAATGTACATTAGGAAGGACTTCCTGATGGTGAAAGTGGTTCAATAATAGAATAGTGTACCTCAGGAGATGCTGAATTCTCTTTCATTGGAAGTTTTTAAACAGAAATTTAATTGTATACCTCTCAGGGATGCTTTAGCAGTAGATTCCTATACTAGCAGTACTTAGCTAGATGACCATTGGGGTCCATTCCAAATTCTGGTTCTATGTTTCTAGGAAAATCAATCTATAATGAAATATGGGTTGCCATTATTATAGAGTGTGAATAAGATAGCTCCAAATGTTCACAGGAACATTGGAGCTACCTTAAATCACATTGGACTCCCCTTGGTTTCCAGTAGATATCTGAAGTTTTATAAAACTACATAACATCATGGGGGAGCCAGCTTGGTGTAATGACTGAGCATTCAAGTACGATTCTGGAGACCAGGTTACGATTCCTCACCTGAAAATGGAAATCACACACTTTCAGTCCCAGAAAACCTTGTGATAAGTTTGCCTTAGGAACTCACTGAATGGAAATGACTTGAAAGCACACAACAACAACATAGCACTGTGAATTGCCTCCCACTTAATTTTCAGCTACAAATCTATGTCTATATTTGAAGTGAATATTTTTAAAGATTGCATACTGCTTTTTTAAAAAAAAAAAATCTGTTTTCCTCAATATAGCGAGCAGTATCCAGTGATTTTAGCTAAAATGAACACATATTTATTTCCATCTAGCAGACATGAGGTCAAATTTCACTTATGTGCTTTCTATTGCATACATTCCTGATCTTCCACTTAAACTAGTGACAGCAGTAAACAAATCACTTTCTTGCAATCCTTTCACATCTCCAAGTGTAATATTATTGGGTCTGCTTGGCATGCCAACAAAAGGAAGCAAGGTATTTCTATTATATTAAAATATATCATAAAGTCGATCTCACAGATAGAATTATCCATGCCATTGCATTTCTGATTTCTATGTATGGGTATGAAAGCTGAACAGTGAAGAAAGCTGATAGGAATCAACTGATGTGAAATATGGTGCTGAGGGACAATTCTATAGGTACCTTGGACTGTGAGTCAAGCCTGAACTCTCAGTAGACATGAAGAGGATTACTGTAAATGGAGGCTGTTCTACGTCAAGACTGCGTGATCCATTGGAAAGGATGAAATGCTCACCAAAAGGGAAGGAAGTAGGATAAGTGGAAGGCTGCATTGTAGTCTAATTTATTCAATCAAGGAAGTCACAGTCAGAGATAACAACACTTGAGTGATGAAATTCATAACCAGAGCTCTTGGAGGTCTCTCTTTAAAAGGTTGCCATAAATCAGAATTGACTTGATGGCACATAACAACAACAAATCACAAAAAATTAAGTCAAAATCCAGTGTCCATTTTGGAATATTTTTGTCATGATGTGCCTTTAAGTTAACTCTGAAACTACAACCAGCTCTCCAATTTCACTGGGGGTAGGAGGCCCCAATGAAAGAAAAAAAAATAATGCAAACATGCATTTTGACTTAATTTTTTGTAATCTATGAAAGTACCTTTCTAGGAATCTCTAAGTTTGCTGAAATTGACCATTGCTTTTAGTTGGAGAATGCAAAGATTCCTACAGACACCATATTTATCAAATCCATGAATAAACAAATCCTCAAAAATCAAACCTGCATATGTGGAAGGCTGACTATATATGTTATGTAATGTCAGTCAACTCTGATGTGTGGTGATCACAAAATTTATTTGCTGTTGCCTCCTACTGAATATGGACTGCGGCATTTATTATTCACTGACAGTCTCCCTTCCAAGTACTCACCAGATGAGATCCTGCATCACTTAGTGGGTTTTTAAAAAAACACTGACACATACTACAAAGTATCTGTAAACTTTTTGATTCTGTCTTACTCCCACGCACAGCATTGCTCTGCTAAATTCGCTCTGCTAAATTCATCTGGAGAGGGATAAATCAGTTTGTCAGTCCAGGTTTGTTATGAGTGGGAGCGATTCAGTATAAACTACCTGTTTAGGACCAGAACAGCTTCAAAATGATCAATGCAATTATAGGAGTCATAAAATGGGGCAGCAGAGTATTATGGTCACTGTAGAGGTTGAATGTGTTCATGGTTGGTAATGTTATTTACCCATGTTTTGTACTGAGATGTGATTTTTAAAAAATGAAGGGAAATTTTTTCTTAATATTTTTACCATAAATGGTGGGAAAGAGGGGGCTATTTTGGTGTTTTATTTATTTGTAATGAATTTATTTATAATATTTATGCAGTTAGCCGTTCAAATCTTTGGGTTTTGCATCTTCAGATTCAACCAACCACTTGTGAAAGTTATTTTTTTTAAAAATAAACAAAGCTTGATTTTGCCATCTCTACAGCAATCATTTGTGTTGTTCACCATTTTATATAAGGGATACTGCTTTAATATACCACAATATATAAAGAGCTTTGATCATCCATTGATTTTGATATCCACAGAAGGTGCGTATTCTACCTTCAGTTATGATAGATGAGGATATATGTGGAGGGATTTGATTTATTGGTAGACTCTAACAATAGACTTCACTTGGCTGAACATCACCTTTCAACAGAAATGAGAGATAGCAATCATTTTTTCCTATCACAGCATCTAAATATATTCCCAAACCTGTCTCTGGACAGCTGAGAAAACCTCCAGAGTTCGTTCTTTTGGAAGTATGGAGTGAGGAGATTATCATCATCATCATCATCATCATTTAATTACTTATTAATCGCCCTCCATCCAAGATGCTCTAGGCGATTTACAAGCTAAATTGTAAAGGATAAAAATACATACATACAGATATTGATAAAATTAACATAGATCAAAAGCTCTAGATAACAGGAAAGATTTTTTTAAAAAAATCATGATAGGAATTATGGATTTTGTTCTAACTTCCTAAAATCTAACTTATATACAAAGAAGAAAAAGAGATGCGCCATTTTGGTAACATTAAGAATTTTCCGCATTTTCCCTAATAATGATATAAACGTTTACATCAGATCAGTTAGGATCGAGGCTAGAATAAGCTATTGTATGCAATCTTTAAAAATATTCACTTCAAATATAGTTATAGACTTGTAGCTGAAATGTTACAATAAGCTATTGTTTTATTATTTATAGAGGAAGCAAGTAAGAAGATGGACAGTTAGTATGGTGCAATGGTTTGAGTGCTGGACTCTGGAGGCCAGTGTTTAAATCCACATTTGGTTATAGAAACCCCTTGGACAGGTCACGTACTCTGAGCCCCAGAAGAAAGTAAAGGCAAATTTCCTTTGAATAAATCTTGGCAAGAAAACCCTGTCACCATAGGATCAGCATAAATCAGAAATGACTTGAAGGCATACAAGAAGTAAGAACCTGTGACTTTACAACTAGTTATATAAAGATTTTAAAACTTTCTGGTGTTCTGACATGACAGATAGATCATTACTGCTCCTCTGTAGGAGTACAGAGGCTGAGCTAATAAGCTGCCCACAGTTATAGAGTGAGCCTCTGGTAGAAACAGAACTTGATCAAAATCCCCTTATCAGAGATTTTTTTACCCATTGGCAGACTCTGGCTCTCATTAAAGAACAAAAAGAGAGAGGGAATAATAATGAGCAAATGTTGAGATCTATTTATATTTGGAAGATTTGTTTCCCTCACAGCCTCTGAAAGAAATAATGATGGTCATGCCTCAGAGAGTAGACGATGCTTCATCCATTTCCCTTAAGAAAATGTTCAGCGGTGTTGTGATGATGCTAAAATAGGTAGCTGAGCCTCAAGCAACATTCAAAGCCAACTGTGGTCAGGGCTTAGATAATTTATTTTTCATTCTACTCTAGCAAATAGCAAGGAAAATGGGAGATTTGGTCTGTAAGATTATAGTTTCCCACTTTTCAGCTTGCTTAGTAATAGGGGATAGAATCTAATTCTTCAATAAGCTTCTTCTCAAAAGAGGAAACAAGTAATAGTAGCAATTTTCTTTCCCTGCAAGAAAATCTTCAAACATCACACAAGTTTTGAAGCCTATTCACAGTTCGGGACTAATTTTGTGCAAAGATCACATGTGGTTGTTATGCAGAAAAAAACCTATTTTTCTGCACAAGAAAGAGTTGTGTTAATATTCTGTTCAAAATGTTGGTTTTGAGCTTCAAAGCCCTGATAGCTTAGGAACAGGATCCCTGAAAATGGCTTTCTCCCATATACAGGTATCTAGCCTTGGAAATCCTCTTGGTACCTCTTCTAACATTACAGGATTTCCAGTTGCCCACTTCCTGCTTTCTTTCCATAAGTAGACCAAGTTGGTTTTTTAATTTATGCTTTTAATGTTTAATTTGTAGCACAGGGAGCTTTTGGTAGTGGAAGGGCATTGTGCTTCTATGTTACATCTATCTATCTATCTATCTATCTATCTATCTATCTATCTATCATCTATCTATCTATCTATCTATCTATCTTTCTATCTATATATCTATCACAGAATCATAGAGTTGGAAGAGACCTCATGAGCCATCCAGTCCAACCCTCTGCCAAGAAGCAGGAGAATCACATTCAAAGTGTATCTGTCTGTCTGTCTGTCTGTCTGTCTGTCTGTCTATCTATCTATATCTTCTTTTAACTGGTATGTTTTAAAAAGCATCTTATATTAATTTTCTAATTATTATTATTTTATTTTTTACCCACCTCTTCTCATGGCTCCTATGTTGTAACTCACATGGCAAAATGTGTCATTGGTCTATATCTAGCTCTTGAGCTTTCCACTCCACCAGTCATGGAATGGAGATGAAGGAAGCTATTTTAGAAAATCTTTGAGTCCTGGGGGGCAGAGTGAGCAGGAAGATGTAGCAATGCTGGGTAATTCATAATCTCAGCCATTAAGTGGTTTGCACCTCAAACTTACTTTTATGATACTACTGGAGTTCATATTTTGCCATGAGGATTAGAACATAGCAAAAAACATAAAATCATTAGATAAAACATATATTAAAATGAACAGAACAAAGATTATAGTATAGTGAATTTTGAATGACCCACCAGAAGAAACAGGTCTTCAGATGTGTTTTAAATTCTGACATCTCATTTAGCTGTCTGAGTTCTTCTGACACTTCATTCCACAGTCTCTGGGTTGCCAATGACAAGGTCCTCTGGGTGATGGTTGCCAGTCAGGTTCTGGCAGGCTGGAGTAGCACCCCCCCCCCCCATAGTATTTGGAGCAGATTGTATGGGAGAAGGCGATTCTGTAAGTAACCTGGGCCCAACCCCAAAGGGTTTTTTAATGTTTGCATAATATTTTTATTATAGTTTTCATGGTTCGGAGCAAACTTGAATCCTGTGCCAAGTGAAGAGTGGACTATAAATTAAATAAAAAATAACAAATGAAATGAAATACATTTCCTCCAGAGGAGATCTCTGCAGTAGTAATATCCTAGGCGTGAAATGACATCTGTGATGATGTTATCCCAACATTTTATGTAATTTTTGATTCCTGGTAAACCATATTTTATTACAAAAATCACTTCCATATCTGTGAGGAACATATTCCAGGATTACTAATTAACCCTATTAAATACATGACTTCTGACATGAAGTCACCACAAAAAACGTAGGGAAGACCCCTCTACAGTTTTAGAATTCAAGGAAAGAGTCACGTAGTTGAATGAGTGCTCCTCTGCATACAAAAAGAGAAACTATTCTTGCATAATGAGTTGCTCCAAGAGAAGCCCTAACCTTTGGTTTCTGATACTTCAGTGTAGAACTTTGTTTCATGTACAAAATTATTAAAACATAAAATTACCCACTGGTTGGGTGCATAAGGTATATATGAAACATAAATGAATTTCACGTTTAGATTTGGGTCTAGTCTCAGTGGAATATGCAAATATTTCAAAATCTAAAATATTTCTGGTCCCAAGCATTTCAGATAAGGGATGCTCAACCTGTACTAGGAAATGGAACTGTACACTAGAAATTATAATAATATATGCTGGGAATTATTTCCTTGGGAAAGGCTCATCAAATACTTTATTACAGTCAACAGACCATTAAAACAGCATGTTAAATACATTTTCAAAACAGTGCCTTGAGGCATTCACATTGAGACTATACAAATAAATACAGTTAATTCAAATTGATAGATTTAAAACATATTTAATGCATTAAAATCACATAGACAATTCTTTTTATGTAAAAGACTGAAGTATACACTTCTGTGGGCTTCAATTTGAACTGATAACACTATACAAACAGATGGATTTTCTGTACTTTATCTGCTATTTAGTTTGGTACTGTTGCCAAAACACAAATAGCTTAGTTACTTTGTGTTTCTTCACCTATAAAAAAAGGTACCAGATCCCATCTGATCTTGGAAACTAAGCAGGGTGAGCCCTGGATAGTACTTATCTGGGAGACCACAAACAAATACAAGGTGCTGTGGGCTATATTTTGGAGGAAGAACCTGGCAGAATCATCTCTGAGTATCCCTTGCCTAAGAAAGTCCTATGAAATTAATGGGGTCCCCATAAATTGATAGATGATTTAAAGGCACGCAGACACACATGGATCTAATAATGTTTAATTACACACTGCTCTGAGCTGTCATGATATTTAATTGGATAATGTTTGTGGAGTACTGTGCTAATAAGATACACCATATAAATGTTAACTATTGTTATTGCAAAAGGTCACTGAAGAGAAGAATGCAAATGACCGATTAAAAAGAAATAAATGAACCACATCCTACTCAAAAGAGAAGCTGCCTCTGCACTTTTAAAACTGGGACATTTCACAGATTTGTAGATGTATAATATAATAGTAACATTTCCCGCTTTCATGCTTTACAGTGGTTTCATCTTCTGCATTTAGAACATTTTCAACTGGATGAACAAATCGATATCAAATAAAGGAGCACTCCAGTAGTATCATAAAAGAAAGTTTGAGGTGCAAAGCAATTAATGGCTGAGATTCTGAATTACCTAGCATTGCTACAGCTTCCTGCTTACTCTGCCCCCCAGGACTCAAAGCTTTTCTGAAATAGCTTCCTTAATCGCCATTCCATCACTGACCAGATATAGACCAATGACATTTTGCCACCATCCACCAGGGTCTTCTTGAGGTCTTAACATATTGTTATAGGGACATAGCTAGATGCTTTTCTTATCCCTTATGCCTCACCATTAATAGAATGGCCATTCAGGGGACTGTCACAGTAAACCATGAGTCTGGGTCTTTTGCCATTGAAACTAGAAAAGAAGAGCAACCTTTGCAGTGGTGTAAGATGTGCAGTGGTATAAGGCGAACTTATATATTTTACTCACAGTTTGCTCTTTTCTAATTTCTGTCTAGCCTTCTATAGGTATTCACCTGGATGTGGATATACAAAAGGTACATCAAGGATTATGTGTTTGTATGATCTACACACGCAACAAAATGTCTGTGGACACAAAACATTTATGTGTCAAGAACAAACGTCTAGAAAGGTTTTCTAAGTTACTCAACATATTATGATCTTTAGAAGTGCATGAACCCCCAGGGATGTAGGAATCAGATTTACGCCTACACACTTCTGGTTTGCCTCCAATCTGTCACACACTTCAGTCTCTCCAAAAACTCTAGATATGGAAACTGAATGTAGGATATAAGGGCTATTTAATACATTACAGAAAGATTGACTCAGGTTTGTTGCTAGCAAGGAGTTGCTTGAAGCTGACTGGGTCATGTGGAAACAAACCTTACATAGCCTTTATTGCATTTACAATTAAACCTATTATGTTTGAGGTAGCCATAAGAGTCCACATTTGTATTTTTGGAATGTATTTTTGGGAGTGAAGTCTCTTCTGCTTGCATAGTTTTATCAAAGCAGAAATCTAACTGAGAGTGGAATATCAGAATCATAGATTTGGAAAGGATCTCATGAGCTATTTATTCCCAAACCACATGGGATATGAAACACAAGTGCAAGTTATCCAGCTATAGCATCCCAAGCAGGTAGATGCCCAGACTCTTTTGGAGATGTCCAGAGAAGGCTACTCTACCACAACTTGGTTCTTCCAATGTGCCTTTGGAGAGTGATCATATATCCCATTTCTGTCTGTTCCATCTATTGTGTTGTCCTCATGATGCATTGTCGCGTCGTCCTTAATGAAGCCCAAACCCCACTGTTCATCCCTTATGAGCTCCTCCCTCACAAATACACTTTCCCACTCCTATCTCATCCAGGGTTTTATCATTTTATCTTGTGCATTTGGCTCGCTCATTGTGTTCTATTTTTCATTATGTTATTTTACACTGCTTATTTTATCCTGTTACTTCATGTATTTTATTATGATGGGTTTTTTTTTTTTGTTGCTTTGTATTTTATTTTGCTGTATTGTATTTTTGGGCTTGGCCTCATGTTAGCCATCCCAAGTCCCCTTTCAGGTGATGGTGGTGGGGTATAAATAAAGATGATGATGATGATGATTATTATTATTATTATTTGAAACACAACAAGATGAGTCCACAGCAGACAAGATCACTCTGCTGGCTGTTGTATTGGATCATCCGTCGGACACTTCCCAAGTGTCTAGGACTGTGTGATGTATTGGCGAATGATGTGTGCAGATCCCAGTAAGATGGCCTTCTGCAGCTGGCAGATGGTAATTTTGTCACCGCCGATTGGGTTTAAGTGCAGGCCAAGGTCTGATCACCACTGGGACCACCTTGACTGGCTTGTACCAGAGTCTTTGCAGTTCGATTTTTAAATCCTCATATCGTGTCAGCTTTTCAAGTTGTTTCTCTTCAATCCTGCTATCACCTGGGATTGCGACATCGACGATCCATACTTTGATTTTTAACACGATTGTGAGGTCAGGATTGGTGTCATTACTGAACTCTTACTGTCAATAAGTTCCTTCTAATGTTCTGTTGAAAACTACTCTCCTGTAACTTCAACCATTAGACTTGGTCCTATCCTCTGAGGCAGTGGAGTACAGACTTGCCCCCTCTGGAAAATGTTATTTGAAACTGATGCACTAGAAATGAGGTCTGCCTATCACAACTGTGTTTTGTGTTGCCATTGTTATGGATTGTTGAGGAATTTAATTATATGAAGCCCTTGAAAGCCTTCCTATCTACAGATGAGTAAATTATGAGAGATAGTGTTTTTCTTCATTCCAGAATGTTCTTGTTAATATTGCTACCCTGCCAAAACTGTAATGGTTAGTTGTTGGTATTATCTGACTCTGTTGAGAATACCAGTGTACTATTCTCTCATTTCTAATAATAAAGTATTTTTGTATGGGGAATCAAGTACGTTCCACCGCCAAACTCAAATATGAGGTGGAATAAAATGCAGTAAAATGACATAAAATGAAAACAAAGAAGCTTTCATTTGCTGTAGGATGGTATCTCTCCTGACCTCACTGTGTTCCAATTTCACCACTCTCCATCAATAGAAGAAATTTCCATGGGCAAGGAGGATGTCTACTAGTTGTTGTAGAACGTGTAACTTCCATGAAGATGGGAATGTCCTACTTGTAATCAGAGAATATATAGTTTCCATGGAGATGAGGATGTCCTACTCACATTCAGGGAATGTAAAATCCATGAGGAATTGAAATCTCCTACTAGCAATCAAGGAACATGTAGATTCTACTGACAACTGCAGAACATTTAGCTTCTGTTTCTTCACATCATGATTCACAGAAAAATAGCATATGTTGCTGTTGTTTAGTCC
The DNA here is from genome assembly GCF_037176765.1 of Anolis sagrei. Classification (NCBI taxonomy): domain Eukaryota; kingdom Metazoa; phylum Chordata; class Lepidosauria; order Squamata; family Anolidae; genus Anolis; species Anolis sagrei. The sequence goes on from NC_090023.1 coordinate 250,452,612, forward strand.
CATTGACTGGGAGAAAGAATCACGTCATTGACTAATAAATAAATCTGACATTTGCTTATCTCAGCCAACATTGCTGCTGTTGTATATAAGATAGAAAAAACCGTACATGTAAGTGGCTGAAATTTAAGGATATTATGTGTGTGTGTGTTGAGAAGGCATGACCATAGGACAGTTAAATTGTTGATTGGGTACATTGTAGTTGTTGCAATGAAATATGACTGGGAAATTCAAGTAACATCTAATTTCACATAACCCAATGTTTGCTCTAGGCACTGCTATGTATGCAGAGTTTAAATGAAGTGCCATCAGTAAACGTCTTTCTCATGTAGTGATGGGTGTTTTCTGGAAAAAAATAACTGGAAATCTTTCTAGAATATCTAGTTTAAATGTAGAATTTGAACCCGTTCAAATATTTATATCAAAATTATTTTATTGGTATAGGTGGAGGTTGAAGTATAAAGGAAATAGCATATACCTCCTTTATGAGTTTTTTTTTGTTAAATCTGCAATGTTTTATAATATAGAATATGTACCTGACATACCTTCGTTCAACGGTTTAACTTTCTCTTGCTTAGGTATAGCTGTAGTATTTTCAATTTCATTTGTTTGTGTTTTGCATTACTTATCAGGTTCATATTAAGTTGAGAAAAATCTGATTCAGCACAAATACTGTTTTACTAAAGCAGTCTGTGAGTCTGTAGGCACAGGCAACTTATGTCTTAACTACTTGTACTTTTGACTGATTGAGAAGCATGAGATTTTGTGAAAGCTTAGCAATGTGTTCTTTCATTAGTATATTCCACCAGGATTTGCCAATCTATTTCACTATGGGTTTGCTTTCTTCATTAGAATAACAGCTAGACGTTCATATTCTATATTTACTCCTATTTAACATGTTTGACTGCAATGCAGTAGGCCAGATAACTGTGAGTAAATGTGTAGGTATATGGAATTTTATTTTATTTGGAAAAACATATAATCAGGAGTCATCTGTCCTTGCTTGTGAGCAGCAGAAGATGAATCTTGCCTCTAAATGTTGTGTTAGTGTCTGGAAATATTTATACATTTTCTAATTTGCTTTTAAAAAGTTACATCTTAATTTTCATCTTGTTTGTGAATACGTAGTATTTTATACATAGATAGATCCCCAGGAGAGGTTTTCTGATTTACTATAATCTGCAACAAGTACATATTGTGCTGGAGGGTCACAAGGATATATAACTGTATAATATCTTGATACTGTAAATAATAAAATTGTCTTTAGAAAAAGCTGACAAAATGTAAAAAAAAAGTCACACCATGTACATATAGGTTTAACAAAGTTCAATGATTCTCTTTCCAGGTCTGAAACTCTCCCAACAATGTTATTCCTTGGACTTCTGTCTCTGCTTATTTTAAAAACTGAAGCCTTCAGTACCAGTTTTCCAGATGAAACCATAGCAGACTTTTCAGTGAATGTTTACAATCAGCTGAGAGCTACTGGGGAAGATGAAAACATTATTTTCTCCCCATTGGGAATAGCAATTGCCCTGGGAATGGTTGAACTCGGAGCCCATGGTTCCACCTTGAAAGAAATCCGGCACTCCATGGGTTATGAAGGTTTGAAAAACGGTAATGTGTTTTTTTAATCAAACAGCATTTCTTTGATCATGTTTTATTTCTTTTCCGCAGTGAATAAAGATAGCAATCCTAGGCATGTTTATATAGGTTTAAATCCCATTGGATTCAGTGTGACATATTTTTGAGTAGATAGAAATTGAGCTGCTCTGCACCACTTCTTCAGAATGATCTTTGTTCTCCATTCATTGCTATTTAATCTGTAGTATTACACACTATACATTCATATTCGGATATCTCTGACCTGGTGCCCTCTATGTAGATCCCATCATTAGCAAGTACCACAACCATTCATCATAATGGCAGTTGCAGTTCACTTCTGGAGAATATCAGGTTATGAAAGGCAAGAAAGGATTTTGCTGTACCACGAGGTTAAACATAAAAGGGTAGCTCTTTTCAGAGGGAATGCCCTCCCTTTGAGCCAAAACGCATGGGAGTGTTAATACTAGGTAACACATTTGTAATTGCTAGGCAAAATTCTAGTCAACAAAAAACATGGTCATGCACCCCTAGTGCTCATAAAACTCCATAATGGTTGAGCATTATCCCCATGTTCAGTTTATGTATGTAGCACATGATATAGTAGCAATACACCATGCCAAGAAGGCCTTCCACCTTTTCAAATGGAATAAGTTAGAGCAGTGGTTCTCAACCTGTGGGTCCCCAGATATTTTGACCTTCAACTCCCAGAAATCCTAACAGCTGGTAAATTAGTTGAGATTTCTGGGAGTTGTAGGCCAAAACACCTGGGGACCCACAGGTTGAGAACCATTGGGCTAAAGCATGCTTCTATTGATTTTATATTTTCCCCTTTAGTGTGGCTGATAGCCACTGCATTTTTATGTTTCCTAATGCAAGTAGGAGGCATTCAAATATGTAGATTGACCTGAGAGTTGAGAAGTACTCTTAGCTTCACCAGACTAAGAGCTCAGTACATAACGTGTTTTCACTGCTATTTACAAATCATAGTCATATGAGAGGAAGAATCATTTCACAAACTCCCACTTCACTGCAGTCAGTCAACCCATTCTGCAATTCCCAGGTTGATAAAACCTTGGAGTGATTGCCTGAGCAACTAGGCTCCTGGGAGATATACCTTAGGCAGTTCCCAAGTAAACATTCAACCTCCAGTTTCTGAATTAGAACAAGTTCTATTTATAGAGATAAAGGCAAAAAGAAGTTGAGACAAGCAGAGTACAGAGCAGAATGAAACACCTGATTGTCTATCTAGTCAAAATTTGAGCCAAGCAAACAAGTCCTCTGCTTCATACTTGCATACTGGAAACTGCATCAAATTCTGTTATGGTTCAAATAAGTCAAAACAACAACAATAACAATGGAATCTTTTGGTTATGACAGAGCTTGGAGAAGTTTATGTTTGGAACAACAATTGTTTGTAGGATTGTGGGAAACAACTCTGGATAGGAGGATAGAAGACTGAGAGCTAGAGAGATTGTGACCTGGAAATTTTTAAAGCAGGGATGTGTGAATTTGAAAGTTCTGAGAGCTATTTTATGCAGACTGCTTAGCCCTCTCCAACAAACTCAGAAAATTGGAAAGTCAATTGTGATTTCTCAAGAAGTTACAGGGTTTTTGTTTTTTGTTTTGTAATCTTAGGACACAACCTGCCTTTAGATATGTTATATATTTTCAGTAAGCCACTTTTCACAAAGTGATTTCTAAAATTATACCGTGTCATCCAAAACTCAGGTTGTGCCTGAGAAAGGCATGTTCTGTGCAGCTGTTCATAACCCACACACCATGAACTTCCTAGCCTTCAAAGGGACAAGTTCCCCTTCAAATGGAGCTTCAGACTTGTGGAAAGGATTGGATGGCAGTCCTTTCATACTTTTTTTTCTATGTCCAAGGATTTAAGGAAGAATCTTAACTATTACAGAGAACCAGCAGGATGTAGTGGTTTGAGCATTGGAGTAGATGTTTGGAGACCAAAGCTCAAATTCCCACTCAGCCATGGAAACCCACTGAGAGGAGGAAGGGAAAGGCAACCCCGTCTCAACAATTCTCACCAACCTTAGGTTCTCTATAAATCGGAAGTGACTTGAAAGTTTCCAAAAACATACCTATTATAAAATAGTCAGTAGTGACCTTTTCTATCAAAATATAATGTATTACTGTTCTTCTTCCCCAGTAGGATATTTTAGCTCTGAGTATATATGTTTATTTTGACAGTTCTGCATTCTAACTCTCATTTCAGGTGCAGAATTTAACTTCTTGAAGGAGCTCTCTGACATGTCAACTACTGAGGAAAGCCAGTATGTGCTAAAGCTTGCCAACTCCCTCTGTGTACAGAAGGGATATCACATTAGTGACAAATTTTTGCAGTTGATGAAAAAATACTTTAATGCTGAAGTTGAAGACGTAGATTTCAGTCAGAACATTGCTGTCGCCAGCCACATCAATAAATGGGTGGAGAACCGTACAAACAGTAAGCATCAGCATTTTAACAGTCCTTCTTTTGTTGTCAGTGATTATCTTTTTCTGCTTTTAAAGATAAATATTTCTACACATGAAGAATTAAAATGCCAGATTCTAGGTATCTGTTTCTTCTATGTATTTTCACTTTTCTTTCCTTCTGCATGAACAATCTATTTCAGCATTGGGTTGTAGGTTTTTTCGGGCTATATGGGCATGTTTCAGAGCCATTCTCTCCTGACGTTTCGCCTGCATCTATGGCAAGCATCCTCAGAGTTAGTAAGGTAGTATTTCAGCATTGTCAAATGTCTATAACTTATTCCTGTCTTTTGCAGCCAAATTACTTTCCTTCCTTATTTGGGAGATAGCTTTTAAACCATTTACATCCTAGCATTAAATTGTTTTTAGGGTCTTCTGGTGGCCTTCAACATTGTTGGTTTCAATCATTACCCTGGCTACAATACAATCTATTTGAAATGCCTGTTGCTTAGAATGATAACTGGTAATATCAAACTGTTAAATGTTGGAAATATTTTGTTATTGATGCCCCAATTCAATTTTGTTTAGTTTACCAAAGTTTGGAAGAAATCCAAAGAGTATTGAGTTCAGGTGCCATTACAATTTGGATACAGTTAGACCTAGAGTTAGGGGAAGGGAACCTTGTGACATGGACATTTTCTGACATTGCATTTTCCTACCTATATGTCTATCCATCTATTTGTCTAAGTAAATGTTATCTGGGGCTCTTATACCACATTCAGTCTGGTAGATTGGATAAATAATAATAATAATACTTTATAATAAAACTTTATTTGTATTCTAACCTATCTCACCAAGGGGACTCGGTGCGCATTCAAGCATACATAAACACAAAGGCAAACATTCAGTGCCTAGATAAAGGTAAAGGCTTCCCCTTCTGGATCTGAGGGGTGGTAACCATCTCCATTTCTAAGCCGAAGAGCCTGTTTTGTTTGTAGACACCTCCTAGGTCATGTGGCCAGCATGACTGCATGGAGCGCCATTTACCATTTACCTTCCCACTAAGGCAGTTCTGATTGATCTACTCACATTTGCATGTTTTTGAGCTGCTAGGTTGGCAGAAGCTGGGGATTACAGTAGGAGCACAACCCATCCCACACATTCAAACCACCAATCTTCCAGTCAGCAAGTTCAGCAGCTCAGCAGTTTAACCTGTTGTGCCACTGCGAATAAGAACTTCTCATTATTTTTCTGAGTATAGCATTGGCAAACTCTAGTGCCCAAACTAATATATTATTTTTAATTTTTTTTATTTCATTTCATTTACTTTCTTTATTATCCCAACTTTCTCCTGATACAGGGACTCAAGGCAACTAATAAATGAATACACTCTGAAGCTTTTTTTTTTTTAAAAAAATGTGTCATTTAAAATGTAGCTTTCTTTCAGTTGTAGTTTTTGTTAAATATAAGGGAAGCATTTGTTATTTGTTTTACCTTGTAGTCCAATAGAATAATATCCACATAAAGCTTTGCATGTGTTTGAACAGACTATTTAAATTAAAGGTGCTAAATCAGAAGATACTATTTAGAATAATACGTTCTAGAAAAAGAAATTACTGTTCTATTTCTTCCAGAAAACCCCTAGGTGCAATTATCTACCAGCTTGTTCCTTTCTACCAGTTTATCCCTTAATTCTAGCAAGAGCTGGTAGAAGATATAAAAGTAAAGTTTCAGAGCTGTAACCAGGAACTTGCAAAACTGTTGAAAGCTGGGAATGGCTTTCAATGAAAGGATGAGCTCACAACCAATAAAACAAAACCTTCAAGTTATCATTGAATGATGGGGAAAATAAAACAATATGTACTGCACAAGGTCAGCAATTTTAAAAAGTTCAGCCAAATGCACCTATTTACAGCTTTTGTTACAAAAATGTGAGAAAGTACATTTTCAGAGAAATTGAAATGGTTTCATGGATAACATTGGCAGAAGGAAGAAAAACACCAGCAAGGGTTTCCTTAGTTCAGCTTTATCAGTTGTGTTTTTGTCTATTTTAAAATTAGTACTTCTGCAGATAATACAAGTTCTTCCTGGCTAATTAAACAGGTCAGGGGGGGGACTGGCAGAGTGGGTGAAGGTGCTGGTGAACACCTCCTTGGCACAAGGCTCAATGCCAATTAGCCTAAAGGAGGCTGTAGTAAAACCTTTATTAAAGAAACTGGATCCCACTCAATTAAACAACTAATCTCTGCTGGTTCTCCTGGACTTCTCAGCGGCATTTTATACCATCATCCATGGTATCCTTCTGGATTGGCTTGGTGGGATAGGATCAGGGGGCACTGTTTTGCTGGAAGACCAAATCCAGAAGTTGGTGCTGGGTGACTCCTGTTCGACCCCCTGCCAGTGGCCTGTGGGGTCTTTCGGGGATCCATTCTGCCACCCATGCTATTTAATATCGACATGAAACTGCTGGGAGAGATTACCCGGAGTTTTGGAGTTCAGTGTCATATTTATACAGGCTCCTTTCCACCAAATGCCAAGGATGGCATTCTGATCCTGAACCGGTGTCTGTCAACAGTAATGGACTGGATGAGGGTGAACAGATTAAAATTAAATCCTTACAAGACAGAGGTGCTCCTGGTCAGGCATAAGGCAGAACAGGGTATAGGGATACAGCCTGTGCTGAATAATAATAGTAGTAGTAACAACAACAACAACAACAACAACAACAACAACAACAAACTTTTATTTATACCCCGTCACCATCTCCCAAAGGGACTCAGGGTGGCTTACAAACAAACAATGGTGTCATGGGGTTACACTCATAGCTTGGGGATAATCTGGGACTCATCGCTGACCCTGGAGCCTCAGTTGTGGGCAGTGGCCAGGAGCGCCTTAGCACAGTTAGAACTTGTGTACTAGCTCTGCCCGTACCTTGAGATGCCAGATCTGACCATGGTAATACATGCCCTAGTTACATCTGCAACTGCAACATGCTCTATGTGGGGCTACCTTTAAAGAGCACTCGGAAGCTTCAACTTGTCCAGTGATCTGTGGCCAGGTTACTAACTGGAGTGCCGTGCAGGAAGTGAACTACTCCCATGTTACAGTAGCTCCACTGGCTGCCAGTTTGCTACCAGGCAAAATTGAAAGTGCTGGTCATTACCTTTAAAACCCTAAATGGTTCAGGTCCAGACTACCTGACCAGTCACCTCTCCTCATATGAATCTGCCTGGTCACTGCATTCATCAAGCAAGGCCCTCCTCTTGATCCCATCACTGTCCAAAACCCAGCTGGTGGGGACGAGAGAGGGGTCCTTTTCTGTAGTTGCTCCCTGTCTCTGGAACTCTCTCCCAAAGGAGATTAAAATGGCCTCCACACTCTCCTCTTTCAGGAAACAGTTAAAAACGTACCTATGCTCCCAGGCATATGGAGAATTAAACATTTGAATATCTGGCTCCAACACAATGAATGGCTTATCGACCGAGCTTTGAAAACAGATATGGCTTTTAATTTATTTAACTGGGTTTTTAATCCTGTTTTAAAATGTTGTGAATTGTATTTAGTTGATTGCTATTATGTCTTAGTTATGATAAATTGTTGTATTAATGCTTTGCTTTTAATTTATTATGGATTTGTATTTTTGTGTAATTGTGTGGCATCGAATGACTGCTATCCATGTTGTTAACCACCCCAAGTCTCCAAGAGGAGATGGGACAGGATGCAAATAAAGTTGACTTGATTTGACTTGACTAAACTTTTAACACTTTTAATGCTTTTTCACATAGCTTCTTGACCTAGCACAAAGGTGATCTCTCTGTTCAGCAGATGTAGAGACACAGATTACTGTGGGCTACTACTGCCTGTTTATGTCTTCACAAACATCTATTTATTCTGCAGATTTATGTTAATATAGATAACATTTCTCCATTTTCTATATGTGTGAAAATGCACGGGTGATTGTCTACCTGCTAAAGTATGATGAACATGTTCCTGTCACAATTTTTGAATTTTCAGCAACCAAGGCACTATTATAATATAGTTCTTTCATTGAACTTGAGACATACAGATCTTGCAAGGAAAAGATAGTAGCAACACAATGTATGCAGCTTAAATCTCAGCAATAGAGGTAGAGGAGGCAGAGATTCAAGGTTAACATGGTAAGAATGTAAAGCAGAGGAATTATTCACACCTGGTTCAATTGTGGGTAATGCCTAAAGGAGCCACACAAAAGACTTCTCAAGAGAAGGGAAGTGCTGAGTGCTTATTTTAAAGGCACATAATAGAAATCACAATATAGATGTTCTGTCTCCAGCTCTTGGTTTAGCAAGAGAGAATGAGCAGTGTTGTTTAAAAAAGTAGGAGACTTAAATGTGCTGAAGGTGACAAAGCTGAGTTTAGAAGGCCATAAAGCAAAAGAAGTGCAGAATATAAATAAAGCAGGGTGGATTTAAGGTGATGCCACTGAAAGTTAAAGTTGTATAACTCACACTTTTAGTATTTTCATGTGACTCAGACCAGTTGGTCAGCCAATCTTATGTCTTCCTACTTGGGAAACAGTCCATTGAACCTAGTGAAGATTATTTCAAATGATGGTATATATAGGATTGCAGTTAAAACAATCAAAATACAGCTCTCCTATACCAAAATAGCAAAAACAAAGAAAATAAAGATTCCGTGTAGATCCATAGGAATAAAACATGTGCCTCATACATTAATTTGAATCAGTTTCATAAAACGTGAAAGATTTCAAGTTATGCAGAACTCTTTTCAGACTAAGTGGAAGAAAGAATAACAAGGGCAAGGGAAGCTTGAAAATCCATTCTTTTCTATACCTGCTCAATATTTTCATATCTAGTCTGATAAAGGACTAAATCTTACAGAGAGTATAACAAATAGTGTAAAGGGGCCACAAGGATGATGTATTTCAATTTCTCACTGCATGGGAATTAAGAGCTGAAATAGCTGAAAGCCGATCATGCAACCTCTCTTTTTGACATACTAATAAAAGTGTATTCACCACCTATGAATTTTGATAAGACAACAATTATGTCTTTATTGGTAAGGACTGGGACTTGGTACTGATTGTGAAAGAGGATTCAGGGCTAATGTAGAAATGGGATCTTCTCAGTGGATTGCTGGGACTTATGTGGATTTCACTCATTTTATTTCATGGAAGGGGCCAATGCAAGAAAATGAAGCATGGGCACATGTGTCCAGGGATTTACTAGAGTACTCATGTTGTTTGGCTCAAGGGTTTCTGTTGTGTTTGTGCTGTGTTATCAGAGGCACAGTTCACAAGGCAAATGCTAGAAGTCCGTTCAACAAAGCCAAGGCATGCATTCCACAGTCAAAGAATGAAGTCTAAACAATAACCGATAAGGATAGTACAAAGCCTAAGGCTTTGGGCTTTGGGTTATCTTTATCAGTTATTCAGTTACCAGAATCAAAGCTGGAGAATTTCAGGAACAGGTCTAAGATAAACAATAACCAAGATCCAAAAAGCCAAGTGCCCAGGAGCAGCAGTATCTGGGTTCCTTCAGAAATAGCTGACTGCCACAACAAGCCTTCAGTCTGATCCACTTTATCCTAAGATCTCAGGTATTGCTTGTTGAGAACTTGTTTCTTTGCTAATATTGCAGACCTGTGAGACACTGCATGCTCCTAAGTTGGAGAGACTGCTGGGAGCTGCTGATTTCCATATCCTCCGCTGGCCTTTCCAGCTACTCCTCATTCTCACTGTCAGAGCTGGCCATTATAGTTTCATAGACGTTTGCAATTTGCATTATCCCAAGTAAAATGCAGAATTTCATCTGTAAAGATATGTGAAATCCAGTGCATTTATTTGATCCATCACTGTCAGTGCAGAATCCCAAAATCCAAATTATCATACTAAAAAAGCAAGTAGAGCCATTCCCAGTTGGCATTGCCAATGGATTTTGACTGAAGTGACTTGTTTAGGAATGTGGGTACAGCAGCTGTTACATTTGGCTAGCAAGCCTCTCGTGACTTGAGCAGATGCAAGATGTATCATCCTTTTCTTGGGTAAATGTCAGTGGGATAAATTCTGAGATGTTTACTCTGTTTATTGTTCAGTCATTACCCTTACAGCTTGTGGGATGTTGCCTAGGTAAAATGGAGTGATGAAAGCATGTGTGTGGCAACCTGCCCATAGTGCTTCCAGCCAGTGGCATCATTCTATCTGTGTATCTTACATTGCTGTTCTGTATGCCTTAGGTGAAATTGTTTTTCAAATTATTTGAGGATGGAAGACTCAATAAAATGATTCATCTGAGACAAAGAGGTTTTGTCTAGTTCATGACTAGTGCTATGCTAATAGGAAATGTACAATTCAGAATCTAATTACAGGAAAAAGTTGTAATCCCAAAAACAACATTTTCAAGCATTCTTAGATTCACACTCTCCACTCTGAGAAATTCTACAGTCACTGAAGATAGTTGATGTCCGGTACCGTGTAGGAACCTGTCCAGTCAAATTCTGGAAAGGAAAGCAAGCATTCAACAAACTAGAGGCAAGTAACATGGTCTCAAAAACCATCTGCCTGGTTCCTGGGCTAGGCTGAACTTTAGTGATCTTCATTCACTGAAGAATTATACAGACTGAAGGGACAAAGCTAGCATTGTAAGTACATATGAGGCTCAGAGGAAAAGAGCTTGTAAAAGTTACTTTTAGGAATTCCCAGCAGCCGTGTTCACTGGGATATTGCAGGAGCTGCAGTCCAAGAAAGGGGAGGCAGTGTGGTGTATTGGTTAGAGCACTGAACTATAATTTTAGAGACAAGGGTTTGATTCCCATACCCAGCCCCCCCCCCCAAAATCCCATGGTAGGATCAAAATAAGTCAAAACAATATAGAATCACAGAATCATAGAATAATAGAGTTGGAAGAGATCACCTAGTCCAACTCTCTGCCATGCAGGAAAAGCACAATCAAATTACAGATGGTCATCCAGCCTCTGTTTAAGACACACATGAAGACACACACCCTCAGCAATTAAGTCCACAAAAGTAATTTTTCAAAACAGAAGCACTATTAATTCCGTGAGTCATCTGATTCCTTCTGGATACAGGGTACCATCTTCAAAGGGGGCTGTGAAACAGTGTGGTTTGGGAAAATCAGTTACTGTACCTAGAACATGTCCAGATACAGTCACAAAGTATCTGGGCTCTTCTTTCGAATATCCTTATAGATAGCTATGGCTGAGCTGAGCTCTTCGATCTTAGCTCTCCAAATTTAATTGTCCATGACAGAGACTTTAAGTAGCAATTAGAGTTTAGTTGCTTAGCTTAGGTTAAGTTTTGTTGTGTTAATGACGATATTTCAGAAAATGATTGACTGGTATAACTACTAATTCTTTGGCTTGGTCTGCCTACATTAATTTCTTTCACCGCCCAGGCTCTTGACAGTTTAATGTGGGGATCTAAAGAGGAATTTCTCAATTGAATATATTATATATTGCTTTTAAGTTGTTTTTGTTTTCTTGCATTTTGCAGGCTGAGTAATCTTTGCTTTAAATGTTCAATTAGACATGCCGATTGATGTGCTTTTTTTCCTCTGCTTTCATCTGACAGACATGATCAAAGATTTTGTGTCAGCAAGGGATTTTGGTGCTCTTACACACTTGGCCCTTGTGAATGCAATCTACTTTAAGGGAAATTGGAAGTCTCAGTTCAGGCCAGAAAACACAAGAACGTTCTCTTTCACTAAGGATGATGAAAGTGAAGTGCAAATTCCAATGATGTATCAGCAGGGAGAGTTTTATTATGGTAAGCGAATGAGCCACTCTTTCTTTCTAACTGGCTAACTACAGACTAGGATTACATCAGATATACACTGTTCCTTTCAGCACTTCATGCCTATTCATATATGATATTAGGAGCATCTCCTGTACAATTCCTTGGGATCTAATCATGCTCATTGGCCCAATCACACTATTTTCTTTTATGTAGGAAAGTATCTAAATAACTTCTCACATTACTTAGTTACAACACTATGATTTCACTGGAACTGTTGTTGTTCCCAAACTATTTATTTATTTATTTATTTAAAGCATTTATATTCCTCCCTTCTCACCTGGAAGGGGACCCAGGGAGGAGCACAACATAAATATGGCAAACATTCAATGCCAGAATAAAACAAACTATAAATATATGCAAACATTAAAATATTTGTATCTACCGTATATTCCGGCATATAAGATGACTGGGCGTATAAGACGACCCCCAACTTTTCCAGTTAAAATATAGAGTTAAGACGACTCCCATGCATAAGACTACACCCGCGTATAAGACGACCCCTGACTTTTGAGAAGATTTTCTTGGGTTAAAAAGTAGTCTTATATGCCAGAATATACTGTACTTAAAAACAAATTGTTAAAAACCATCTCAATTTGGACATTACACAATAAATATACCTTGCAAAGAAAATCCTATGGTAGGGTCTCCATGAGATGGGATGGGTACAAACACATGTCATCATTATCATCATAATCTTTTTAATAGCACTCCCCTCTCCTCTAGAAGACTCAGAGCGGCTTACAACAAGGCAAATCAATACAATAACCATATAATACATTAAAGATTGAGACAATAATAAACAGAACAGGACATAATAAGAAACATAGATTACAAAACATATTAAATATAATTCAAAACATAAACCATACATTAATGGGTACTAATTATATCAAGTAATACAATTAAAACATCCTGGGTCTACAATTAGTTGATGTAAGTGAAAAAGTTCAGTTAAATTTTTAATTCCATTTTAAGTCATAAACCATTCTATAGTTTTTGCTTTGGTGTTTTTTCATATTCTGGGTTAAATTTGTATATGAATTTAAGAATAGATTAAAAAAATAAAATTATTTTCTTTTAGGGGAATTCAGTGATGGTTCCAATGAAGCAGGTGGCATCTATCAAGTTCTGGAAATACCGTACGAGGGAGATGAGATCAGTATGATGATTGTTCTTTCCAGACAGGAAGTTCCACTAGCCACACTGGAACCTCTGGTCAAAGCCCAGTTGATTGAGGAATGGGCAACTTCTGTGAAGAAGCAGAAGGTGGAGGTGTATCTACCCAGGTGAGAATGGTTTCCCAGCTTCTTGCCAGGGAAAAAGGGAAACAGGTACAATGTGGTAGATAACAGGTGGATGGAACAGGACTTCAGGGACTGAGAGAGTTTAAGAGGGAGACTGGAATGTTTTGTTTTATCTTTGATTTCTTTGGGTGTCGTTTGAACAGCTTTAATCATATCTCCTATGTAAAATGAAAGCATTAACTTCTTTGAAATCTAAAGATATACTCATGTTATTCTGGAATATTGATCTGCATAGGGATCTTATAGCACTTTGCAGACCAACTGAGAGAACAAGGTTGGTAAACTTTCATGGAGTAAATCCACTTCCTCCGATTCATGGAATGGATATTTATTTGAGACTGTTGACAAAGAAAATTAAGGGCATAGTTGTGGAAAATGTCTTGGCTGCAAGATTTGGTACAGAAACCATCCTTGATAAATAGGCTACCACATCCTTCTTTTCAATTTGCAGAGCCTGCCTAAGCTTTGGGGAGGCCTTCCATCGCAAGCTAAGAAAGCCAAATGGCAAACATAAGATTAATTTATCCTTTGAACAATATGCACTTAGGTTTTCACACACTGCAAAAAGATGACTATTGGATCTTTACTCAGTCTATTTCCCAACTGTGGAACTCCGAAAGACACTTCATTCTCAAGAATCCTCACCTTGTAACTAGACATGTCCATCCCATGGTTGTATGTTGCCAAAATTAGAATTGTAAGATTCTAGAAAGTTTTGTACTTGAGGCAACCTTATATCAAGTAGTTCCAACATAGATTCAAAATTCCCCAAAAAAGAATATGACAAGAAAAAGTGGCACGTATTTTCTGCAAGCTGTGTTTCTCCAAAAGGGAATGAGCATATCCCTTAAGAGTCATTTTCCCCTGAATACTATGTCTTTTGCAACCCTTGGGATTTATCAATTCTGCAGACATTCCCTTCTTGTGTTAGATGGAGCTGTTTTACCTACCTAAGAGTGTATGTTGATTTATTTACTTCCTTATCCTTTGTTATGTTGTATACATTATATTTGGAATAAACACAGAAAATACTTTCACAGAGAGCAGTGAACATAACTGTGGGAGACCAAGAGAATGCATTAGCTCACTAAGAGCCTTTGCCATGTTGTACTCTACACTACACCCCCAGAAAAACTGCAAATTGCCTTGGGAATATGAGGAGAATTTTTACCATTTTATGTGCAGGAAATCATTTTTTAACATCAGAAAGTGATATAAAGAGAGGCCACCTGAAAGCAAAGAAATGACACACGGGACCCACCAAAATGGCCCTGCTAGCCACACTTTGCTCATCTCTAAAGTCAAGGACAGCCAAGCAGCAATTCTCTAGACCAGGGGTCCTCAAACTTTTTAAACTGAGGGCAAGGTCACAGTCCCTCAAAGTGTTGGAGGGCCAGATTATAATTTGAGAAAAACATGAATGAATTCCTATGCACACTGCATATATCTTATTTGTAGTGCAGAACAATACAATAATTAAAATGAAGAGCAATTTTAACAAATATAAAGTTATTATTATTTCAATGGGAAGTGTTGACCTGCTTTTGGTTGATGAGCTAGGATTGTTGTTGCTGCTGTGTGCTTTCAAGTAATTTCAGACTTAGGTTGACCCTGAGTGAGGGCCAGGTAAATGACCTTGGAGGGCCGTATCCGCCCCCCGGGCCTTAGTTTGAGGACCCCTGCTCTAGACAGTAGGGCAGAGGGCCACCCTAAAAACTCCTCTAAGAGCTGGTGGAAGGAAAAGGAGGCATCATAATTTACTACAATTAAGAAAAGATACCCTTTCAGTGCCACATTGTATGCAATATCCTCACTTCCAATTGCTTCCTTGAGAAGAACATTTGAAACCTGTGAGCAACAAATGTGGAAGCAAGTACACATCTTTTATGCAGGTCCCAATGACTCCAGTGCAGAGCGAAGTGATTTGTAAGGAAAATGCCTCAGACTTGGTTACTGTTATTAGCCAGTACTTTTCTCTTTTTATGTTCTTCAGCTAAATTGTGCTCGGAAGACAGTTTTGCAAATTGGTTTCATGGTCTATTTCCCTGCTACACAAAAGTGGATTAAAAAATGTTGATCGCTTTGGCTCAGAAACAATGGTTTGAGAATGAAGCTAAATATCATTTAACAATCCTGTACCGTTTCTGCATTTTGCTATTAAGACAAGCAAACTGTAGTGTTGGTCGAATGCAGTCAGTGGAGATAGAAAATTGGAACGGATGTGATTAATTCAGCTTTCCTTTAGCTGCTCAGGCCTTATTACAAATGTAAAAGTTTTCAAAATGTTCACTTTATAATTGGATGGAATCTTTCAGGATGCTGCAAATTTAATTTTATTCCACTGCTGTTTCTCACTCTAGCGCCTACAGGCTATACATGCCTCTCCTATATTTTTACTCTCCTTTTTTGAAAAAAAAGGGCATAGCATAAAATATGTATGGAGTATTTATTTAGCACATTGATAATTTCCAGCAGATCTGCTTTCAGTCCTCTGAGAAACTCATCCTTGAAGTATATATCTAATCCCTTGAATTTAATAGGAGAATTATAGCACTGGAATACGATGCTTTGTGGTTATGCTAGCTACCTTTCTTGTTCCGATTGTAGATCTATGATGGAGATAAATGGATATTGAGTTTTATCTGTCTCAGCACTATACTTCACTCATTAATATTTATAAAGATATTCAAAAATATTTGTGAAGAATCGGGAAAAAATCTTTTCTGGTCATAAAATCCAATACCCAAGGTTCTGTCATATTTGAGCATCATACTTAACGATACCTTCAGCTGTTCGATTTTGACAGAAACAATCTCTCTTAATCTTCACTCATCACAGTTTTTCAGCTGCTTTCAAAATGTCCTATTTTCTTTACCCTTCTCCTCAGTTTGCTTCATGTGTTGCAAACTAAGGGTGCATCTACACTGTGGAATTAATCCAGTTTGACACCAATTTAGCTGCCATAACTCAATGCTTATGGAATCATAGGGGTCATAGTTTTACAAGGTTTTTCACCTTTATCCAAATACCCAAATTTCATAGCATTAACCAATGACAGTTAAAGTGGTGTCAAATTAATTCTACAGTGTAGACACACCCAAGTTCAAAGTGCTGAAATAGTTTACATCAATTACAGGCAGTCCCCAAGTTACAAACAAGATTTGTCTTAAGTTGAATTTGTTTGTAAGTCAGAACAGGTACATTTTAAAGTGTAACTCCAGCCAAATATATATTTATATATATAAGTGTTGGGTTAAACTGGTGAGCAGCTCAGTTCAGCAGCTCAGTGGGTTAAGCCGCTGAGCTGCTGAACTTGCTGACTGAACTTCCTGCTGTTAGGCCCACCTTCTGCCACCCTAGCAGTTCAAAAACACGCGAATGTGAGTAGGTAACGGTGCTCTTTGCAACCATGCTGGCCACATGATCTTGGAGATGTCTACAGACAACGGTGGCTCTTCGGCTTAGAAATGGAGATGAGCACCACCCTCTAAAGTCGAACACAACTAGACTTAATGTCAGGGGAAACCTTTACTTTACCTAAGTGTTGGGTAGCATAGAAAAGGATTAACACCCCTGTGTATTTGTTTTGCTATCTATGCCCCTGTTCAGAAGATTTCACCCTATTTTCTGTCCTGTGATAATTGGATTTTGGAACATTTGTCTTGTTGTGGAAACAAGGATTGGTGATAAAGCTTCAGTGGAGACATCTTTTCCCCATGATAACTCTTTCAGAAGTGAATTAACTTACCTTCCGAGGGGAAGATTTCTCTCACTTCCTGTTGTCTCACCCCTGTTCTTAACTATGAGTAATTTGTAAGTCAGATGTTTGTAACTCAGGGACTGCCTGTAGTTTTCATAGCAGAGAGGACTGGACACAATCTTGCTCTTTCTAATAAGTTCAGGCAAAAGCAAACATCCCTCAGATTTTGACTGGAATGCATTTCTTTAATTTTTTTCCTATAATCATTATCTTGGATACAGATATGTCTCTTATAAATGGAAAGATTACCCATGTCTAAGATTACCCTTGCTAAGTTGTTACAATCCTCCTGTTCCACAACAGCTCACAAAGCTTGATAACATTCTGTTCCCGAGGATCATTCTTAAGAGCTTTAAGAGAAAATGAAGGTGAAAGAGAAAGAGGACAATCCAGAAGAAGATCCTTTGCATGAGCACAGTTCTACTTGCTCTTCCCTGTAACCAACCCAATCTTATGTCTTTCTCTTTTCCAGAATCTATTGTTAGAAATCTTTTCTAAAGCAGTGCTTCTTAAACTTTCCACTCTGGACTTCTTTTGGCCTGATAATTTTTTACACAAGGTATATAGATATATAAAATAGATATAAAAATGAAACCTTTACTGATAACAAATCAGTATTAGCAAGGCTTGTTGAACAGGTGGATCTTCCTTTCTATGAAGTACAGCTGAAGCATCTTCTGCAGAGTCCACTATAAACACTGCACAAAAGATTCATGCAAATGTCTAAAACAGCCACTAGCATCATCAAATCATAGAATAATAGAGTTGGAAGAGACCACATGGGCCATCTAGTTCAACACCCTGCCATGCAAGAAAAAACAATCCAAGTACCTCTGACAGATGGTCATCCAGCCTCTGCTTAAAAGCTTCCAAGGAAGGAGTTTCCACCACACTCCAAGGCAGAGAGTTCCATTGCTGAACACTAGGTGATGTTCAAAAAACTTTTACTGTTGCCCAATTTTAGGACCCCAATACAGTGCATTAATATTAATTAATTAATTAATTAAAGAAACAAAGCTGCAGTCATAAAGAGGGATACACCATGCCATTAAGAAACCCTACAGTATGTTTTTTGAATCTCCCCTAAGCTCTTTGCAAAATGTAAGTCTGCTCTCAACATGCATTTCACATATATAAGAGCCAAACCTCCATCTCCATCATACCCCCAGGCTTGGTATTTTGTCTCACAATATAAAAATAGTCAAATAAACCAAATAACAGATAACATATGGATGAATTTAGTTATACACATAATTGCAGTCCCCAACTGCTATCCCAAACTTTCATATCACAGTTATTTTCTTTCAGCAAGTGATTATACCAGACTTCCAACAATATGCTTTTTAATTTGCATTTAAAATCAGCTAACATCAGAAACATGAAGACATAGCCTATAATATGCAATGGAATTGTCTCCCTCGGGATCCAATTTAAAGCTTGAAGAATTGGAGAAATTTTAACTCACACCCCAACTTCATTTCTGAGAATACAACAAATTCCTTTTCAAATTAAAGGTTATACACCCAAAGTTAAGATGACATAAATGCAAATAACACAATTATTCAAGATAATCAAGAAGTGTAGAAGGTCACCGCTGTGTAACTGTGTAAAAGAAGAGTCTTATGGGCATGTATACCTGATAGCACATCTCTGTTTTGACTCCCAGTCACTGGCAAGAGTCAACATGTCAACCAGGAAATTGAAGGTGACAGTCCGAAGATTTTCTATTTGTATCAAATTAATTTCAAATATATCGTTTTCACCTATGTAATTTGGAGCCCCCAGTGGTGCAGTGGGTTAAACCCCTGTGCCAGCAAGACTGAAGACTGACAGGTTGCAGGTTCAAATCCAGGGAGAGTGTGGATGAGCTCCCTCTATCAGCTCCAGCTCCTCATGTGGGGACATGAGAAAAGCCTCCCACAAGGATGATAACACATCACAAACATCCAGGCGTCCCCTGAGATGCACAGTTTGACCCAAGGATATGGTTTTCCACACTGAATATTCTTGTATGAAATTGACCACTAAAGCAACCCATACCAGAACAAATGCCTGAGGAAACTTTGCACATTGGAGCATCACAGTGTTTTAAAGGCTCAGGAGGAAATCTGATGCCCTTAAATATATATATTTTGGTCACTAACCAGCATTCAAACAAATGGTAAAAAAAAGTTTAGGCATTATAATATAATTTTTGAAACTTTTGTAATATTCTGTATTATTTTGATGTGTTTTGAACTTGACTAAGCCATTGGATATTTGCCAGTTTGTATGTAAACTGCCCTGAGTCCCCTCAGGGAGAGGGGTTGTTGTTTGTTGTTCATTTGCTCAGTCATTTCCGACTCTTCATGACCTCATGGACCAGCCCACGCCAAAGCTCCAGGGAGAGGGAACGGTCTATAAATAAATTATTATTATTATTATTATTATTATTATTATTATTATTGCTGCACAAAAACAAACAATTTTGGCTTTCATTTCAGAAGACTGTTCTGCCAAAAGATAATCAATGTAAAATTTTAAGAGTGATCTGTAGACTTTAATACTACATTTCATTGATTATAAGATGCCATCAATTGTAAGATATATACTAATTTTAGTAACATCAACAGAAAAGTTTTAGATATAGAATCATAGAGCTGGAAGAGACTATAAGGGGCATCCAGTCCAATCCCTGCCATATATATATAAAAAAAGCACCTGCAATTCTAAGATGCATCCCATTATATGGATGGGAGTGTGTGCCTTAGCATTGAAGAAATACAGTATTCTTTCACATTCAAGAATCTAAACATCTTTATTTCAATTTCCATTCCAAGCCATCCGCAATAAAAGCTGTGCTATAAACCTGGCTTGTTGATATTGTGTACCTTTGAGTTGTAATAGACTTGTTGTGACTATATCTTGGCAAGATTTGCTCAGAGGAGGGTTGCCTTGACCTTCTTCTGAGAATCTGATTTTCCCAAGGTGATCCAGTGGGCTTCCATGGTGACTGGCGATTCAGACCCTGAAATCTGCTGAAAAGGTAGAATAGCAGAAGGTTCATCTGTACAGTTGGAAGGTATGTTCCTTCCCAGCTGTTCTTGGCAAACTTGTAGGAAATCTAGGCAATGACATGAAATACATGGCACTTGATCTATTTGAACATTTATAAAGCATTTTTCTAGACCAAATCAGCTTCAGGCAGTAAAGAAAATATAAGCATACAACTACACTGTAGTATTATGATGAAACTTTAATATTATAAATGTACAAAGAGCTCAATAGTTAAAATATAATTCAACGAGTATAAAAGCCATTTACACAGCCATGGCAATAAAATATCAATAAAGCAGCAGCATGAACCAATAAAGCACATCAGTTAAAAGCCATTTGAAACAGGTGGGTTTTCAAAGCCTGTTTAAACATTGCAGCAGAGAGGGCCAAGCACATCTCCCTGGGGAGAGAGTTCCATATGGCAGGAGAACATCTCCCCGAAATGTAGCCCAGTTAATGTCATTGGGCATTTCGGTTTTTTAAAACATAGAGCATCTTGTTGTCATAAAAAAGCTTGTTTGATTTGATTGAGAGTTTTAAAGCCTATTCAAATGTACCTTAAGGGGACAAGGCAGGTAAACACCAGGTTTCAACAGCAGACCCATAATTCACATTCAAAACATGATCCGTGTGCCCAGTTCAGTATCTGCTACCTCCTAAAATTGAAGGTCCTTTCACACCACACAATTATAGACTGTGATTTCACTTTAATGACCATGTCAACATCCTATGAGCTTTGCAGTCTAGGAGACACACAGAGAATTGTCACCAAAGTCTAAAGACCAAGATTTACTGGGATGCAACCATGGCAGTTACAGCAAAATCATAATGATGTAATTGTGTTGTAATTCTCAAAACAGAATCTCTTTTGGATTCTACTTTTAGAAAGAGTGCTTGGTAAACGTAAAGCCTGGGAATGTTGATTTTTGGATTACAGCTTCTAGAATGACCATACTAGCTGGAGGGTTCTGGGAGTAATAGTCGGACAGGTACTTCGTCTGGCAAGTGCTTTGAGCATATTTTCCCTTGTGACATGGAATTGGACTGGATGGCTCTTATGTTCTATTTCAACACTATGATTTTAGAATTCTAAGTATTTTTTTTCTAAACTTTGGCTGGACCAGCTGAAATCTATATTGGCTATCCAGATTTCTGAAGATCCTCATGAATCTGTCCAGCTTATGTACTATATTCCACAATGACTCTTAGTATGCCCAACACCCTTCTTACTTAACACTGTTGAAATTCTAATAAAACCCTATTAGTTTTTACAGTAGTGCTGCTTTTTCTGTCAATATACCCCCGTGACCTTTTCAAATCTGGCTCTGCTTACCCTTTTCTCATCATTAATTTTCATATAGACATGTTAGTTGCAGGAATCCAGCTTGCCAGGAATTTTCCTTTTTATTTTTAGTTGGAATGGAAGAAATCCCCATTTCATTTACTCCTGAGAAACATTTTCATGGATTGGATTCTGTGTTTGTACTTCTGCATACAGCAGACTTTAACAAAAAAATTATTATATATATGTTTTAATAGTTTTTGTATGGATTTTATAATGTTAGGTTGTTGTAGGTTTTTTGGGCTGTATGGCCATGTTCTAGAAGCATTATCTATAGGAGAGAATGCTTCTAGAACATGGCCATACAGCCCGAATAACCTACAACAATCCAGTGATTCTGGCCATGAAAACCTTTGACAACACATTTTATAATGCTGTTTTAAATGTTTTAATTTTATATTGTGGATTGTTGAGGCATCAAATTGCTGCCAACTTGTAAGCCTCCTTGAGTCATCTTTGGGCTGAGAAAGGCAAGATAGAAATATCGTAAATAAATAAATAAATTATAGCTTCAAAGATAATATCTGTAGTGCACAAGAGCACAGAAGCCAGGATTGTTGCAGCAGTTTGCCTTTTTTATAGCCTATTGAGCACTTTTCCTTCTCCCCCCATCATGTTGAGTGCAAGCCATTTCTGAACTCTGAACTCAGGGCCCATCTGCATTGGCCATATGAGTCGATTTGGAGCTGAATGGACACTGCAGTGCCGAAGCAATGCATAGGGTCCATTCACCAGAACATAACCTTGTTCTACATTTTAAAAAAATCGTGGAATTTTCCAGAGCTTCCCTGAAGCCTGGCTGTAGTTTGGGCTAGTGTAAACAGCTGAGTTGCTTCCTATTCTGGAAATGACTGGAGATATTTACACCACCATCCAGCTTTCCTTGGCCTCAAGTAGTGCAGAGACTGGGGATCGCACCTACATTGCCCTGTCATTCTGGGCTTTGTGGTACTCACTGAGCAGGAAAATAGTGCTGGTCACTACTTGATTCCTGGAGTAACACTAACTGGAACGATAAGGTGATCCGTGAAGGAAGGAAAAGGAAGCCATTTTTCCTTTTCCCCTCTCCTCTGTCCTGGAACTTCATCATTACAGGTGCCAAAAGGTGATCAGCATCATTTTCATGTCCAGTAGTCACCACAAAGGCAAGAACAATGAGGGCAAGGTAAGCCTGGTGGTCCAGTGACAACCAACCAGTTCCAGTGCATCTGAGCCATATAGCCACCATCCAGTTGCCGGGTCAGCTCAAGGGTGTGCAGTGGGGACGCTCACCAGCCCCCAAGCCAACTCAGTGGCTGATTATGTGGACCATGGCAATGCTAACCCAGAATACCTCACTCCAAATCAGCATTGCTGTTTGTTGCATGTGTACGGCTACTGAAATAAGCTAAGCTTAAGGGGGAAATGAGAAGAGGCGGGAGGAACCCATGCAAAGAAATATTGCCCTCTTGATCTTTTGGTTGGCATAAATAAATTAGATCACATGTGAATAGGTGCTAAAGCATATGTCATTTTCCCCCAGCTTCGAGAAACAAGTTACCATTGTTCAAAAATAAAGGTGGGCAACTGGATCTCTCACAATTGACTATATTATCTAGATGGCAGCCCTAGTCCAACTCCATCTTGTAATCGCACATTGCCCACCGTTGGGCAATAACTGATCATATATGGCCAGATATGGCGCTTGCAGATACCATTATGTCATATATTTGGCTCAAGAACAAGAAGTCTCATTGGGTAATAAAATGTTTGTATTACCAAAAAGCCAATGTGGCATAGTGATTTGAGTGTTGGACTAGGGCTCAGGGGGAATAGGGTTCAATTCACATGCTTTTAGCCATGAAAGAAGGCAAATTAAGAATCCTTGCCAAGAAAATATAATACAGTTGTCATAAGTTAGAGTTGGAGGTTCTAGCAGGGGAGCGCAGCTATCGTAAACCCGGGACTGAAGACTGGAGACCTTGGTACACTCCTTCTATACCTGGGACGTCGTCCTCTTCCACCGAGCGCGCAGCTTCGGGAGGGATGCACATGGAGTGGTGAGGGAGGAAGGGGACGCCCGCCTAGCCAGCCAGATCAGCCGAATCAAACCTGGCGATCAATGGAGTGACAGATGTTGCAGCCAGATCGCCCTCACATCCTTGTTTTTTACTCGTGTTCTATTTTGAAATGGTCATATGGCTGATCAAATAAATAAAATATTATTATTATTATAAGTTAGAGTTGAACTGAAGGTATATAACAACAACCTGGTAGTCCCTTGTTTCACATTGATGTTTTTGGGTTCATCAGCTGAGAAAGTCTAAAACCCTTTCTGCACTGAACCTGTTGCCACTTCAAGCACAATGGATCAGCAGCTAGCCAAGCCTGGTTTGGGGCAGAGTACTGACCTGGATAACCAACTAACCAATTCCAGTTGCCTGGTTCTCCTTTGAGGTTGAAAAACGTAGGTTTCCAGTGTCTTCCAGTTTTCAAGAACCATTTGGTTTATCCATTGGTTAGTACTTCTATTCATCAAGTGCTTTGTGATGGGATTAAGTAGTTCTGAAAAATAACTTTTTAACACAAAGCAGTTTGGTAACATTTCAAGTAAAAATAGGGTTTGTTTGTTTTTTGACAAAACAACTTATTTGCATGCCTGCTTGCTAGACATGTTCATCATAGTTTTGTTGTAGAGGGTTTTTTTTTGGGGGGGGGGGTATTACTTTTTAGAGCTCATTCTTAGCCACTCTTTAAAACTTGCTGCATTTTTGCTTGCTTTGTAGATGGAAATATTTTCTTTCTCTATCTCCAAATTTGCTTTCTAAAGCTTTGAGAGTGACACAGTTGCATAATTAGTCTTCAAATATTACTGCAAATAAGCTATTGATGAATGTCAACTCAATAATTGCAATTTCTTGCCTTCGTTTGCTCTCCCCCCTCCCCCCACTTTTTAAGTGTTTATCCCCATAAGGAGTAACCCAACACCCTCCAGGCTTCTTACGTGTTAATTCAATTTCTTTGTCTGATTCCTTAGCGACAGTGTGCAAAATATGCTTCCTTTTGTTGAGAAAAGAATGCTAGAAGTCTCATCCTCCTTTTATGTGTGTGTTTTCTAGGTTCACAATAGAACAGGAAATTGATCTGAAAGATGTTTTGAAAGGCCTTGGAATAACTGAAGTATTTAGCCGAAGTGCTGATCTCACTGCTATGTCTGGTAAGAAGGGTATATTTTAGTGTGTTTTAAATTTGGCCAGTAAACTTTAAAGTTTTAAACTTGGTTAGTAAGGATTATAAATGCTTTAATGAAATTAATATATTCAACTATTTTTTTTTATTCAATAAGAGTAAGTACAATTGTTAGATGTAACATCCTGCACTGGCAGAGAATTGCTCTAGATGGCCCTTTGAATCTCTTCCATCTTTGATATCCTTTGTGACTCACAGTGAAATACAAATTGAACATCCCTTATCTGAATTGCTTTAGATCAGATGTGTTCTGAATTTTGGATTTTATCAGATTTTGGAATACCTGAGATGTTTTGGAGATGGGATCCAAATCTAAACAACAATTCATTTCTGTTTCATATATATCTTATACTCATAACTTGAAGGTATTATTCGACACAATATTTTAAATATTTTTGTGCATGAAATCAAGTATGCCTACATTGAACTTTCAGAAAGCAGAGGTGTCACTATCTAAGCCACCCATGTGGACAATTTTAGATTTTGGAGGATTTCGCATTTAGGAATTCTGGATAAGGGATGCTGAACCTCTTTAGGGTTTACCAGAGGAGCCTCCAGTGGTGCAGTGGGTTAAACCCTTGTGCCGGCAGGACTGAAGACCAACAGGTTACAGGTTCGAATGCGGGGAGAGCGTGGATGACCTACCTCTATCAGCTCATCCATGGGGACATGAGAGAAGCCTCCCACAAGGATGGTAAAACAGAAAAACATCCGGGTATCCCTTCAGCAATGTCCCTGCAGACGGCCAGTTCTCTCACACCAGAAGCAACTTGCAGTTTCTCAAGTTGCTCCTGACATGAAAAAAACCAGAATGAAAACTGGAGGGCCCTATACCATTAATGGTTGCATGTGGTTCGTTGATTATTATGTCACTGGGCAATATTGAGCTTCCTTTATACGAGGTACATTGAGAGGTAATTCTGTTTGTATTTACAGGAATTGAAATGCCCTCTCATGTGCCTCATGGGTATTGCCTTGTGGAAGAATTCAATAGTAGTTTTCAGGCAGTCTGAAACTGCCATTGAAGATAGAATTCAACGTGACTATGCACACATGGAATAGCAATTTATCTTGGCATAGTGAAATGGAGATATATCCACTATTGATGTTATGTACCCTATGGGTTCAAACTTGTTTTCACAGTGAGGAGATAGATTTATGAGAATGAGTAACCATGACAGAATGATTGGGAGGTGTCATCATGGAAGTGTCACAATATTCCCTTACCCTAGGAAAAATTTCATGATGCAGCCAAAATGAAACAAATTCTGCTTGTTTATTTGCTACACCTATTATTTTATACCGGTTTTCTGTCCCAAAGCTGTTCAAAGCATCATAGAAATTTCCAAGGGAGGGGGGTCACCATGGTAGATTATAGCAGCAAAGTCAAAGCAGAATTTCAAGGCACCTTAAGGACAAACAAGTTTTATTAGCTGTAAATTTCAGTGGAGTGCAGCCCACTTGCATTTGATGTATTCATCAGGCACATAAAACATGCTTCCTTAACTACTTCTTTCTAAACGACCATATCAGTTAGTCGAAAAGAAATGCATCCTCAAAAGCATCACTGTGCTAAGAAATAATGTATTTTAATTATCATAAAATGGGCTTGACAGTTATTCCTTAATGATAACAGAATCCCCCAACACTCCCCGAAGTTTCATCCAGAACCTGCTAACAAGAGCTCTCAAGATCAATGGGCCCCCTCTGCCCTGCCTAGACTTTTAACAAGATATCAATCTTGTGCCTCGCTCTATTAAAACCTCTGGTTCCTATCTCCAATTAAGTCTGGCTGCAATACTTATTAAGTGTTCCCATTTATGTATTTGCTCCCCTCCCTGCCCTTTGTCCTCTGTACTTCTCTCCTGATGTTTGATGCCAATTTGGGTGGCTCAAGTTAGCAATAAGCACATTCTGGGGAGTTGGCTTATAGCCCACACAGCCGCCAGGCAAAAATTGCAAGGTCAGCTCCATGCTGAGAAGGAGGCCAGGCTGCAAGGAAGAGTGATGGGGCTCTGTTTCCCTGTTTGTACATTCCAGAGCTAGCCATCTTATACAGGCTTCCTCACCTGTTCTCTGAAAGTCATTCCCCTTCTAAGAGTTTCAGAACCCGGTTGTCTTTTCAGTTAATTGGTAAAACATGACACCTTTCCAATCTGAAAAAAAAATGTGATAAATATTTTAAAACTGCATTGTGTACCTATTAATGAAATGGGGAGCTTTAACGTTGTGCACTCCCACCCTCAATCCCTTTGATAAGTAAAATGAAATCTGTGTACTAAGGTTTATCTGACCATAGATAAATATAAATAAGGGGGGAGGAAGTAGAGTAAATTCTGCAACTCTAACCCAGAACTTGAAGAAGTTACTTTACTTTAACTCTGTAATACATAGCTCAAATCTAATTTACAGCTTAGAAAAAATACTTTTTTCACAGCTCTCAGAACCCCAAACAAAATAGGTAGTGATCCTATTTAATGCTGGCATAGCACAATCTGGCAGTAGCCTAGGAGGGCAACAGCTGCCAACTGAATATGATGGAGCTCAGTAAAATACACATAGCTAATCAATATCTGTGGCGAGGAGGGCAGAATATTTTACCTCCACCTGGCTAGCATGGCACAGCCATTGGGCTTAGGTCCAGGGGTATGTCAATATGGACCAAAAAAGTCGTGCTCCTCTCTTACCTGCCTTGATTCTGACACACAATAAATAAATGATCCCTTTAGCAGGGAAAGCACTTCTATCAGGCTTTAGTGCAAAAGAACAAAACTCACTTCTTGCTCCACAGTTTCTAGGAAAATCCAGTCTGCTGATAAGCTTACAATTTAGATTGGGTTGGTGGTACAGGTTGAAGGGTGGCACACATTGTTCTTTCCTTCACTACTTACCAATGCAAAAATAAAGAAGAAAGCCATTGCCTTCCCTTTTCTTTATTTCTGTGCTGCTTCCTTGCCAGCCAAGCAGCTTCCTGGCAGAGCCCTGCTAGGAAAGATGCTTGCTCACAATGAGGTGCCCAACCAATATGAAGGGATCGATTGAGCTACCCATTTGCAGTAAATAGCATAGCTGGATTACTTATTCTGATATCCAAGAAAGAGACATCCCCAATAGGGCTCTGCTCGAAAGTGGTTGGGAAGGCAGCCACAGGCAAGTTGTATCAGAGAAGGAAGTGAAATAAAAACTGTGCTGATTTGAATTTGTGTTTGAATTTCCCTGTGGTTCATTAAAGGTAGATGTAGCGCAAATGGGATGAATCCGGGTCTGAATCATCTGAATTACTACTGAGTTATTTTGTTGGCATAGACAAAGCCCTGACTGACCATGTCTCCCCATCTGAACCTGACATCTTAGGAGATATCCTTATCTCAGTTCCACCACCTTTACAATCATGACTGATGAGGAGATGAGACAGGGACTTCTTGGTGGCTGCCTCTGGGTTCTGGAACTCCTTTCCTATTAATCCTTTCATCTGGGAAAGTCTTTCTAATTTTGACAGCCTTTTGAGAATTGAAGATTTATAAAGCAAATACTTTTGGGAGGGTGTTGTTTTGTTTTTAGTGTTTTGTGTTTTTTAACTATGTGTGAAATTGCTTTTTAAATACCAGAAGTTTAACTGCTTTGGATCATGTGATTTTAATATTTATACTAGGATGTTTTTAATACTTTTTCTTAGTGTTTACATGTAGTATATTCCTGTTTAATTATTGTAATGATTTTAATTTATAGTTTTATGCCAGTGTTTAGTTATCATGATTTTATTTTATCATCTGTATGGTGGCATTGAATTCTTTCCATTAGTGTGTTTTAAACTGCCTTGATTCCCCCCAGGAATGAGAAAGGTGGTATATAAATAGACTAAATAAATGCATAAATAAATTCAATTCAATTTTAATGTTGATCTCTGTAACTGAATTTCTAAAAGTCAGCTGCCTTGAGCTTCCAATTTTGGAGACGGTTTTGTAGAGTAAAAGCAACAGCACAAAGAGGTAATTGGTATGGCATCTGAAAAAGTGCTCACGCTGGTGTTAAGTCACCAAGGCTGTTCTGTCAATTGGGTGTTTATAGTTTAAAACAGTAACAAAAGCTCTATTCCCTAGGTAACCAGTGATCCTTTTTATGGAAACAAGAACTCTCAACACTATGTTTTCAAAATCCAGATTATCCAAATTATTTTTGAATGATAGACTTTAAAGTGTTTATTGATGGACTTTAATGCATATTGGGTTTATATGCTCTTTCAACTGATGTTATGTATTGTGCTATTTGTTGTTGTTTCCTGTCTTGAACCTTATGGAGTGATCATTAAGAAATAAATAGAATGGTGATTATGATTGTCAGTGTGAGGGATCATAATTGGGATATGGGATAGAGGAGGTGAAATTCTTTCTTTTTAACATTTTATACCTGGCCAACTCTAATGTTGAGGCTGTTTGTGCAGGAAGGGAAAGATAGCTTTTATGTCAAAGAAGACATTAGTAGTAATGTCCCCATTATGACCCTGATCATCATCTTACACATAGCCAACCTATAGCTACTACTTAAATTCATAGATTTTCAGATAACACAAAATGTGTGTCTCTACAACGTACACATTCATTGGAAGTGTACATTCAGAGTCATCTGCATTTTAGCCCCACTGGCTGGCCACTGCATTTTTGCTTGCTTTTAGATAGTGTGGACACAATGCTGTAGCCCAGAGATTTGCACTGTCGTTGTATCTTCAAGCCATTCTCGTCATTTTGACCAACCGAAAGTGAAAAGATGTCAGTTCCACTCACCTTTCATACCATTGTGGGTGGAGATTTCACTGTTTTTGGGGTGAGAAGACCCTTTGAATAAGGCATTCAAAGTTATTTTAAAAACATGTTTGAAATCATTTTTATTGAAAAAAAAATGGAAGAGGCATTAGTGTGGATTTCAAGGACCACAATGAAACTCCCCCAAAGACTATGTATCTCATGGGCTTTCCCCTGCCTCAACTTTTTCCTTGACTATACTCCTTATATGTCTTTAAACTCCATTGAAGTTTTGAGGCAGTATAGTGATGGTTTGGAAACAGAGAACACCTTGGCCATACTTTTAGATGAGCAACAGTCAGAAGATGCATTTGAAGAGTGAAGTCCTAATGATTATTGTGGGTGTCTCAGTAGCTTTTATCATACTGAGTCAGAGTAAAAATGATTTTATTTCCCTATTGCACAACATCAATTACATAACTTTCAATTAATGCGATTTGTCTGCCAGAGTAAGTCAATAACCTAAACTGCTACTAGAATGGAGTTAAGATACAAACTTAAGTATAGTAAATCTTACTTTGTGCAGACAATTCATAATTCTTATACGGTCTCTTTGGTTATATAATTTCTCATTAGATCAAGTGTAGGCAAAGTACCATCCATAGATCACTTGTATTTATTTGTTTATTATTTATTTACAGTATTTATATTCCGGCCATGTCACCCCACAGAGGACGCAGGGCAGATTACAATACACATATACATAGCAAACATTCAATGCCATTATACATACAACATCTATAGACAGATACAGAGGCAATTTAACATTCGGCTGTCTGGCTTCATGAGGGTATGCTCGATTCCGGCCACAGGGGAGCTGCCGCTTCACCATGTGACACTGAGTCCTTGATGGAGTACTTCCTCATTCTTCCACGTGCTGGAGGTTTTGTGGTGTCATAAATTAGTTAAATTAGCCTCCTCGCATAAAGCGGTACCTACATTTCCTATTTGGCAGATGCAACTGTTTTTTGGGCTGCATAGATCAACAGCAAGCTAGACTATTAATGGGGAGCTCACTCAGACCCAGGCTGGCCTTGAACTCATGACCTCTTGGTCAGTAGTGATTTAATGCAGCTGGAACTAACTATCTGCACCACTTGTAGTTCCTGGGACTGTTTTTGTGTTTCCAGAGCCCTCAAAGGATCCCAAGACAATTTCAGATTTTTTTTTGCTGCAAATTGTCCTGTAACTGGTGTTGAGCAATTTCCACCATGTTTAGGAGCCCCACTGGAGCAATATATGCCTAGAAGATGCCCCTTTTTATATATACAGGAGGTAAATAGGAAGTGAAATTTACTACTTTTTTAAAATTATGTCTCCTGGGCTAATAATGGCACAAAAAGCCCCCAAAATGCAACCCCATTGTACGTAGAGGTGTGTATGCCCTCCCCAAGTCTTTGGGAGGGTGCTAATACAACCCATTTCTTTTCATACTTGCCCACCCCTGAATTAATTAAATTGGGAACAGGGAATAAGGCATAAGGATTGGTGCCCAAATAAGTGTAGTACAATCCAATTTGAATGTTGCAATTCTTGCAGGTTATAGGGAAGCACACACGAGTCCATGGATCCATCTAACATGTTGTCTGCCCTCTGTAAAAAGTCTTGTACTCCAATAATTGATAATCATAGGGCTACATAAATTTCTAACGTTATGGCTGTTGGCCTATATACTCAGCCTAATAGCTGTTTGTTTCTCATTTCTCTAACAAATTTACATAGTTTGCTTATTACTGTGCCACTTGGTTGTTACTCCCAGTGGCAAAAGGTCCAACAGATATATTTTTGTTTTTAAATTAGTTGCATGCTCTATTTAATCCACTGCTGTGCAATTCTAGCAAAAGAGAGTGAGCAAGATATTTATGAACATTTTTCCCCAATCTGCTCACAATTTTGTATACATTTGTTTACATTTTCTCACAGATGATGTGAATTCAAACCCAGGTCCCCTGGAATGCTAAGCCACATGGCTGTCAAGTGAACTTTTGTATTGTTCTGTCCTGTAGACTGGAAAAACCAAATGTACTTAACCATAGTTTTTTATTATCTAGTCAACCATTCTCATGCTTTCAACATCTTTATTAATGACTTAGATGAAGGGCTAGAAGGCATGATCATCAAGTTTGCAGACGACACCAAATTGGGAGGGATGGCCAATAGTCCAGAGGACAGGAGCAGAATTCAAAACGATCTTGACAGATTAGAGAGATGGGCCAAAACTAACAAAATGAAGTTCAACAGTGACAAATGCAAGATACTCCACTTTGGCAGAAAAAATGAAATGCAAAGATATAGAATGGGTGACGCCTGGCTCGAGAGCAGTACGTGTGAAAAAGATCTTGGAGTCCTCGTGGACAACAAGTTAAACATGAGCCAACAATGTGATGTGGCGGCAAAAAAAGCCAATGGGATTTTGGCCTGCATCAATAGGAGCAAAGTGTCTAGATCTAAGGAAGTAATGCTACCCCTCTATTCTGCTTTGGTTAGACCACATCTGGAATATTGTGTCCAATTCTGGGCACCACAATTCAAGAGAGATATTGACAAGCTGGAATGTGTCCAGAGGAGGGCGACTAAAATGATCAAGGGTCTGGAGAACAAGCCCTATGAGGAGCGGCTTAGGGAACTGGGCATGTTTAGCCTGAAGAAGAGAAGGCTGAGAGGAGATATGATAGCCATGTATAAATATGTGAGAGGAAGCCACAGCGTTCCTCTCTGGAGACTAGGACACGGAACAATGGCTTCAAACTACAAGAGAGGATATTCCATCTGAACATTAGGAAGAACTTCCTGACTGTGAGAGCCGTTCAGCAGTGGAACTCTCTGCCCTGGAGTGTGGTGGAGGCTCCTTCTTTGGAAGCTTTTAAGCAGAGGCTGGATGGCCATTTGTCAGGGGTGATTTGAATGCAATATTCCTGCTTCTTGGCAGGGGGTTGGACTGGATGGCCCATGAGGTCTCTTCCAACTCTTTGATTCTATGATTCTATGATTCTATGCTAAGCAGATTGTCATTCCTGGAGCTTCCTATTGTTTAGGATGATTGGTTAGTTTTATTCAAGGTGATCTCCTGATAGTAGGGGTTCTCTCTGTTTGTTTGTTTAAATTGGCTGCCCAGATGGGCATCAAATTAAAAGGCAATTCCTCTTCATCTAAATGTCATAAGGAGAGGATCAGTAAGGCTTAGCTGGAACTGCTCAATTTGCTCTCTGAGTGACGTGCCATGGCCAGTGGCTTCCATTTAAGTGGAGTGGTGAATCTTAATCCCAAGGAGGATAGCACCTTTAAAATTCAGACTAAAACCCAGAGCGGAATCACTTCCACACTGAAATGGAAGCAACCCATGAAAGCATGGATCAACAGTAGGCTGGAAGACTACATCTCCTCTAAGATCTGAAACAATTCAGCTAAGAAGTGAGGAGCTTTTACTTCCAGGCTTCACAAACCCAGGAGCAAAGAAAGACAAACTGTTAACCTCTTAGCAGCCTAGCAAACTTTTTTTGCAGGTGGATAACTTTTGATTTGCTTGGAAATACAGTGTTTTAATGGACAACACTGGTCTGTTTTTAGGATGACGATTTGAACTGGCAAACTGTTTTAATGCAATATATATTTATAACTGTCTTAATTTATACTAACTGTATTTTATGCTATGTTTTATTTTGTGTTAGCATTGAATAGTGCCTGTTGGTAGCTGTCCTGAGTCCCTCTTCGGAGGTTGAGATGGACATGATATAAATGTTCCAAACAAACAAATAAATAAATACATTTTTATTTGAATTATAAACTTCTACTTCTAGTGATTTCTTATTTGAAGTAAACACAGTGGTGCCATGTTTAGAACTTACTGGCACAAATAAAAAGAGGAAGCATGTAAACTTAGTGAAGAACTCCATACCTTAATCTTCAGTTCTTCTACTATCCTATAGAAAAATGCATCTTATCTTGAGTATGGGTGGATTTTATTGCACTTTCTTCTGTAAGACTATAAGTACTACAGAAAATACAAGGATTTATATGTGTATGTTTGACTACCAGATCTTCAACAAATTTCAGTAATTTAGGGTGGACTCTCAGTTACATCTCAATTTTAAAGCGCAGGTACTGAGTTTTGAAAGTCACATTTCAGCATGCAACTTGTTTTGTAGTAAGACTGAATGTTGTGACAAGATTCAATGGCAGCTTTTGGTGTCCCTGCACTTGAATTAGACATGAGTACACTCTTTAGTACAACGTCTAAGGATTAATCATTTTATAAACTGAACATTTATCCCAAGTTGCACACTGGGATAAATGCTGCTCCCTTCAATCTCTTTAGTAAAGAGAGTCATTCCTTCCATGTCTGCCGTGATGTGTGCAGAACTGGATCCTCTATTAAAGTGCATGCAGCAGCCCACGTGAGCAAGGAAGAATGTTGTGCCCATTTAAATCTCCATATTCTCATAAAGACCCTGAATTTGGGTATTTAAACCCAGCTTCTGTATGTTTATGAAGTCAGTGGCAATGAATTTTGATAACGTCTACACAAACTGAAAGGAACTCTATATATGAATTAATTTATGCTTTAAGTAAATGGAAACTATTCAGTGCAACATTGCTATGGCCAATTTGTCACCTGGTGGTTGTTATTCTCCATATTTGACTAATCTGGCTCTTGAATAACATAGTCTACCTCCAGGACCCTTTTAAAGACTTGCCAGCCTGATAGAAGGTGTTAGGTTTACTTCCACACCACAATACGGTAGCAGAAGGACAACTCTGCACACATCAAGGAAGATATCTTGTATCCAAAAATTGGCAACATGTGGCTTTCCAGATGCTGATGGACTGCTGTTCTTACCATTCCTCCCCATTGGTTCATAGGGATTTGAGTTCAGACATGTCTGGAGGACAACAAAATATCCAGTTCTCCTTTTAACATTGCAACTTGTCTGTAGGAACTGCTCTTCTCTGGCTTCAACCCAAAGATATGACATTCAAAGGCCTGTGACTCTGTGAATGTGGTCAGTCAAGCAAATCCCTTAATGTCCTGATCCCACCAGGCAGCATTTCATGTTAAGGATGAATAGTCTGGCTTGTGAGCTTTACAGGCTTTCAAATGTTACTGCAGTATACTGTTTGAGACAAATCTACAGAAAGCCATCTTTCACAACACAGCTCTTAGGTCCAAATCGGACTTGACATTTGTCACAAGCTGTGCCCTTGTGGACCTGTTTTGCTTTAGTCTGGGAAGGAATTGAGCTGGGTCAGGGCAATGGGACAGTGGATATCTTGCACCTGCTGCTCATATTTACAAGAAGAAAGGTGACATGTAGCCAACATGACATGACCTTTCTGGTCAATAGCCTCTTAATGTGTTTTTAAAGATGCCAATACCAGTATTTCTCCTACAGCTTTTGCCTGCAAATGTAGGTACAGACACAAAATGTTAGGTATTTCAGAACTTAGAAAAGTTTCTTTTTTTCACTTCAGTGACCAGGACCCTCCATCCAACAGGGGCATTGATTATATAGCTTGGCCTGTGCTACTATCATAGATGACTTGCCATACAGAAAGCATTACTTTTGTGGCCTTCAAGTATTACCTACTCCAATGTCCAATTCTCCCTTCATTAGGAAAATAAAAAACCAAAAGTGCAGCATATAAATATTATTTTGTTGTCATTATCATCTTTATTTATACCCCACCTTTTTAGTAGAACTAGTCCTAAGACAGCTTTGTTACTGTTGCATACCTTCACGTCATTTTTGACCCTAAGGGAACTATCACAAGGTTTTCCTGACAAGATTTGTTCAGAAGACATTTTGCCATTGCCTTCCTTTGAAGTTGAAAAATTGAGTTTACCAAAGGTCACCCAGCAAGTTTTCCAAATAGGAATTTGAACCCTGTTGTCCAAAGCTGTATTCCAGTACTCACACAACTACGTCATGCTGGCTTTCCTAAGACAGCTTACAGATTGCAGCCAAAACTAGTAATACAAAAGATAAGAAGAACAGTCAATAACAGTGTTTTAAAACCCTAGTTTGGAACAGCTTTAACTCATATTTAAAACATAATGAAAATATAGACACAGTGCATCCCACTAAATTCAGTCTGATGCAGCAAGTTAAAAACCAAAAGCCTGCCTAAATGGAAAGGTCTTTTGTCTGCCAGGAGAAGGACTGCAGGGAAGAGTAAAATGAACATCCACTGGGAATCACACAACCTAGATATAGCTTTTAAATTCATACCACACAGATATTAGAAATTGTATAATTAAGCTAACAGTTTAATTGAAAACAGCTATAAACAAAACCATTAAAATTGCAAATAACCTGTACACCACATTCTGAAAGGCTTCAGCAGTCAGCCATCAAAGCCGTGCCAAAATAAAAGGCTTGCCTATGAAAGGAGACTAGAGAGAATACCAGTCTGGCTTTGTTAGAAAGGACGTTCCAGTGCTTGTGAGCAACCAACAAGAAAAACTTCTCCAAATGTACTCTTCAAATGTACTTGTGAGAATGATGGAACAGAGAAGGTGGTCCACCATCCTGACAAGCTATATGGGAGAATAATTCAGATAACGTGGGACTATGGCTGCAACTCCCAAAATCTCCCAACCATCAGTGGCCATGCTGACAGTGGGATTCCGGAAGATGTACTTTTGGAAAGTAACTTTTACATATTTGGAGCCATCTATGAGTTTGATACAACAGTGCAGCAAAGAGCAAGGCAGCAACTTCTTCTACTGGAAAATGCCCTGCTGACACAAAGCGGGAGCGAGTCAAAAAATCAGCTACCTGGTGCCTTAAAATGAGACTCAAATGTTTGGAAGCACCACCAAGAAAGGTTGTGGCCTTAGTAGACTCTTTATACTGGGGAGCAATCCCTTAAGCCTGGCTATTGCCAGAAGCAGAGTGTAGAGTTTGGCTGATCTGTTTCTTGATCCAGCCAAACAGTTTTCTTGCTCTCACTTCTTAACACACTTTATTTAGCTTTTGCAATGTGCTGATGAAGCAAGTCCTGGGACTGGGCTATAAAGCACACAAAAAACAGCAGATGCCATGAATTAGCTTTACATTTCATCCACAAGATGAATGTTTTGTGGAAGAGTTATACTTTGTCCCTTTTTAACAGTACCCAAACCAAGAGAGAACCTGAAACCACAGATCCATTGTTTTTTTTTCTTGAGCAAGCTAACTCCTCTACCATTAAAAGATTATGTTATTTATAGAGGATCATAGCACATTAGACATAGAGAAGATTAATGAGTTCCATGGTAGTGTTCCTCATTTTTCTCCATGAATAAAGGAGACATCCCAGGTGGTACTGGAAAGGCTGTTCATCGTTTCCCTTTATTTAATTAAATATCCAGCAATCATTTTGAAGCTCTCTTTTTGAAAGACTGTCTTTAAATTACTTGGAGCTTTGCCTTGATGCTCTTACATTTCTCACAGATGCTGGTTTCCTTTTTAATTATCTGCCAGGTAGGAATATGAAAAGAAATGCAATATTCCTTCCCTCTTGCCTCCATTTAAAAATGTTTTGTCTAAGCATGTGGATTAATGTATATAAATTATTGCTTATGTTTTTTGGCCATGTATTCTTGAGTTCAAGTGTGATGGTCCAATGAGTTTGGTTCAACAGCATCTGCTCTCTTTTGAGTTAGTGCTAATTGTTTGGTTTGTGATGATCTATTTTCCTTCTAATATCTTGTTTAGATTTAGTGGGAGATGCCATAGTTCAGTGGGGATCCTAATTCTATCCCTGTGATCTCCATTTAACAGAATCTCTAAGGATTTGTGACCGCATGCCTTTTTATAATGCTCAAAGAGTGTGACTTTTCCTAAGGTCATTCAGTATATTTCCATGGTTGTGTGAGGATTTTAACTGTGGTCTCCCAAACACTTAAATCACTATAATAATGACTCTCCATCAAAAGACAGATAGTAGGAAAGACTTCTGTCTGGGACGTTGGAAGGTGGCAACCAATCAGAATACATATTACTTGGACGATAAGTAGACCTATGATATCCAATTATTCTCAAATTTGGCTTCCAAATTCTTGCTGGACATCAGTTCCTAGAGGCCTCAGCCATTCATGCCCTGTGGTCAGAAATTCTTAGAGTTGCAATTCAACAGTATCTGTGATTCAAAGGTTTCAGAGCTACTGGTCTAATCTGAGTAGTTTCCAAGGGTCTGATCAGCTTATATTTCATACGAAGCTCAATATAGTTTCAGATGTGTTAATTACATCAGGGCGGTCTGCCCTCACCATAATTATTCATTCCTAGTTAATGAGATAATTTGGTTCATAGAACATAAGTGATGAGCAGGGGGATGTTGTTGTGAATAGATGGTTGTATTGGGTGGTCCAAAGACAGACTAGATTTCCTTTAGGTATATTATGTGATTCTGTGGGATGAAGACTCTCTTGGGGATTTTTTCAGCTGATTTAGTGCAGATGCAAGCATTATTATTTGTTTCTTTACTTTTTACCTTTACTGCTTTCTTTTCACATGCTCATCGTTGGGCTGTCATAGATATCCATGCAGCATCTCATCTTAGCTCTTATTAGCTGTCCCAAACATAGGTGGGAAATGAGAGTGGGTGGACTGAGTCAGAAGGAAGTGTGATACACAAACAGCTTTAACCAGCACTGGCCATCTGGGTAGGGTAGAAGATAGTAAAATAATACTCATTGCTAAAAAGCCTGTGGTTCTCTCCTGCCTGTCCATGTTTGTTGTGCTGTATGGAATAAATAAGAATAGCATATTTATCATTGCAAACTCAGAAAAACAAGTGAATTAATAAAATATTAACTTTTATAGTATAGTCACATCCTAATGAAATAAATAGTATCCATCCATCTTGATTTCCAGTTGTGGATTTTGCGACAAACCCTATTTTCCCTCTGGTGTTAGTAGAAATGAATAGATTGTGGGTAGAAATCCTACATGTATTTCTTACTATTCTTTGACTTTTGTTTCTCCTCCAGACAACAAAGACCTTTACCTTTCAAAAGCAGTTCATAAGTCTGTACTTGAAGTTAATGAAGAAGGCTCTGAAGCAGCTGCTGCCTCAGGTAAATGCTATGGAAATTGTGGATTTAATGACAAGGACAGGCTCTTATGTGGCATGGTTAAGACTAAGGATTGAATATGCAAATGTTCACAAACTTTTCATTTGTAGAACCTATAATCATTGGGTGGCTGTGAGTTTTTCGAGTTCTATGGCCATGTTCCAGCAGCATTCTCTCCTGACATTTCACCTGCATGACTTCATAGGAAGAACCTTGGACTTACAAGAATCTTTGCAATTTGGGACTTATCTGCGCAAAATTAAAATATGGTTGTTTTGTGGAGAAAACAGCATTTTATGTACAGAAAATGTAGTTGTCTGAAGAAAAACAAAATTTTCTCACAGAACATAATATTTCAATGCAGAAATACTTTCCATGCAGAAAAGATTGTTTCCTTCATAAAAATGCCACAAATGGATATTTATTCTGGATAACATTTGCATGATTTATTTGCATAGAAAACAGTTTTCTGCACTGGACAAAGTAATTCTGTAGAGACATACTATTTTCCATGCTGTTTTCTGTGTACTACAATGACATGCAAATTTTACAGAGAATAAGTCTCAAATTGCAAAAAAAAAAAAAAACTTTCAAAAACTGCGTGTTTTTCAAAAATCTTTCAACTTTCTGTAAACTGTTGACCTCTGACAGTTCTGGACCATAGCTGTCAATATAACCACAGATGATAGTAACTGGAAATGATGGAGAGTGTATCTCTGCATCTGCAGGACAAGACGTTGGAGAAGGCTGGTTAATGTCACCTAGTCTACAGTCTTGACTCCTGTTGAAAATAGATGGTCACTTTGTGTTTGACCAATACAGATGGAACTGAAAAAACGTGTTTGTCTCTGAATGTAATGTGCTACTTGTAACCAGCTTTGACTGATAGTGGAGAATCAAAAGGTGAAAGATGATGATCAGGTTCTACACATCCTCCTGGTAGTCCACTTTGTATGATATTATAATTGGACAATCTTGACTCCATCACACAAAGTGAAGAGGCTGATGTGTAGAACCTGATCATCTTCTTTCATCTTTTGATTCTTCTCTATCAGAATAATTAATGAAGAACATCCTGGTAGCAATGCACCATTTAATGTGCTACTTGCAACCAGCTTTGACTGAATACTTTTTAGTATGCTTTCTAACCATTTGCCTATATTTCCCAAAGGCAAATGTGTGAATCATACAGTTAGAATGAATGCTTCAGATATTACTTGTGCTCTGTCTTTTGGCTCTGTTGCATACTTTCTGAAACAAATATTAATGATTAATTAATTAATAATTTGTTCTGCTCCTCCTGTAGCCTTGGGTTTGTTTTTTCTTGCACAGCATTGCACTCTCCCATAGCCCAACTACAGCATCAATCTGAGGAGCTAAAGATTGTTTTGATTTGGATATTGGGGACATTATATTGGAGCTCCATTGCAACTATACAATAAAAGATAGGATTAGACTGTGAGATATTTTCAGTTCTGAGCTGCCTGGAAACAGTGTTAGAGGAATGTGATTATGTTTGGATAACGGCATGGTATATGAATAATGGAGAAAAGCTGGCTTTCTAGCAATTATGGAAGGCCCAGATGGTCGAGCCATTTGCTTGTCAGATGCAAATATTGGTTTTTCCCCCCACTAGCAAGTAATTTTTGTTGATGCTTTAATTTGTATCATGAATTGATATTGCCAAGCCCTATTTTTTCATAAGTAGGAAGGCAAGTCTCTTTATGATCAGGCTCATTCTCAGCTGACCAGAACATGACATTCTTCTAACTGTGCAAATTGACTATTGCTATCATGCCTGGACATGCCTAGACATTTTTTTTCTTTCTTATCCTCCCACGCACCAATATGTCAATGCAATAAAAATAAAAGTTAATAAAAATTTTGGAAAACATAAAGCTCTAGAGTAGAGTTATTAAAGACTTCCAAATTTAATTAAAAGTAAACGCTGTCTCGCTGCTAATATGTTTGGCCCACAGTATTCCCTTTGTGTACCAGATATTAAAAATTAAATCTTCTCACCCTAAGACCTCAGCAACAAATATCTGAGGAATACAAGTTCTCACCATTCTGGACTATTTTTAGCACTATCCGTTCTCCTGCTGCTCAATCTTCAAATTCTCTATGGATTCATCACATTAGAGCACACTGATTATTCCTAAACTACAACTGATGCAAAGAGATAGCTGTTATAACAGGAAGGCTGTAGGGTGGCTATAAATGTCACCACCTGCAGGTATTCAGTATTAATATGTTAAAAGGTTCTCATGCAAGGACAGACAAGTCTTGCTTCAATTAACCAGATAGCCCTTCAGTTGATATATGTCAAACATCTGACTGAATGGGCCCTACTGCCCTTTATGGAGGCATGAATTAGGGCCTATGCCTATGGGGCAAGAACCCATAACATCTGCATAACCTTTGGCCAAACATCAGTCTGTCTGGTCACTATGCATATAGAGCATCCTTCAGACCAGTATTTTACTAGTGCCGTGAATGACGGCATCTAGGCACGATTAGTTAAACTCTGCATGAATGGCCCTTTGATTCATTTTGAACAGATGAAGATGGCAGTGGTTCTCCATTAACCCTCTTCATGTTTGATGGTAGCAAGACACTTGAGTGTCAGTTGTAGAAGCTGTGAGCACCAACAGCAGAAATCAGTGAAAGAAATACTACTGGCCACTAGTATTTTTCTGTACTTGAAATCAGTGCCCTGGTTGGCTTGAAATCTCATTACTTGAAGCAGAACCCCCCCCCTCTCTCTCTCTTTCTTTCTCTGAGTGTGTGTGTGTATATGCCTGAAAACTTGTTTAAATTTGTTAGATTGTTAAAATACATTTAGGATTGTAACAGGTAAAGTGTGGCTTTCCTGAGTATATGATAGGTATTACCATCATATTTGGGGTCCCATCCCCCCCCCCCCCCCCAGGTTCAGCAATTCAAAATTTGTCCATTTTTTTGCTCCAAATTACCTCCAAATTGCCCTCTAGAAATTGGAACCATTAGACCAGTTTGGTCCCAAGGAAGGAGTTTCCTGAAGCACAAAAGTGAACAGGAATTGACATCGCTTCCTTCTTGTTTTTCATATGCATCTATTAGGCCTAAAATGGTACAGGAAGATCCAAAAGCATAGTGAAAAATGGCTTCTTGTTCCCTTGAGGGCATTTTTGGGGCAAAACAATTATTTCCTTTTTGCAGGAGTACATACAGTGAGGGCATGGCCCATCAAGGTATCAGGGGGAGTATTATCTACACCAGGGGTCCTCAAACTAAGGCCCGGGGGCCGGATACAGCCCTCCAAGGTCATTTACCTGACCCTCGCTCAGGGTCAACCTAAGTCTGAAACGACTTGAAAGCACACAACAACAACAGCAACAATCCTATATCATCAGCCAAACGCAGGTCTACACTTCCAATTGAAATACTAATAAGTTTATATTTATTAAAATTGTTCTTCATTGCTTTCAGGTGTTTTTTTGCACTACAAATAAGATATGTGCAGTGTGCTTAGGAATTCATTCATGTTGTTTTTCAAATTATAATCCGGCCCTCCAACAGATTGAAGGACTGTGACCTGGCCCTCTGTTTAAAAAGTTTGAGGACCCCTGATCTACACCCTAGACTTTCACAGCTGCCTTCTACTGTTTTAGACTTATTAATATTTACCCTTAAACAGTGTTATAAATTTCATTGTTCAAAATTGACTTTATTTATATGCTTCTTTAGACCCTGTGTTCTAAGGAGAAATATAAATATAAATATTAAATTAAAAGAAATCATACTTTGGATTAGCACAGTTGATTTTGTGCTTCAATGAAGGAATTTGGAGAGTGTATGTATCTTTGGAAGAAGGGCTATAAATTTTACAGCCTCAATTACAAAATGTATGCATTTATCTGTACTGGATTTTTAAAACTCTGAATGTAAACTTCTGAAAAGTAGAAGTGTGCCGAACAAAATGACCATGACCAAGCGGAACTAGTGTGGAATGTGTTTTGCTGAGTGTGTTCAATATCTCTGCTTCGCCTAACTCATCTGGGTGGTGGAACATAATCTATTTCTTGTGGAAGGGAATGGCCATCATAACTCTCTCCCAAAGTCCTGCATCTGTGTAAGTTATAATCCGCTCCTCTAGCAGCAGAAATAAATTGCCCCACCACCAGTTGTTAATCATTCCCAGAGTATAACTAGACACATTCATTTCTTTCCAAGTCTCCCTTCGTTTTAGATTGGATTGCTAGCATTCTGTCTTACTGACAATCCATGTTGGCAAGGGAGATTTTTAATTTCTGTTTGTGCAGTTTCTATGTGTCTTTAGTGGCATGGAATAGAATGGGAGTGAGAAATGGTAAGGAAAGAGTGTTGCCTCAAATGGTACCTTGTTGTCTTCTCTTTCCCTCTCCAGGAATGATAGCCATTAGCAGAATGGCGGTGCTGTACCCACAAGTGATAGTGGACCACCCTTTTTTCTTTGTGGTTAGGAACAGAAGAACAGGTCAGTACATCGGTCTCTCTTATTTCTTTTTCCCTCTTAGTTCTGGTGAATTCTCTCTAGAATCTTATATATGAACATATGTACCATATCCCCAGGATTGGCTTTAGCATCAAGTGGCCACATCTGGTAGGAAATGTTAATAAATGTGTGGCAGTAACAAGCAGAAGCACCAAACTTTGTCTGCTCAGCCATCCCAACACCATCTAAAGTAGCCTGCCCTCTCCACCCTTCAGTTGTGACAGAAACATCAGTTTTCCTGTGATGCTGTAAAATTCTACTCCCAGTTAGATCAGCATTTCACACGAAATGGAAGAGATCTCACCCTTGAACCATTTTACATTTTCCATGGCAGATAATTTTTCTATCCTGCCCAGTGTTGTTTAGGCCAGATCTTTGTGATCTCAGGTGGACATCTTTCACACCATCTGCATTTCTTTGATTTTTTTTTAAACCTGGGAGGAAGTCCCAACATCTTGAATTGCGTAAAATAGAAATAATGCAGAGGAGAATTCACAAGGCAGTTTTTCAAAAATAAGGAACTCTAAAGTAGAAAAAGACACACTGGAAATTAGTGACAGATTGAGCATGCCTTATTTGAATGCTTGGGATCATATTTTGTATTGAGAGGGAGGGAAATTTGAATACTTGAATATATTATGATATATCCTGAAGATGGTAACAAATTCTAAACACAAAATTCACTTATGATCCAGATCCATATACCCTGGAGGTAATAAGGGACATAATATTTTAA
Source organism: Anolis sagrei (assembly GCF_037176765.1). Classification (NCBI taxonomy): domain Eukaryota; kingdom Metazoa; phylum Chordata; class Lepidosauria; order Squamata; family Anolidae; genus Anolis; species Anolis sagrei. The sequence goes on from NC_090023.1 coordinate 250,496,233, forward strand.
TAATTTTAATCCTGCTTTGCAGGGTGGGTTGGCAAATGCTATTAATCCAATAGATCAGTGGTTCTCAACCTGTGGGTCGCGACCCCATGGAGGTCAAACGGCCATTCCACAGGGGGTCACTGCTTCTGCTCCTTCTCCTATCTTTCCTCCTCCTCCTGGATAGAAGGAATGGAGATAAAGCTTCAGTGGAAACACTTTTCCCCTTGATAACCCTTTCAGGAGTGAACTTCCCTTCCAAAGGATAGATTCCTCTCCCTCCCTGTTGTCTTAGTCCCATTTTTAGCTAGTAGTCATTTGTAATTCAGGGATTGCCTGTAGTCAGAACAATAACATCGTCACACAAATGTGGCCAGTCCTAAGAGATGAAGTTATGAAGTAGCAACACAAATAGTTTTATGGTTGGGGGTCACCACAATATGAGGAATTGTATGAAAGGGTTGTGGCATTAGGAAGGTTGAGACTACTGCTATAGATAGATATCTGGTGTTTCAAATGAAGTATATTTATCTGATTTTATTTTTGTGAGCAAAACATCCAAACGTCAGTGCAACTTTAGTCAACATTACAATTTTCTAATGAGTCTGATTACCTCTCTGAGTCCTATATGAGTAGAAAGATCGGATAAAATAAATACAATACAGTACTGAGTGCTGACAAAACCTGGAAACGCATGGCTAAATTTTTGAAAAAGTAATATTTCTAATCTCTGTAAGTAGATCAGTATGTTTTTAATATATGTTGATTCTCTGTTCATATGCATTCATTCCCAAACGGCAGGCATATGCCCAGTATTTGTAATGCAATCTGAACACATGGGAATTGTATGTGGATTGACCTTAGGTTAATTTAAAATTCTAAACCTAAGCTGAGCAGAGGGAATTCCTGGGACCGCATATAGATCCCCGCAGGAATGATGGGGAAATTGGTGGCTGACGGTGCCTCAAGACTTCCTTGGACCATCCTTTACAGTTCAAACCAAACTGAACTGTAAATTGCTTCTTCTGAAACCCTTTTAGTTCACCATTTGAAATATGTTTCAGAAACCATCTTCACTGTTTAACTTTTTTCAGATGCCCACTTTGCAAACCCACAAGCAGTTTTTTGACTGGCTCCAGTTTTGATTTGCTTTTCTTTTCCGTGGGAGGCATTTCTGGCTTCCTGCTGAAAACCATCAACAATTGCCCACCATTGCTTTAAATACTCTCATTAATGTTTCTGGCCCCGGAGGGGGGAAGAGTTTTGCAAAGCGATTCCTTGTCACTGATTTTATAATAATAATAAAAGATTTCTCAGAAACCAGCCTGATGCAAGGGCAATGTGAATGCCTGCAATTTGCAACAGGGAGCTGAAATCTCAAATCTATAGTTGCCTTCTTAAAATTTCTGTCCTGCTGTCTTCCTTTCATCTCTACTGAGGGAAAGCTGTCTTTGATATTGCAAGTGCATTGTCTCAGTCAGATCATCAGGTTTGGAGCCTTGTGTAACATTGTTTGCTGGCTATGGCAGTAGAATTCTAAAATTTCTTTGATCCGAGAGCATCCAGAATATCGGTATGATCTGTTATTTATGTGCTGGACAGGAAGACCGATGAGAATTGCCTCCTCTATAATAGAACAGATTGATTTAAGAGCATACAGTGCATGGGGGGAACTGGCTGTATTCTTGGGTCTGGGTAGAAGCTGAGTGCCGAAGCACGTGCCTTGCATTCAAGAAGGTCTCAAGCTCAAATCCCAATGTCATCAATTAAAAAGAATTTTGGGGGTTCCTGGACTAGGGAAAAGCTATATGAGACGTGAGGAAACCACTTACCAGTCTGTTTCGACAGCTCTGGGTGAAAGGATGAGTGATCAGATTAACAGTGCAATCCTGTGTATGACTACCCAGAGGCAAAGCTTACTGGCTGGTCTTATTCCCTCCCTGCTAAGTGGATATTGAACTGAAAGAGGGTAAATGAAGTTGTGGACTATATCAGGCAGGAAACTATATAGAGTACAGGGGCCTATTTCCCTTCACACACAGCCCCATCACCACCTCAGGGGACTACAGAGCAAAAATGCAGGTGATTGAGAGATGGGATCCTGGGGTAGGGTGTGTATATTTTAGATGTTTTCACATGTTTGTGGATCTTTCTGTATATTTTGGGATAAACGTTGCCAGAAATCTGGATGAATTTTATTTAATTGGCAGTTGGAGAACTTCAGGGGCCATATATGTGTGGAGTCCACAAGCTGGTTGTGACCCACGTTCTACATAGTGTCCACCCGCCGCTGTGTAAGAACACCTAACATTTTAAAGTGAGAGCTTGGAAAAGGCACTTTGGGGGCTCTTGGTCCACTGCCCCTGATTGTGCTGGATAAAAATAGCAATATGACATCTTAGCAATATAATAGGTGAGATAAAACATTCCTTCATAGAAACCCATTATTTAAACCAGCAAGTTCTGAATTATTTTGGATGTAGATGGTCCAAGAAAATGTGCTTTTTAATTGAAATTGTAATGTAATTGACATTTAATCCAAATCTTTGCAAAATCCAAAAGTAATAGAAAACATTATCTGTCCTCTTTTTTCTCAGTGAGCATGCAGACTGATTGAAAAATACCAGATTATGTTCTTGTTCTTTCTGATGTTGTGCTGGGTTAAAATAAACTGACTTGGGGATCTGGTTTTAAAAAGTAACTCATTGTAGTGAAAGCAAAAAAGAAAATATTCTGAAAGAAACAAACATTCGTGAATCCCCAAAATAAGAATAAGAACAAGATAATAGAATCATTGAGTTGCATTTGGTCCAACCCCCTGTCATGCAGAAGCACTATCAAAGCACATCCAACAAAGCCTCTGTTTAGAAGCCTCCAAAGAAGTAGCTTCCACCAAACTCTGAGGCAGTGAGCTCAATTGTTGAACAGCTCTTCCTAATGTCAGGAAATTCTTCCTAATGTTCAAGTGGAATCTCCTTTCCTGTAGTTTGAACCCTTTACTCTGAGTCCTAGTCTTTGAGGCAGCAGAAACAGTCCTTCTTCCTCTTCCTTATGGCATCCTTTCAAATATTTAAACATGGCCATCATGTCTCCTCTTAACCTTCTCTTCTGCAGGCTAAACATCCCAAGCTCTTTAGCTGCTTTTCATACAGCATGGTCTCCAGACCTTTGATCATTTTAGTTGCCATCCTCTGGACACCTTCCATCATGACCCTATCTCTCTTGAATTGTGGTGCCCAGAATTGGACACAGTATTCCAGGTGAGGTCTGACCAAAGGAGAATAGAGAGCCACCATTCTGATGCTCATTCTGATGCAGCCCAAAATCCTATTGGCGTTTTTAGCTGCTGCATTATATTGTTGGCTCATGTTTAACTTGTTAAACATGACTCCAAGATCTTTTTTCACCTTGTCAAGCTAGGCATTACCTATCCCATATCTTTGCATTCCATTTTTTTCTGACTAAGTGTAGCCCAAGTCTCTAATCTGTTGAGGTCATTTTGAATCCTGATCCTGTCTTCTGGGGCATTAGCTGTCTCTTCTAATTTGGTGTCATCTGCAAATTTGATAAGCACACCCTCTAAACTCTCAACTAAGTCATTAATAAAGATGTTAGCCTAGGACAGAACCCTGTGGCACCTCACTCATCACTTCTTTCCGGATGAAGAGAAATTGCTGGTGAACATCCTTTGGGTTCGATCACTTAACCAATTACAAATCCGCCTAACAGTAGTATCATGTAGCCTACATTTTACTAGTTTGTTTGAAAGAAGATCATGGGGGACCTTGTCAAAGACCTTACTTTTTTTTCCATGTCAGGAGCAACTTGAGCAACTCCAAGTCGCTTCTGGTGTGAGAGAATTGGCCATTTGCAAGGACGTTGCCCATGGGACACCTGGATGTTTTTGATGTGGGAGGTTTCTCTCATGTCCCCGCAGGGGGAGCTGGAACTGACAGAGGGAGCTCATCTGCTCTCTTCCCAGATTTGAACCTCCGACCTGTCGGTCTTCAGTCTTGACAGCATAAGGGTTTAACCCATTGCACCACCGGGGGCTCCAAAGGTCTTACTGAAATCAATATATGCTACACCTACAGCATTCCCTGGATCTACCACGCTTGTAACTATTGAAAAAAATCTGTGACTTTCTGGTCTTTTTCATCAGTTTGGATATGCTCTCAGCTAACTATTTTATCATCTCTTGTGGGTGATTGAGGCAAACTGTAAAGACAAATGACTTACTCCAAATAGATCACTTCTTAGAGCTAAACCTAAGCACCAAATCCTACTTGATCATAGAAGCTAAGTATGACCAGCCATGCTTAGTACTTGATTGGTAGAATGCCAATGAATACAAGATGTTTTGGGTTATATTTCAGAGGAAGGAATAGATAAAGCCACCTCTGAGTAGTCCTTGCCTAGGAAAATCCTATAGAATTCATGGGATAATTATTAACTGACAGGCAACTTGGAAGACAAATATACACGCAATCACACATTTACCTCTCTGTCATTTTATTCCATGAAAATCTGTAGAGGTGGAATTTAAGGGTGGGATTTTAACCTTTTCTCCTCTGTCTTTTCTCCACCTTAAATCACACCAATTAATTTGGGAAGATGCGATAAAAAGAGAGATATCCATAATGTAGTTCTCTGTCTTCCCATTCTGTAGCTTTTAGCAGCCCAGGGAAGAGATTTCAGGTTGCAAAGTTGTGTAGTAATGAGGTAAGCATCCCTCCTCTTTGGGATGCCACTTGTTTTGAACTACAGTCCCCAAACACCCTCAACCAGTATGCCCAGTAACTCTGCTGGCTGGGGGATTCTAGAAGTCATAGTCCAAAAAGTTCCTTTTCCCAATCTCTATCGCAATGCAGAGGATGTCATCATATTTCACATTAGTGATTCTCAGTGCTGTTTTTGATTAATGTGAATGATGTCAAGTGGGTTTCCTGTACCACATGTATTTTCACCATGATTTCTTCAGCCTTGAATACATAAAGCAGAACAAGCTTTCTCTATCTTGTACTCTAACAATGCCCTCCTCCTTTGTATATCTATTTCTTCCTCCTATCTCTTTAATTTTTCTCTCTCCTTTAGGTACCATCATTTTTCTGGGGAGAGTTATGCACCCAGAAGCAATGAATACAAGTGCCCATGACTTTGAAGAACTGTAATATCTCCGCAGGCTCACACACCCACACAGAGAAAAATAAGCACACTGAGTTGCAATTGATGTATTTAAGGTTTGCCGTGTGGTTTTCTTTCTCTCTCTTTTTTTGCAATGTTACCTTTGAGATACTGTTTGGAAAGAAAAACAAACAAACAAGCAAACAAACTTCCAGATTTAACTTCAGCTACAAATTGAAGGTTGTGGTTATGGAAGAAAAGCTTTCAGTATTAAAGTAAATATTGTTGTCCTTGTGAATTGTGGTGGTGGTGGTCCTTTAAAATAAAAGCTGTATAAATGTCAGTGGCTGTGTTTCCTGTCTCAGTCAACCGTAATGTTGATCTTTCTCTCTCTATCTTTCCCTTACATATCTAATGAAGCATACTTTGTCCCAGGGCCTATAGAGTCCCAAAAGAAATAAAAGCTCCTAGAAGAACAAGGGCTAAATTTCCAAAGAGGAGCTAAGCTCTTGCATCTCAGAGTGAGTTGCTATTCTGCATTCCACTTGAGATGAAGGGGATTTCAAGATGGAATCTCCAAAAAAAAAATTCAGTGCAATTTGTCAGAAAGGAAAAAATTAATATCTTGGTTTGTTGGCTTTCACTTTTCTTTCTTTCCTGGAACTTCCTAGAACAATAGATTCCTTTTTCTAGTGATTCTGCAGGGCTCACACGTTTGTGTGCATAGTCTTTTTTACGAGACATCCATGCCTAATGCAACACTGAGACCTCATGTGCCAAGCTCCATTCTGCACATGAAAGGGTTGGTGCCATTTGAAGATGCAGCATTCAGCAGAGCTTGGAATACCTTCAAAAAGTATTAATATTTGGTTGTTTCTTTGTCTTCCATTCATGGCACATCTGTGCCCGTTATATTACCACATTACTTATTGCACACTCCTTTAAAAATGCTGATGCTGTGAACAGATTACGTTTGGAGACTTAAATAGTCAGAATTGACTCCAAAAATAAAATTTGCAAATGAGTAAATATTACAAATAAGTAAAAATTAGAGGCAGTGTGGTGTAGTGGTTTGAACGTTGGGTTGTGACTCTGGAAACCGGGATTCAAATCCTTTCTTGGCCATACAAAACACTGGGTGGATAAACTTCTGCAAGTTGCTGCCTCAGAGGAAGGCAAACCCCTTCTGAACAAACCTTAGCAAGAAATGCAATGATAAGTTTTCCCTGGAGGTCACCATAAGTTGGCAACTACTTGGGTGTATGTAGCAATTACCTGATTATTATATTTATATTTATTTATACCCAGCTTTATCTCTCCCAAAGGGGATTTAACATAAAAGCATTAGCATACAATTTAAAATATACCAATATGCAAACATTAAAACAGAATTAAATGTAAACAGTATTCAAATTATGTTAAAAACTATTAAAACATATTCAAAGTTGCAACCATTTTTGAAAACAACTAACAATATTTTAGTGCTTCTTTCACACTTGCAATAGTTAGCGGTGCAAGGTCCACATGAAAGTGAGAAAACCCCAATATAAAAAAAATGCAAACATTAATTGTCACTTTTTTCTCAAGGGAGCACTTCTCTTGGCATTTGGAGATTCCCTAACATGATTCTATGGTCAACCTTCAGCATAAGCTAACCATAGAATCATACTAGAGGACCTACAGATGCCTAGAGAGAAAGCTACATCCATGAATGTTTAACTTGCAATTGTGGAGAGTCAGCTACATTAGAGATAATTACATTAGTCCATAAATATTACAATGCCCTTGTTATGCACTTTTGATTAAGAAGCAACATTCTGGTGAGGTTTTTTAAAAACATCCACTGTTCAGATGCAGCCAACATAGCATACTGGTTTTAATGCTGGACTAGGAGTCTGGGAGACCAGGATCTGAATTTCCTTACGACCACAAAAACTGGTGATTCACACACTCTCAGCCTTAAGAGAGGGTTAAATAAAGTCTTATGATAAGATCTCCAAAAGGCTGAGTTGACCTGTGGATCCCAACTCCAAATGGGCTCTTCTGAGCTCAATATTGCGGTCATGGAAAAATTGGCAACAGATTTATTATTATTATTATTATTATTATTATTATTATTATTATTACCTGCCTCCCCTCATGGCTCGAGGTGGGCTACAAAATACATAAAACACATAAACATTGAAAAAATGCCACAAATACACATATTAAAATGTATTTCTATAAAAGGTACATATTAAAACATATTTCTATGAAATACATATTAAAATTTACAAAATAGGGATTAAACAAAGGACATTAATTTAAAATTCATGCTTAAAACTGGCTGGTTAAGCCTGCCAGAAGAGATAGGTCTTTGGATAGTTTTTAAATTCTGACTGCTCATTTTGCTGTAAAATATCTTTTGGCAGGTCTTTCCACAGACTTGGGGAGGCCAATGAAAAGGTCCTCTAGGTGACGGGCACAGCCAGGTTCTGGCAGGCTGGAGTAGCCACTCCCCAGAGGACCTAAGTGTTCAGGGCAGATTGTATGGGAGAAAGTGATCTCTTAGGTAAACTTGACCCAAACCATGTAGGGCTTTAAAGGTCAAAACCAGCACCTTGTAATTATGTTTAAGCAAGTAACAAGACTGAACAAACAAAAGGACATTACAAATAGATGGAAGGACTACTTCAACTGGGTGAAAAATGGTGGAGCCAACAATTTCATCAAAGAAAAAATAAAAAGACTTTACCAGTGGCTGGACCTGCATGATTAGTAGAAATATACTGTGGTTAGGAAGGGAGGGAGGGAGAGGGAGGGGAAAATATACCATGATTTAGAAGGCAAATGTTAAAGAAAGGGAAGTACTATTGTTATGATTATGATTACAAAATTCAATCAACATCTTGAAATGGGGAAAAAAAAACAGCACCTTGTACTTTGGCTGGAAACTAATTGTCAGCCAGTGGAGTAACTTTAGGATAGGTGTAATATGCTCATTCCTAGATCTTCCTGTAACCAATCTGGTTGACATATTTTGAACCATATAGAGTTTCGAAACTTGGTACAAAGGTAGCCCAATGTAAAGCTCATTGTAGAAGTCTAACCTTAAGATTACCAATGTGTGCACTACCATCTTTAAGTCCTCCAAACCTAGGAAGGGACGCAGCTAGCAAATCAGCCAAAGCTTGGTAGTAAGCATACTTGACAGTCGCATCTACCTGGGCTGACATTTGGAGAGATGGATCCAGGAGCACTCCCAAGCTGCAAACACAGTAAAAGGCTTCTGAATGCCACCCACTTGCAAAAATCTGTTAGCAACACTGCTGTGTTTAGAGTGGACTTCGTAGAAAAAGTTTCAGCTGTACTCCACAAAAAAGAAAATCAGCCTGTCAAGCAAGCCTTGCAAATGCTGATTTATTATCCTTAATATTTGATATATTTTATATTTCTTTTGAAGACCCTGGTGGCGCAGCGGGTTAAACCACTAAGCTGCTGAATTGTCTGACCAAAATGTTGGCGGTTCGAATCTAAGGAATGGGGTGAGCTCCCGCTGTTAGCCCCTGCTTCTGCCAACCTAATAGTTTGAAAACATGCAAATGTGAGTAGATCAACAGGTACCACTTTAGCGGAAAGGCAATGGCGCTCAATACAGTCATGCTGGCCACATGTCCTTGGAGGTGTCTACAGACAATGCTGACTCTTTAGTTTAGAAATGGACATGAGCACCACCCCCAGAGCCGGACACAACTAGACTTAATGTCAAGGGGAAACCTTTACCTTTACCTTATATCTATTTTATATCACTATATATATACACACCTGGGGCCATGTAAATAATTATTGGGCAGAAAGGTGACGTGAGTGGAAAATGTTTAAGAAGCCCTGACCTTGAAGACTCAGCCGTCATATCATTCAGGAGCATCGACTTGTGAGTGGCATCACCTTATAGCCCAAAAGATCCTAAGAATAATGCTACTTCATGTCATGGCATACACGTGAGGCACTCTGGGAAATTAAACATGGCAGCTAGAAGCAGCAAAGATCCAGAAGATGGTTGAGCATTTCCACTTAGCCATGAAATCACCAAAACAGGATAAACATGAACCATGCATCCTATCCTTTTCGGTTCTCACCAAAGTATTAGTCTATGCAGTGGACTTGTTCTGTCAACTGAACTACTCTTTTGCAGATATGTGAATTATGAGGTCCAGCAGATTTTGTTGGCCTTCATGTCAATTCCCAGCAGCCCTACCATAGTGAGGGATGCTGGGAGTAACAGTCCAACATTAGGAAAGTTGCATCATTTCCTTTGGCTGCCCCTACTTTCTTCAGTATGAGTAGTATGCCTGCTACTTTAAACCAGGAGGGGAAAAAAACATTGGGTTTATGATTTTAGAGACCACTACTGGGATAGTGCAAAGGCTTGTACTGCCTTGAAATTGAAAATCTGTCATTGTAAATTGCAAAATGTCATTATTGATGTGGGAGGAGTTAATTATTTATCAGATTTTAATGTGATTCCTTCCTGCAAGCAAATTACAGGAATCCATATGATTCTTTCAGCAACACGTCAGACTGCTCAGGAAAATCGGTAAATGATGATTGCGGTGGCGTCTGGCTTGCACAAAAATAATCTCTTTTGTTAATAAGTTTACAAGCAAAAGTAAATATCAGACACAAAAAATACAAATAAAATGCAATCACACAACCATAAGGCTGAGAGATAGCCCAAATCAGTGTTAAGAAGAACCTTCATGAAGATATGTGTCTGTTAAGCAACTGGAAATCTGAATTTCTTTGATTATTGCTATGTGTTTAAAAGGTTGGGGGGAAATCACCCTAATATCCCTGGAACTCATCCCTGTCCTAACACATTCAAAAGCTCATTTCTCATTTAATACACATCAGCATCTGATGCTGTGAGCTCTCCTTAACTAATTATGTACGTAAAAGTAATGCCTGTGGCAGACAACCTTGCCGTACTATGACATGTCATCATGACAAAGCATCCGCTGCTGAATTCAGGGTTCAGTTCCCTTAAACTATGCACAGGAGGGCAAACAGAGAGCTAATTTCATGGGTTGTGCCCTGACTAAATAAGCAAAAATGCTGGGACAATAGAAACTCCTTTTAAAAAAAATATTGCTCAGGTTATGGTACAGTGCATGCGCTCCCAGACACCTTTATGTAGACAAAGAGTGCTCTCATGTGTGGAGGAATCCATTGTGGTTAGAAGCACCATAAAGAAAGAGGGCACAGGGAAGCCTTTATGTGCTCAGACAGGAGCATATTCTATTCTTCCAGATTCATGAACCCAGAACAACGGAGAGACTTATTGTGTGCTCTTCTTGCTAGCAGCTTCGAAAACTACACTCTGGGGTGAGGGGGTTATTTTTGGAAATGTGCATCAAATGAATGGTAAGGAAATCCATCCTTTCACTGCTGATCTCCTAGAATGGAGGCACATCACTGAGCAGATAAAAGTGCAGGAAAGGTTATCTAGTTGCTGGTTCTGATGTTAGTAAACCAATGATACTTATATGAGTCCTAATCTGGAATTTAAAGGTCCTATCCAAGGTACTGAATTTATTTGGGGTTAGAGTTTAAAGCTTTATTTAATATTTGGGCTAAAACCCAAAGTGGAATCACCACTCCATTGACTTTGGAGCTACCAGCTTGTGAGGATTGTCAGGTACTCTGCCAACCTTCACTGTGATTGAATAAAAGGCTTCAAAGGCTGGTATTTCCAGAAGTATGTGATTAATATGGATCGATACATATTCACAGAATGGAATTTGTGGCTGGGACTCCTTGAAATCTAAAGCATGGAGACTGAGAATTTTGAGATCCTTCTCCTTTTGGAAGGGGTTAAGAAGCTTATATTTCAAAGGTAATGAGCAGGAGTAAAGTTTGTTATTGGCATAATATTTTATAGTTGTTTTTAAAAGTTCCTATTGAAAGGCATTTTAAGAAACTATCAGATTTTCCCCCAGTTTTGAACTGTAAGATAATATTTTGAAGAAGAGTTAATAATAACAACAACAACAACAATAAACCCCCTGGTGAGTGGCACCTTATTGTGGTGGGGGGCTTTACTACAAGGTTGCTGAGAGCTGTGCTGGCGATAATGTAACTACCAGCAGGTCCAACCAAGCCAGAGAGGTCTCAGCTGAGGAGTGGAACTAAGAGCACCTAACTCAGTGGCTCTCAACCTGGGGTCCCCAGATGTTTTTGGCCTTCAACTCCCAGAAATACTAACAGCTGCTAAACTGGCTGGGATTTCTGAGAATTGTAGGCCAAAAACACCTGGGGACACTAGGTTGAGAACCACTGACCTAACCCATTAGCACTCTGGAGAAGCAAACCAAAATGAAGTCTATACTGGCTCAGTCGACACCCAGAATAAAAAGGACCGCGGTGGATGCTGCTGATTTTGGACAACCATCGACAAGTAGGCTACAGAATCAAAATACAAATGTTACATCACACAGTCCTAAATGCTTGGGAAGTGTTCAACTTGTGCTTTTGTGATACAAAATTCAGCATATATATCTCGTTTGCTGTGACATACTGTGTTTTTGTGTCAGTAAAATGAATAAATAAATAAATAAATAAATAATAAGGCCAGGATTGAAAAATTAGCTGATGACCCAAAATGCAGACTGTGCAAGGAAGCTGATGAAACCATAGATCATATTCTCAGCTATTGCAAGAAAATCGCACAGACAAACTACAAACAGACACACAGCTCTGTGGCCCAAATGATTTACTGGAATTTTCCAGCAGTAAAGAATTGGTGGGATTATAATCCTGCACAGGTAGTAGAAAATGAACACAAAAATACTGTGGGACTTTCAAATCCAGACTGACACAGTTTTGGAACACAATACACCAGACATCATGATTGTAGAAAAGAAAAATGTTTGGATTATTGATGTCGCCATACCAGGTGACAGTCGCATTGAGAAAAAAACAGGAAAAACTCAGCCATTATCAGGACCTCAAAATTGAACTGCAAAGGCTCTGGCATAAACCAATACAGGTGGTTCCAGTGGTCATCGGCACACTGGGTGCCATGCCAAAAGATCTCAGCCGGCATTTGGAAACAATAAACATTGACAAAATCACGATCTATCAACTGCAAAAGGCCACCTTACTTGGATCTGCACGCATCATTCGAAAATACATCACACTCTCTCAAATCAAATCATTTATTTCGGTCATAGACCAGCACAGGAAATATAAGTCACAGTTTCATACAAACTTGGTACGTTTAGTACATTAAAAATATAAATATAAATACTGAAGCACAATAGGGTGAGGGAGCGGAATACATCACACAGTCCTAGACGCTTGAGAAGTGTTCGACTTGTGATTTTGTGATACGAAATCCAGCATATAGATCTCATTTGCTGTGACATACTGTGTTTTTGTGTCAGTAAAATAATAATAATAATAATAATAATAATAATAATAATAATAATAATAAGCCCCCGATGGGTGCCACCTTGTCGTGGTGGGGGGCTTAACTGCTCCAAGGATGTTGAGAGCTGTGCTGGCAGTAGTGTAACTACCAGCAGGTCTAACCAAGCCAGAGAGGTCTCAGCTGAGGAGTGGAACTAAGAGCACCTAACCCATTAGCATTATGGAGAAGCAAACCAAGATGAAGTCTATACTGGCTTGGTCAATGCCCAGGATAAAAAGGACCATGGTGGATGCTGCTGATTCTGGACATCCATCAACAAGTGGGCTACGGAATCATAGTACAAATGATACACACAGTCCTAAACGCTTGGGAAGTGTACGAAATCCAGCATATATATCTTGTTTGCTGTGACATACTGTATAATAATAATAATAATAATAATAATAATAATAATAAATCTTTACTTATACCCCCTTTTCTCCCTAATGGGACCCAACATAATACAATACAAATTAAAGCACCTTTAACATACCATGTAAGACAAAAATCACACAAAGCATAATAACGTCCAAAATTAAGATATAAATAAATATTAAGCATTAAAAACCAATTACAATTATTCTACAGACTCAGCCATTAATTAGTATATTTCACTAAGCTCAGTCAAAAGTGATAAATATGAACCAGTGAAAAAATTAAGAGACATCTCCACAAAATTAATTCATCAAAATAAAATCTGAAAACAAAACATAACCAAAACTAAAAGTCCCCACTAAAGCCCAGGAGGAACTGAGTCGAAGGTTGAGCATCAACAGAGGAGTCAGCAGCCCTAATCCAATCCAAGCCTGGTTTCAGAACTAAGTTGATGGTCAAAGGGTTGGTAAAATTCCCCAGTACTGTTGTCCTATAAGGTATCACTGACTTGAAGTAACTTCAGGCTATAGCTAGCTAGTGCCAAGGCTACTAATAGCATAAGAACAATGAAATGTGTGTGTGTTTTTTTAAAAAAGAATCAGTATGTTTACAAATTACTTTGCTCCTCCAGAAATGTGAATTTTGAGTTCTATAATCCTTTACAGAATCCATGCCAGACAGAGTTTCTTGGAGTTGAAAGCCAAAACATATGGAGGGCCTGAGTTTCTCACCTTAAACATTTTTGTTGACTCAGCTCTCATTAGTGTTTCTTTTTATTATTATTTTATACATAAACATTTATAAAAGAAAGCAAAGAAAACATATTGATCTATGCTCTGAAAGATTGACAGCCTGAATTTCAATAACAGAATAGGGATCTCAAGGGAAGAGAGGAAAGGGAGTGGGCAAGATAGCCAATTAGAGCTGGAAAGTAAGTGGACTTACATATACTTTGATTTAGTCTGGAATATTTTATTCCAGGCTCAGAGGACAAGTAATGTAAAAATCATATTTTGTTCATTTCTCACTTCTTTAAATCAATATGGAAATATCTCTTTGCATTTCATTTACCTGGCATGAGCAACTTAAATAACTGATATATCCCAGATTTGAAAAAGGAGGGAGGGGAGATACAGTCACAAAGACAGGAGAAGAACAAGACAGGCATATCTCATTCAAAGAAGCTTCTTTTTGCAAAGTATTTTAAACCCCCCCCCCCCTCGCCAATGTCCTTTATGTGGGTAAAAAGTTTGTTGTTTTGAGCAGCATACAAATGGTGAGGATCATGAAAGGACTGGAGAAACATAGACTTTTGTGGCAGGTTGCAGCAATACATCTGGAATAAACAATGCAATACTACTCACACTGTAAAAAAAGTGGGAATCTAACCAATCCTTGTGCAATTGTGTGTGTATGCCTACCAGCGGCAAGGTAAACAGAAGCTGCCTTTGAAATTCTTTGCTGAGCCTGCATGAACAGCAAGAGAGAGAGAAACAGCTTGTTTCACCACCACCCCAGAACCCCCAACATGTTCAAAATGCAGGGCTCTATAGCAGTAATTGTTAACTGCCATCAAGTTGGCTTTGGCTTACAGTGAACCTATACATGAGAGACTTCCAAATCTCTTCATCCTATCACGAACAGCTCTGCTCAGATCTTGCAAACTCAGGGATGTGACTTTCTTGATTAAGTTCATCCATCTGCAATGCAGTCTTCCTTTTCTCTTTCTGCCTTCTACTTTATCAGGCATGATTGCCTTTTCTAGTTATTCATGTCCTCTCACAATATGTCCAAAACATAGGGTTTCCAAGGTAGAAGCCTTCAGGTTTATCATTGCATTCTTCTACTTAGTACTAACAACTGTTAATTATGGTGCCACTTTGCCAGTGTCACTCCCCACATGCACAAACATACGTTTTTGGTGCTGCCCTGAAGCTATTTGGCATATTTAGTCTTGCTCCTAAGAAAAAATCTGTCTGACATGGCAGGAATGGTCCTACTAATGGCACTACTACCATCACCATACCCTCTGGTCTCATAGGAGCCTGAATCCCTTCGCTACAGAAAGGTAGACCTTTATGGTGACAGATCTATAGACTATAATGGAAATCATAAGTGGAAACTGGTGAAAGAAACAAAAATATCCCTGGATACATTTTGGAAGAAGCCTTCATTTGTTCTATAGAAAGTTCAGAAAAAAACATGAAAATGAGCAAAATCTGGCTAACTATTTTAAAAAATTCTAAAATTATAACAGTAAATAAAGAACAAAACTCAAACACAAGGAAACTCCAGACAATAAACAAACAGGAACAGCTGATCACCTCTTAACAAAGGATTCTCCCAGGCAGGAACAAGTCACACCTTAAAACTGTCAGGCCATCAAATGCTGATCAGGGTGGCCACATTCACACCTAGCTCCAACAGACAAGAGTTCTTTCTCCCACCTTGGACCTTCCACAGATATATAAACTTCCCTTCTTTAGTTTCCAACAAACTTCAAGACCTCTGAGGATGCCTGCCATAGATGCAGGTGAAACATCATAAGAGAATGCTTCTAGAACATGGCCATACAGACTGAAATTCCTACAACAACCCAGTGATTCCAGCCATGAAAGCCTTTGACAATACATTCAGACAAGAGTTCTTTCTCCCACCCTGGACATTCTACAGACCTCACAACCTCTGAGGATGCCTATCATAGATGCAGGCAAAACATCAGGAGAGAATACTTCTGGAACATTGCCATACAGCCCCAAAAACTCACAACCACCTAAAGTTCCAAATGTTTTAATAATCTTATGCAAGACCTATCTGACCATAAAGTTTTGCATAATATGTGCATTTTTTTTACTTTTGAGCAAAAGCTTTGCTGAAACATGTTGCACAGCTCTTCTCTTTTGTGTCAGTCTCATTCCTTCCATGTCATTTCTCCCTCTGCTACCGATTCTTCCTTAAAAAAGAGTAATGCCCAGGAACACATCTACTTTGTTAACGGAACTAGATATTCCTATACTATATATCCATAGTAAATGACATTGTGAACTACGTGTCTTTCATTAATGCTACCACATAATAAACCAGCATTGTTAGTGCTTTACAGATGCCCTATCACACTTTTACACTGTCAAAGGAGAAAAGCATAGGCACACATGACCTATCATCAATCAAGACCAGACCAGAATAAAAAAGGTTTTATTTGAAAAGAAATTATCCAGGGATTTCTTTTAATGTGAAGTGCCAACAAAAGTGCTGAAGGTCAATTCCTCGGATGACTCTGAACTTTAAGGAAATAATCATTCTGTCTTAGCCAATGCTTCATACTGCTTTTGATTTTACAGATCAGATAGCAAAATATCATTTCCAGCACTGCAATTTAAATAATCAAGGCCACTTACCGTGATCTTGTAGAATTTAGCTTTCTTGATATCTATTTTTGGAAACTGCCGTGCAACAAACCAGAATCATTTCATCAAGTTTTCAGACCTGATTGACACAGAATTACTTGTTTGTCCCAGCAGTAATAGCCACTTCAAAAACTAAACTAAAATAGAAAAAAGAGGTGTAGATTGCCAGCAGAGAAATACACTCTAAAGTGGGTGTTTTTGTGTGCTGAATATCTTATTCAGGTGCAGGCTACTGCAACCCATCAGCATCAGGGAGGTTCCAGCTTTGGATTAAAGCAAAATGTGGAGATTTGCTCCAGAAGAAAGAAGCCTGGCATCAGTGATTTTTTCCCTTTATTTCAAGCACTTCAGAAGGTGAGAAAATGAAAATGATTCACATGTAAAACTCTTACCATTTGCCGTATTTTCCTTCCCTTGATCATTTTGCTTGCCCTTTTTCTTTGGGTGTCTGAACTATTTCTCAAATGCTCAGCTGAATATTTCACTTCCAGTGACAGAAATTTGCAAAATGAAATTTTTGCAGAAGGAACATTTCACGGAGGAATTGAATTCTCAGTGGTGATGGTGGTGCGTAATACCTGTAACTACATTCCAGCCCAAGGCACCATACAAAATTCATGGGGTCACAATAAGTTGATAGGCAATTTGAAGGTACTACATACACATCCTGTAACTACACCCCTAACCAAAAAATCATATAAAATTAATGGGGCCACCATAAGTTGATAGGCAACTTGTAGGCACATACACACTGGAATTTAGAATATTTACTTCTTTATAGTATTTATATTCTGCCTTTCTCAGCCCAAAGGGGACTCAGGACAGATCGCAGAACACATATATGGCATACATTGAATGTCATTATACACTGACAAGACAGACATTACAGATATAGGTATATAGGCCTTTCCCATCTTTGCTTCATTGTGTCTTTGTCTTTGAAGGTTGTGCTTGATTCTGGCCATGTAGGGGGCAGGGGTACTGTCACTCTATCCTCCATTGCCGAAGAGCCTTGCTCACATACTTCCTCTTTTAGATCAAATCACTGGCATTTCCTGGTATTTCCTTATGGTGCCATTAAAATACATCCCCACTAAGTAGTACTTATTTATCTACTCACAGCTGTTTTCGATCTGGTAGGTGGGCAGTGAGCTGGGCTGAAGGTCAGGTACTCACCCCCCACCCGGGCTTCAAACTGCCAACCTTTTGATTGGCAAGATTTATTGCAGCTGGTGGTTAACCTACTGTGCTAAAGGAACTGGGCATGTTCAACTTGATGAATAGCAGAATGGGAGACAAGGTGACATGATAGTGAGAGTGGCTCAGTAATAGAAACAATTAAATAAAGAGATGAAGTGGTCTCCTTTTCCTAGTCTGGACAACTACTTGCTGGGAATGCTTTGGCATTGATCCTACATTGAGCAGGTTTGACTTAATGGCCTTTGAGGCCCTTCCAATTCTATGATGGTATGAATGTTCTGCTAGAGAGCCCTAATGCTTCATCAAACTACAAATCCCAGGATTCCATAGGATGAAGCCATAGCAGTTAAAGTGAATTTATAGTGCTATAATGATGTAGTATGAAAAGGAGTGGATCACTACCTTTTGGTAGATTCACCAAGCAGTCTAGTATTCAATAACTGAGGCAAAATTCGGCATCTACCAACTTCAAAACTTTCCATAATTGTCATACTCATGACACCCTAAGGGTCCTAATGCAGAGCCAATTGGAAAGTGTAGCATATTCCAAGAAAAATCCTTGCTGCCATTTCTGTATAAATGAATGAAAACATTTACATGCTTAAGGGCTCAGTGTGCACAGATGGAGCTCTGGCTGAAAGGTGACACTTTCCCATTGAAGCCTTTGAAAAGCTCTGACCATTGGCCATGTTGATGGGGAACAATGAGGACTGTAGCCCAACATAGCTTGATGACAGCAGGTTGGGAGCAAGCTTCTATAATCAGTCCTTTGGCAAATCTCAGGTGCAGCTAATTCTGTATTTGTTTGTGGCTGTAATGGATTCTTTCTTTGATTTTGTTATCAACGTTCTAAACAAAAGCATTACAGACATTGATCCTGTTTCTGCAATGGTTCGCTGTGACTCAGCAAGTCTGTCTCTGTGATAAATGTTGGCAAGGAATGAGGGGAACAGCTGGAGAATCACAAGCATAACACATTTTGAACTAAATGATCGCTTATTCATTTCTGTCATTTTATGACTTTTGGCCTTACAAGCATTTATTTTACCCATCAAGACAGACATTTATTCCCAAGAGTCAATGAGAATCTTGCCCTGTTTATCAACTCTGTGTTTATTGCTTTCCCCAGATTTCTAATGTTTGTTCTCAGATTTGGCTACAAAGAATTTTTTAATTCAATTAGGGAAAGCTGGAAAAGATATCTGTTATGGAATTTTAAAAGGAAGGAATGGCTCAAGTTCACTAAACTTTCAATAACAATACACTGATGGCCCCACTTTTGCCATCCAATTATTGGAATTGCATGAAGGGAGGAGGTCCAAAGCCTACACTGTTGCCTTGAAACCACGCGGCAACGAGAGTGACTTGTCTCGCAAAACCCTCTTATAGTGCCAAGGCAATGGGAGATGTCAGTAGGGGAGAGGCTGACTACACAGAAAAGATTACTACTTCCACATCAGCCCTAGATTATTAAATATGTTTTTCTGTGAGTGAGCAGATGATGACTATTAGATGGCATATGTTCTGTATCAGACACTAGAGCTGATGTAGTCTATCCAATGCAATTTTCTGAATCAGCTCCCCAAATAACCAAACTCAATCTAAAGTTGATGACAAACTTATTCATAACCCTTTTGGTACTAATGTTGGAGAGTGGTCCCTGGTCAATTGGTCCCTTGTCCAAAGAGGAAGTGTGCAATCAGAAGCCCCTTGTTGTTTATCCAGTAGATTCCTCCATATTAAAAAAATGTAATTATATATGCAATTATATATTACGGATGTGTCTCTTTGCAACACCTGTTGTGGTATGCCGCACCCTTCTAACCATTGTAACTAATCTATTAGCCAATTACTCCTTAGTAGTTTTAAAATATTCTAAAGGCACCAGATCCCCTCCAATCATGAAAGCTAAGCATGCTCAGCCCTTGTTAGTACTTAGATAGGAGATTGCTAACAAATCACAGGTGCTATAGGCAATATTTCATAAAAAGGAACTGGGAAAACCACTTTTTGAGTATTCCCTGTCTATGAAATCCATGACAGGCAACCTGAAGGCACACATACACACACACCTACCTTCCATTTTCAGAAATAGAAGTACCAGAAAGCAATAGTGCAGATGGGAATGACATCCACTGTCTTGGAATAGATTCAGGAATTCAAAGTGAATGCCATCAGTGCTCATAACCTTCTGAGATATAAACCACCAGATGTCACTGTGCTCTAAAGAAGGGGGATTACGTTTTACAACCCATGGTTTTAACACATTTTTTGCAGTTAGGAAACTGAAATAAACAAAATGGCACTTCCTGTTATGCTGTTTAGTGTGTGGTTTAGGATGGGCCATTCTCAATGTAGTCAGAATTTAGGTCTCTCTTTCTGCCTCTCTGTCCATGAAAGGCATAAGATAAGTTATATTTTGCTTTATTCAGGAAACTTCCCCAGAAAGTAGGAAATTGGACTGCTGGTATATCTCAAAATTGTTTAGAATTCAACTCTACAGGAAAATCAGAATACTATCAGATAAACAATATTGCTTGGGTAAAAGGGTTGTTTTCCATTAAACAAAAACAGATGTTTGATATAAGCAAAGCATTACACAATCACTTAGATAATAACAAGGTTTCTAACATAAAAAGAAATAACTATAAGCTTAAATGTTGATTCAATAAAAATATTAGGTTCAACTGTGAAATACAAAATTATATCAAAAATATTGCTCAATCATTCCTAATGCAATCATTTCCAACACAATCTATTACTTCGGATTGAAATTCAAGCTTGATTCAATAAGTCAGAAGAACAAACATTATGAATAATGGGTTGTTGTGACACCGAAATGGGAAGAGGAACCATGTAAGCCAGACACTCTGCTCTCTGGGGGAAAGAGAGAAAACCCAATGATAAACAGTGTTATTCACAACCACTGAAATCCTGACCTACTCATTACAGTGGTCCCATCAAGGTACAGCTAACTGTACTTTCTTTTATAATATCTCCTTAATGCTGATCTGCTTTCATTACACCTGAAGAATAATTTATAGTTTGAGTATGTTGTTGCTTAGACTTCATTCATGATTCTGTTACTAGTTTTTCTGTGTATGTTGAGTAATGTACAATGGGCCCTTGGTGTCCAATGGGATTGGTTCCAGAACCTCCTGTGGATACCAAAATCTGTGGATGCTCAAGTCCCATTGTATACAATGGCTGCCTTTTGGATATTTTTAAAAATATTTTCAAACCATGGATAGTTGAATCCATGGATAAATAATCTATAGCTACCTTCTTCTATATTGGTGCCTTGTCTGAGCCTGCTTTAAAACATCTTTGAAGATAAGACTATTACTGATTCACTGCTTTTAAGAATAAATGTCTGTCTTTGATGGCTGAAGTAAAAGTACTTGATGAATGGCTGGTGTGTATAGACATTCACATTTAGGTCAGCTCACTGTTGCCTGTTCAAGCCAAAGTGGGCCTGCACTTTTTTCAGTCTTGCATCAGATTACAAACATTTTAAGACCTTTATATATATATACAAAACATTCATTTATGTTAAAAGGGACTTTTGCACAAATGCTATGTTTTGTGTCTAAAGCAGTACATTTTTCACCAAAATATGCTATGCAAAAGTTAGGGTTGTTGGTGTAATAAAATAGTAGGAGTAGTAGGAGTAGTAGGAGTAGTAGTTATCATTGCTGCAAAAAATCCTGTGAAATGAAAAAAAATCTTTTAGCAGTTGTACATTTTCTTGCTGTTATATCTGGACCTTTCTATACGCTATCTTTTTGAGGTTAAAAACACTGCCAGTATTTTAAAGTGCCCAGCCTGCACTTTCCCAGCTTGTACAGAAGTACAACTCTCTCTACAAGCAGATTAGGGAAAGTACAGCCTGAATACTACATGTGGGCCCTTGGTCCCATTTTTATGATTCAGTTGTCCATATTTCCCCACTTCGTATTGTAGACCCCTTTTCAGCACTATTTAGGGTGTGGATTGTTTCATACCATATCAAAAGCTTCCCAAATGTGTGCAAAGACATACAAATGCCCTCTTCTACTCATATCCCACTGAAATGACCTCATCACACAGCTTATTGATGAACTCGGTGACCCTCATTGGGGGCGTGGGGAACCCCCACACCCCTCATCACCCAGCTCTTGAGGAAGTTGATCCATGGGGAGAAGCATCGATCATACAGCTTCCCCCCATTGCTTCATATGGCAACACGGGGAGCCTCCTGTGTTGCCACAGCAGCAGCATGCATTGGCTATATCCTAGAACATCCATGGAGCCCTACTAGAAGTTCATCTGTGTCATTTCATGGGAGCCGGTGGGCTCTGTGGATGACCTATGGTTTAACCGGCATATGCCAGTTTAAGTCCCATATGTTGAGAGAGAATTTTGAGAGTCTGAGCCCCCACTTTGCCATGAAAATTCATTGGGTGATGTTGGGTATGCCATAGATTTCTAGCCTCAGAAGTAGGCAATGAAACACAGAGACTCTCTTGAACAATTCCTCACATGAAAACGCTATGAGAAAGTTACTATAAATCAGGGTCAACATAGAATCTTTCATTTGGAAAAGACCACAATGGCCATGTATTCCAATCCCATGCCTTGTGCAATAATAATAATAATAATAATAATAATAATAATAATAATAATTTATATTCTACTCTATCCCCCCAAAGGGACTCAAGTAAATATGTCCATCCATTCTTTGTCTAAAGATCTCCAAAGATGAAAAATCTACTATCCTCTGACACAATCTGTTGCTTTATCACACAGCTCTTACAGTTAAAAGTTTCTTCATAATGTTTAGGTGAAATATATTTCCTTTTGGAAAGCAGAAAAACAAGCTTGCTCCACCCTTTCAAATATTTAAAGGTATCTTACATATAATGTCTCAATCTTTTCTTCTCCAAGCTAAATATCACCAAATCCCACAATTGTTCCCCACAAGGCTTGGTTTCCATACCCTTGATCACCTTAGTTGTCCTTCTTGGTTATTCCTGCTTGTGAATATTCTTCTTGAATTGTGCTGCCCAGTACTAGACACAGTCATATATGAAGACACAGAATAACAGCAACAATGGCTTTATGAGGAAATGCTGTAGAATCCCACCAAACTCTGCAAGATTTCATTCTGAACAAACATGCACAGAATTACTCCAGAAGCAATCAGGTACTAGATGATGCATATAAGTGCAGCCATGCAGAGAATTTATACAGGTTGCAGAATCCTATTGTTTGTTACACAGTTTGCATTCCCTTGATGAAGAGTGTTATTTTGTTTTATTTTAAAACACTGAATACAACTGACTTGCAGCATATATATGTGTGATTTGTTGTCTCTCTTTAAATATAGCTTGCTCGAGGAAGATGGCAGTATTCTGAGGCATACCAAAAATGTTGCTGCCTCAGCATTAGCCCATATTTCCACCAGAAGGAAGAAAAGCAGACTCTGATATTCTATTTATTTCTTCCCCTGTAGCCTGGGGAAGCTGACTGGCATCTATAACTTTGTTTTTCAAAAATGCTGACTACAATCCCCACCCCCACGGTTCTCTCTGTCTCCTTCTGCAAATTACAATGGATACCAACTACTATGTCTAAAGACTACAAAGTGAGCACCTTACCATATACAGAATACTAAATGCACATAACAATGAACACAGACTGACTTGGTGACTCACTAGATAAGTACATATCATCAGAACAATGGGTTCTTTGCTTTGATTCAGTGCTGGGACGCTCTGTCTGAGTCCCAAAAGACCTTGAAAAATATAGGCTTAAGGAGCCATTCAGAAATTGCATGACTAAATCATACTGTTCATCAAGAAGATGCATGAACAATATATGTAAATGATTTTATACACAATTGAAACATATTTCTTCACTCCCTGTTCAATAAATTGAGGACAGCAATCCAATATGATCACCGTATCTACAGACTCAGTATCTTACTCTCCAAAAAATATCCCACCCAGAAATATTGACCCATCTCCAGTGTGATTCTATGATATGCTTCCAGTCCAAATGTGGTCAAACTATAGGGTTATTAGAGGGCTCATCCAGACAGCCGTTTTAATGTGGGAGTTCCTGCAATTAAAAACGGGCCGTCCAGATGACATCCTAGAGAAACACAAATTAATTCACCACAAACCCAGAAAACCCTGGTTTGTGGTGAATTAATTTGTTAGAGGGTTTATTCTGTGCCTTCTTGGAAAGTGCGGGATATACCCACTACTTCCACTCTCTGGACTGCTCCCTCAAAGGTTCTGGGCTTTTGAGAGGGCAGTCCAGACAGTAGTCCCATGGACACCAACTGCAAGGATACCAACCCCTTCCCCAAAAGTCCCTTTAAAAGTAAGAGAATTTACTCTGTTAGAGTGGTGCCAGAGCTCTTCTGGCAAGTAGAAATGATGCCCCAGTAGAGCGGGGGGGGAAGGGAGTAGGAGCGATTCCCCCCCTTTTTTTCCTGGCATGTCATTTCTCTGGCACCACGCTAATGGAGACCAGGTAAGCTCTTTCACTTTTAAAAGGGCTTTTGGGAAGGGGATTAGAGTGTCTGAGTGTTCTCTCAGAAAGTTCCAGGAGAACAACTGGACACCCACCTGAGAAAGTACATGCTTTCTGGGGTGTGTGTAGACTATGATCCGGGAACATTCATGTTTTTAAAATGTGAATGTTCTCAGATTAAAGAACTGTCTGGAAGTGCCCAGAGTTATATTTTAAAAATGAAATACCCAGGTTTTTAAAACCTTTATGAATTGAGACAGATTAAAGAAGAAGATGACAAAAATAATTGGAGCACTAACTGTTCAAGAAGTCTATCTTAACCAATATAATAAATTGATGTCATATAGTACCATGCTGTCTTCTCTTGATGTGATGTTCTTGGTGCCAAGATGACGTGATTGTCTCGGGTTGTCAATAGGTTATCCTTGTATAGGAAGGATTATAGTGGAATTTCCAGTGGGTTCAGTCAGTACGATAAAATGTATATTAAACACAAACTTGCTAATTATACTGCTAACCTACTGGAATTCTAATAGGGTCAGAAATATCATAGAGCAATATGATCAAGGGATTTTAGCACCGCTAGAGATGAGGATTTGAACCCCTGATCAGCCATGGAAACCCAACAGGTTACCTTGAACAAGCCACACTCTCTCAGAGGAAGGCAAAGACCCACCACAATGCTATGAAGTCATGGGGTTGTTGTTTTACAAGGTATTGAGCTTTCTCTGCCAAAGGATGCTGATGCCTCACTGAATCAGGGCAATTAAATTTGAGATGACATTCCCCAAATAGGAGCTCCTTCCCTTTTTGCTTTGACTAAGGAGTATTATCGTATTATGTGAATCTAATGTGCAACCCAATTTTGACAAGGTAATTTAGCCAAAAAGGTGAGCATTAGATTTGTGTACATAGGGGTAAGTCAATGTATGAAGAGAACCTTGGATGTTCAAGATGTATGCACTAGGCCTGGGTAACAACGGAAAAATTTGTTTCTAAAGTCGATTTGTATTTGGGGGGGGGTTTGTTTCGATATTTAAAATAATTACAAAATTTTCCTTTTAAAAAGTTCGATATTTACAAAATTTCGTAAATGGTAAAAAATTAACGAATCGATTTCCGAAACAATAACGAATCGATTCGTTAATGGCGGACGCGACCGCGAAATACGCTAAAAAACCTCCAAAACCTTCTGAAGCTTCTCTCTCCCTCTGTTGTTGACTGTTGGTGTGATATTATAATTTTTTTTTCACTAATTAAACCATAAAACTGGCCCAGACATGCGGAAATAATAACGAAACGACCTCAAAACAATAACGAAACGAATACAATATCGAAATACGAAGCATTTACAAAAAGTTTTTGAAAATTCATTTTTTTTAATAATTGCTCCAGAATGGTTCGTTATCGTTTTGTAATTGAAAAAATTAACGAATTATTAACGAATTATGAATTAACGAAACGAAACCGCCCAGCCCTAGTATGCACCTATATGGAAGATGGTATTTGGACTCATTTTTTCATCTTTCATGAAGAGCCCAGTGAAGTCTGCAATCAATAATGGACAATCATATAAACAGGGCATTTTTTGGAACTTTATTTAGGCCCACCAATAAACTTTAAATTTCCCTTCTTAACTCCAGGGTAAAACGGATTCCTTCTGCACAGAAGGTATCCCTGAAATCACTAGCTGAAAGTAGCAGGTAGCAGTTGCTGGAAAAGAGCTCTTCCTGAGCCTCTGTTGGATTATAGACAATGTACATAAGAGATGGGAAAATTATCTGATCTTTTAAGCTTTTCAAAGCAAGAATTGGATGGGGTTCCAGCCCCTTTAATGGTTGTGTAGAAGAGAGAATTTCCAGCACATGTGGCTTGCCACACAACCAGATAACAAGCAACACCTGCTGAAATTCTCTTACACAAAAATATTAAAGGAATGGAATCCTTCTCATTTTCTAGATCTGATATAAATCTCTTTCATAACATCCCCATTAATAGCTGAACACTAAACAGATAAGTAATATGAGTCAGAAAAAAGAATATTTGGACCCAGTATCTGGACATTATTGTTTTGAATTACGACTCTTAGAATCCCACAACCAGCATGGCCAATGTTGTATAGTAGCATGGTAAATGGTACAATGTCTCCATTTTCAGCCCTGCTCCTCTCTTTTTTTAAAAAAATGCTACAGATACTAAGGTAACGAACTGCTGTACATGCAACTTGTCATGCACGTAATGTCAAGACATAGAAAAAGCATCCAACAATTACATCATTGGGCAAAATGTCCCTTTATGTCTCTAGATGATGAATGAGCAAAACGGAAAATTAAATAAGAGCAGCTTTCTCTTAAGTGGTGTTTTGAACTCAGGGCTGGAACCATTCCAGGTCCTCCCAAGAGACCCACATGTTGCCAAGATGAGTCTAAGTACCAGGACTTAAGGAAGTTTTTTAAAATGAATGTTAGATGAAGCAGATGTGTCATGGCAGAGAAAATTATCTTCCATTCCATCAGCCATGAGGGATTTTATGCCATGGAAGATGGCAGCCTAAAAGTCACACATATTTCTCGAATAGGTCTGTATGTTCCCCACTCTAAGAAGAAAGCTTTTAAGCATTCCAACCAACTCCTTCTAGAGGTTTCAAACAGTAGAAACAGCTATAGGAAGATTACTTTCCTGTATTTCACAGCAAGGCAAAGATGTGAGAGGACCAGGATTGTAGCTGCAGATGGAAGAAAAAATAGGACAATGCCCTCCTATAAAAATTATCCCCCATTGCATAAAAATGTTCTTCAATCCCAAATTTCTAGCCTTGCAGTAAAATGTCAATTGTCCATTTAGAACTACAGTTAAGACATCCAAAAAGGTGGCAAGATAGTTACCAAATGTATTTATTAGGATTTATTTCAGACATTTGTACCCTGTCCTTCTCAACCCCAAAGGGGGACTCAGGGTGGCTCACAATTGGCAACCATTAGATGCCGGCACACACAAAAAAAGTAGGAAACAGTTGGCATTAAATAAAACAAAAAATAAAATTAAGATATTGGCCATTAAAATATTGCAGTACTACCAGCCTAAGTCCTCAAATCCAAATTGTAATCTGGAGTTCCAGTCCAGGTCTATTCATTGGTGTAAGTCATTGCAATTGCTGCTCAGTTAGCTGCCCGAATACTTGGTCCCAAAGCCAAGACTTAAGCTGCTTTCTGAAGGCGAGGAGAGAGGGAGTTAGCCTAATCTAAGGATTGAGAACACAGCAAATATCAGAGTTTTAGGTATAATTTTCAGTGTCGCACTGTTGGGATTGTTGGTCATTTGGAAACTGAATTAATCTTCATTTTTGGTGGTGGGTGGACAAGAATTCTTGTTTAAGGAATAATACTCTCATCTCCCCTCCATCTTCAGTAGCTACATCCTTGGGCAGAATCAAGGACCATAGTAACCATCAGAAAATACATATGATCTCGGTGCTTATCTTCATACTACATATTGTAGCACTATCCATTTCATTTTTACTGTCCTCAGTCCATCCTATGGCATCATGAGATTAGTAATTTGGGTGCCTTCACTTGTTGATTATGGGATTTTCTTAGGCAGGAAAAACTCAAGGTGATGTTGCCAGTCTCTTCCTCTGAGATACAACCTGTAACACATGGGATTTATTGGCAGTCTTACATCCAAGTACTAACAAGGACTGACCATGCTTAGCTTCCAAAATCAGGCATGATCTGGTTCCTTTTATTGACAGTTTAAGGAGCATCAGTTAGACTTCTCAATCACAGACTTCCAAATGTCCCGCCAAACTACAAGTTTCAGGATTCTGTAGGCTGTAACTATGGCAGGTAAAGTGGAACCATAACGTGTAAATGTGTGATATGAATAGATGAATAAATATGCAATGAACATTCTAGGAATCATGCAGATATATGTGACCATTCAGATGTTCGTGATAATTGTCCATGCTGAATGGAAGATTCTGGGACTTGGAGTAACATTTCTAAGCTGTGTTCAGATGAGATCTGATGCAACCATGTCAAGACATTCTGTGTTGTTACTCATTACAAATTGTTTTGCTACTTGCTCTGCTCCTCACTGAAAGTTACCTTGCATAGAAATATAGCTCTGAAGTGATAAGTTTTCAAAACTAGTTGATAAAATGTCACACACCAAGGACTAAGTACTCACAGAGAATAGTCATCCCTAATACGTTTGCTGCCTGAGGTACAGGTCAAGAGGGCATGCAAAATGTGCAACTGACAAGTAACCCATTTACCCTCAGTGCTTCCTAAGCATGTAAGAGGACAATGAAAACACATTTCAAAAGCAGTGTATGATAAAGTTATGTTAATACTACAATGAGTAATGGTTTCTAATTACTTTTAAAAGCTATTGTTGAGGGACATTTTATGGTTATTTTGAGAAGAAATTTTCAAGCTTGATGCCATTAGCTTCCCAATGTTCCAAAATAAAATATAATAGAAACTAATGCATCTGTAAAAGGAGTACCTATATTATCCATTATAGTGTATATAATGAAACAAATTGCTTGTTTTCATCATTCCAACAAACAAAGATATCCAGTGCCTCACCATGGATTGTTTTTGTAAAACATTGCAACAAGACTAAAGACTTAATTATTTTTTAAAGGTAAGACTAAATTACTTTTTAAAAGTAAGACTGAATTACTTTTGTAAAGTTACTTTCCAAGTTCTGTTGAGTCTGCCCTATTTTCTGTATAAAAGTTGATTGACCTTGTGGCTGAATCTTATTTCAGTATTGCTGACAAGGCAGGATTGTGTGATAAATCAGAGGTCAACGGAGTGGTTAGAGGGATGGCACGTGGCACTTACAGTTCTCTCCCTTCTGTGTCCCTCAGCATCTGCTGCTTGAAAGAGCTTCCTCACTCAGTCTTATGGCAGGACCTTCCCTGCCACAAACAAAATCAATCCCTTGTAGAGAAATTCTCAGTGTCAAGAGAAACCTGCATTTCTAAAAACTAGCACATTAATCATCAGGCAGCCTGCAGTGATATGCAGTGCTTTGTGGAAAATTTGATAATGGCGTAAATTGATGGATATTCTTAACATGTCCCAACATTACGCACAGGATTAGTTGTATATACAAGTGATGTCTCTTCTCTTGTTCTACAATCAATGGCTCCTCGGAATGACTGCCATGAAAAAGATGAAGTGAGTTTGCTTTCAGTTGCTGTGGAGAACTTCAGTGAGTGGATTGAAATTACAAGGAAGATTCCAGCTCAAATTTAGGAAGAACTTCTTGGTGGTCTGAGTTCTATTAGAAGATGGTTAGCTCTCCTTTATTGGAGGACTTTAAATAGAGACTCTATGGCCACTTCCTAGGGGAACTCTAGCAGTAGCTTCAGTGGGTTTGGACTAGATAGCTTGGGGAGGGGGGACTTACAACTCTATGATTCAATAAAATAGACTTGAGAAGGATTTTATCCCATGAAGCAACTATCTCATGTAATCACAGATATTAGCAGCATACTGGGTTGATAATCCTCGCTTTCACACCTTTTGGTATTTACACAGCTATGATTTCCTGCTCCATATTTCCATAGCCAAACTTCCATTGAAGATTGTAACTTCACCCTCCTGCAGTTCCACTGCTCCATAAAGTTGTTCCAACTTTGAAATTACAATGAAAGTTAGGTATTTTTGTTTGAAAAAAAATTAAATCACCAAATTATTGCAAAGGAGAGTGGGAGAGAAGGACAATACTGCCCCCTGATGTCACTTCAGTGTCAACATGCCATCAGTGTAACTGGCATACTGCACCAGATAAATGATAGGATCTTGATGTGATCTGGGGCTCTTAATGGTTCCCCCCCCCCCCAATTATTAGAAGGGGATGGGTTTATTGCAGGAAGGTAACAGACCGGCAACAAATTATACACATCATCATGTGCTAGGAACCATCACCACTGAAGCACCACCATTCTTCAACCTAGGAACAAAAATCATAGTATGAACCAATTCTACACCCAGTTCTTCCAGGCAGAAATATACTATAAAAACACTCCAATAGATGGCCACCCAGCCTCTGAATAATATAATAATATAGAAAATATGTTCCTAGTTTGAAAGTGTTATTTCCTGTTTAATGCTGTGTAGTTGAAATAGTATTTGCTATATATTTTCCACAGTATGGTTGCAATCTTTGCTGAGCAACTCATCCTCAATTTCTTTTTAAAAACCTCTACAAAGTCAAATCATCAAATCATAGGTTAAGTTTCTCAAACCTAAAATAATGTTACACACTCTTTCCAGAATTTTTGCCTCATTTGTTTCACCTTTAAAGAATAGGGTTAAGAATGTTCCAACCTTCAGTTCAAGTATCTGTGACTTAAAAAAGGAGCGGAACAACATGAAACCACAGGCATCACCAATGTGTTTTGCAGGGCTGTGACATGCTGTTTTTGGGTTTCCTGTCTTGAAACCCTCCCTGCATAAAATAGCTAAAGAGGAAACCAAATGAGATGTGGAGGGGGGCTTCTTGTGATGGCCCCCCATCTTTGGAACACCCTCTCCAGGAAGATTAAGCAAGCCCCCACATTGTCCTCCTTCTGTAGGGATCTGAAAACCTGGATTTTCCAACAAATTTTTGAGAATGATTAGTCCCTAGGCCCCGTCCCTAGATTGCCTGTTAGCTCTCTGTCCTCCACTTGATCCACTTCCTCAACACTGTTTGCACTATCCCTTACCCAGCCCTTTTATAGTTGACCATATTCATTTTGTAATCCTGGCCATTGGTTTGTTGAACCTTTACTGATAGAGCTACAGTGAACTTCTACTGCTACAGTTACAATGAAATTGGTTTTAAATATTTTCATTTTTATTTTAGTGTGTTTTAACAGGATTTTGGTATTTTATTATGCTTTTAGTTGTTGTTACTCTGTTTGGTAAGTTAAATTAGATTGTGTTATGTTGTCGAATGTGTTTATTTGATGTAATCTGTATGATTTTCTTTCAGGCAATTGAATGTTTGCCATATATGTTGGAAACCACCTTGAGTCCCTTTGGGGAGATAGGACAGTATACAAATAAAGGTTATCATCATCATCATCATCATCATCATCATCATCAGGTCAACAAAAAAGGTAACACTAACAATGATTATGTCTTGCTCGGGCATTCTGGAATTGCATCCAGAGTATGAACTATGATATACCTTGGGGCAGACATGACAAAGTATTCAATAACTTTTTCAACTTATTCCAAGGACCAAAATTCTTAAACTATTCATTATTATGATCAACTTCATGGTCCATTTATGCCTATTTGGACTTTTGCCTAAAACATTACTATGATTAACTGTAAGATGTTCTATTTAGCAGAAAGTTCAAACTTATTTGAGCAACTGTCTCCTTCCAATTTGAGTTACAGAAAGAATTACCATATAAGCTACATATAACAATACAGGGTGATATAAGATGTTGTATAGCTGGGGAAAAATACAGTCTTTTAAAGAATGGTAAAATATCATTAATATATAAGGAAACAATGTGTGTGTGTGCGCGCACAGGTGTATTTAAATACACAATTAAAAGGAAATCTATTGCTTACCAATCTCTATCCTAACCCTCAACTTTGTGTTTTGGACTATATTTCCCAAAATTCCCTAGCCAGTGAACACAGTGACCATGTTGCTTATAGCATTCTATCCAACGTCATCAAAAAATAACTCTTTCTACACTCTGGAATTAGTGTACAAGTTCTTAAGCAAGATAAGACTTCTGTCCACACTAATCTAGAGATAATCTCAAGACAGTAAATCAAAGTTTAACCTTAATCTACAGAAGATGTATATAGGTGGTGTTTTGCCATATATTTCATGATGAGATGGCACATAGGCTAATACTGATAATACTTTTCCTAGCCTGAAATCCTCCTTGTTCTTTGACAATGACCTTAAAAGTGACAGCCAATTTTATTAAAGGAACATCTAATACAGAGGTAAGAGCTAAGTAACAAATCAACCTTCCATTTTCCAGGCAGTGATCTTTTTAACAAGGATTTTCAGAATTAGACCTGTGATTATTTTTGCACAGAAAGCATGTAATTTTGCACTGAACTTTGGTTCTTTCACATTTTGTCCTAGGGTGATTAATATATTTATGTATTATAAAAATATTTATATTTCTCCCTATGTCACAAGATTACATGATAGTATACCAGTAAAGCCATTGTAAGCCAATTAAAACAAATTTAAAACATGAAAAATGATTAAGTAGACTAAAAATGTATTGGTCAGTTTAGCAAATTATCAGGAAGTTTTCAAAGGCATTAACCACAATTTTATTTGGTGACCAAATGAAGCCTGCATTGAAACCAATGTTAGGGGATTCTACAGGTTGGGTGCCACTGCTGAGAAGGCCCACTCCCATGTCTTGACATAGTGTATTGACCCTACACTTGGAACACCACGTAGCACTCTTCCAGGAGGCCTCAATCAATGGGATATATAGAAGAAAACACTCCCTTACATATTAAATAATAGGGAAACAAGTGTTGCCAGATACCCAGAGCTACTTCATGAATATCATATAGACACCATGTTTAAAATAAGAGTGCCATTTTTGTAAAGAGCAGAATCATTCCAATCGGCAACAATTCCAATTAAGAATCTAGGGTAAGGTATACTTAGGATTAATGTCTAACCACAGATATTGTATGTTCTTCAAAGTATTCTTCCGTTTTTTCTCCCGGAAATTTAATATTACGTTTACAAAATTAACATGGATGCCTTCAGTACCCCATTTTTAAAATAAAATTGTGCAACTGTATTTTCTGAAAATGGGTTTCATTCTAGTTTCTATCATAAGGACTATCTCTTTGTAGAAATACCTGACAAGTATGACTCAGTTAACTAGCCGCCTTGGGTGATCCTGGCATCAACCTTTTTGGCACCTCTTCTTAGATGGATTGCCTTAGGCGCTATCCATTAAAGGAGGAAAAAGATAGTGCTTCCTGCCATTTCTGCTGCCAGGGTGGCTTGATGTATGAACTGTAGTCAATTGCATTTTGATTAATGTGGTCATGCTAAACTAACTATACAGGACAATACTAATTTGAAGATTGCAAGAAAATCCATTTTATGGGGGAAATGGATTGATAGTGGGATTTATATTCTGGCATAATTGAACGTTCCAGACTAAGAATTTTTGACAATCTCAGTACTACAGTCTGCTTATTAATTACTCTTGAATGTATCATGTGCTTAAATGGATATAGGCATAAAACTAATTAATCTAGCATTAATTGCTTAGAAAATGTTAGACAGAATCTTGTATTAACTACTTCATTAAATATATTAACTAAGTATGCTAAATATACAAAAATGTTCTGGAGATGTACATCTAATTATTATTATTATTTGTATTCACAATGACCGTTGTGACACTATTGCCACAACTGTAGCTCCCTCCACCCACATCTACTCTATCAGGTATCAATTCCATGGAGAAAAGGAGACAGCAGTGTGGGTAAATTATGTTTTCATCAAATTGGGAGGGGAGTTCAGGCAAGGATACATTACTTAGTTAAGGTATTTAATTTAGGACTTTCTCACACTAACAATTGTGTCACAACAATTGTGTCAGTGTAAATAATGGATAAATACTGATTTGAGAATCTTCTCTTAATTAGCACAGCTGTGATTGTTCAGTAATCTGTGATCATATGATCACTCATCTACTCAGCCTCATCTTCCTGACTTATTCCCTATTCAGCATTCCTTTTTAAATGTCTAGTGAAGTTTTGCAAGCTCAGCATTAAAAAACTAAAACAGATCAGCAAAGTTGTACAATAGGTAGATAGATAGATAGATAGATAGATAGATAGATAGATAGATAGATAGGTTGGTAGGTTGGTAGGTAGACAGACATGTAATATAACCACTCTGGGAATAGCAAGGAAGAAGAAAGAAAAACCTGCCCACTGATATTATGTGACTCCCAGCATGCCAGCACAAAAGTGAAAGGGACCCATCACACTGAGGTAGGTAATGGGAATGTAGTGGAATAGAAAGTTAATTGTAGGGTTTTCCATAAATAAAAGAGAGAAGGGAATCGTGTGGAGAGGAGAGGAAAAGTGGTAGTATGATACAAATGACATAATGTGATAGGGAACAGTACTACATCAAGGAATTGTAGTTTATCAAGGCCCAAAGGCTAAAAAGAGTGCAAGTACCAAGCAGCAAAAGGTGAATAATCTCAAATAAACAGCTACAGGGGACATCACATGGATTTAGATGCCTCTGCACTAATGCCTAGAGCATGGGAAATTAATAAGATGAACTGGAACTTTTAGCACAACAAAACAGTTAAGATGTAATAGACATAACTGAAACCCGGAGGGCTGAGTCCTATAAGTGGAATGTAGCAATTGATGGATATAACTTATTTCAGAGAAATAGGCCAAAAAGGAGCAGGGGTGAAATAGCATTGTATGTCAAGGATGTTTACACCTGTGAAGAGATGCAGATTTCAATCCTGGAAACCAGGTTGAGAGCATCTGGATAAGAATTAAGGAAATAAGGACTGAAAAAGATTTAGTGGTGGGGGTCTAGTACAGACCTCCAAACCATATGGAAAAACCATATGGATGAAGCCTGCCTTGACCAGGTGACCAAACATGCAGAAAGAAAAGATATAGTTTCCAAATCACAACCTCCCCAAACTGCTGCAAGCTGGATAGCAAGTGCCCTAGAAGCAAGCAAAAATACAGCAGAGTCCTTTCACAGCAAACACGGGTGCTTCAGTTCATCTATTAGCAGAGTCAAATTGCCAGTGTGTCACCTTATATACACACATGGTTTGGTAAACTCATGGATTCAGGTTTTCATCCATAATATCAGGATGCTTTAATATGCACAGTTAAAATATATACAATATAATCACAAGCTTGGTTGGTGGGAATGAGAGAGAGGGCCATTTCAGTAGCTGCTCCTTGACTCTAGAACTCTGGAATATTTACGGAAAGTCCTGGTTTGGATTGTTAACTTTCCATGTGTAAATAGTTTACAGGTGGTGCTTCCTCCTTTGTTCCTAAAAACTGTTCTGGGGTGGTGGGGGACAACTGGGAATGGTGTGGGCTGTAGATGTGCATTGTAACCTATGAGGATGGTCACAGCAATACAAAATGGGGAACAACTGGCTCGACAGCAATACTTGTGAAAAAGATCTTGGAGTGCTCGTGGACAACAAGTTAAACATGAGCCAACAATGTCATGCACTGGAACAAAAGCCAAGGGGTTTTGGCCTCCATAAATAGGAGTATAGTGTCAAGACCCAGGAAAATTATGCTACCCCTCTATTCTGCCTTGATCAGACCACATCTGGAATACTGTGTCCAATTCTGGGCACTGCAATTTAAGGAAGATGCTGAGATTTGTATTTATGTTTTTAATTGTTAATTGTTACTGTTTTACATGGTTATTTTATATGTAATTGCTTTGACTATATTTTTTATCTTGTAGGGCATTGATTGCCAAATGTAAACCGCCTCGAGTCTCCTTCACGCTGAGAGGGGCGGTATACAAATAAAGTAAATAAATAAATAAGATGTTGACAAGCTGGAATGTGTCCAGAGAAGGGTAACTAAAATGATCAAGGGTGTGGAGAACAAGTCCTATGAGGAGCTGGGCATGTTTAGCCTGCAGAAGAGAAGGCTGAAAAGGAGACATGATGAGGGCCATGTATAAATATGTGAGAGGAACTCATAGGGAGGAGGGAGCAAGCTTGTTTTCTGCTGCCCTGGAGACTAGGATGAGAAACAATGGCTTCAAACTACAGGAAAGGAGATTTCACCTGAACACGAGGAAGAACTTCCTGTGAGAGCTGTTCAGCAGTGGAATTCTCTGCCCTGGAGTGTGGTGGAAAATCCTTCTTTGAAGGCTTTTAAACAGAGGCTGGATGGTCATATTTGGTGTGATTTTCCTACTTCTTGGCAGGGGGTTGGATTGGATGGCCCATGAGTTCTCTTTATGATTCTTTGATTCTATATACAATATAACCACAAGCTTGGTTGGTGGGAACGAGAGAGAGGGCTTTTTCAGTGGCTTCCCCTCAACTCTGGAGCTTCCTGCTTAGGGAAGCCAGAATAGCTCCTTCCCTGCTGTCCTTCCAGTGACAGGCTAAAACCTTTTTATTCAGGTAGGCTTTTAAAGAAGAAGGTTTTGAAGATCAAGCCAGGAGTGCTGTAATTTTTAGCTTTGAATATGTGATTTAACTGAATTTTTAATACCATTTATACTTGATTCTGTTTTAATGTTTGTATATTTTTAGATTTTAAATTGTATTGAAATGCTTTTAATGCAAGCCACTTTGACAGAAAAAAGGGAGTAGAAATAAATGTAATAATAATAACTGTGCCACTAAGGTTTCTCTTTAAGACATTTCAGGGGGTGATGATTTTGCCCAAGTCAACCAGACCCTCTAATTTAATCACCAAAGTCTCTTTCTTGCAAACATACTTATTATTCACAATTAGAGACAAAGAAAAGTCCTGCAAGGTGGAAACAATTGGGAACATGAGATATTTAGCCAGGTAATTAAGCAGGTATCCTGTTAAGTGTATAACAGCCTCCCGAAATGTCCTGGCTGGAGTGAAGGGGTGGAGAGATCCTCTGTGATTGGCTGAAGAAACACAGGAAATCCCTTGATGCACTTAAGAGATTGGTAACAATACCTCCTAAAGGGAACAGCCATTGCACGTTGAACAGGCTGTCTCCCTGGTGACATCGCGTCCATTGAGTTCCAGTCAAAACCCCAAAGGGGGCTTTGCATTTTTAGAGGGATGCCCAGTTGCAAATCCAGAAGGAGGAAAGATGGAAAGAAATGCCCTCGCAGCAGACTAATGAGTTCATGGGAACCTTGAAAACTTCATGCAACAACAGCAGCAGCAGGAGCAGCACACCATGTCTGAAAGGTAAGAGTCCGAAAATGGAAAAGTAGCTTTAGTCTGTGCTCTGTTCACTTGACACACTTTGAAAAAAACCAAGATAGGGTTACAGGATTAAGTATCTTTATAAATGCAGAAGTAGCAGCGACTGAATAGTTGAGGCCGGCTTTGGGGCTATGAAAGCAAAGAAGAAATGTGTCATTTGTTCATTACTGAAGACAAATAGCATCTTCAAAGCAATGGATTATTTATGAAAAGCAGGTACAAGCCGCTGTGCAAATGCAATATTAAATGTACACCCGTTAGCGTTATTGACGACTAGCCTGGCGCTCAAGTTATATATCCACCAGCAAGGGCTAATTATATGTGATATGGCTAATTATGGTAATTGGGCCTGAATGGCAACTCGGAGGCATTTTCTGCGCAGCAAGTAAATGGATGCCACACTGTTGGGATAATCATTCATGGGGCAGCCACATGTTTCAAAGGGAATGTGCATCAATAAAATTGCTCCCAAACTGTTCTACTTGAATAGTCAACAATTCTGATGAAACCCCAAAAGATATATTGTTGTCCATAATGGCTTGAACGTGGCAAACTGAAACAGCAAGCCTTCAAACTGTGGCAGTTAGGTTCTTCTGATGGCAGATGAAGAAGTGATCTCAGATCACCAGAACAATGGTGACAGAACAAAGGGGAAGAATGAAAATAGCAGCCATGTTCAGAGGATGTTTTGTGTAAACCAGGAATTTCAAGGTTGTCAACCAACCAAGAAAGAAAAAGAAAGAAGGGAGAACTTGCTTTAAAATTTTAAATTCAGTGATTAGTTGTCAATTTCTCCCTGACTTGTTTGCCTGTGAGGAGTTTACAAGGTTGAGCATCCATTATTCAGAATTCAAAGACATTCAAACACCCAATGTATTCCAGATGGGTGGTTGAAATAGTGACACTTTTGTTTTCTGATAGTTTAATATATAAAAACTTTGTTTCATGTACAAAAACATTAAAATATTGTGTATAAAATTACTTTCAGGTTATGTGTGTAGACTTGAGTTCCCATCTCCAAGATATTTTATTATGTACATATGGGTACATACTTGTATATGAAAATACAAGTATTCCAAAATTCAGAAAAATTCCAAATCCAAAACAGATATAGTCACAACCATTTCAAATAAGGGATACTCCAATCTGTATTAGACTTCACTTGTGACTCTCCAGATGCACTAGGCTGCAACTCCAGTCATTGCTTGTTGTGCTGTCCAAGAATGATGTGTAGTCTTATGGGAGCTACCAGTTTGAGGGAAAGTCTTTTTGTGAATTGTGCTGTTTAATTGTTGGACACATTGGAGGATTGAGTTGCTTACTGAATTTACTGATCTCTCTACATGCGTTCCTCAAAAAAGAAAAAAGCCTGACTTCAGCATCTTTCCAGTTCTGGATCTGCCTCCTAACATGGTATCACAGTTTTACTTTTCAAAAGCTGACAATCTGATCCCACATGCTCAGTGAGTGTTGACTTGATCACCAGCAACCCAGCCATGCATCCTTTCTGTGCTATACATGGGGAGCCTCAAATTTCTCAGAAGCATTTACAGCAGTGCATTGGTATTTCCCCACTCCCCGCTGTGTGTTTGCTGTTGGAAATATCAAGGGTTTCAGACAAACCTGTAATTTCAGGAACCAATTTGAATATGCTGGAGTTCCACTAACAGCTCTTCTTGGCCCTATGAGTTTTGCAATTCAATTATTCTATGTGACCTTAAATGATCTTGATTCCCTTCAGTGCGTTTCCTCAGAGAACATGAATTCCAAAATACTGATCCTTCAAAAGTTATTGTAGAATAGTTCCCATCATCTCTGATCTCTGACAAAGTTGGAAGGAATTGAAGAAAGAGGGGGTGGAGGCTTCCATCAATATTTGGGAAACATCATTTTCCCTGATATTTGTACCATCTTAAGTAGTGCTTGCTTTAGAAGATTTGCTGCCATAAGAGCAATCAATGATTTGATTTATGTACTTAAATTAAATACTGTATGTACAGGCCTATGATCTGAATGACTAAATCCATATCAGTGAGTTCTAAGCATGATAGATTTTGCAAAGAAAAAGCTTTGTCTTGAGAAGAGGAAGTAGAATTGGTATTTGCAATATGTAAAGAATGAATCTAACCAGATCTGGGGATAGTTGCATCTTCTGGAATTCAAAACCTTAAATCCTTCAGACAACACTGTCACTTGCTCTAATTGTAGTCCATAAACATGACATTTCCAAGCTCTAGACCAAATTATGGTTCTCTAAAAGCATGGTGATACAAGAACTTCCTGCAGCTGTTATTTTGGGGAGCGGGGGTAGGAATCAAGGAAACCCCAAAACAAAACAAATTAGATGACTGAAGAAAATCTTTAGGAACAGAAATGAGAACAGGATGATGACAATGATGCTGTAACAACAACAACAACAACAACAACAAAAACAGTGGCCTTCCAAGTAAAGAAGCCTGTTCTCTTTTCCCCAGCTGGGAATACAAATCATCCAAGTAGCAGAAGATATTTTCAGATTTTCAACCTTCAACATATCACTGAGATTCAGTGATGAACTGGAGTCTAAACAAGAAACTTTTTCAAAGTCCCAGTCAAGGATCAATGGTCAGGCTTTTGCCTTGCAATGATAGTGTTCACATTGTGTAACATCACTTGATTTCTCCACCTTTGATTACTCTCTGATGAACTATCTCATGAAGAATATAATATTGGCACTTTTTGTGATTCAGAATTGAGTGGTGGTTCATTCACACATTTAAATGATCCTTTGACATCATAATAGATGAATGATGGACATGCCTGTATGAGTCAGAACAAACTGGTTTGTATTGACTTGCTTCTGGTCTATCCCCAAAGGCATACTCTGAGATTTCTTAAAATGTTGGGAAAAGCACCTGAAAAATGGCATTCTCCCAGAAAAGCTAGAGGCACCGCAGGTTGTTGTTAGAGCATTAGTGAAATGAATTCCTCTCCTGAAGTAAGATCTGTGATTTATGGTAACTACCTATTTGTCACTGCAGGCAAAAGAAGGGAAATAACTCTGTCGTGATAGAGAGTGTGAATCTCATTTCCTCTCTTAGTGGTTGCTATAATCTCAAGCACATTTCCCAGAGGGACCATTTGGAGAGTCAGTTGAGCCAAGGGACACTCCAATCTAGACCGAAAGTTGGGGTAGTTTAAAATATAGTGAGCAATAATTGTTTTAAATTGCATATTGCCTCTACCACTGAAATTAGTTTTAGTTCACCCTTAAGAGGTAATAAGAAAAAAGGAAAGAAAGTGGAGAAATTTACCATCTAGATGAGACCATGACTGTACCTATTTTGAGTTTTAAAACCACATGAGGTATTGTACGTAGCTACAATCATCTTAATCTCAGTAGCTGAAGTGATGTTCACTCATTGTGCCTGCGCCTGTAATGATCAGAACTTTGAAAAAGTATCTTTTGGCCTGGAAATGTTGGACAGGTCTGGAAAATGTGTTCCAGAAGAGTATCTCTACCACCACTGCAATCTCCATCAGTGACGTATTTAGTCCAATACAGGATAGTCTGACTAAGCAT
The DNA here is from genome assembly GCF_037176765.1 of Anolis sagrei. Taxonomy (NCBI): domain Eukaryota; kingdom Metazoa; phylum Chordata; class Lepidosauria; order Squamata; family Anolidae; genus Anolis; species Anolis sagrei. The sequence continues at coordinate 250,536,820 of NC_090023.1, forward strand.
GCATCTACCCTGTAGAATTAATGCACTTTGACTGCTATGGCTCAGTGCTATTTAGTTATGGGAGTTAAAATTTTCCAAAATGTTTTGCTTTCTATACCAAAGAGCGCTGGTGCCCCACCAAACTATAACTCCCAGGATTCCGTCACATTGATCCATTGCGCTATGCTATGTTTTATGACACCAATTATGCATTAAATGACTTCACTGCATAGCTCTAACAAAAGTCACCCATTTGCAGGGTGGTTTTCTCAGATCATTTCCAAAACCTTGCACACAGCAATGATCTAATGTAGTTATATGGACGGCAATAAAACAGTAAATTACTTTTTATCTGCTTAGTAACAGAGGCATGTAAAAGTCATTTTGATGTCCAGTTTCATAAATGAGCCTGGTGCACAAAAATACATGCAGAAGATGTTTGTCAGTCCTCCAACTGACACCACTACAACAGCCATCTCTTACAAAAACAAAAAAACACTGGAAATGTATACATGGATGTTTATAAAATGAGCCCTTCATTTTACCATCTGTAACCTGCAGGAGTGTCCTTGTGGAGCACAGCAAAATTAAGGATAAGCTGAGGGCTGTTCTAACCATGGACAGTTAACTATGGTGATTGGTGACAACATCAAAAGGGAGATGGTGCATGTTGGCAGATAGGTGTCTCAAACCATTGTTCTGGACTGTGAAGATAACATCAAATGTCTGTAGATAGGTGGATGCCCTAAAAACACAAGCAGGACCATGTAAGTTTATACCAACAGTCTACCTAAACCAACTTTCAGTTCATAGCCCACCAGCAGGGCATGCTACATCTTCCATTTCAGGTTTCACAGCAATGGATATATGAAGGATATACAAAGATATCAGATGCTGTATGTCTGCATAACCATCCTCACTAGAAGCAAATTAAGGGAAAAGGCAGAAGACTTTGAGGTACCAACTGGTGGTAGATTTCTAGAAGTGAAAAGTCAAGAGCCATCAACCCTCTTGGACCCTTAGGATACATGTGTGCCACAAATTATCCAGCCCAACCTTAAAAAATCCCAGATCTTGTCATGCATAGGGATCCTGGATATCTCAAACAAGAATGGAAAAACAAATTGGCAGTGGTGTGATGGAGGCATCTAATAGTCCCTTTGAGGCCAACTGGATTATTTCAGTACCACCTTTCCATGTTTGGATAATGAAGTAAAGCAGCTGGTCTCAGAAGTCCTGAATTCCCTTTTCCCTTCCTTTTTATGCAGATACTTTAAAAGTTTGAAAAATTGTAGACTGCCTTAACAAAAGACCACATGGAAAGGAGATTTGCAAATTTCCTTTTTTAATTCACTTTTTCCAAACAGTGAATTTTGTGATAGCAACATATAGGTCTTTTCAGAAGTTTTCTCAAATAGCGACACTGCTTGAATTTGAAGTCTTTTAGTACTTTATATTGACCATGTACTCTTCCTTAGAAGAAAGGTTCTATTAGCATTCTTACTGGAGCATGTTATAGAAACATCTCTCTTTCCTCCCGTGTGGAGCTGTTAAATCATGTTTTGTGACAGACCAAGGGGCTTGCAGATTAACAGGAATGTGGCTTGTTGAATTGGGTATTCCACTGAAAATAAACATTCATGCCATCAAGATATTTCTCACTTGACTTCTCTCTGCCTTTAGAGATATTCATTTGCTTGAAATCACAAGCTTGGAAACTGCACTGTTATGCAATAAAATAAATCAATTTCAGTTCTTATTCCCAATCAAAAAGTAAACAATGGAAGATCTTGTGGTGTACGTATTCTCTGTGTTACTCAGTTCTGTAAAGCCAAGGGCAGTATAGGGGAAAGGAAAGGAAAAAAAGGGAAAGGGACGAAAAAGGTAACAAGGTGCATTTAGAGCAAGTTTAGCAAAGATGATCATCCTGTAGCCTCTAGATATCACTGATATAAAACTCCCATTATCCTCCCCATTGGCTAGGCTAAAAAGGGCTGATGGGAGTTGACATCTGACCATACCTGGAAGTCTTCACATTCCTTACCTCTGAAGTGAAGCTGTCAAGTTGCTCTGACAATTTGACCGCCTTTATAAGAATATCTTGTGTATCATGTTATTTCTTTTGGCCTTTCCATGTTCAGCTTCTTTATTGAATTCACTGGCCTTCTAGTGCTTCCATTCTTTTGTCCAGTCCTGAGCAGTGTTGCTCAGTGCAGCAAATTTTTGAGATACGCTATGCATAGATTCTTTTTAAGAACTCACTTGGTCTGCTGAGAAATCCCAGGCTATTTCACTGACATTTCCATTTAAATGGATCAGGGGGCTGACATGACAGACCTCTGTCTGAGACCCAGAAAGCTGCGGCTAGTAAGAATAGACAAAATTGAATCAGAAGCAGTCTCTCTCTCACTCTCTCAATATCAGTGACTATGAAATGTGACTGTATTCATGGCTGCTTACATGTGCAGCTACTGAATGCAATATTATATTGGTCTTTGGTCCTGTAAACTTTCAAAGTAATGTGTTGGATGGAATAATTGACAAGCAATTTAATTACTTATAACTATGGATTTTTCTTGGTTACAACATTGTAACAAAGTTAAATTTCAAAAATAATGTAATGGAATAGAGCTATATATACCACAGTAGCACTAAACATTTAATTTGGCATCCTCCCACCACCCAGCAGCAGTGAAGACTGACTGAAGGGAGGGCTCCTACTGCTGATGTTTATTGATGAAGGAGAAACAGTTGGCTCAGCTTGGGAGGGAGTAAAATGAGGGGGTGCTCTTCAAAAGGGGGCACCTGTCTGTATTTTCCCCCAGTTGCTCAGGTTATGTGGACCTTCATGATTTGAATCACCCCCTCCCTTACATCCGTTCCAATAAGAATGAATAACACCATCCCCTCCCTGAGCTTGGCAGCCACCAGGGTGGGGAGTTTTTGCATGGAAAAGGGGGCACAGATTATCCCTCTGCATCATCCCCAAAAGAGAATATACCTAAGCTGCAGGTATATATGTGTAAGTCATTGGTGGACCCAATATCATGGGGTTGCGGATCCATCCCAGATTTTATGGCCACTTTTGAAGGCAGTATCAATTAGCAGATCCACCAGCTGCACGTGACGTACAAAAATAATGACACTTTATTGGAGAATGGATTATGGGTTCCTAGTTGCTTTTTAGATTTTATTTTCAAGAATATTGCATAAAATGTATGTATATATATCTTGTAAGCCGCCATTAGTCCCCTTCAGGGTGAGAAGGGCGGCATATAAATGTTGTAAATAAATAAATAAACATATTTACATGAATTTTTCAGATTTCAAATTCTGAATCCTAAGGTTCCACATGTATGAACACACACCAGAAGTGTAGCTATGGGGAAGAGCAGCCAAAATAAGTATTTCCCTAACAAATAAGAATTCTTCCCAATGAACCTTTCCTTCAGTTTTGAAATTTCTAGCAATAATGTTGGCTGCTAATATGGTTTAGAATATTAGACATTAATCTGTTATATCTCCTTAGCTCCTCAGGTCTGAACACAAGCTGCTTCAGGTTCTACACCTCCCAATCATCTTCTTGCTCCGATTTAAGCAATCTAGACATTTGTTTACCAGTGTTGTCATCAAGGAACAGAGTGATACATCAAATACATCAACCAAGCTACGATTCTGGCATTGCCTCTCCAGTAAGCATTCTGGTTCTCGTTTCTGTGGAAAGAAGCCCAAATTGATGGTAACCTCATTACTAGAATCTCCCTCTTAGCAACTCCTCCTGTGTAATGATAAAAATGAAAACCTTCTCCCTAAATTTTTGCCTTCTGATGTAGGAAGTTAGTTATTATAACAGGGCAAGAAATATTGTCCTGTGAATAGGTTGAAGAGACTAAATGGATTGCCTCTCAATATCCACCTTAGGTGTGGATTTCAATAATTATTATTATTAGTAGTAATACTATTATATTTATTTATATCCCACTTTTTTCTCTCCTAGAAGAGACTCAAAGCAACTGCAGTGATCCATACCCATTCACAGGAATGAGGCTATTTGCCAAAACACAAAGAGGCAATCAGTAAAAAAAACAAAACAAAAAAACAACCATTTTATTTACTCGCCCATGTAAAGGTTGCTTACCCCAGAATCTTCAATGAGAAATACCTTCACAAAGTGAAGATGTTCTCTTCAACCTGAGCCCAGAGCTTAAACCGAATGACAAGGATCCATGCAGGTGCCTCTAGAACAGGCATGGACTCACTCTGACTAACCTATCCAAACACACAATAAAAACAGTGAAAAAGTATTGGAATTTGGTGAGAGATATATCAGGTTGTGAGAGACACTTCCCCCCCTCCCCCAATTACTCATAGGAGAACACAAAACATCAGGGATCTTTACGCTGCAAACAGAACATCCAAAAGAGTTAAACAACACTAATTCATATGACTGTTTTTATAACAGTGGAGGTGTTTCCCCAAATGTATTCAGAACTAATAATGACATCACAACCACCTGACCAAAGGGCAAGCTAAGGCCTAGGGGCCGGATGTGACTCCCAGGCACTTACCTTAGGTACTCCTTATTTTCCTTGACCTCTTGGCATAAGGAGATGGTGACCCACCACATCTTTATGACAGAAAGATAAGGGAGGAAGGCACGCAGCAGCTGGGAGCCCTCCGGAACAATCTCAGCTACTGCCCATCCTTATGCCAGGAGAACAACCTGATGATGACCCTTGCCCTTTCCTGGCCCTCTCTATCCAGCGTGTACCCGCCCCCTTCCTCCTGGCCCAGCCTGCAATGAGGCCCCAAGGCAAAAATGTTTACCCATGCCAGCTGTAGAACCAATTTTCTCAAACTGTACTCCTCCTGATGCTTTGAACTTCAGCTCACACAATTCCTAACTGCTAGTTAAACTGGCTGGGATTTCTGGGAGCTGAAGTGCAAAACACCTGGTGTAGCAGCATTTGAGAAATACTGCTCTAGAAACAAGAGCCAGAGTCAGTTTCTCTGTTGTGGGATGGATTTCACTTTCATATCTCCTCATCAGGTAGCCATCTATTTGTATGTTGGTTTGCTTCATTTCATACCTCACTTTGTTCTGTTTTCATATAGCCAAGGTAGCTTACAACATGTACTCATATTGTCAAGAAAACAAACCTCATCAATAATTGAAGGTGATCATGATAGCAGTACAACTAGTATGCAAAGGGATCTGAGGAAATAGGCTGAGTCAACAAAAAGCTTATACCACAATTTCTTTCAGTTACTTTCAAAGAAGCTACAAGAACCCTTTGCATACTGATAGTCAAGATCAACACAGCTATATCTTTGCGTACTGTTCGTAGTCATAATTCCTCATATAGATTTTTAATAGGTTTGTCTTAACTATTTTTATTTCTGTGGCTAAGAATATATTCTCATTTTTAAATGCTTACATGTGTTTGCAGAAATTACCGCACTAGCCCCACTTACCAGTAAAGTAAAGTAAAATAAAGACACATTCCCCTGTTAATCAGGAAGTAGCTGCCTGATGTAATTCCTTTTCCTCCCATTTGTGATTTCTGGTGCAAAGGGAAGAGAATGTCCTTCATTGCAAATCTCTCTTGTGCTGTAAATCATTTGTGCAAAGGGGGATGGGAACATAACACAGGCAGTTTTTTTATTACCATGGGGAAAAACTGCCAACAATCTCAGTATATGCTTACCAGTAAGAGAGGTCTAGGGGACTTTCACAGTCCAAAGGTATCCTCTAGAATACATTGTGTAGCTTAAGAGGGCTTACATTTAAAAAAAAAACGACTACTTCTGCTACTATATTGAGGTCCCTAATGCAGGCAACAGTGGGGGAATTTGCTGGGCAGCATGGTGAATCCATGGGACAGCATGGATTCCTATGCCCAGCATCACCGCCTTCCCCATCACACAGGGGAAAGTGTTGCTGCCTGGCTTCCCCCATGATTGTCCCATTGTAAGCTATGAGAACACAGGTAGCTAGCTGTGTTTTCAGGGCTCAGTCCTAGGATGCTTCCAGGGTGGAACCAGGACAAACCAGGGTGGAAGTAGCCCTGTGTCATGTGAAGGGCTTCAGCAGGCTCAATTCTAGAAGCATCCTAGGATGCAGCCTGATGAGATGTGATGTGATGAGAGCATAGTACTACTTCCCTTTACCCATGTACTACTGCTTCTATGAACATTATCACATTATATTGAGGTCTTAAAGCTGGGAACAGCATTCATTTGGCAGAAGGGCAAATCCGTGGAACCAGTGTGGAAACCTGTTGCCCCACTCCCCGCATTGTCCCCTTCACCAGCCCATAGGGTGAAGTGTTGTCACCCAGCTTCCCCAACAGTTTCTCCATTCAACCTTATGAGAACATGAAAAGTGTCAGAAATATTATGGGCCCAGCAGGAAGCTTCCAGTGTTCTCAGGGCTCCATTGTTGGAGACTTTCAACATGGAGCAAGGACAGAGCCCTGCTGGGAGTAGCCCTGTATCATGTGATGGGCTCTGTCTGGCTCCATGTTGAAAGCATCTGCAATGGAGCCCAGACTATGTGTGATGTGGTCGTAAAATTACTACTTCTATTACTACTGCTGCTGATGCTTTTTCTCCTCTGCTTCTTGTGCCATCACTACATAGCACTGTACAAGTAAAAGTCCAACAAGACCACTCCATTTCCTCAAGCTTATAGACGAATTAAGACATAAAACAAAAAGAAAAGTGGATGACAGTGTGAGAGGGGTTTAAGTCCAGCAGATATTGCTTCTTCTTCTCTCCCTCCAAGGCCATGGCAGTGGTAGCTCACATCTGTTTCTGGGTTTAGAATGATGGAGCTATACCTGCCTCTTATTCTCTCCCTCTGTGGCCAGGGCAGTGGCAGCTGGAATGAAGAGAAGCCCAAAGCACGATGGAACTGTGTCTGCCTCTTCTTTTCTGCATTTCAACAAATGTAAAAAGAAGCTGATTTAACAAAAGAGCCAGCCAGCACAATGCATGACCTTCCTTTGCAGAAGGACAAATATCATTGGGATTCACAGAAGACACAGCCAATGAGCATTGTACAAATATTGTTCTAGGGACAAGGGATGTGCCTTCATGGCTGAAACAAAGCCTAGCTAATTAGTGCTCTGGAAACCTAATGTTTCCTGAAAACTATAATTGATTTTCCATGAGATCAATCTAGGTGAAAAGGTAGTCTCAAAACCCCAAATTCAGTGAATGTGCTTCCAGCAAAAAATCACTGCTAAAAGTATATATAGATATGTTTTATCCTATTGAAATCATTTATATTAAATACAGTTAGAAGTGTGTTGGCTTATGGCCCAAATGTCTAGCCTGCCTTTCCTGGCATATTTATGTGAAGTATCCCCTGCTAGGAAATCTTTACAGTAGCCAATATAAATAATGAAAATGGCTCATTTCAGGTACCGTGAAATATGGTTGTAGCATGTACTTCCATCTGGACTGCTTCCATGCTAGATATTTAGAGCTAAATCATTCCCATTTCCAGTAAACAAAATGCTCTGAAAACAAATAAAAAGGTTATTTGTTTGGAAACAAAAGTAAAAAAGAAAATCAGAACTAACAAATGTGTCTGGCATTTCCCTGCTAATTTAATATTTATTTATTTATTTCTATTTATATCCCACCTTTCTTTACTGCGAAGGGGATTCAAGGCAGCTTACATATAGGCAATTATTCAATGCCTTAAAACACATACAATTCCAATAACATTAAATAATTAATAATGTCTGGCAAAAGGGAAAATGTATTTATTTTGCTTCTCTCCTTTGAAGCTTCCATCAGATTCTTTCAAGTATCTCACCTGGCATGAATTAGAAGAACATGATGTTCAAGGGAGTCAAATCCACTGTCCTCGAGTGAGAGAAGGTATAGAAATATATATGGTTTGTAAGCTCCATAAAAGCTAATAATAGTGGAATGTATTTTCAAAATTCTCTTTTTGAACCCTGTAGCTACACCTCTGGTTTGTTTCCTCCTTCCTGAATTTCCTCCACCACCAGTTACCACCTGAATTTCCTTGCTGGTAACTGGTAAAGTGTTGCTCTTGGTGTTGCTCTTGGTGGTAACTGGTAAAGTGTTCATTTCTCCCAGCTCTGATGCATATTCCATCAAAAAGAAAAACACTTTGAATTGCTTTATAAGCACTTCATTGACAAGGTGTCCACTAACCATTATGGGCTCTTGATCCAACAAAAGAAATGTATGAGGTATGTGCGAGTAAAATGACTCTTTTTTCCAGCATCCAGAAAAAAAAACACCTATACTGGAATACTGGAAAATGTATTTAAAGTTAAGTGGCTCATTAATTGATTTCTTTTTAAATGGCAACTGCCAAATCAACTAAAAAATTCCTTTTTTCAGATTTAATTAAGCATCTTTACTGTGCACAGGTTTGCAGCTGATGCACTGTACTGTCTCCACAACCATGAAGTATTAAGAAATCAGAGGATACAATGGAACAAAACAATCAGACCCTGGCAACAGAGATAAGAAGCAATTTGGAATGAGAATCAGTTGAAACAATACCAATTTGTTTTCTTGGCAACCAGCTCATACAGTTCCCAAGAGCAATCTTGAAAGCAATCCAATATGGCCAGGACATTATCTTAACAAAGCAGTCCTATCTAATTTTCCTATTTAATGTGTTCTTTTCCAATATACAAACAATGATCAGTCTGCAAGTTTTGACTTCCTTGAGATTTAGTTCTCCCACATATATTGTATTCATAAACACTGATAAAGATTATGCAAATATAATCTACCGTTCCAACCCACAGAGGTTTTATGGATTTGGGAAATGAATTCTTATAAGTGCGTATAATGGTCGCTGTTGTTGAGCTCACCTTCTACAGTTTAGGAAAAATTCTGATTGAACTCTATGGAGCTTAATCCTTATTTATTTATCGTGTTAGAAGTCAGTTGAAGGTACAGTTAAAATGTATTTAAAAACACAAAGTTTTAAAGAACTTGGCATTATGCTAAATGTCCCTTGACCAGAAGCTGGCCACTTGGAGTGCCTGTGGTGTCGCTGTGAGAAGGTCCACCATTGTGCATGTTGCAGGGCTCGGGTTGCATTGTAGCAGGTGGTCTATGGTTTGCTCTTCTTCACTCACATGTTGTGGACTCCACTTTGTAGCTCCATTTCTTAAGGTTAGCTCTGCATCTTGTGGTGCCAGAGTGCAGCCTGTTCAGTGCCTTCCAGGTCTTCCACTATTCTGTGTGCCCAGGAGGGTGTGTCTCATCTGGTCTCAGTCATTAATTGAAGTGCTGTGTTTTAGCCTGCCACTTTTGGACTCATGCTTACTGAGGCGTTCCTGCAAGTATCACTGTAGATCTTAGGAAGCTGTTTCTTAATTTAAGCTGTTGGCATGCTGCCTGATATCTGAAGAGAGGGTGGCTGAAGATGTCAATGCCTTGGTCCTTTCATTGCTGGCTGCTACATTCCAGTGGATGTCAGGTGGTGTGATACCAGTGAAACAGTGTAATTTCTCTGGTGGTGTGAGGTGTAGACATCCTGTGATAATGTGGCATGCTTCATTAAGAGCCACATCCACTGTTTTAGCATGGTGAGATGTATTCCACACTGAGCATGCATATTCAGCAGCAGAGTAGCAAAACACAAGGGCAGATGTCTTCACTGTGTCTGGTTGTGATCCCCAGGTTGTACCAGTATTCTTTTGTATGATATTATTTCTTGCACCCACTTTTTGATTGATATTTAAGTAGTGCTTTTTATAAGTCAGAACATGGTCCAAAGTGACTCCTGGGTATTTTGGTGTGCTGCAGTACTCCGGTGGTAATCCTCAGCTTAATTCTCAATAAATATAACATTGGAAGGGAAGCAATCTGTTGGCTCTTCAGGTGTTGATGGACTTTAAGTCCCAACATTTCTTACTACCAGCTATCCCATCAGCCAATGTTTCTATTTTATATATAACAATTTTTTTTAAGAAAAAACATATTAGAATAGCAATGATGCAACAAATCAACAATGCTGGATATATAATAGTATAACACTAAAACTACATAACTTCATTCTATGTACTACTACATAACTGCAAGCGAATACCTATTAAAAATGAAACATACACACACACACACACACACACACAAACAAACAAAAAGAAAGATAGGTAGATGGATTTCCCACTCACTATCTGATGGTTGTTATTCCTTATTAGTCTACTCCCTTCAAATGATATTATGTAATTAGACTTTTACTTTTGATAGCACTCTGCTAATTCATAAATCCAACAGTTGACAAATGCCTCCCTCATTGTTATGAAGAAGCAATACACAAATTCTAATATGTTTTAAATTTGGTCAAAGATTTCTCCTTAATCAGCATAGTCAATCTGTTCATCTCTGCTAGTTCACAAATCTTCATCAGCCCTTTTTGTGTTGGGATAACTAGTTCCTTCTTTCTCTGAGCATGAACAATTCCTTCTGCAGTTGTCATATTCCAAATTTTCTTTCTAACTTATTGTCCAGCATCTCCAACACATAAAACTCTAGTCTCATTGTGAATTTACCTTTAACAATGTCTTCCAAAATGAAATGTATTTGAGTCCAATATTTCTAGGCCTTTCCACAATGTTTTTGTCTGAACAGGTCCTTCTGAAGAAGAGTGTTTTCTCAGAGGAGAACATCACACTCTTTATGCAAAAAAACAACTGACAGAGAAAGAGAAATGGGAGCAAAGGCTACAAGAGGACTGGGAAAACTGCATGGTAGGAACTTGTTAAAAAATGAAGGTCTTCAGCTATATTGTGTTATTCTTAACTGAAACCACAGGGGAAGTAGGTGGTTTTCCTCCCCCCAGAGAATTAAAACAGCTCAAAGAAATTAATTTATTTAATCTAGAAAATAGTGAGTGAAAGGAAAGATTGAATAACAGTTCTATTAGCACTTCAACTCTAGTCAAAATTGGACACCACTCCCTTTCAACATACTATAAAATAAAGCAAGGAAACTCCAATCATCTAAGTTTCTCAGTCAAAAGTGGCACAGTGCTCATGTTTGGAACATGTTTCTTAGGGGCAGTCCTTGATGTATCTGATGTACCGATAGAAATTATTTATTAACTACTAAGGAAATTATTGTTGGTCTTCTTGTGATTACAGCTAGCATGGTGTAGTGATTTGAGTGTTGGACTATAATTTTGGAGACTAGAGTTTCAGTTCCAGCATACTCATGGAAACCTTGGGCAAGTGCTGGACTATAATTTTGGAGACTAGAGTTTCAGTTCCAGCATACCCATGGAAACCTTGGGCAAGTCACATACACTCGACCTCAAAAAAAAAAAAAAAGGCAAACCCCCTCTGAATAAATCTTGTAAAAAAAACCTGGTGATAAGTTAGAAACAACTTTAAGGCACACAATAGCTACATGTGATTGCAAACATTTATTGTGTGCATAAGTTTAAGTTGCTCACTAGTATCAGATAGATGGTGAACACCTGTGACATTGAAAAATAGATTTAAATTTCTTCAAGTCACTTTGTTCCAAATCATCCAGTGAGACTGGAAGGAAAACACTTCTGTTGTCTAGACTTTAATCACTTTGGTATTTAATATTTCATATAGCAATAAGCTAGGATTTCATACAATGGCAAGTAACGTGGCAACTAATATGTCATAGATGGTGGCAACCAATGTTAAGCTTGCTTGGGTCAAATTTGGCACTCTAATTTGATTTCAGTCAAGTATAACAGAGCACTCACACAGAAAGTCCTGACTAGCTCACGGTGAGCCTTGACATTCTGGAGTCCAGGATTTGAATTTCTGCTTGGTCTTGAAAACCCACTGAGTGAATATAGGCAACTCATACTTTGCCCCCATCAACAGTGCTATATAAGGCAAATTGAACCACATTATATGGTCAATATAGACTTATATAATGCAGATTGAACTGCATTGAACTAGATTATATGAGTTTATATATGTTATTATTACTAATATCAATTTGAAGAAGAAGAAGAAGAATTTAGCAGTGTAGACATATAAACTAGTCCAATACAGTTGATTTGCATTCAGAAACTGTGTTCTATAGCAGTGTAGATGAGGCTTCTCTTAGCCTTAGAGAGAGGCAAGGGCAAACATCTCTAAGCAAAATCTGTAAAAAAAAAAACAAACACTGTGGTGGGTTTGCCTTGTGGTCAGAAATACCAGAAGTCAGAAATAATTTGAAGGCGCACAACAACAATGAAGACTTTTGCCCCACAAGAAATCAAAGGGTCAAATAAGACAAAGTAGTAGAGATACATTAATGCACCATTTCTCCATTTAAACTTTTCACATAATTATAGAATCATAGAATAGAGTTGGAAAAGACCAGTCCAACCCCCTGCCATCAGGAAAAGCACAACCAATGCACCCTTGATAGATGGCCACCTAGCCTCTATTTATTTAACAGTTTCCAAGGAAGGAGCTTGGAAGGAGAGGATAATTTTATACTATTTCCCATACCACTTCCCCAATAAAAAACCTACAACCACCATGCTGAAATTTCCCATTAAATTTAGTTCTAATTTGTGGAAAAGAAGTTTTGTGTGCAAATAATCTCAAATAAACAAGATAAATGTTATAAATATAATCTTGAATATTTTCCCCTATACCAGAGTTTAAACCTTTCCTATCAAGATTTGGGAGACCTGTACCAAGTAGAAAACTGTATAAGGATTCTCCGTAGATTAATTCGAGTGGAGAGGCTTTGGCTGGTGGACAACTCATTGACAGATCTAAGTGCCATATGCTTGCCAAGGTAATCTTTATTTATTTATTTTAAAAAATGACCAGGACCTTTCAAGAATTCGCTATATTAATGGTAATGGTATATAGCATATGGTATGTTGCAGAATTCCACATATCCACATACACACTTTCAAACACTGGTCAAGATTCATTTCTTTTTTTTTCCAGGACTTAACAGCTCTAATTGTTCCAAGCTATGCTTTCTTTTGTTATCCCTCTATATGAAGTATTTGATAGCACACCTACTTATATATTTTACAGATGCAAAGAACTGAAACTCAGCAAAAATCATTTTACATCCTTCAAACAGCTGCCAAAAATTCCTGAAATTCACCACCTGACCCTTGATGAGAACAACATTGAGACTCTGGATGAATTGTCAGACCTGAGACACACTCCACTGGAATCCCTTGTGCTTGAGAGGAATCCTTGTGAGTTTCAAGAAAACTACAGAAAATTGTAAGTATTTGCATTGTGTTGCAATGTGATTGGATAATCATGTGTTCCTAAGAAAACATTAGTTGTCATCATTTTATATATTTGCAGTGTTGGAAGCTAGATATACAATGTTATAAAGATTGGCTTCACATCTACAATCATGATGCCATTGACATTAACACAAATATTATTAGAAATATTAGTATTATTTACTTTATTTATACCCTTCTTTCTTCACATAGGAACTCGGGGCAGCTAACAATCCTACACTTTGATCATAGTTTTAAAAAGTGCAATACAAATTTAAAAAACAATTTAATAATACACTGTGGATTAGGATAAAAACAAATTAAAATATAATAAATGCACTGAAAATATCCTTTCAACCTTACAACCTCCCTCCTCTGAAATCCCACCCATACTTCCTCCAGCAGCATGTCCCTTTTTCATTCCCAAATGCCTGCTAGTGGAGGAAGGCCTTGATCTGCTTGCAGAAGGCCAGGAGGAATAGGGCCAATCTGGTCTCTGCTTCCAAAGCCAGACAGCTTCAGCAACCAAATGACTTCTGCAGAGTGGCTTCTATTGTTTGTTTCACTTCAACTTTGTGACTGAAGATGGCTGTATACATCATCCTCCTGGAACTCCTTTATTGGTACAGCTGTCTGGCTTTTAATGTGGGCTTTAGGAGCTCAGATTGGAATGTGGATCATAGCCATGTCATTATAGCTACCTCACCTAAGCCAGATCTCATCCATTTTTGTATGCCGCAAGAATTAGGACTAGTGACACAGAGAAATACTCAATGCCATAGTCTCAACCATGGTTTCCAAATTCTTTACTATGACCCACCTGTTCCACTCCTTATGAGTAGTGAGTTAATTAATCTTATGTGATCTGAACCAGAAAAGTATTCTTAATTAAAGTCTTCTCAGTTGAAAAACAACAACAGGAACCTCACAACAAATGAGAAATAAAAAGGGCTCTATTAACATTTTGAGTTTAATAATCCAAAAGGTGAACAATGTGGCACAGCCATTTGTTGATTGAATGCCTGCTTGGTTGTTTTTGTCTGAGGCTCAAATAAAGATGACACCCTGTTACCAAAATCAGCTTTCTGCCAGAAGTGGGACAGAGTAGCTCTGTTGTCTGGCACACCATGGTACTTTGAAAGCCAAGGAAAACATGACCAGGTTTGAAGGCAATAACAAAGGATTATTCACCTGGGCAGATGGATGACAAAACAGCATAATTACCCCCCCCCCCCCCCAAAAAAAAAAACCCTGATATAACTCATACAGAAAAGTGCAGCACATTTTATACACTTTGGGATCTATTCAAAACTCCCACTCCCTCCCCTGGTTGAATAGGAAATGTGCATCCTAAGATCTGTCTTCTCAGTGGCTGAGACTTCCTCCTGACATCACAGACTGGGGTAGAGAGGAAGAGAGAACAGCTGGGATTGGTGGGGTTCAAAATTAAAGGTTTGTTGCTGTGCCTTCCCCTGAGGGTGTATGCCCCTTTGTCTAGACTGGAAAGAATGGGTATTTAGCACTTTGGAAGCTTGGAATAATTTCAGCAAAAAGAGTGGGGCTTGGGAAACTGGAAAGTCAATCAAGTGGGTAAACAAAGTCCTTGATGAGTTATGGGTCCTGTGGGTTGCTGGCAATCAGTCTCTCAGCAGAGAAATTCATTGAAAGAATCTGTATTGTTTTTCAAGACCGACACATAGTCCAAAGTCACATAAGCACAATATAATATAAATTATGATATTTGATAACCTTAGGTCTAATGGATCTTGTGCTGGTCTCGGTTATAGAAACAGAATGGCAACATATTGGAATTGGCAGTTTGATTATGTAAACTTTTGCAACAGTGAAGAAGGGAAAATGCAAAGAGACACCTAGCAGACCGGGCAAAGAGCTGGGTCCATTTTGTTAATTGAAGAAATGTATGAGGGAGAGGAAGCAGATGATGGGCTGGTATGAAGGGTTTCCTCAGAATTGCAAAAGAAGAGTTGATCAGATTAATCCTCCCAGGAATGTTTGGAGCTGAGCTACAGCTGATCTTGGCTCTAAAATATGTTATCAATTTATAGTTATTGTTATTAAGAGGGAAGTTGACTTTTCAGTAAGAACTCCTCTCCTATTTCACATACAGAAGCAGTTTTAACTGCTAGTTGAATTTTATGTCTATGTCGGAGGACAACAAGTTGGAGGAATAGAATAGAATACATGTCATAGATCGCAAGGGAACTACTGCTACTTCCCAATACCACCCACCACCTAAGGTGGTTTCTCACACCAACTAAAGGCAGGGCTGCATCTGGGACGTGGTGTCTGTACTGTATCTGAAATGTAGGGCTATGCTTTGTCAGGGGCAGGGAGTCAAGGTTGCACACACACACACACACACACACACATATACATACACACACACAGAGGAATGTGCAAGGTTCAGCAAAATGAGCACATTGCCCCTCAAAATAAGAATTCTGTCCTCCCCATGAAATGTGCATTCAGTATCCAACTTTCTAGTGGTACAGAGAGTGAGACACTGAAAATCATTTGCATTCACAGTACAATAATTCACATTCACATATCTACAGTACAATACCAGTATCTACAGGGAATATATTTTCAGCCAGACCATCATTATGTGAAATGATAGATATGTCTGAATGCTGTTGAATCACCTCACTTCTACTTCTGGGATACCACAGAGTTGAACTGGAGAACTTAAACATTCCTAGAGAGCTATTCCCTATAGAAAATTTCTACCTCTTCCAAAGCAAATCTGTGGCACCTTCTGGGGGAAGTATGCCATAGCATTTCCTGGAGGATCTATAAAACATTTAGAGAGACCATTTCTCTTCCTATACTAAATGTACGTAAGTGGATTCTTTACTGTACTGTGTTAATATTCTGCTAGTGATTTCTCTTACTCCTTTTCTTTGGATACCTAAACTGCATTTCTAAATGCTCAACTAAAGTTTTATGTTACTGCAATGTTGGATCTTTGGGGACTGAAGAAAAAAATAATCTGAGAGGAAGAATCTTTACTTTGCAAGGTAGTGCCCCGATTTGGCACCCATTTTCCTAGCTACATTCTTGAGTATCCAAATTCTTTGAAGCAGTCTAGATTTTAACTGGCAGCTGCAACAGAAAGCCAGAAGCATCGCCATTTTCTCGAACAAGCTCACTCAGAAACACTTCTTATATGTATTACAATTTTATTAATACAGAGGCTGCATTTTATGCTGTAAACTTCCCTAGAAAAATGATGGTAGTGACAGGCAGCTAAGAATCTGATTGCATATACAAATATGTCTGGCCCATGACAAGCAGAGGGTAAAACAGTGGGAGGAAAAGACATACGCAGGGATATGATGCACCTGCAAGGAAAATGTCTATTCAGTGCTCCTGTGGCCAGGCAAGAAAAAGTTTATAACAGAAGTGAGGAACCTTTGCCCTTCCAGATATTTTGGTTCTCTTTTCCCATAATCCTTTCTCATTAGCCAAGCTGCATGGAAGTCCAGGGAGTTGGAGCCCACATGAAAGGCCAAAAGTTCCTCCTACCTGGCTTAAGAAAAGAACTGAAGTGATCACAAATTCCTTAATGCATCAACAACCATGGTCGCTGTAAATTTATGTCTTCTGATTTTAGATTGGCATTATGGAAAATAATTTTAAGTCTATTCCCACATGTTGTGCTCAGTCACAACTAATCTCTATGTATCCATGCTTTCTTTTGCTCTTTCTAGAATTGGTTGCTGCAACAAAAATAGGACTTAAACACACACACACAGAGAGAGAGAGAGCGCTAGCAAATTTATTTCAGGCACAAGGCATCAAAACTGAATAAAGGGCAAATCCCACTGTCTTCTACCAGAACAGTTGCTCAGTTGTTTTTGCTGCCTGACATGGAGCAGCAAGTCATGCCTCCCACTAATGAGTTATTTTGGCACATGAGGCAGCTCTTGTCCCCCCACAACACCTCTTCTCTTCTTTGTCAGTAGAAGGAAAATAGTAACACACTAAACAAGAATTCACTATTACAACCCAAAACTGCTACTTTAGGTTGTTGTCCCAAGGTGTCTTAAAGACAGAACTAGGTCAACTTCCCATGACACATTTTCACTTTAAATGTATACTACTGCCATTCCTGCTGTCCAGAAACAATAATAATCACTCCATAAATATTTTTGAGAGAACAATAGACCCTCCTAGATAGTGGCCTGCAGCAGAAGATTATTATAAAGGCTTCTTTATAATAATCACAAGGCTTCTTTGGGACAATTTGTTCAGGCTTACCATTGCTTTCCTCTAAGGCTGAGAAAGTGTGACCTGCCCAAGGTCTCTCATTGGGTTTCTATGGCTGAGTGAGGATTGGAGTTCAGTACTCAAACTACTACACCACCATAGCTCTGCAGTGTGATTAATTCTCCTGAACTGCTTCCACTGTGAGATTGTAAAATTAACCTATGATGATAGTGGATTGTGAAATGAAAGGAACCCTACATCTTTCAGTCCTCTTTTATTCTTTATCAGATGGTAGAGACAACATGGAGTCTACTGTCAATAGTACAGAATATCAAGAGAAGAAATATTAATTCTGTATTTTGTTTTCTTCTAGTGTCTTCTCCAAGTTGCCAAACCTGAAAGTACTGGATGGAATCCCAAAACTGCCAGAGGACTGTCTTCCACCAGAAACAAATTTTTTATGTAAAATATGCACCATACTATAATATTATATTTTTTGTGATGGGACTCTAAGAATTGCCACAATTAAAGCAGTAAATCCTATAACTACACAAATCGTTTTATGGACCTATTGGCCAAGGCCAATGCTGTGCCAAAAGTTACAAAATCTACATCACAGAAGAAGAAAAAAAACTATACTACCTCAATGGAAAAAGGGGGAGAGTTCAATCACTTATTCTTTGTTCATACCATCTGAATGACTAAAGTATACATCTATTTATTATATTTTTATATCTAGTACTTTTTTCCCAAGGAGCTGCTAAGACTTTTTTCCCAAGGAGCTGCAACCAGGCCTGTAGCCAGGATTTTGATTCGGGGGTGCTGAGTTTGATTCGGGAGGTGGGGGTGTGTGGGTGGGCTGAGTTTGATTTGGGGGGGGGGGGTTGAGGATCTACCCTAGCAAACCTTTTGTATCATTATTCCAATATCCTCATGCATATGGGATATATTGAGCATGGTGATCAGATCATGATATGAATAAACATAACAGTTTAAATAATGTACCAGTAAGGCCTTCTCGCGGACCACCCTTAGAATTTCCTAGGAGGCTCACATACCTGATCATGAGAAAATTATTGGAGGAAGCAGACAGTATTCTGGAAGGCAGGGGTTCATCCAATCCCAGGGATAATAGCCTCAATAATATAAGATCCCAAGGCTAAACAGAAAAACAAGAGAAAACAAGTTTGTTGAAAGAACTGACCTTAGATGATCTTATCTCTTAAAGCTTTATCACACGAGCCTGTTGTTGGAGCAGACTGAAATGTATTAGTATGGAAACAATCACCTTTGCACTTCTTGGCAATCATGCTAAAAAAGAAAAAGAAAAAAATCCTGTTTGAGAATATTGAAGAGAGGAAGAAAATGACCCCACTTACAACACGTGATTGCTGGAATAGTGGAACTGCAGTGGAAGGGACCCATCACACCAGAGGCAGTACTCGAATTACTGCAATATTGGTAGATATTCCAGTCAGTGAAAAATGTTGGTCCATGAACAATTGAAATGCAAAGCAATAACAGGAGAAACACAGTATCATCACTGATAAGTACCAGCCAAACATGCTGTTATCCTGCTGCAGTTGTAATGTATGAGCCTCATGTGATAAAAACATTAGAAGAATTCTAAGAATGATCTTAGATTTTCTGCATTAATGAACAGAGCATGAGATATAAGATAAACATGAACGCTTATTTATTAGGCATCAATGAAACCTAACCTTTCCTTGTTGGTCACATGGGACCCCCATTATGACCTCAGTGGATAAGACCATAATAGCCAGTTCCATGGCTGGTAAGGGGTGTTAGCAGTGACACAGAGGACAAGGGGATGAGCCAGAGGAACCAATTTGAAGCTTAATGGCAATCAAATCTGCCTCTTCCCACAATCAGATCAATGTAAGGAACCACATACACATGCCTTGCCCAAAGTAATACTTTCAGGGTTTGAACAGTGCAGATGCAGTTTCATTAGTGTCAATTTTAATATCAAGTGTTCAGTTCTACACAGAGGTGCTTTCTTTTTTTATTGTCCATGTCAGTTCCCAACAAAATATTTTCATTCCCCCACTCCTCCTCTAAGTTGTTTGGTAAGACATTCCAGGAACAAAGCGTAACTTTCCTGTGCTGACTGAACACTTAAGAGGATTTTTGTAAACATTGACTTATTTGCAAATATACAAGTTCAGCATTGCTAGAGGCAAACAACTCCATTCTCTGACAGCAGCAAAATTGGAATTCCACCTCAAATTGAGAAACCTCTGGATTTAAAGTGTAAGCCCAAATGCCGTTAGCTTGTCAACTCAGAAGCTCAGAGCTAAGCTGATTCCTTTTCCCATTTATCAGGTTATGTCCAATTTCCTGGAAGTAAACCTCACTGAACTTAGCTGGATTTAATTTGGGGATAGACATATATAAGAGGACATTGTCAATCTCACACTCTTAAACCACAGTCTTTTTTTCCTTACTGTACACACACAAAGAAACATAAATTACCTCCTCTTCAGATTTTTCAGTTTTTGGTGAGGGAATAAGAAACTGCTGGAAGTCACTGTGCGAATAATTTGTTAAGCTGAGAGGAAACAGATTTTACTCTCCTTGTGTGACCCCATTTCTTGGAAGGACTAATCATATGAAGAATAGTCCCATTCTTGTCTTATAAGCAAATCAGGTGGAATGCCTAACCTACACATGGCTGTATTATCTGGAATATCAGTATGCAAAAGGATCTTGAAGAACCTTAGACAATAACTTAGATCCATCTGAGGAAGGGGTTATCTCCAATGGCTTAAAAACCTGATATGTACCAGATGTTGATCTTCAAAATCGAAATGACATCCATTGACATTATGGATCTATCATGCAGGGGACCAGGTTAACCCAGTTTTACCCCACATTACACAACATCAGGGAATACTCCAGAGCTCCATGAAGCTCCAGAGCAACCCCACACTTCATGTTGAGTGTGGACAGGTAGACTGGCTTTAATCTAAACTGGTTCATTGTCCAAATGGGTCAGTGTAACCATCTCTTTTTCCCTGCACTTGACAGCACAGGATAAATCAGGCCTGTGCCATCTTCCCATCATGGTATCAGATGATTACAGATATCCCTTCCTACTGACAAACATGAAGGGAGATGGCCACAAAGCTACCCAATAAGACTGAATGAATTTCAGATCTGGACGATACCCTGCTACAAATGTTGGATGGAGATGGTCAGTGCAGTTGCCCCCAAACTGGCCTCTGATTTACAAACAAAAGTGTTGATGCACTTTTGCATCAAACTTATTTCAGTTGCTTTTTAAGATGCCACAAGACCCATTTGCATACTGACTTACACACATTTATCCTTTTTTGCCCAGCAAGGTGGAAAGAATGCCAGCGTCCTGGCAGCTTTTCATAGAATCATAGAATCAAAGAGTTGGAAGAGACCTCATGGGCCATCCAGTCCAACCCCCTGCCAAGAAGCAGGAATATTGCATTCAAATCACCCCTGACAAATGGCCATCCAGCCTCTGCTTAAAAGCTTCCAAAGAAGGAGCCTCCACCACACTCCGGGGCAGAGAGTTCCACTGCTGAATGGCTCTCACAGTCAGGAAGTTCTTCCTAATGTTCAGATGGAATCTCCTCTCTTGTAGTTTGAAGCCATTGTTCCGCGTCCTAGTCTCCAAGGAAGCAGAAAACAAGCTTGCTCCCTCCTCCCTGTGGCTTCCTCTCACATATTTATACATGGCTATCATATCTCTTCTCAGCCTTCTCTTCTTCAGGCTAAACATGCCCAGTTCCCTAAGCCGCTCCTCATAGGGCTTGTTCTCCAGACCCTTGATCATTTTAGTCGCCCTCCTCTGGACACATTCCAGCTTGGCAATATCTCTCTTGAATTGTGGTGCCCAGAATTGGACACAATTTTATTGCTTCTGTCATCCTAGCTGATGCAGCTTTACAGTACTGGTGCAAAATACTGTAAAGCTGTGTTACTTTGAAAATCAGACTCACAACTAGAGGTGAAGCAAGAAAGATTTTATGGAAGGAGGAGATAAAATTCAGAGGGAGAAGGACTTGAGCACCAATAAGTAAAAGTAATTTCTCATCATAGCATTTTCTTGGTAAGATACATTGAGAAATTGATTGTCAGTGCCTCCTTCTGCTTAGTACCAACAACTGTTAACTAAAGTGCCATTGCTTCTCAAGTATCCTCTGCCAATGTCACTCCTACATGCACCACTATTATTTGCCCAGTAGCTGTTTCCACTTGTCAGCTAACTCATTAGAGTAATTGCCTTATTGTCAAAGACAGAAATGCTTGGTAAGATGGAAGGAAGTGGGACATATCTAAGAGGACAAAAGGAAGGTGGCATTATAGGGTGACAGACTCAGTCAAGGAAGCCACAGCTGTGAGCTTGCAAGACTAAGCAGAGCTGTTGATAGCACGATGGTTTGGAGATCTCTTATCCACATGAGTTGCCATAATTCGAAATAGAGTTGGCAGCAATTAAAAACAACACACTGTAAAGGTAGTTTCTGTAGGGGAAAATATAAGAATTGCAAAGTATCCCCCAGTTAATGAATTTTAATTAAAAATACATTCTAAATCTCTCAAAAAAGCTTATCAATTAAAATACAGTATTTTCAACATAAAAAATACTGATATGAACAAAATAATAGTGGCAAGCAAGCACATCCATATTGCACAAGACATCTTACCACAATTATTTAAACATTCAATAAAGTTTAATGGCTGATATCTCTGAAAACTGTTCCCTTGAAAACCTTTCAAATGTGTCACTTTCAAAAACCAAGATTACAAAATCTGCTTTACTCTGGTGATGCCATGAGGCACTCTATGCTGTCATGTGCAAAAGTCGAGAATTAATTTTCACACATAGCTGTGGATGCATCCCAGGTGGATTCTGTAGCATAGTGTGAACTCATTGAACGGTTATTCCCTGGCCCTTTTTTGTTCATTTGTTAATGCATTTACATGTGCTAGTACACATGAGTTCCCACTTTTCCTAGACAATCTGGTCCCTCGGGGCAAGGTTATCTTAAAGGGAATCTTCCTGAAAGCAAGAGTTTGTTGATAAGTTAGCCTTCAAGTACATCTGTTCCAGATTTACTTTGTCATGACAATAGCTTATACATTTAGAAATCATGGTAATGTTGGGCAGCACCCAAACATTAATCAAGCAACATGAATGACATTGGAGATTGATTCAACCAGAGAAGTCAGCCATAGCAGAGCACTTGATGAACCGACCTGGACACAGGATATTATTTGAGAATACAGAAATGTTGGACCGCTCTAACAACTGCCAGATTACACAGAGAAGCCATTGAAATCCACAAGCATGTGGACAATTTTAACAGAAAGGAGGAAACCATGAAAATGAACAAAATCTGGCCACCAGTATTTAAAAACTCTGAAATCATAACAGTAAATAATGAAAAACACTAAAAAAAAAAAAAACCAGGGGAATTCCAGACAAGAAACAATCAGGGCCAGCTAATTATCTCCCAACAAAGGATTCACCCAGGCAATTGAAACATCAAACAGACAAGAGTTCTTTCTCCCACCCTGGACATTCCACAGATACATAAACCCCATTTTTCTACTTTCCAGTAGACTTCACAACCTCTGAGGATGCCTGTCATAGATGCAGGTGAATGCTTCTGGAACATGGCCATGCAGCCCGGATAACTCACAATAACCCAAGATGATGTTCCTTCAGAATAATGTCTACTGTGATACTTATATCCATAATCTGAAAAGAAGCAAAACACTTTCTTCAGAACTGCTATTTTACTTATATGAAAATCTAAAAAATTAATTAGCCTATTAACTAACATTGGTGTGATTAATTAACAAAGTGTAATGGAGTAACAAGAATCTCTCATACTACCAGCATAAGGAATGCAAATATGATAGTTTAGCACTGGCAGTAAGTTAGACAAGTTGATCCTACAAGAGCTGTGCAGTTCGATCATTTCAGGGATCAGGATGTACAAGACATAATTAAATGTTGGAATGTACTACCACATAGTTAATTAGCAAATGGCCTTTTAAAGAATTAGGGAAGTGCACATGGGATAGATCAATCAAATGACTATTGTGCATGAGAGTTAAACGAGAACCCCATGTTTAAAGCTGTTGGCTAGAGTCTTTATGCATGTTATAATTCAACACATGAAACACACACTACTATCTCCACGAACCTGGCAGCAGCTACTGCAATTGACAGGAATCTGCCCCTTTATTGCTCAGAAAGCAGCCAGCTGCCACTTCTGCCCTCTCCCATCCTAGTCACTTATAATGTCCTGAGTTAGACTTAATCAAGGACCTTTTCCAAGCTCTGCCAGTTACCCTTACTGTAAGTTCTGCACTCTCCCCAGAGATATTCATGCAAGGGCGGCTCAACCCATTATGCAAAGTAAGCATTTGCAGTATAGTTGATTTTGCCCAGGGGCGCTCTTGAGGTGCTCTTGGGGGAAAATAGACCTTGACATATGCAAGTTGTAGTTACTGGGATGTATAGTTCACCTACAATCAAAGAGCATTCTGAACTCCACCAATGATGGAATTGAACCAAATATGGCACACAGAACTCCCACGACGAACAGAAAATATATATCAGTGATTGGTGGGGGGGGGGGGGGGCAAAATACTGTTTGCTTACCGTTGAAAATTACCTAGGGCCACCTCTGTATTCATGCCATATGTTGACAACCACAATCTTTCATGTCACTTGTTTTGCTTTCTGTTTCAAAACCAATACTTAATAATTACACTTCTAGGGGTATCATTGGATCTTGGTGCCTTGACAATGCATGAGTTCAGGGCTTGTTGTAAATTCTCACTGTCCTAGCCTCTAGCCTTCTCCCTAAATTGATTGCATTTATTTATACCACTCTTTTAATCCTTGACATATACTAGATGTGAACTCCCATTCCATGTAGTCAGCATTTTCAATTATTAAGTAGGGTATACCATGTGAGTGGACGAATGTTTCATTTGTGATCTCCATTCAAGATCAACACACACAAGCACTTATCTTTGATAGAGATCACAAATGAAAAATGATAGCTCTGAAACAGCTTAATAGCATGAGTCTGGTTGTATTTCCCACAATTGTGCCTCTGTGTACTTTACACATGTATCTAAGCTGATCAAAGCATCTATCTGTGCATGAGTTAAATTCCTTCTTTTGTATTTTAGTACTGATAGCAGAGACATACTAACAACACCCTGTGTAGAGGTATCAATCGTGCAAATGACTGCGTATATGGACAAAATGGCAGCTACTTTATAATGAATAAATGAATGAGGGAAAATGATTGTTATCTAGTTAGGAGTGAAATTGATAAAAAGACATATTTCTATTATTCTGAAGTGCATTACATCTTCAGCAGTGTGTTACATCTTTTTATGTGCTGTGGAGCTGCAGTGTCCAAAAGAGATCTTGGAGGGCCACTCTGAAAAGTGGCAAAATTGCAAAATTGCTTGAAAATGATATTTAGAGGAGAGGGAAAAAAAATTAAAATGTGTGGTGCAGGCCCGTAGCCAGGATTTCGTTTCGGGGGGGGGGGGGGGGCTGAATTTTTTTCAGGGGGGGGTTCAGGGGGGCTGAGTTTTGGGAGGGGGGGCTGAGTCTGAATGAAAGAGGGTCTAGCCTAGCAAACCTTTTGTATCATTACCCCAATACCCCATGCATATGGGATATATTGAGTATGGTGATCAGATCATGATATGAATAAACATAACAGTTGAAATAATGCACCAGTAAGGCCTTTTCGCGAACCACCATGAGAATTTCGGGGGGGGGGGGTGAAGCCCCTCAAGCCCCCCCCCCCCCCCCGGCTACATGCCTGGTGTGGTGTACTAGGGTATTCTGGGAGCCTCAGAAATGGTCTTTGGGCTTGCATGTTTCCATCTCTTGCCCTTCAGTCTGACAAAATATACTCTATATACTAAAAAAGAGGCCAGGGTATGAATGTTTTGTTTTGTTTTGCGGGGGTTTTTTTTTGTAAATTCCTGCTTCCCTTTGCCATATATAGTTCTGTATATACCATATGCTTGCACATAGTTTCTTACTCCATAATTCACAATAATTCACATTATGCACAGTTGTACATAGATGTGTTTTGCACATAGGTCTTATTGTTTCTTTTTAATTTTTTAATGTATTTCATGGAATCATAGAATCATAGAGTTGGAAGAGACCTCATGGGCCATCCAGTCCAACCTCCTGCCAAGAAGCAGGAAAACTGCATTCAAAGCACGTCCGACATCCAGCCTCTCTTAAAAAGCCTCCAAAGAAGAAGCTTCCAAGTATTTATTAAAATACTTATATTCCACCTTTTATCCAGAGATCTTAGGGCAGCTTACAATAAAATGAAGCTGACAAATTTAAAACAGTGTAAATAACAACATGTTTTGAAAGCCTAGTTTCAATGTTTATGTCTCTGTATAAATTTTATTATTCATTTAATACCTATGTTTTTGTGGCCTTGGTTTCATCTTACAACATTTATTTATTCCTGGTTATGTAATCATAACAATTTACTCTTGATTTTCTTGCAGTCATGTGCTTTTATAGTATTGACTTGTTTTAAAAAATGCTTAAACAATTTAACCATTTAGAAACATGGAATAAAAGAGTTTTTAAAAGTTTGACATGAATTGCATATTGCATATTATCGATGAAGAGGCACATGCACATTTAGTTGCTCATCAAACTGTGCAATGTTGCTATTTATTAATAAGTGACTGTGACCTCATCCCACAAGCAAAAATCTATCCCCATCTGCTTGATGTATGATCTCCATCATGGTTCTACATTGTTTTACAAACAAAATATGATCTTCATCCAGTTTTCCATATATCATTTCTTTTCTGCTGGGAGAGAAATTGAAAGAACCAAGATCTGGCATAGACAATTGCTTCAGCTCATTGTAGAGTTTCTGTTTTGTAGAAGTATGTGTTTATTAGTGAGACAGGTATCCATTGGAAGTACCTTAGATAAAGCGAATCCTATCTCGGGACTAGAAGAAGCTCTGGATGATCCATTAAATGCCTTCCAACTCTTCAATTCACTCTTCTGTTTTCCTCTCCTGTATGCATCATCCATCACCGCAATCAGTGTGTTCAACATTAGCCGGTTGGTGGCTACTCCGTAGTCCATGTAGATCCCATAAATCATAGGTGGAGCAGGTGCATCTAGAAACAGGCAGATCAATCAAGGCCCTCATCAATTCCAGTGTTGCACACAGCGTCCTTGGGCAGTCTTTAAAAGGCAAACACTTCTTCACGACCAGCGTCTGAACTAGGATGTAAAAATGTTAGAAAGAAATGACTAAGAAACCAATAAACAAATGCCTCTGGATTCCAGGCACCTGTAAGATGAAACAGGATACAGACAGAAGAAATAATGACCTGCTACTCCCAGTAATGAGAAGAACAAAACTAATGATTGTACTTGCAAGCAGGCCAAATTATTTATTTATATCTCTTCAGTTTATAGACTGCTTATCATTTCTGGAAGGGAAAATAAATCTCCAAGCAGGAGATGATGAAAGAAAAACAGATATGATAAAGACACAAAAGGCCACGAGAATAAAATACAAAGCTTCATTAATTTAAATATTCTTTTTAACTCTCAATGTGCTATTGACAAAAAAGCTGGCCAGTCAAGGGTGAGTTTGGTAAAAGGTAAGACTGGGAAATCAAGAGTGCAGTTACAAATGCTTATGTACTCAGTTGTAGGAGGAATATATGTGGGCGGGGGGGGGGGGGAGATACAGCATATCCAGTCAATCCCAATACATTTTGGTTAAAAGTATCAAATTGAGTTGATGGGAAAGCCTCCCTCCCCTCTAAAATAGGTTTAAAGCTGCACAAAACACTTGGGGGAAATGGGATTCTGTGTATTGTCGAAGGCTTTCATGGCTGGAATCACTAGGTTCTTGTGGGTTTTTTCGGGCTATAGGGCCATGTTCTAGAGGCATTTCTCCTGACGTTTCGCCTGCATCTATGGCAAGCATCCTCAGAGGTAGTGAGGTCTGTTGGAATTAGGACAATGGGTTTATATATCTGTGGAATGGCTGGGGTGGGGCAAAGAGCTCATCTCTGCTGGAGCTAGGTGTGAATGTTTCAACTGATCACCTTCATTAGCATTAGATGCAGGCGAAACGTCAGGAGAAATGCCTCTAGAACATGGCCCTATAGCCCGAAAAAACCCACAAGAACCTAATGGGATTCTATTTCATATTTTAAAGAATTGAAAACTGAACAAGGAAAAAAAGGTTGTCAATAGAACAGGACCACCAAAAGAGTCACAGCATATGTTAAAATCAATGCTAGGATTTAAACTTGCAAAGCACCCATTACCATGAACTTTCTTTGCTTTGTACAGAATGAGTGGTTTTAATATTTCCAGATTTCACAATGGCCCATTCACCAATCAGGGCTCCTTCCCAGCTATGGGAGCCACATATTCTCCATAGGACTCACATTCTCCTTAACCTGTCTTCCTCCACATCTGAAGAGAGCAAAAGGTAGTATCTGTAATTTTTCTCTTCTACCGATCTTCTTGAGGAGGCAATCAAGGAAGGATATTTCTTGAAATAGCCCATTGACTGAGAAACCAGGGCTGGCTTGTTCACTAAGCATGAAGAGGCAACTGCTGTCCTACGTAACAGAAAGCGCAGTGAGTACCTTATTATTGCTGTACTTTTACTAAAAGGAGTGGAGAGTGGTACTTATGCATTTTCTGCCTCATGTGCCAAAATTTGAACTATTGTGCAATTTAGTTTGATTCTATTTGTTGTTCTAAGTCAGATGTCAAAATGTATTGGGCAAGACCAGAAAGAAGGAAAAGAAAGGAACAGTCAAGGACATCTGTTTCTAGTCATGATTGTTCACTGCTAAATAGTAGCAATGGGTCCTGCTTCTCTGGCAAAGAAGAGATAGTGGTTCTTGTGCACCAGTGAATGAAGGAATGGGGGCTGTACCAAATCCTATCATGGTGGGTGCTCAAAAACAGAGACAGGTGGCAGTAGCTGGTTAGTAGCATCAACCAGTGTTTCTGCTGCATTGAGGTTATGAATCCACACTGGGTTTCTGGGAGCCTCCAAAGGTGCTGCTTTTTATCCCCAAATCAGGTTCAGCACAATTAAGAACTCCCATAAAGTGCTCCTGAGAAACCAGCATGGGAGTCAGGCTTCTATTTTGAAGGCTCCCACCTTTGTTTGAAGCCTTGACCAGTCCAGAGAAATCATTTGGGAGAGCCACCAGAGACCTTGAAGCTGCCCATTCACAGTTAATCTTAGACATCAGACTGAGCAGGCACATATTTCACCTGCTAACATCATTGTCACTGTGGTAAGAGCATGACTGAGATACTACATCTTAGATATATTATCTACAAATGTGTAACTACATGTCATCTCTACGTTTCTATGCATAGAGCAGTAAAAGGCAAGAACTTAGTCTGTCCTAGAAGGAGCACTGACTGACCCATCTAATTTCTCTGTCATTCTGCTACTTCCAGGCTGTTTGAACGTCTAAGTGTGGAAAAATGGTAGCCAGAGATAGCTGGCTTCAAAGTGACATTGGTGTTCTCTCCTCTCCACAAAATGATCCTTGACTTATCCACAGGTCATATAAAAATCCACAATTTTGACCCAAAAATCGGCCCTTGACTTAGACATGATCTCGATTTATACATGAGTATATATGGTAACTATAATCCTGAAGCATTGTATCCTTGGTATTTTCATTTATTTTATGAATGTCATATCTACATCTCAGTATCGTGGAATTCTACTCCTTTCCATTAGTACAGAGGGCAATGAGATGTTAATAAAGGAATGGACTTCTTCATGGACAGAATCCAAAGCATTTAGCTTTTCTTCTATATCATAATTGAAAACTGCCCCAGCATTTTACATTTCCTGGCAGTATGAAATTGAATTGCACCATCCAATAAATAGCAGCTGGAGGAAGAGGGAAGAATACCTTCCAAATCATGACCGATGGTCTGCAGAATAACTGTGTTGAAAATTAAAGTGAACTAAATCACCCTCAGCAAAATAAATATGTTATTAAGAAGTTCTCACAGAGAGGCTTGAAGATGAAAAAGCATTTCAAAGAGGAGAAAAAAAATTAAATTAACTGAATGCCTTCATATGAAATGCCAGCTAAATACCAAAGTGGAATCACTGTCTCCTTATTTACTAGTTCACTTCTTTCCTTGTTTCTTTTCAGATACTTTCTGGAAGATGTTTCCATCTAGTGAATTTTAAATACCCAAAGGCACAGGCCTAGCTTTGCTTTGATTTCAAAAAGTTGTTTGAATTGAAGTGTTCATGATTTGTGAATGTCAGGATCCTGTTTCCAGGCCCTTGGTTTTGGCGCTGAAAACTAGGGTCCTGACGTCAGGCTCTGATAAGAACCCTGCAGCTGGCGGCCTTGGACGGAGACGGTTGGCTGTTGGTGGGAACATTGCGCGGGGTTCAGGCTTGGCGGGAACTGTTATTTCAAATTTAGATGTGTGTGTATATAAGGAGCGACCAGCCACTGCTGGTCAATCTCAGCTTTCTGTATGTTCATGTGTCCAGTAGTAAAGTTCTTTGCTGATAACGGATGGAGGTCCTGTGTCTTCTTTGGGAACAGCTACTGTGAGCTGACATGTGAATATTTCAAATCTCTTGTTAAGATCAGGAAAAAAATGCCTTAAATAATCCCAGTTACAGTGGACCCTTGGTATCTGCTGGGGTTTGGTTCTAGACTCTCTATGGATATCAAAATCCATGGATGCTTAAGTCCCATTATACATAATGGCATATTAAAATATAAAATGATAAAAATCAAGGTTTTTTTTAGAATAAAAAAAAACATTTTCAAGATGTGGAAAGTTCCTTAGAACTTGAAGCACCACCTGAAACATCACACAGCTGGTAGGAATGAACATTGTAATATGAATCTTCATTGATCTTGATGGGATTTCACCAATATGAATATTGAAAAGCATCCCAGCACAGAGCCTTCAGTTGTGCACTTACATGTATGTAGATACATCTTGAACAGTTTGTTTCCGTGGAGTTGAACCATGTGTCACTTTAGTTCTGTAAGACTCTTGACAAACGAATGGTAAGCAGTTATCTTTCAGAAGTTGCTGGACTTCATTGTCTTTGCCAATCTCATAGGGAATTTTAGATCTTTTAGAGCATGAACATCGGAAGAAACATGGGCTCCCCAGCCCTGCAGTCAACAGGTTGGTTTTTTTTAAAAAAAAAAATCTATCTAATTATACACTTTAGAGTTCAGAATAATGTCCTTGCTAATACTTGTGTCTTCATGATTGCAACTCTCTGCCATTTTTAAACCCATATACTTGCTCAAATTGCAGTTCTACTTAACCTCAGAGCAAATGTTTGCTTCTAAGTTGACATGTATAGCTTATTATACAAATTCCCCTGTTGTATTTTGTAATGGCTGCAGAACTTGGCTGCTTTTCTGTTGGAACATTTCAGAGTTTAATGTGCATAGCAAACAAAAACAAATGAAAACCTGCTTGTTATAATCTCATTGCAAAACATTCCTTGATTTACCGTCTCCCTTGATATTTCCTATTAAGTTCAATGACATTTCAGAGTATTGAGGCAGAAATTAATTTTTCCTGTTCAATATTTTTATACGGAACTATTTAAAAAAGGATCAGTATATTTGTTAGCATGATGATCCCTGACTACATTAGCTCCTGTACTTTATTTGAGGGTAAATAGTTGTACTGCATGGATTACTGTTCTCTCTCTTCCAACTAGATATCTGTGAACAGATGCAAAGTCAGAGTTAGAGGACATTGATGGCTGGAAAGAACATAGGTCGATACTGTTTGGATCACATACATTTAACAGTTGTATGATAGGCAAAAAGTTGTGGAAATGTATGCATATATTTCTTAACCTTCTCCCTATGCTGAGAATTGGCAAGATATGCTTAAGTCCCATTATAAATAATGTATTAAGGGAAGCAAGAAGGAAAATGTTACAAAAATGGTACAGAACTCCTGCACAACTTTCACATTTTTTACCAGGGATAAAGGATAGGTGTTGGCATGGTTGTGAACAAAGAGGGGTGTTTAATCATATGATATGGGAATGTGATCAAGTGCAAGAATACTGGAAAAGGATTGAAGGGGAAATCAATAGAATGTTAAATTTACAAATAGTAATAGTTAATAGAAACGTAGTACATGCAAGGATAACAGGAGTGAAGAATATACAAAAAGAAAAATTGATTGACAAATTAATAGCGTGTTTTAGTGAGGGGTTGGAAAGATAAAACAAAATGGACATTGACTAATTAGTATAACTATAGTTAATATGTTAAATGTGGAAATAACAAATTGCAAATAGAATAATATAGATAATATTGAAAATATTACAATAACTAAGAGGATGTGGGGACCAGTTAGGAATTATTTAGAGAATGTGCTAAGATGTGGAGTAGAAAAATTAAGACTGAGACTGATATTTCAAATGTAACTTCTGTAGTTTGATGTATAAGTTGCATGTATAAGGAGGGGAGGGTGGGAGTTGGAAAAAAACCCAATAAAACAACAATAAAAAGTAAACTGGTACTGTTTGGATCACACACATTTAACAGTTGTATGATAGGCAAAAAAGTTATGCTTAAATTTCCTAATCTTCTCCCTATGCTGACAATTGGCAAGAGATGCTTCAGTCCCCATCCATCTTGCCCTTGGTTGGCAAGATGGATGGATGGGATCCTTGAAGTGACTGGATTGACCTTGAAGGAGCTGGGGGTGGTGACGTCCGACAGGGAGCTCTGGTGCAGGCTGGTCCATGAGGTCACGAAAAGTTGGAAATGACTGAATGAATGAACAACAAAGCTTAAGTCCCAAATACTCTGTTAGTAACAATTTAATATTTCAATGAGATTTTTTCCTGCATCAGGCCTTTAAAATTCAGCTGGAGGCAATCCGTTTTTGACATATGAATTTTGTTAGGTAGCGACCCAGATCTGTTTTCGGGCACCTCTCGAAAATTGGCTAATGGAAAAATCTGTTTTTTGGCTAGGCAGCCAAAAGATCCAGGAAGATACAGCCCACTGATGGAAATTGGGAAATTATGAGACTCCCCTTTCCAATCCTTGGATCCTTTCCTTTCTTCTTAACAAGGAACCCTGGGTTTGAAGAACCAGGTTAAGGAAGCACCCCTCCTGGGACCTTTTCCTTTCTTCCTTTCAAGATAGTCTGGGGTTTTTTCTTCTCTTTTTTTGTTGTTGTTTCTCTAGTTTTTTACCCCCCTCTCCTTCTCTTCCTTCCTTCCTATCTTTTCTTAAGAAAATTGTTCTCCCACTTTACTTGAAATATCAAATACTTCCCTTTCCCCTTATTACTTTAAATAAAATAAAGTTTTACTTTTTTAAAAAAAGAGAGTCTGGGTTTGAAGAATGATCTTATGGAAGCTTCCTTCTGGGACCCTTTTCTTTCTTCCTTTCAAGGAAGTCTGGGTTTGAGCAATGGGGTTAAGGGTTAAGGAGCAGTGCATGAGACGCAGCATGGTGTTCTTCTATTCTGATTGGCCCAAAAGGCAGAGCTTACAGGGAAACCCCATGTGAGCAGAACATGGCAGTCTCTCTGTGCACCGTGTGGAGTCAAATAGGGGAGGAGGAACTGTGATTAGCTGCCATGTGACCCCGTTATGGATGAAAAAACTTGATGGCAGGGCCCTTACTGTTATGGCCATCCAAACAAGCCAAGCTAGTTAGCTTGACCAAAGGGAACTGCCCAAACTGAATCCGTAACACAAGCCTATCCTGCATTAGGAGACACAGTCAACGTATAGAGCCAGAACTGGTAAATGATGGCTGGCTTTCTGTTCAGTAATTATGAGATCATAAATGGGATGTAACAATCTTTTAACCTTTGAGATTAACCATATTTACAGTGGTTAAAGATTGAACATGACTCTAAAAATGTATGTTTTCATGCGGTCAGTGCCTCAATTAAAGGGTATTTATGACATTGCAGATTGGGAAAAGATGTTTCCCAGTCATGGGGTGCATTAAGAGGTCTACCTGTTTTCAATGTACTGCATTGAGAGACCACTAGAGGCATAGTTTCCCAGTGCCCCAAATCTGGGAAGCTTCACATAATATTCAGAGGGGGTGTGGCTTGGCAGAAAAAGTAAGTTTTGCTAGGTGGTATTCTTACACATAGCTAGAACTATGCAATTCTTTGGTAATAGTTACAGTATATTCAAGGATGCAGGATCACAGCCATTACATCTTGCAGACAACAGCCAGTACATTCACGGGACAAACATGGCCAAGAGCTTCTGGGAGCTAGAATCATATAAGTAACTTTTCAACAAGATTTGTTGAAATAAATACCAAATGTATGAAAGGGGTTGTGATACCAATCTTGCCATACCTGCACATCTCCCAGCACTACCCAGATGTCTCTGTGCTCAGCATGACATCTGGAAAGTAGGTTATGCATACAAAGCAAGAGGATGTGACTAAAGTGGAACAAGGTTGAAAAATGTGGAATTATATTTTGCAATTCTTATCAATTATACTGAACCAAAATGTTCATTATTGTGAGGTCTTTCTTCTCTCCGTCTTCAAAGGATGTAATTCAACACTTAAATATGATGAAGATTTGATTTCAGCCCTCTTGACTGCAGCTCATTTGGCAATTGCCAAGCAGTGAAAACTCACAACTCTAATTCCCTTTTCTTCTCAGATTAAAATAGTTTCATCCATTACCACTGTGGAAAAACTAGCCTACCAGATAAAGGTCATCAAAGGGACATAGGCAGATACAAGTGTTCTTCAATTAGGTATTCATTTATTATATATACAAAATCTGAAGCAATGTTGTTTGAACCTCGTAATAACATTTGAGGTTTTAAACTAATCTATTTTAACTGGAGAATGGACATACAATCATGTTTTTGTACCCAGTAATATTGAACTGGCATATAAATCTTGAAATTCAAATGGATTTTAATTTTTAATTTATTTTGGGTTTTGTTTCAACCCCCACAAAAACTGTATTAAATCTGTATTCAACTGGCCTTGAAACAAATACAGACCAGTTTTTGGATTTCCTGATGTTGCTACCTACAGGTAGATATCGAACCAAACATGAAGTTCTTCACATGTTGGCTGAATGCATGCAAAAGTTTCATCTGAATATCTCTCATGAAGGCAACTTTCTTCCAACAGCAAAGAACACTTTGGGAAAACAAAAGAGAGGGATAGAGATTTATCAGCTGCTATCAAATGTCACTAGGATTTCCTTACCTCCCTCGACATAGTATCTCAAGCAGTAGCTAGAATGGAGTGGAAAGGCAATCTGCTATTCCTAATACAATATTAAAATCTTTGTCACAGAAGCCTTTTCCTACTTAAGTCTATTACTGAGTTTCAAGTTCTAGTTTTTTTAAATCGGATTTGCCTACTGGAGTGTTCATTATGGCTGTAAAAGATGAGTGAACTAAAACGATATTCCTCAGCAGTTATGTCGGGCAACATCTGGCCACATATAGCCAGTTGATTTCAATCAGTCAGGTTTATTCGCTTATTTGCCTGTGGCAAATAAAAATTATCTCCACGTGAGTGAACCAGGAAGTTCTTTAAATCAACCAATCATGCCAATCGTTTCCCCCCCTTTCGTCCCAGTGATACATTGTAAATGACATTTAATTTTACATACAATATTTTAGATACCATCTTGCGTTTCAATAAACCTCCAAAGCAGCTAACAAAACTTGAACAAAATAATGGCTGAGTTTTTACATCACAGTCTACCTTTTGTAACTTTATGGATTCATCACAAAATTGCAGAAATGTAACAAAATCCAGTTAGTGAATTGCATAGATACACATCCAGACAAGTGTATTGTAATGTGCATAAGGAACTGCTGTTGTATTTTATTACTTCCTAGCCAATGTCTTGATGCGTGTCTGGGCATTCCCAATGTACACTCGGGTATTGCATTGTGGTTGCTCCAGTATCTACTACTGCACAATGGGTGCATACATAGTAAGATCATGGCAGCCTCTAGATCAGTGGTTCTCAACTTGTGGGTCCCCAGATGTTATGGTCTTCAACTCCCAGAAATTCTAACAGCTGGTAAAATGACTGAGATTTCTGAGACTTGTAGGCCAAAACACCTTGGGACCCACAGGTTGAGAACCATTGCCCTAGATCAGTGGCTCTCAACCTGGGGTCCCCAAATGTTTTTGGCCTACAACTCCCAGAATTCCCAGTTAGTTTATCAGCTGTTAGGATTTCTGGGAGTTGAAGGCCAAAAACATCTGGGGACCCCAGGTTCAGAACCACTGCCCTAGATGAATATGGACGTTACAAAACTATTCAATTCTATTTCTCATATATGCCCTTCCATGTATGAAAATGTGTGCCCCATGCTGAATTGCAGCCAAACATCACTAAATTTGCAAGTGACTCACAAGTATTCAATTATTTCAAGTGATTTCACAATGACTTTAACAGAAAAACATATTTAAAATAGCAATTCAGAAACAGAGGAGGAGGGAAAGAGACTAATTTGCAGAGCTAAAAAAGGAAGGCAAGAAGCAGGAGGAGGGGTGGGTAGGAAGAGACCAATTTACAGGCATACAAAAGAAGGGCAATTGGGAACCCAAATGTATATAAATATATGTTGATTCATTCTAGCATCAACAGATCCTTTCATTATTAAATAGTGGTACTGAAAAGCATGGATTGAAGTTGAGTTATTAGAATTTGGCTGACATTCTATATGGCACTGTATAGTGCTAACATTTGGCATATGAAGCTAGACTACACCTGGTCATTCAACACCTCTTAGGTTTACTGTCAAGCCATTATAGCTTCCCTGCCAGTCCATGGCTAGTGGCAAATGTGGGGTCAGAAAAGCATCTGACTATATCTCCAGACAGATTATTATATTATACACTGAGATCTGCAGAGGCATTCCAAAGTCCTCAGAAGATGATGTACTCATTTTGCACCCATTTTGATCCCCACCCACTCTCTCTACCAAGCATGGAATGGATGCAGGGTTGGGAAGCTGCAGCAGCTCAATAGCACATCAGAGGAGCCTTTGGTTTTTGCAGAAGGAGTGAGTAAAGGAAAATCAACCTCTGCAACAATCCAAGAAAAGGTATACACAGAAGTAAGGTGGATTTAGGTCTGTGTATGCCACTGCATGGTGTACATCAATGCATATGGTATATAATGTACATCACTGTGTGGGGCACATTAATGCACATTGTGCACTGATGCACATCTCACACTTTACTGGCTCTGCTACATAGTCACATATAAGTATTCCTCTTTCGGATGCAGATGTTAATGAAACTGCACAATTCTAATTCCCTCACAAAGACAGAAGTTATTCTGGCAATACCTAAGTAGCACCAGCTGTTTTAGCACATATGAACAAGAATCAGAGGCAATGTACTTCTTTTTTGTTCTTGTTTCCATCTATAGTAGGGATATCCAGAAGCAAGTGCAAGCTGAGATGAATATGATTTAGAAGCCAATGCAAGCTGAGATGAATGTGATTACCCTATAAAATATCCTTCCTGACCCAAGTGTGGCATCATTATACTTGTATCGAGATTATAGCTATATAAAAATATGCACTTGCCTTCTATTTTCTACAAAGCCTGACTGGTTACTGCTTGTAACTGAAAAGAGAATTCTACCAAGTGTTTAAACAGTTAGTATAATAATGTTTGGATTTTTTTATCTAATAGAAAAGTTGACCTATGAGATCAGACAAGCAAAAAAATAAATAAAAAGTTAGCCTCACATTTTAAGCAATTTGGTATTCTTTTATTGAACACATGAAAAGGATAGAGAACAATCAAAGATACATACAAGTAACAGAAGGAACAGGATTCTTAGATAATCTTTAATGAGAACTGACAATAACTGTTTCCAAAATTGTATTCTTGAATACAACTGTTAACTGAATGTCTTAGCCTATAATAATCAAGGCAGTGACAATGACATGGAGGCTGCAAGATTCCCTATCCCCATTCTTTTCTTAGTGGATTGCAGTGTTAAAAGTCAAAGGGAACATCATGTAGCTCCTGCTAGTGCCTTACAGTAATGTAAGCCCAACATATGCTATCATAATCCACTTTTTGGTCATTGCTGAAATGTCAGAGACCACGCTATCTCCCAATTTACCTCTTAAGCAATATAGTCGCATATCAAAGGTCTGGTTTGGTCAGACCTCCCCTGGAATGCTGTGTCCAGTTCTGGGCACCACAATTCAAGAAGGCTATTGCCATGCTGGAGGATGTCCAGGGGAGGGGACCAAAATGATAAATGATCTGGAAGCCATGCTTAGAGTAAATTTATGAAGTGTGACATGATAGCAATGTCATATTGAAGATGGAATGACGACAATGAG
This sequence comes from Anolis sagrei, assembly GCF_037176765.1. Taxonomy (NCBI): domain Eukaryota; kingdom Metazoa; phylum Chordata; class Lepidosauria; order Squamata; family Anolidae; genus Anolis; species Anolis sagrei. The sequence continues at coordinate 250,574,740 of NC_090023.1, forward strand.
ACCGGACAATGTTTTTAACAAGGAGACACTATAAATTTATATTTTATTGATATGTTTAGTTTTTATTATAATGAATGTTATGTTTTTAATTATATTTATGATATTGTAAGCATTGAATTTTACTCTGTTAACTGCCTTGAGTCATCTATGGGCTGAGAAAGGCAGTATACAAATACAGTAAATAAATAAATAAATAAATAAATAATAGAGTAAGCTTGTTTTCTGCTGCTCCAGAGATTAGGATATGATTTGTTTCAAACAGCAGGAAAAGTGATTTCACCTAAACATTAAAAAGAAACATTTTGACAGTACATTCGACAGTGAAATATGTTGCCTCACTGTGGTGGAATCTCCTTCTGTGGGTCACAAGAGGATCAGCAGAGCCACAACCAACTATTTTCTAGTAGATGGATGCAGTGCAAGAAGCTTATCTGCAGGAACCTGTGGATACTTGTTGACACTGCAAAGAATTGGAATAGGGTTACTTCCAAAGGTCCTAATACCAAGATAATTTTATTGTGTATGACTATGACAATGAGGAAAACATATGGCAGTTGTCTTCCAGCACTGCCTCAACATATGGCAACATATGGAAGTCCTTAACCCTGGCCTTGTGGTTGTAGGCGAGTGATTAACTTCCCTGTGGAAATTCTATAGGTCTAGAAATGGCAACCTTATCCAGGTCCTTAGGGTATCTCCAACACATCACTGCTGTATTTCACGGTATCTGATCCTTAAAATACAAATCCATTCATGTTATAAAGTCATCTGTGTAAGCTAGACTGCACAATGCACAACAGTATTAGATGTCTGTGCAGATGGGGGTGTTAATTGGTAGCTGAATGATCAGTAAACAGAGACGTGCAAAGAAAGCTAGATGGAATCTTGTGGAAATTAAAACTGGCTCCTGTCCAAAATTAAATTATTCTGCTAAAGCAAATACAGAAGAAAAGGGAAGCAATGATACCTAATGCGTCCTTACTGCAAATAAGAAATCATGTTTTATGATTGAAGACTGTGTTTCGGACCAGATTCAGGTGGACGCCTTATTCATGAGGCGTTTCAGAGGAATTTTGCCATTTCTTTGTTAAATACTTGATTTTGAGGTCACAATTAAATAGCCTGTGTTCTGACATATGATTAAATAATGGCAAAATCCATTCTATTACTATTTATGAATCTCTGTGACTGAATACTAAAGAATATTGAAAAACAACTGCTCTGAGGAAATTCTGAGGCAGCCCGGCTCCTTGAGTGGAAAATTGAATGCTCCCAAATGGAAAGGAGATGGAAGAAAGTCACTTTGAGGATAGGTAGGTAGATAGATTGATAGAATTATTTAGGAAAGGTTATTTCCATGTTTCCTTGTTTTTGGCATATTGCATGGTCTTTTGAATGTTTTACCCAGGCACATGAATCCCTAAGTTAAATGAATTTTTAAAGTATATATTACATATATTTCTATTTATCAGGTGGTGTTAATGGAGGAACGGGTATGCCACACTGCAGTGTTGCTTGCTTTGAACTTGTATGATATGCAGAAACAGGAAAAAAGACTTTTTGGAGACTTAGGAAAACAGACTATTCAGGGACTTAGCTGTGTTCATCTTTTGGGGAAATAATCCCAATGAATCTTCCAGAGGCTGAAAGATTTAACACGTTGTATTACCTATCTTTGATGCCCTATTGCATGATGTGGAAGCAGATTCACCAGCCATGCAAAATTAGAAGAAGAAAAATATCGTAAGCCTCAAAATCTTCACAGAAACTACATTTTTCAACCCATTCCAGGCAAAACATCTAGAAAATATCAAGGAGACCAACTATTCAGGAAGGCAAGGGCAACAAATTCAGTCCACAAGTTTAAATGTTATACCACAAGTTACAAAATTTGCTCACAAATCATTCTTCTGCTACCAATTCCAGACAAAACAGATAGGTTCTGGAAAACATTCCAGAACACCAACATTTCCCATAGCCATTTTCACCAAATGTACTAGTTGGAGAAGAATAAAAGGGAGTGGCACAAACAAACCAGGGAAAAAAAACAGTAAGAATCAGAGCCAAATTTATGTGTTACAGTCTAAATTGCAACTTATTGTAACATGCACAGATATCTATAACAACAATTACAAAAACTGTAGATTGCCAATCACAATTTCTATATTCTAAGAATTTCTACATTGAATGTAACATGAGAACATTCACGCGATTAATTAAAGACTGTTTATAATTGGAAGATAATTTTTCAATACTTTGTTAACATAGTAAAACTAGAGCTTCCAAAAACAATGACACATGGTTTATCACATGGTGAATGCTCTCTCCACCTCTCTGGGCTCATGGAGCCCAAAGAAGAAAATTGGGCTATGGGGACAGACTCTTGGGACTGCTTCTGCCCAGGTCTAATGGGTATCTATTTAATTCAGGACAAAACATGGGGTTTCTGCTTTGTCCTGAATTAATCCTCTATTACCTGAGGCATCGCTTGGATGCCCAAGGTAAAAGTCCAACAGGACACACATTTTGGACTCTGTATGGAAGGGCCATCTGTGACCAACAGGATAACACACTACATGACCAAGAAGAAATAAAAAAGATGGTGGAAAAATACATTGAAGGACCAATTACAAAATGAAAGTATGAAAGATTATATGTATTCTGCACTGGTAAGTCCTCATCTGGTGTACTGTATTCAGTTCTGGTCATATAAAAATTATATAAAAATTGGAACAACCTCATAGAAGGGCAACAAGGATGATAAGAGGAATGGGAAACAAAACATGAGGAAAGATTGGAGGAGCTGGCCAGTTTGATGAAGAAAAGACATGATTGTACTTGTCAAATAGTTCAAGAGCTGTCCCAGAGAAGAGGGGGCAGGTCTGGTTTCTGCTGTCCCAGGGTGTAGGACCAAGTCTATGGATTCTCACAGGAGAGTAGATTTCAATAGGACATTAGAAAATATGAATGGTTTGGTAATAGAACCAATAGCCTAGAGAGGTTGTCAAATCTCATTTGGGATGTCTTCACATCTACCTGCTGGCAATACTTTAGCTGGAGAGTGAGCAATGGATTGGACTCACTGGTCTTTGAGATCCTTTCTAACTATGATTCTATTATTCCAGGTAGCAGGCATCAGAAAAAATGTTTGACAGACACTCCGCAGAATCCCTGACAGGCACTATACAATGGGCTATATGGCCAGCTTAGTTCAAAATTGCACAGCTTCTTATTATATTAGACGGTCTTCTTGGTTTTGATTTGTACCACTTGATACAAGCAATCAGATTTAAAAATTAAATAAAATCATCTCTGCCCATAGAAAACTTACTCTTCAGGAGGAAAGATTAATTGGCTTTGTACGTGGAAGTTTTCAAAAACCTGCAATTTGAAGATAACAATTCTAGTGTGTCAATTAACCATATTATTCTGCATGATTAGAATGACATTATGTTGCATGGAGTTAGAGGGCTGTCACTGAGAAATTCTGAACTCAAACGAACAGTTGGTCCTAAAGGTGTCATTACATGGTTCTCAAAGTAATAACTGCTCAAAGCTGCAGATACAGTTGTTGTTTTCTCTCACAAAACTAAAAACAGTGTGAATATATAATTGTACTCTTTGGATGTATTTTAGTTAATGTTGCATTACCTACCACATATAGTTCATACTCAGGAAGGAAAATGGAGATTTGTGATGCTAACAACATCACTTTTCACCTCCCACATGATTTTTCCCATTATTCCCAGACAAAGGCAATGTGCTTTAAAAGTAGCTGAAGGAATTTTGCATGTTTTTGTTTGGCCTAATAAAGGTTTATCACCACTGTGTATTTTGGTGTTGTGGTCAACATGTCTACCCCTGCATTTGTTTAATTTGAAAATGTCAAACTTAGAGTCACTGAACAGGAAAATCCTAATCTGGAGAGAATGAACTGTTTCACTGGGATCTCATTTTTCAGACCAAGATTAGGCAATTTACTTTGGCTCTTATTAACACATTTTTTGTTACACCCAAAAGATTAAACCACTTTGAAAATAAGGGACTAGAAAAGATAAACAAAACACCAAACAAAATTAGCACTTAAATATTAAATACAACAAAATATATGATGACAAAAATACAAAATGCATATAAATGCTTAACAATGGTAGAAAACAGCAAACAATAAGGAATACAGCAATGCTAGGTACTGTAGCTGTGGAGACATATTGAAGAACATATCTGATCAATGAGAAACAGCATTGTAAGTCACGTTTCAAGTAGCAGAAAATAGTCTTAAATCCATTGAGCAGATCTTTTTGAGTTCAGGAGCAGATAACTTCATATTATTATTTTATGATTATTATAGTTATTTATACCCCTCTTTCCTCTCTTATCAAAGTGACTAACTGCATAGAGGGTGTGGGTCAGTGTTTATAATCTGTACTTTACTTTACTTACTTAGGCAATAACTTGTTGCCTGAGTAGGATTGTCTTCCAAGATCGGTGTACTGGCAGTGGGTCTGTAGCTGACTGTGGAGCCCTATTCTTGATCTGCATGATCTCCCGCAGTGAGGGCATTGGTTTCCAGGTGGAAGGCGGTCCCAGTCGGGTTGGCTTGACATGCCTTCTTCGCACGTTTCTCTCTTTCGCTCTCCATTCATGCCTCTTCAAATTCTACAACACTGCTGGTCATAGCTGATCTCCAGCTGGAGCGCTCAAGGGCCAGGGCTTCCCAGTTTTCAGTGTCTATGCCACAGTTTTTAAGGTTGGCTTTGAGCCCATCTTTAAATCTCTTTTCCTGTCGTCCAACATTCTGTTTTCTGTTCTTGAGTTTGGAATAGAGCAACTGCTTTGGGAGATGGTGGTCAGGCATCTGGACAACGTGGCCGGTCCAGTGGAGTTGATGGCGGAGAACCATCACTTCAATACTGATGGTCTTTGCTTCTTCCAGCATGCTGACATTTGTCCACTTGTCTTCCCAAGGGATTTGTAGGATTTTTCAGATGCAGCGCTGATGGAATCATTTTAGGATTACTTTACCAGTATCTGTACCAGTGAACTTCACTCGCAAGTAGCCATAAGTTATGACAGTGGATTCAAATGTTGGACATGACTTATAGCCACTATTTTTTACCAATATTTAATTGATTTTTCTTTGTTTCTGGGAGTTTGAAAGCTAAAATAATGAATTTGCACCTTCTGGCTGGCCTAATAAAAATATCACAACATGTACTTCAGATTTTGTTTAATGGTCAACACACCATTCATTCATTCATTCATTCATTGAAATATTGTTCTTCAGAGGCTTAGCAGATTTTTAAGGACTTCTATGAACTAAAAAAACCTGTTTGACCTGGTATGTTAGAAGAAATAAAATAACACATCTAGGCAAGGCGTATGCACTGTAATTTCTTCTTCAGCACCTTTAAAATGTGTGTCTCCACCCAGGGTAATGTAGTCTTTTCAATGAAAGGGGAGTTTTAAGTAGTATATTTTTTTTTCCAGCTGCACTCCTTATAGGTGCAATGAGAGATGCATATCTGTCTAGATTTCTGTTCTTAGCAGCTGGAAATCTTGATATTAAATATGAAGCATGCCAGCACTGCTTTTATATTCCAAGACTCAGCTAAAACCCAGTGATGGCATTTAAATTCCAATAAAAATGTAAGCATGCTTTTTGAGTTGATGTGGCAGACACATTTATTTTTATACTCTTTTAAAAATGACTGATGGTGACTGGGAAAACAATGAATAATTCCAAAACTGAACCAACCCCCCCCTCCCCCAAATGTTGAATGTCTTCCAGGAAAATTGTTTGAAGTCAAATTATATGTCATGCAAATTAAAGGGAACGTTTTATTTTGCTGCAGTTCAGCTGCTTTGGATGTTTGTACTTGACATTCCGTAAGTATTTCAGTTGTCAAACTATAAATGCTCATATTTATACAGAGTGAACAAACATGCACATTTTGAATTGGAGGGTGGGGGGGGGGGATCATCTGAAGGACACTGAGGAAAAAAATCACAGACTCATTGTAGTCTGTACTGGAAAATTAATGTATCCTGGGTTGGATTCAGATTCCTCTTGGAACATCACACCAGCATAACTTCAGGATGCACTGGATGCTATACTCTATACATGCTTGCATAAAAACGTATGCATCATCCTGTGACGTAAGTGTCTCTACAAAGATTTGGCTGGTTATTCAGAACATGAGGAAAACTAACTCTCATTGCCATTGACATTACCACCCCCACCCCCTCACATCTCCTATCCAAGAAATCTCTACTTAGCCCACTTTTTAATATTTAATTCTCTCCAGAATTCTTGATCCCATCTCCCAAACTCCGGGTTCCTCATTCTTCTGGAACATGTAACCCTTCTTTTGAGAAGCTGAGATTATTCCTTTCATTCAACATTCATCTCTTCCCTTCCCCTCTCAAGATGTTCTGCCTTGGTCTTGTAACTTTCTTCATTCATATATAGACACATATGCGTATATGTATCTTTAGTCAGCTGAGGGATAAACCCAGAAATAGGCCTATCCCTAATTGCTTTCCATTAACCATAGTCCTTGTTTCATTTTGGATTGTCTCACCCAAGGATATTTGTGGTCAAAAACCTACAGAAGTAGCTCACTCATGCCTCTTTCCGCATATTAGTAAGAAATGTTAACAAAGTATCACCCTCCACTTGTGCTGATGCCCAGTTGCTATTTGGCACATTTTGTCCAACTTCTCAGAAAAAGCCTGTCTTATGTGGGAGACTTTACCAGCAACAAAGCCATTTGCTGCACAGATGTATACAATCCCACCACTGTGGAAAGATATATCACTGAGAATACGAAAGTCAAGTTTGTCCATGCTATCATATTTCTGATATCCTTGTATTGTTGTGAAAGCTGGACTGTGAAGAAAGCTGCTAGGAAGAGTCTGTTCACTAGTAATATAGTGCTGGATGAGAATTCTGTAAATACCATAGCTTGTCAAAATGACGAATAAATGTTCCTGAGAACAATTCAAGAACAAACTCTTCATAGAAGCCAAGATAACCAAACAGAAGCTATGGTATTTTGGTCATCTCATGTGATAACAAGATAAGGTTTGGGAAAGTGAGAGGCAATAAGACAGACAAGAGGTAGATGACATTACTGGGAGATAGACTCAGTCAAGGAGGCCACAGTTCTGAGTTTGCAAGAGCTGTTAATGAAATCCGTGTCTTGATGGTATTGCATTCTAAGACAAAGTGGTTTTGACAATTAAAACAACAATTATTATTTATAAGGATTCAGTCATATTGACACACGGTACCTTTTCCAGCATCTGTAATGTCTATCGATATCATGTAATTGTTCCCCTATCCCACCCTGGCAGCTATGCATATATGGCCTCTTCAAAATTCTCAACCTGTAAAGGACAAAACATTGAGGAATTTATTTTGTGGAACTTCTCCAAGTGGAAAAAACCTGATGTGAAAACATTCATAAAGTGAGTTGGAAGGGGCTTCATGGGCCATCAAAGCCAACCTTCTGCTCAACGCAGGATCTCCAGCTGAAGCATTGCCAGCAGATAGCCACCCAGCCTCTTTGTGAAATCATTCAAGGCAATAGATTTCATTGCCAAATCACTCTTATAGTCAAGAAGTTTAGACTAATCTGGTCCTTCATTCTGGGGAAGCAGAGAACAAGCCTGCTCCCTCCTTTCTGTGATAGCATTTAAGGCATTTAAAGAGTATAATATCTTCTCTTCATCAAGCTGAACAGGTCCAACTCCTTCAATCTTGCTTCATGTTTTGTTCTCTGTACTCTTACCATACTTGTTGACCTCCTCTGCATCTGCTCGACTTGACTATAATCTTCTTAAAATATGGTCTCCAAAACTGAGGCCTGACCAGTACATAATATAGTGGACATGGAAATTATGTTTCTATTAATGCATTGTCTTTTTTTTTTTTTGCAGCATTGGATTCTGGCTCACATTCCATTAATGATTGCCCACAATCCCAAGGTATTTTTCCACATGTAATCCTGCTGAGCCATAAATCCCCTATCCTGTTAAGTGTGCATTTTGGTAATAAACTAGGGATGATCTTGCAGCACTGCCTACCTTGGAAGAAGTCAGTAAATACATCAACCAACTGAAATATAAGAAAGTCAGTGGACCTGATGGGATTCCTGCTGAAATCTTTAAGGAGTGGATCTGAGCTAAGGCAACAACTCCACAAGCTTATTGAAAAGTTCTGGGTGACTTAGAAGATCTCAGCAGACTTCAAGGATGCCAATATCACCCCCTCTTCTTCTTTTTTTTCAAAAAGGGAGAAAGAACAGATTGTGGAAACTATTGAGGTATCTCCCTTTTAACTTCTGCTGGGAAAATCCTTGCAAACTGCCTTCTACCTATTTCAGAAGATATCCTCCCAGAATCCCAGAATGGCTTCCCCTTCCAGAGGAATATTGGGCACAATCTTCACTGCACGACAGCTTCAAGAAAAATGCAGGGAACAAAATCAACCTCTGTACGTTGCATTGCCTTGCAAAGGCATTTACACAGTGAACCAAAATGCTCTCTGGACCATCCTCCAAAAAATTGGATGCCCTGAGAAATTTGTGAATATCCCACGACTCCTCCATAACAACATTATGGCAGTTGTCTTGGTCAGCAATGGCTTCCAAAGTGACTCGTTTAAGGTGGGATCAGGGGTCAAACATAAATACATTTTTGCCCCCTTATTTGTTGATGGGAAGCTTCCCACAGGTGTGGAAATTACCTACTGGACAGATAGCATGCTCTTTTAATCTCAGCAGATTGAAAGCCAAAAGTAAAGTCACAAGAATTTCTGTAACAGAACTCCAGTATGCTGATTATAATGTAGTCTGTGCTCTTTCAGAGGAAGACCTACAACCCACTTTGAACACCTTTTCAGAAGCATACAAAAACTGAACATTAAGAAAACCAAATGCTTTACCAGCAGGCACCAACAATGCCTGAAATAAAACTTAATGCTGCAATGTTTGAAAATGTTAACCATTTCCTCTATCTAGGAAGCCACCTTGCCACAAAAGTCGACATCAACATCGAAATACAACACCACCTGAGCTCTGCTAGTGCAGCATTTTTTGAATGAAGTAGAGAGTGTTTTTGAAGTTTTGGACATTCATAGGGATACCTAGATCCTTGTTTATAAAGTTATTGTCTTTCAACCCTGTTATATGCCTGTAAAATATGGATTATCTACAAATGTCACTCTCAACTTCTGGAAAGATTCCATCAGTGTTGCCTCCAAAAAATCCTGCAAATCTCTTTGGAAGACAGGAACAAACAACAGCATTCTGGAAGAAGCAAAGATGACCAGCACTGAAGTGATGATTCTCTGCCATCAACTTTGCTGGACCAGCCATGTTGTCTGAATGTCCAATCACCAGTTATCCTTCTCAGCTCAAATGGAATGTCGGTGGACAGCAAAAGAGATGTAAAGATGGGTTTAAAGCTAACTTGAAAACTGTGGCATAAACACCAAGAACGGAGAAACCCTGGCTCTTGGGCACTCTAACTGGAGGTCAGCTATTACCAACAGTGTTGTGGATTTTGAAGAGACACAAACAGAGGGTGAAAGAAACATGCCAAAGTGAAGGCACATCAGGCAAATCCTTGTCAGGATCGCCTCGCATCTGGAATTGTAGAGAAGGTTGATATGTCTTCTAAGTTCACTTGGGATGAATTAGGTTCTCGCCTTTTGCCACATGACTCAAAGGTCTGGTTCCTTTCTTGACAGGAGTTAATGTATAGTACTCACATTGATTTGGGGATAAGTTGACCGAAGTTTTTGGGTTGATTTTTTTTTACTAAAATCTCTAGACTTCTACATGAATAAAAGTTTATTTAAGGTCTTATTGGATTCTATTTTCCAATGTGCTGGTCATCCTTCACAGTTTTATGTCACCTGCACATTTTGCAGCCATTGAGGATGACTGTTTGAACAGTGTCCCAATTAATTATCGATTTATCTGGAAATGTTCCCAACTTTTTCACATTTAATCAAATTGCTAATCAAAATATTGTAAGAGACCTTATCAAATATTTCCATGAAATCCAGGTAAATGGTAACACAACATTCTCATATATTAAATTAGTGACTTTATCAAAACAAGATTTAAGTTTAGCTTGATAAACCCATGCAGGATTCCTTCTGATCACTGCACAGTCACTGGTCAAAGGAACTCACAGTTGTCACCTGCCCCCAGATCAATGCTCTCCCCCCAAAGAGTCATCACAGACTAAAATAAATGTTACCTTAAATTTTATTGTTTATTTGTGGCCTCCAAATATGCCTCAAAATAATTAAATACTGCCTCCCGGCATTAAAAATACACACAAAATGTATCAAAAATTTGTATTCCAAAGATTATGTACATATTATACACTTTACAGCTATATATGTAAACAGGGATACGTTTTACCCTACATTTAAGATAAATCATTTTTGTGGCAATCAGAAAATTTCAAATTTGCACTTCACACACAGTCCAGAGAAGTGTTAGAAGTTACTTTAAAAATCCATACAAAGAATAATTGAAAACATTTATAAAAGCAAATTATCAGGTTAGTACAAAATGAACTATATTACACTTGTGTAAAAAGGCTGAAGTAACATAACCCATACATTACAAATCGTACGCTGCTTCTGAAAATGAAAATATGTGTTGCAAACTTTCTTTCATTGAATACAACTCTTTAGTACAACACATAGGAAAGGGTATTTGCACTGGTTAGACTGCAGTGGACTTGAGCTGAAGAAACCCACAAACCCATTACATCTAATTCAATACCAATGGAGTCAAAATTCCTACTAGTAGATTTCTGCTGCATGAGCCCTTTGCACAAAGGATCGTACAAAATAATTGTGCAAGTGATGGTACAAACAACTACACAAATTCTCGCACAATGCATGGAACAGCAGCTTTCTGCACAATAGACACTGATATTGAAAAAAATATAACCCATGTCTTGCGCTAGTACAAGGACACTGGATACAAGAGAGGCTAAGGTGGAGCCAGTCACTCAATTGATTTCACAGGGTTGTGAAGATAAAAACCGAGTACCATTGACATTTATATAAATATAACAAACAGATTCCCCATTTTTGGAAGAGTGTGTTATGTTCCCAAGTTCTGGAAGCTCTTGTGGCTGACTCACTGGGCATTATATTGAGTGTCTATAAAGAATTTAAACTGTGAATTGTTTGACCTGTATTGGTGGATCTTTGAATGCAGGCCAGGCGAAACTATGAGCAACATGTCAAGGTCAAAGGCACCATAAATTTGCTAGAATTCTATATCAGCTACATTGCAACTATAGTCTTTCCTGGTCCCCTGCAATCACCAGTTATTGGGCAGCAACTGCTGTTACAACTATGGGTCTATTCCCCTGCTAACTGGAAAGCAACTGACACTTCCAATTCCTTCCATAAACAATCTCTGCTTATGGGAGGCAGGAAAAGAGATCTTGTTGCAATTCCCTTTCATGCCAGAGATTGTTCACAGGAAGGAGAGTCAGTCAGATGCTTCCCAATGGATACAGGAACGGCAGCAGCTGCTGACCAGTACATGGACTGGGGGAGGGGAGAAGGCTTTCACAAAACCTATATATTCCCTAAAGAAGTGAATACATAAGGATAGGAAATATGAACCAGTGACAATGTTATGCACTGATAACTAGAATAATAGTGTTGGAAGAGATCACAAGGGGTGACAAATCCAAACCCCTGCCATACTAGAATGGATTCCAGCCATTGTGTTACAAATTACCTGCATGAGCACACACAAGACAGCTTGTCTAATGAATAAACTTAATAGCAACCCTAAATACCCTGCCATGGTTGCAAAATTTGAGCATTTTTCATGAACTGCAGCATGTCCTTCGATACTGAGGGGTCACAAGCCACATCATCCATGCAACTAATAAGCATTTGCCTAGCTAACAATCTGAGAACAGAATTGGAGAACAGTTGCAATAATGGCATCAGGGAGAGATATGCTGCATGACATCAGCATCCAGGTCTAATTTACTAGAAAAACCACTAAAATACCCAGAGTCCTCTCACCTCAGGATGAAACGAGATTGTGAAAAATCACCAAACTGATCCGTCTCCTTCTAAAAAATGTAATAATTAGTAGACTCACAAATGAATTTTGTTTTGAATAAGGGCTGTGGTACATCCAACTTTGTGAAAGAACAATTTAATTCTCACTACCAGAATTTGGGAAACAGTTACTATGAGGGCCACAACACTCAGAATCCCAAAGTCAGCAAGATTTAGTCATACTGGCTAGTATATGCTGGAAATCGTAGTAAAAAGAAATGGTAACTCCATTAAAATAATTTTTCTAAGCTTACCTGGGCTACAAAATCAATTTCAAGCCCTAGTTCGAAATCTTCTCGAGAAGATTGGTTATAAAATTCTTCCCGTGAAAGAATTAGGTGGTTGAGGGCTACTGGGTCGAGCACACAAGCCTTCTTTTGACTCCTTTGGCCTGGTTTCAGACTGGGGAAGTATTCAAGTTTGCACTGGCCTCCATGTAATTCATAGTAAACATGTTGTAACTCACTGACCTAATTACAATATAAGATTTAAATAACATGATCCTGGACATCTTGAAATTCCTTTGTCATAGATTTCCAACTTTGAATTCCACCCCTCCAAGTCAAAATATGCACTGCGTGTTTGCTTCACAACTGAATATGTGGCAGAAGTCGTTTTTGGGGCTGTAATGGATACTGAGATAAAAGGCTGCAGTCTTGTTGTGTCCAGACTATCCAAATCCATGCTCTTTGTTGTTTGTTGTTTCATTGCTCATTCTGCACAATATACCAGAATTTGAGTCTATTGTTTGCCTGGGAATTATGAGACCCTGCAGAGTTTGTTGAATTGGGATGAACTGCAGTGAGTAACAGTGCAGACTAAACAAAGAGGATAACTCCTAGCAAAGGAAATACATCAAAGAGTAATTTCTCAGTGTTGAAATATAAGGAAAATAACACTGCTCCACATGAAAACGTTGCTGTAAGAATTATTAAGTCAACGTATGTTGCTAATATGTTATCTCTGTGCTCTTAAGAAAAAGCACTAAAGACAACTAATTGTTGGTCTTACACCAGAAAACCTGTCTAGAAATGTATAACTGTCTGAAATGGCATAAAATAATCTTTCAATCTGAACACTCCCTTAAACAAACTACTGTGCCTTGTCATATAATCACACACCACTGTGATGTGTGTGTACAAGTATATGTTTGTTCAGTACTGCAGCTGCATAGATGGAATTGATTGGATCTAGAGCTTGGAAAGATTAGACTTAGCACTAATACATTGGTATTGCTAAATATATTGAATTCATTGACATGAAAATCTTAATGAGAAAATCATTTACAATGATTAAAAATGGCTGGTGACAAAAGTAAAAAGATTGTTGCTCAAAAATAATGTCACTGGAGTTTAGCAATTAAAATTATGAATTTAAGAAATACTGCTCTAACTTTTTAAAGAATTAGGGACAACAAACTAATGTTTAACACATTATTTTCCCAGCTGTGTTTTGAATAATCCAAAATATTCAATGCCTCCTCAGGAGGAATGCAAAAAGAAAAAGGCTGTGTTACAGTGCACTTGAATGTCATGATACGATGCCTAAAATGATGCTGTTTCTGGCATAGTTTTTACCTGATCGCTTCAGACAAAACTCAGGACAAATTCAGTGCAATGAAAATGAATGTGTGGCAAGGCACCACAGTGGGAAGACCCACAAAATTGAGATGTTGGTGCAAGGCATCTCACAGCCCTTTCCCAAAATATCAAGCACAGGCACTTCTTTTGTTGCTGTTTTGCAAACAATGGCATTTTAGGCTAAAAGACTGGCCACTATTGGGACAATGTCAAAGTTGAAACTCAAACATTTTTTAAAAAAACACATCATTATAAAAATTAAGGTGGTGGTGGTGGGAGGAAATAAAGGTGAAAAAACACTGTCTCTTGCATTCATATAAAAAGAAAAATAATCTAAAATATTGTATTCATATAAACGCACAAAAATCCAACAAAATAATAATACATATGTATTGGTTTTTAAAAGGTTCATTCTGTCCTTCTCTAGGATCTGCACAGTCTATTTCCAAGAAGGAGCAGAGTAGCTTGAAAATTACATTTCTCCTCGTCTATGGGCTTTTGCGGCTGCAGTATCACCTTCCTCGTCTTCCTCTTCCTCATCCTGCTCTTCATAGTTTTCATCATGACCTTCTTTCCGATGGGATTCTTCTGGAATTTCGTGATCAGCACCTTCACTCATTTTCTCTTCAGCCTGAAAAATAAGAGGGTGGGGGTGGAATGGGGTGTGACAGCAATCAGAACAAAAATAAGAAAACTGATTACTCATCTTTTAAAGATGAAAAAACACACTACACATTCTGCAACCCTGGATCCAACACCATCTGCTGCAGAAATGTTTTTGATTTTAAGTTGACATGGTGGCGAGATCAGTCGGGTGAGTTTCTACTTCCAACAGTAACGATTTGGTGCTCTCCTGTTTGCCCTTTAAGGGTTTAAAGGAGAGTTGCCTCAGCTAGATAAGGGGCAGAGGAGTGAGGTGCAAATGTCCTTAGCCAGTGGTGGCAGCTAGGGAGAGTTGAGAGCCCTGTAAAGCCCCCGACAGGGAGGCTAGTGGTAAGGTAGAAGCCGAGAGCAGCACAGCTGAAGGGGGACAGAAAGTAGCACACACGAACACAAGACAGCCAATATCATTGATTGCTCAACTACTCTTCCTTCCCTCCCTCACCCTAGAACACCCTATGAATTTTCTAGACTTTAAGACCAGAGCAGAAAGAAGTGGATTAAAGAGGAGGAAGGAAGAAAGAACAGAAAGACTGCAAACACTCAGTCCAAGTACCAAAATTAGTTGACTGAATGGTAGCTGAATTGAATTGGCATTAAAAAGAATAAAAAATCAGTTCAGACCATTCCAAAATAGTTGTTAGCCGATAATTTTATTGAAGAGAAAAGAGAAGATTTTCTGCTTGAGAAGATAAGACGAGGAATTTTAAAGGTTTCTCTTTTCCTTTTCTGCAAGTTAGTTAACAATTTATAACCCAATTAAAATACTGACGGAGAAATATTGAAGGGAGAAATCTGTCTAAATTGTAAATGTGAAAGGCAAGAGAAAAGGGTTTAGGGAAGTTTATCTACACTGCCAGAAATCTTACAGCATGGGAAAAGGACATTATTTTTAAATTTTAACATTCTAGTATCTTTGAACTTTGCAAAATAATAACAAAGATAAACTGTGGTAGGAAGATGGCACCTGGTGGCCATAAAAGCACAAGCACAAATTCTGACAATTTTAGTATCGCTGAATTTTGCAAAACAATAACAAAGACAAACTGTGGCAGGAAGAAGACACCTGGTAGCCATAAAAGCAAAAGCACAAGTAAATTACAATAAATAGAGAAGAGACACCTGACTTTAAGTGAATAGAAGGCTACAAAACCTATGAAATTTTGCCTTTACTAACCTCACTTCCTAATTATATGGGGAGGGAAATTTGACTTAGCTAAAGAAGTATATTATATATACGTAAGTAAAAAAAGATTAAAAGAAAAAGACTGAAGTAGTAGTAAATAGAACTAAATAGAATGGACAAAAATAGAAATTCAAAAAGGGGTCAGAAAATGATGCCCACTTTTTATATGAGCAGTGGAAGTACTGACAAGGCAAATTTGATTGAACACAAATATGAAAGGTTTAACAATTAAGAAAGAAAACTGTATGATAAAACTTCTTGCAGATGACATTGTGGTTTTGTTACAAAATCCTCTACAGAATAGTCCAAAAGCGTTAGAAATAATGGAACTTGGGAAATGTGGTGGGACTGTCAATCAACCGAGACAAAATATATATCTAACTAATAATATGAATAAAGTGAATCAAGAGATGGTGAAACAAATGAAAAAATACATATTACAAGTAAAGTAAAATATCTGGGAATTCAATTAACAAACAATAGCTCTGAAGTATTCAAAAATAATTATGAAAAAGTATGGAAAGAGATACAAAAAGATTTACAAAGATGGAACAATTTGGACTTGCCCTAACTTGTAAGAATAGCGACAATTAAAATGAATGTACTTCCCACAATGATATACCCATTTACTCGAACCTAATGTGCTATTGAATCTAATGCACACCTCAATTTTCAAAACCTTGAAACCAAAAAAGGTATTTGCTGTTGAATGTAATGTGCAGTGGCAAAAACTGCACTCTTTCTAATTTAGAAGATGAAAGCTTCCAGCAATGAAAAGCAAAACCTTGGATTCTGTAGAATGGATCCATCTTAATTGTCTTGATTCAATGCTATGGAATAATGACGGCTATAGTTTTACAAGATCTTGAGTCTTCTCTGCCAAAGACTGCTGGTGCCTCACTAAACTACAAATCCCAGGATCCCATACCATTGAGCTGTGGCCACTAAATGAGAGTTGATATCCCTCAAAGAGGAGCTCCAGGGACTCCTGAAGCAGCTTCCCTTTGGCTTTGGCTCAGCATTAAGATCACGTGCACCTTAATTTTAGAGAGGTAATTTAGCCAAAAAAGTTGAGCATCAGAATCGAGTAAATATGGGATCTGTTTCAAGCAATTCCAATTTTGACAAATGAAATCTCTGTCAGTTTACTGGTTGTTAGGTATTGTGGGGGTTGAAGTCCAAAACACCTGGAGGGCCAAATTTTGCCCATGCCTGGACTAGAAGATCTTGAGATAATACTAGAAGAAGGTACGGCATTGGACTTAATGTTTGGTGACAACATCACTCCTTCCATTACTATAGTAGATACATGGCTTTTCTTTTTCTTTTTCTTTTCTCTTTTTTTTTTTTTGGTATTTTATATAATTGTTGTAACTAGTATGAAGAAAACATTGCTTTAATAAAAATGGTTTTATTTCAGTATAATAAGGACATTAAGAAAACTCTATATATTGATATTTGTCTTTCCCACCTACAGAATTAGGCTCGAGGTGTTAAATAATTAAGTAAAAGAACATAACCAATGGTCATGTTTAATCTGATCAAGGTCAAATATAGAAGGAAATCAAGTTTGTCTCAGTTACAACTAGAGGTCTTCAATGGTTTACGGGGTCATCTGATAGCAAAGGTCAGAGTGATGCTGCTTGTTTCTCTGCCCTGAAGCAGGTCAGATATCTTGATTTCAGTCAAATATATAGAGGAATTCATCCTATTTAGAAGACACTCCTCTCAAGAGGTGATCTGCCCTCTCACCTTTGAATTATGCCTAGTTTAGTTTATTGCTTGAAGTGACCCATCCCCTCCCACATATTTTTGCAGGTCAACTCACATTTGCACCTCATAGCATAGCCAATTCCCATTTCTGTCTTACTGTTTATTCCAGACACAGAGTTTCTTTAGCCTAAAGCAACCAGAAGAAGTAAATTTATGCATGTGTGCATGTGCACACATGCACACACACTCACACCTCTATGCTAAAAGTTACAAGTGTTACCACTCACAACCATCACCCCCAAGAGCAAAGAGTTTATTATGGGGAAGAAGAAATTTCCATGTGGGTTGTTGTAGGTTTTTTGGGTTGTATGGCCATGTTCTAGAAGCATTCTCTCCTGACATTTCGCCTGCATGTGGCAAGCATCCTCAGAGATTGTGAGGATGCTTGCTACAGATGCAGGTGAAACATCAGGAGAGAATGCTTTAAGAACATGGCCATACATTCCAAAAAACCTACAACCACCAAGTTATTCCAGCCATGAAAGCCTTCAACAATACATTGAACTTCCATGTGATCTAGTTTTGACAGGTTTCTCCCCATTTCCCTCTTCCTTGTTTGGAGTAGAGTGTGCAATTTCATTCTCCCATTTCATAAAATAAACAGCAGAAGCAAAAATTAATTCCCTCCAAGAGAGAGGTATGTGAAGCAGTGGCTTTCTATTGTTCTTATACCCTCCGCAGCCAATCTCTAACAACTGACTACAAGGGCACTCCAACCCCAGCAGAAAAGTGGTGGATGCGGTAGTAACAAAGGGGTCAGACACAATCTGCAGCATATATAATTAGTGCTACAGAACATGTAGAGAGCATGAAGTACCCTTCTACAGTCATGCACCTCTTTTTAAGGAGAGACTTCTGTGAGATTGGACTCTTCTTGAAAAAAGTCAGTTCAGACACTTTTACAATTTACTGTGGCTGTTGCAATACAATTGTGCTTTAGAGATGCTGATTTCTTTTTGACATATATTGGTCAAGTTGCTTTTTGCTGTTGATTCACTAGTCATATTCCAACCCTATGTGAAGCTAATTCACAAGAGCTTCTATGACAGCGGTTCTCAACCTGGGGGTCGCGGCCCCCCGGGGGGTCGTTTGGCCATTTTCTGGGGGTCGCCATGCCGCATTGGCTAGCCACGCCCCCTCCAAAATGGCGGCCGACCCACAAGCCAATGGCACTCCTGATAGGGATAGTGGCAGCCCTTTCCCAGCCCAGCAATAATCGCATGCCTTCCTGGAGCGGCGGAGGCAGCGGCATCCTACCTCTGAACACCTCCACCGTCGAGCTGCTGCTGCAGGCCTAGAGGAGCAGCTGCAACCCAGCAGCAGCAGCTCGACGGAGGCTGATGGAAGTCCTTCCCTGCCTGCCAATGGCTCCTGGAAAAGTGGGAGAGGAGGCCTTTCCTCCGCTCTCTCTCTCTCGGCAGAGCAACCCAGCTAGGGAGAGAGGAAGATAAAGGGTATGCAGGGAAAGGGAGAAGGAAAGAAAGGTGCCCACGGAGTGAGGGAGAAAAAAGGAAAAGCACGCACAAGATGAGAGAGAAGGAGAGAAAGGCACGCTGAGGGTGAGGGAGAAGGAAAAAAGGCAGGCGGGGGGGGGGGGGGGGGCAAGGGGGGTGGAAAGGCACACATGGGGCGAGGGAGAAGGGAGAAAGGGTACACGCAGGGTGAGGGAGAAGAAAGGTGAACGAGGGTCGAGGGAGGAGAAAAGGGCACGCACATGGCAAGGGAGAGGGAGAAAAAAGTGCACACGGGGCGAGGAAGAAGAAAATAAACGTGTCTGGGGCAAGGGAGAAGGAGGGAAAGGTGTGCAGGCAGAAAGAGCAGAGGAAAGAAAGGGGCAAGGAAAGAGGAGGAAAAGACAGCTGGGTTGCTATGCAGAGAGTGGATGCCCTTCTTTCAGCCGCACACCTTCCTGGCATCATCCTCCGTGGAGCAGGTGCTGGGCTGCAGCCGCTCCTGTAGGCGGGCCCAGGAGCGGAGGAGAGCCATCCCCAGGCCAGCGGAGAAGCTGCGAACGGAGAAGCTCCGTGCTGCAAACGGCCCCTGAGTTGCAGCAGCGTTTGCAGGCGCCTCCCAGGGGATAGCTGTGGCAGGAAGGAAAACGCAGGCTCCCAATCTCCAAGGTCTGTTTTCCCCAGAGCCCCCAGTATTCTCTTTGTGTTCATGGGTGTTCTCTGTGCCAAGTTTAGTCCAATTCCATGGCTGTTGGGGTTTCAGAATGCCCTTTGATTGCAGAGTTCCCTTCCACACAGATGAATGAAATCCCACATTATATGCTTTGAACTGGATTATCTGAGTCCACACAGCCAGATAATCCACTTCAGTGTGTATTTTATGCAGCTGTATGGAAGGGGCCTCAGACAACCCAGTCCCTTTCCACACAGATGAATGAAATCCCACATTATATGCTTTGAACTGGATTATCTGAGTCCACACAGCCAGATAATCCACTTCAGTGTGTATTTTATGCAGCTGTATGGAAGGGGCCTCACACAACCCAGTCCCTTTCCACACAGATGAATGAAATCCCACATTGTCTGCTTTGAACTGGATTATCTGAGTCCACACAGCCAGATAATCCACTTCAGTGTGTATTTTATTCAGCTGTATGGAAGGGGCCTCAGATAACCCAGTCCCTTTCCACACAGCTGAATGAAATCCCACATTATATGCTTTGAACTGGATTATCCGAGTCCACACAGCCAGATAATCCACTTCAGTGTGTATTTTATGCAGCTGTATGGAAGGGGCCTCAGATAACCCAGGCCCCTTCCACACAGCTCAAGTTTGGTCCAATTTAATTGTGGTTGGATTTCAGAATGCTCTTTGATGGCTGGGGAACTAAACACCCCAACAAGTCCCAAATGCCAAGGTCTATTTTCCCCAAACTCCACCAGTCTTCAGATTTGGGCATACTGAGTATTTGTGCCAAGTTCTGTCCAAATCCATAGTAATTTGGGTTCACTGTGTTCTCTTGATGTAGGTGGACTATCTCTCCCATAATTCACAGAGCTGCCTCAGTTGAAGGTACTTCACATCCCATCATCCGTTGCCCACACTCCCCCAAACATACTGTTTTTGTGATTAATCACTATGCTTTAATTATGTTCAATTTTTAACAATGGAAATACATCCTTCATATCAGACATTTACATTACATTTCATAACAGTAGCAAAATTACTGTTATGAAGTAGCAACGAAAATGTGGTTGGGGGTCAGCACAACATGAGGAACTTTATTTAGGGGTCACGGCATTAGAAAGGTTGAGAACCACTGTTCTATGATAACTCAAAGGCAGCTAATGGTTTTTGTTTTGTTTTTTACAAATGTCCACAGAGGATAGATTAGATTGAATTAAATGCTAAATGAATGGTAACAAAAATCTCTAAGATGGAAAGGTGTTAAAGCTGTTGACAAACAGCTTCCAGAGGACATGAATAATCAGTACACTAAAACTTTACTTAATCCACCACTATCTTCAGGAGAACACATCAATTAATTGGGGCTTTTTAAAAGAATTCAAATTCTGTGTCTCTCCTTAACTGAACTCTCGCCAGCATTTGTGTTGGCTTCCCACAACATACTTTTGAATTTCTTCTTGCATTCTGTTAATACAGGAATGTTGCATTATTTATTTACTGAACTTTCATCTCTCTTTTTTTGTAAAGTTGATTTGGCATTCTATAGCAATCATCCACACAATCACTAACAAGCTCAAAAGGAACTTAGCTTCAAAACAAAACAGCATCATGTGCCCTCACACTATTTCCTGTCACTTTGTTTTGTGTTCTTACAAGTGTCTGAGCTGTAGTAGCGCCTGAACTATGTTCTAGATTCAAGGATGGCCAATTAAAAGACCCACAAAGCACACAATTTGGGAGCAAGTCCCCATTTTTATATAGTATTTCCTTTGACACCCGAGCCTTTCATGCCCACCCATGTTACTGAGTAGTCCAGCTAAACAATACTTACATTTTCATCATTTTCACCATATGGTTCTTCACCATTGTGTTCCAACTCCCTTTTCTTCTCTTCTGTCAAATCTCCCTGGGCCTGTAAGAAACACACATCCAATTGTTGAGGAAGTAAACCATAGTGTAGTGGTTTGCGCATTGGACTATAACTCTGGGGAATAGGGTTTGAATCTGAATTTTCTGAACAATCTTGAAAAGAAAACATCACGATATATTTTCTTAAGGTCACCATGACTCAAAGGCACACCACTACCACCTACTAAAAAGTTATTTATGGCTTATGGCTACATTTAGACACATCCCTTTTAATACCAAAATAAAGGAAGAAATTATCTTCTTGGCCAGTATTATGCTAGTTGTTAAGTTCCCTTACTTCAGTGTTTTCACTTTTTCAGTCATAGCATAACAAATGTAGTTTGTTTGTTTGTGTAAACAGAATTCCACATGTGCAACTGTTTCATTTCTTAAACCATGTCCCTATATTCTGAAATATGATGTTGACTCTTCCTTTGTACATAATCCTGATAGTTATATCTATTTTATTCTTTGCCCTCTATCACCTAATTTCTCTAATGTTTTGCTCGATTAAGTGCAATGTACTTTGTCAAGAGTGGTTCACAAGCTGAATGGGTCAGAAAAATCAAAATTAGGGGGACTGCCTCCTTTGCTACCCCTTCCCCCTTTTATTGCCCAGGGGCTGCTGGCAGCAGGAAACAAGCGGTTGGCCCCTCATTTGGCGTTTCCTAGTGCTATTTACAGGTTGTGTTTCTATCTTATGTATAACTTCCTGCCCTTCCACCAAACCCTGTCCATTCTTCCCTCGTTTTCTCTTCCAAACAACCTGAGAAGCACATTAAAACATAAACAAAAAGTTAAAAAGTGACTACAAGGCCTTAATGAGGTACAGTCATATTGAATAAAAGTCTCCTTAGACAAAACACATGTTTCAGGTTCCTAGTAAATTCAAGAACATTGGAATAAGATACAAAGATGAATTGTGATATACATATTTTGAAAATAGTAATTACTGGTAAGTTTGTATGTATGTCATAGTTGTGAATGTTAAACTTGTGTCTTATCTTTCTTTGTTCTGTGTATTTTAATATGTATTTTGGAGAAATATGTTTTAATATGTGTATTTTGTAGAATGTTTTTAGAGGATTGTGAAATAATGTTGTAACTTGCCTTGAGCCAAGTTACAACATTGGGTAGGAAATACCCACAACAGTGGGTAAGAAATAATAATAGCAGTAGTAGTAGTAGTAGAAGTAATAATAATAATAATAATAATAATAATAATAGTCTTTTGTTGCCCAAGTGCTGCTAATATATGGCCTTGTAAGCATTCTAAATAGAATAGATTTGATTGCTTCCATGGAGTGGAACTCTTGAGCTACAACCATTGTTTTGTTAAAGTCTTGAGTTCAAATTATTACCAGACTCAGTTAATAAATCTTAAATGGATAACATCCTTCAGATGAAATATGGGTTTTTACCTCTTCTTCTCCCTCTTCTTGGTACTGTTCGTCAATGTTGTCTTCTTGCTGATCAGGATTACCCACCATCTGCAGGCAAAACAAACACGTACCACAAGCAATGCTTCCACAGTCAATAAAAAAGTATTTATTCTTTCAAAATAAATTCTAGCATTGGACTTAACAAACTGCTGAATCGCAGTGCCTTAAGTTTCAAGGCCCATTATTTCTCTGTGGCCTAGTATACATATACTATATCCTTTCACTGTGGTTAAAAGATAAGAAACAAGATAAAAATAACATCTCAATAACATTGAACTTGCATATGCTGTCATTTATGATCAAGGCTGGCAATAAACTTAATTGTATGCTGACCATTTTCACATATTCTAGGAGAAAACAAAATATATTAGTGGTCAATTGTAATTTACGTTGAACCAGTTACTAGGCACAAACTTAGAAAAGCTCTGATGGAATTATGTAAAAGGAGGTGCAGGCAACAAGAGGAAAGGCTATAAATCTACTAAGTTATCTAGCACTGTCTGTTGGAAAATAAGAGTATTGCCTCTCCTTTATCAGACTGGGCAAACAATATATATGATGATAACTTTGTGAAGAAAGGGGTTGTATTTACCCATTCTTAGGTTAGAGAACATTATCCAAAATAATGTTCCGCTTCTTTCTCTCCCCATTTTCATTTTGTATCTGTTAGGGTGGAATGATCTTTAGAAATACAATGGCTGGCTAAATGTTTACTGCTTGCATTTTTATCTCTTGCTTAACCTATATATTTGTAATGAATTGACCTTGGTGACAAGAACAAACAAACATTTAAAATGTACACATTTTAGGGTTTTTTAATGCCTCAGGAGAAGCACTATATGTTTTGTGTAAGTTAATTGAGATTTGAAGCTAAATCCAATTGGACATTATTGCTAGAATACATCCATTTCCTATGTCCTATTGATTAAACAGGTTCTACTGTAATAGCAACTAATAATTAGATTTACATTTTTGTGGGGGGGGGGAATTGGGGGGGCACTGTCCCACTTCTCTCCCTGTCCTAATACAATTCTCTTCACTATACAAAGTTATGAGGAAAGAGCTAAGTCTTTTTTATTTCATATGCAACACCAAAGAGCTTCAGAAGTTTTCAGCCTACCAGAAGAGCCCACAAGAGTTTCTTATATATTTTTAATGCTTTTTTGTGTTTCAGGTCTTTTTGTTTGAAAAAAAGTAGTTTGCACACAAAAAAAACTCCTTTTATGCACACACACACACAAATATGGCTTTTGTGTAGAAAGCAGTATGCTATGTATGAAAATACACATTTTTCTGGGCAATTATGTTGTTTATAACACATAGTAATATTTTGCAAAATTTGCTAAAAAGCAAAAAGCCCATGGGGGTTAGACATTTTTCAGTGACTAGTCTTGCTACGGTAAAACACTCTTTCTTGTTGCATTATTTACAGTCATTATTGAAAATTACACTAGCACCAGCCATACCTCATTCCTTGGTTCTTTCGTAACCAGGGTACTTTTGTAACCAGAAATTGAACAGTCCAAGTCAGCCCCCCCCACCCCCCCCCCCCCCCTACAAAAATCTAAATCTAATTATTAGTTGCTATTACAGTAGAACCTGTTTAATCAATAGGGCATAGGAAATGGATGTATTCTAGCATTAATGTCCAATAGTACTTGTCCAGTTGATACACTTTCTAGTCAGAAGTGTGATTAGGGCTGCCAGGTGAAATAAGGATTAGGTCTATTGTCCTTTAACTGGTTATATAGATGAGGCAATATCAATAGGTGTCACTGTCCTGTTTTTCAAATGGGAAGTCTACAAGTGTGTAACACCACAACAAATCTGCTGGGGTCCCAACCTTCCCCCTACTACACACATTATTCTTCTTATTCCTCTTGCAACTATTGTCACTGTATTCTGAGTAATAGGAAGGAAATTATGTGCATTAACTCTAGAGAAGGACACATTACCCCATATGTTGGCAATATGCTTCCCCTTACTTCCCTGAAAGCCAGACCTTCAATGTTTGTGGAAGTGGGAAATATGCATGTTACTACAGGGCTGGGAGAAATATAGGATCTAAAGGGAGCGGATAGCCTTCTTCAGGGTCAGAGCATCATTTCCCCAACTTTATGGGGGAAACGTATATCAATTGTGACTGGTATGCCTTCTCAGATGGCACAGAATTGTCATGTAAATTATGTAATATGTACCCTATATCAATATGTCTCTCCAAAAAGCTTCCAATTTTAAATGAAAAGCAAACATTAAAACAACTCTTTGAAAGGGAAGAAGCAGTAGTTTAAAAGAAACAATAAAATCAGCTCAAGACATATTTACAACATAATTCTATGTATGTCTACTCAAAACTAAATTCTATTGAGTTTGTGAATATAGTGTTAGAGAACTGTAAATAGGATTGAAGCCATAGAGACTGTAAATATATCTACTGAAACAATACTGTTTTTACAACTCTTCTAAAGAGGAACAATGAAGGATGAGGCACTTAAAGCTTATTAAAAGTTCTCCTTACAAAGAGATCCTGGCTCGCCTTCAAATCACAGGAAATAGAATCATACAACACTTCCATTTGCAACTCAAGATGAAAACGAAAACCCGTAATTCAAAGACACACTCAGCACTACATAATTGGAAGGCAATCAACAAATGTTCAACTCCAAAGAATATCTGCACTACATGAGTTTTTATTTCAAATAATTACAATTTCAACTCCCTCCCCCTTCCCCTTCTAAGATGCCCTAACAAAGCTTTAAACTATATTATTGGCAGATACTTTTAAAAAGTTCAAGAAGACAATGTATCAAAGCAATTTGGTAAATTGATATATATTATCTTGTTGTTCTTCTAAAGAGAAGACGTATAGTTGTATTATTTTTTTTGATTTTGTGTTTTGATTTTATTCAGTTTGCAGCAGCTTTCAAGTTCAACTAAAGAAAGATGAGACAAAACATTTGAAGAGAATGAACAATAATGTTGGCCTTCAAGTTCAAGCATTTAAAATGTTCAAGCATTTTCCAAATTGTATTAAATCAAAACATTTACTTAAGTGCTTCTAAAAACAGTATAGTCTTGAGTGTTTGAATGAAACACAGCCAATAAAGAAAAACCAATACAATGGCAAGCACAACTGCATTTTTTTTATACAAAATTTTACCAATGTACACAGGTCTTGGACTATATTCTCAATCTGAAGGACCAGAAGTCGTGAGGACACAGAAAATACGTTTAGATCATTAGGAACAGATTATTTGCAAGCCCTTATATATGTTATATTTTATCACAAAAGGCAGAATACGAATTGAGTAAATGAACTGTGGCAAACCAATATCCATGTTATTCCATGTTACACAGGACCACCACATTACTTTCACATGTGGTGGTCCTGTGGGGAGGCTCAAAAATATTGGAAAGCCATACATGAAGAAACTCAAAAAGTACTTAAAATGTCATTCCCAAGTAAACCAGAATATTATTTACTAGGCCTCACGAACTCAGTATTGGATCACAATAAGGACATCCTTTTTACCTATATGACAACGGCGGTGAGAATCTTTTATGCAAAACTTTGGAAATTGGACAAAGTACCAGAGATTGACATTTAGTTAAGTAAATTAAGTGAAATCAGAGATATGGATAAACTAACTTTCTTTTTGAAAAATACTTCGGGAAGCCCAATTAAAAGGCCTGATTGGAATCTTATTGAGGAATATGAAAAGGAAAAAGAACTATAAGGACATTATTACAATACGGACTCTTCATCAAATCTTGACTATAAATATATATTGATATCTGAACTTATAATGTAAGAAAATGTGAATCACAACGGTATAGAATGAATGTCAATTGGTCTCTCTCTCTCTCTCTCTTACTACTTTTTGTTTTCTACTTTATTATTGCTCCAATGTTCTCCCACTTTTTATGTAAAATACTAAAATATCTTTCCCTTTATGGATAATAAAAAATTATTTTAAAAAAATCCATGTTAAACTGGAAAGAAAACAAAGCAGCAAGTGGGAAATAGAAAAGAATGGAACATTAAAATAACGGGAATCTACCTTTTTCCAAGAAAGAGCCCCAAGCTGGTCTATGTTGAGTTTAAGTGACTTTATATTGTAAACCACTGGATGTGATATTATATGAAACTTCAATTTGCAACAGTTCCCTCTCACATACAAATCATGACTTGAAAATGCAGTCATCTCTGGATTAGGAGACATCATTATCCATTAAACTCACCACTAAATGCTCATCCATTTCAGGGTTTTGTTGCTTCTGGTTATTTGATTTTAGCTGCTTATTCTCATCAGGTAGATTCTCTTCTCTCTCTTGCTCTGCTTCTTCAAATTCATCTTCACCTTGATTATTGGGATCATCGGCCGGGTTGACATCATCGCCAGCTGTCTTCTGAATTTTTTAAAAAATAGGTTTAAAAACGTCAACATTTATGAACATTCTGTTAGGTTGAGACCCAACACATGATTCAATATGCTTGAGGTTTCTGACAATATGTATAATAGAAACTTTTGTTTCCAATGTCTCTTTTACATACAAAGGAATCCCACCATATTTGTAACTTGATGATTCTTTAAAATGGTGCCATATTTTACTTCCACTTTAAGAACATGCTGCTTCTAATAGCAAGAAATGCATAAATAAAGACAACCACAGCATACATCTTGAATGTGTTATGTCTTTTCTGGTAAGTCATTTCTTATGATATGGCGAAGGTATGAACGCTTCAATTTAGTCATCTTGACTTCATAGGAGAGTTCATGACTTATTTATTCTAGGACTCATTTAATTGTCTTTTTAGCAATTAGTGATATCCTGCAGCACTACCTTTCAGGTGAAATAACATAACAATAACAACAACAACAACAACAATTTTATTTCTTACCCACCCCTCCTTATGGCTCAAGGCGGGTTACAGAACAATTAAAAAACATAAGAACAGCAAAAACACCACAAATACACATATTAAAACATACCTCTATAAAAGTTACACACCTGAACGTATGTCTATAAAATATATATTAAAATACACAAAACAGAGTGTAAACAAAGGGCACACATTTAACATGTATGTTTAAAGACTATCTGGGTAGGTCTGCTGGAAGAGATAGGTCTTTACATGTTTTTTTTTAAATTTCGACAGGTCATTCAGCTGTCGAACTTCTTCAGGCAGGTCATTCCAGTCATGGGGTGGTCATTGAAAATGTCCTCTGGGTGGCGGTTGCTAGTTCGGTTCTGGCTGGTTGGAGCTGATGCCCCCCAGAAGACCAAAGTGTGTGAGGCAAATTGTTTTTCTTCCTATCATATTTTTTCAACAATGCATAAAAGTGGCAAAGATGATGGTAACTTGGTATACTCCAAATATTTTAAACTACAACTCCCATAAATGTGAGCCATCATGAAGAATAGGTAAGGATTAGGGGAATTGCAGTCTAGGCTGTCTGTATTTGCCAGAACAAAAATCAGGTCCAGTCATGTATATTTTAAAGTTGCCAAAAATGACATTTTAAATTTTAGTAGGTGCCACTGCTACTCACCGGATCATCATTCTGCTCACTCATAGCTTGGTGGTCCAGTTCCCGATCATGGTGTTCATTTGCATTATTTTGGTCTTCCTCTGCTTCATCCAAATGCTGGTTCTGTCGCTCATAGTCTGATCAAGAATAATTTTATTGTATTTTTGAAACACCCAGAAAACTGTCTATTAAGCAGTATAAAAATATGAAATATATAACAAATACAAATATACATTTTTAATTCAACCATCCTCACATTTAGAAAGACCAGAACAAGCTGAGACTCATAGGAATAGGGACCATAGGAATGGGCTCCCACTTATGAAGTCAAGACTAAAATAAAACCAGATTTATTGGGGGATTTTTTTTGACCTGAATTGATTATTTTGTTTTTTGCAAAGAGAAAAGTATGCACAAGGAAGTTCCATGTAGCAATGCTAAATGTTGTGAAATGTCTAAACTGTAAATATAGTAGTGCTGACTTAGTTATTACTTGTAAAGATTTATTTATTTATTTATTTCATTTTAATGAGTGAATGAAAGACTGCCTTTCTTCTGACATGGGGCCCAATAATTTTAAATAAATTCAGATTAAAATGTTCCATCCTCTTCCAGCAACATATAACAGATTAAAATGTAAAAGGAATTTGAAAAGCAATGGGAACATATCAATAAAGGCAACCCCCCCCCAATATATTAATTACACAGAAAAACTTAAAAAATCAATTACTTTCTTCCTCTTCCTCCTGGGCACCTTGCTCTTCTCCTTGCACAATATCCTGATCTAGGTTGTCATAATGGGATTGTTGGCTGAAAAGTTTACATCAATGGGTTAATTCAGATTCACAGAATGTCTCTCTTTTTAAAAAACTAGGGTGACACACAGCATCATCATCATCATCACCATCATCATCATCATCATGTCTTTCTCCCAAAATTCGGACTCAAGGTACCATATGATTTAAAGGACAATGCAGCTAAATATTCAGCTACTTATCACCCAATTTTCAGAAAGGGTGAAAACTGGCTCCCATATCTTCTGCAGGTGCCTAAAGTAGTATGCTTGCCCATTGCCTCCCACAAATGGCTTGATAAATATCCTAACACATAACTAATGAATTGTGGATGGTCCCAGCAATGTTGGCATCAAGGTCCAACACACCAGACCAGTAAAATGAATGGGGCACGATTCCCTTAACTACAAGAACAATCTCCCATTTCAAAAATCAAAGGTGTGGGGATGTTATGACAGAAATTCAATGCACTACAGAGTTTCTGTATGACAGACCTTATATTAGAGGGGAGATAATTATTTATAACAAGGCATTTTAAATGCCACTTTACAACGGTTTATTCCAGAAACATATATTATTCAGAGAATCATCTGGTGCTATTCCAACATCTGACAAGAATCACATGATGCTCTCCACAAAGCTAACATGTCCATGCACCACGCACTCAAAATAGCTGCATCACTCCTAGTCCTGTCCAGGAAATTGTGTAAAAAGTAGCACAATGGTAGAAGCTCCTGGCCCTAATAGGGTTATCTCCCAGATTAGTGAAAGCCCCAAGTTCCTTTTAAAGACAACCTCAGTTGGTGCTTGAAGTTTTCTTCGTCCTGCTCTGCCTGCTTCCGTAGAGTCAACTCTCTTTCTTGAAGCTGCTGCTGCCTTAGCAACTGTTCCTGAAGCTTCCCTTGATGCAGAGACTCTTGTCGTTCCCGGAGGCGGTTGGCTTCTTCTGCTCTCTGAGCAGCCAACTTCTGTTGCTCCAACTGCTCTTCATAGGGTGATTTGTACCTATGTATAGTTACAGTCTTTGCAGTTGGGGGTTCCTAGAGAAAGACAAAGGTATTCCTTACATTGAATAAGAACTATGGGTAGCTGGGAACATGGTAGCTTACTTCTTTTCCTGAGCATTTCATGACAGATATCTAGTATAGGTTAAACACATTTAAAAACCTAGAAGTGGAACAAAGATGATAACAAGTGACCATATGTTAGAACAAACCCAATAACTGAGTATGCTCATTCTTTGTGTTATTGTCTGACGAATGAGCCAGAAGTTATTTGTTCAAAAGGAGATCATCATCTCTGGTTCTCCTCAAACAAAGATTCCAATTTGATTATTTGGGGCTCTTAGTTTATTTGACTTCGTAAAATATGAATGTGTATTTCCCTCCAAACTCAAAAGAGATGACCATAAAATCAAACAAAAGCAAGTACCACTGCAACATAAAATAGACTGAAACACAAGAGAACTCTGAAGAGCAACTGAAGCACACCATAAAGTCAATAAAAACAACATAGTCTTTCTACAAACTTCTTTCCTGATCTAACCTTGACAAAGTTTTTCCTAAATAAAAGTAAGTCACATTCATTTCTGCTGTTGGAAGAAAGAAAAGAGGGAAAGGAGCCAACCTATCCCTCCATAAGAAGGTGCTATCTTCATTTGGAGTTTGACCTTATGGTTCCCAGACTGAGGTATGAGTCAAACATTGTATACTACCTTTTCCCTTCCACTTGCTCAGCAATGCAAAGTGGACCAGCCAGGTAGGGCATCCTATGTAAAACAACCAGTAAAGGATTCTGCAATAACATAACAGCTTTGTATCTTATTATTGGAAATGTTCAAGGGGTACTATATTGGATAAGAATTTGAGAGAGATCAGGGCTGAAACCCAGTCAACTCTGAATTTACTAGACAATTCTGGGTCTGCCACAGTTTCTCTGGCTAAATAAACTTATAGGGTTATGATGAAAACTTTGTCAGGAGACTAATAAAAGCAAAGTTTGCATGCGGAAGCAAACTAAAAACAATTGAAAAGTAAGTGTGGTGGCCACCATACCACACTACACCACTTTTCTTCACTCCTTTACCAACACCTTTTCAAAAAGCTGGAATATTGATGGGAACACTGAAAGGAAGAGGAAAATTACAACAAGCAAATACCAAATCAGGCTGGATGACTGGATCTCCTCCCTCAAATCTTTCTTTCCCGCCCATCCCCAAAAATAAATGTGTGCTGTTGGTATCAACAAACTGGCATTTAGGGGAAATTCAGAAGGCTGAGAGCAAGAAAGCACAAACAGATGGACAAACACATCAGGGGAAGAAATTTCATGTAAGAAAGCAAACAACAGCTAAATCTTGGGCTGCAGGACATGCCTGAGTCCTAATGAAGCTTGAAATAACAGGACAACTTTGTGCGTTGGCTAAACATCAGCAAAGATCTAGGTGGAAACCAAAGAAACAAGTACAGTTTGGTGCCCCTGAGACATGACCCAGAAGGCAAAGCCATCTTTCTGAGATTCTATTTACAGCTTGACACAAAACATGTCCTATATGCACAATACTCTGAAGGCATCACCTCCTCAGGGCACGCTACTTTTAGAAAGCTAAAACAGCCAGTCAAAATGTTAGGCCATATCCGGATAGAGAGAAGGGCAATGAAAAATCCTGGGTTGTCTTTTTTTGTGGTCTTGTGTAAACATAACATTTGAACACCACATCTCAAACTTGTGTGTATCTAACAAGTTCATTTTTAAAGCGGCTTTT
This sequence comes from Anolis sagrei, assembly GCF_037176765.1. Classification (NCBI taxonomy): domain Eukaryota; kingdom Metazoa; phylum Chordata; class Lepidosauria; order Squamata; family Anolidae; genus Anolis; species Anolis sagrei. Next base: position 250,606,644 of record NC_090023.1, read on the forward strand.
AATTTCAAAGTTATCATATTTTCCAGCCTATAAGGCGACTTTTTAACCCTGGAAAATCCTCACAGAAGTCAGGGGTCGTCTTCTATTCCAGGTATAAAAGTTGAGATATACTCAAGTCTTCCAATCAGCATGGAGTGGAGGAGCCCTCAGGGAGGCTGAAGCCTGCAGCGGGAGCCTGGGGAGCCAACAGAAGGCACCGGAAGGGCGCAGCAGCAGCAGCTACATTATATGAGTCTGCACTGACCATATAATGCAGTTTTACACTGCATTGTCTGGCAGTGTTGATGGCAGGGTTTCCTGCCATTTTCAAGGGTCCACGCTTACTCTGCTTCCCGACCAATCACCTCTGTCTTTCTGCACCCTGCCTCTTTAAGGAAAACTTTGCCAGATTTGGCGCCTCTGTCCACCCGTCTTTTCCTGCCAGCCTTTGGAAGATGGGGTTTTTTGGTGAGATGGGGAGACTGTATGAAGGAGAGGAGCAAGGGCAGTTCTGTCAGGCTTCCCTTGGTTCCTGCATTGACCAAGGACATGCTGCTGAGATAACCCTACCTCTGTGTCACCCATGAATAAAGGAAGGAAAGGGGAACCTGCATCCTCTCTCTCTCACACACACACACTCACTCTCTGGATCCAGAGCAGCGGGCCCATTCCACCTAAGAATGACTACAGCTCCCCAGAGGCCTCAGCCAGCCAGACCTCTGGTGGGAGGAGTGGTGCAAAACACAAAGAAGGAAGATTCTGTAGAATTCATGCCGTTTGGCACCACTTACTGTGCCGTGATTCAGTGCTATCCAGTCCTGGCAGATGTAGATATAAAAAAAGTACAGGGGCTGGCAAGAGGGGTAGTCTTATATGCCAAGTATATCCTAACCCTATATTTTAAATTGAAAAGTTGGGGGTCGCCTTATATGTCTAGTTATCTTATAAGTCAGAAAATACGGTACTTATATCATAACTCCATGTATTACCAGATTAAATCACTGATGGACAACCTATTTTATTCTCCTTCCCTCAGGGTGTACAAGAGGCCACATCTACACTGAAAATGTAGAGTTTAAAAGCATTTTAAATAAAAATGAACAAAAGTTCATTTCTGTTTTTGAACAGCACTCTCCAAAAGGCCAAAAGTTGGCGATGTAAGACCTCATTCCTGCTTTGGAGTACAATTGCAACTCCTTAAAGTATCCACTACTGTGATTCTACATATTTGGAAGAATAAAGGTGTCAGCAGGAGGGAGGGAACATATCCAGGGCTGCACACAGCTTACTGACAACCTCTTCCCAACACCTAAATTGAAACCAAACTGCTGAGGTTAGACATTGGGATAGGGAGAACAAAAAGAAATTGCCTTATAGTGAGCCAGTTCATTGTTTCAACATGTTGGGCAATATCAATGTGTGTGTGTTTTCCATACAAATGTATATACCCTTAAATGGATTAAAGATTCCTAATAGTTGAGAGGTGTTGCAAAATTGCAAGAGAAACTAAGTGTGGTTTACAAATCAGCAATTCAACAATACAAACAGTGCATTACTGCACAAGAATAGCAAGCTGAAAACTTACATAAAATTTGCAATTTAAGATGAAATTTATAACTCTGATTATTGTAACATTTCTTCTTTAATACAAATGTATTAACCTAATTTCGCATAATCATCATAGCTACTATTAGCTGCTAGACTGTATACATGTACGTGCGTATGAAAAGTTATTTATATATAAGATTTCTACTGATCTCTCCAAACATGTTTCTTCTGTGTGTGGTATGTCTGTATGAGATGTTATTTTTGTAAGATGTATGTGTGTGTATTTCTACATAAGTATATGTGCGTATGTATGTGTGTATACATATGCACACACTTATGTGAAAGTTATTTTTTGAACTTTAACCCCTAGACTTCCCTAGCAAGCTTTCTCTGAGGAAAGGACAAAAAATGAAAGAAAGGGTTGAATTTAGTCAATAAAAAGGAAAATGGAGTACCTCTGAATGATTGTGTTCCTGCATAATCTTGGTCTCTTCTTCAGTCCGATCTTTCTCCTTCCAGTCATGTTCCCCAGGGACTTGGTCTAGATCCTCTGTTAGGTGCTCTGGTTGCCCTGCTTGCTCCATTTCCTCTTCCTCAAGTTCCTTTTTGTGTTCCTCTCCAACTTGCTCCACATGTTGCTCTTCATCCTCTCCAGCTTCCTGCTTCTCCTGTATATTTAACTCCCGCAATACATGACCTTCAAACTCTTTTCTGCCAGGATGGAACAGTCCAGCTCTCTCTTCTCTTCCTTCTGAATGAACTCCTCTGTTGGTTTCTCCTCCTCCTAGTGGCTGTTTACCATTCAGCACAACCTGCAGCCATACAGAAGATTCAATCTGTGTGGTTTGTTTCAAATACAAGGTTGCTTATTGGATGTACTAAATAAAGACAATGTACTGTAGAGCATGTGATTTCGTTCCTCTAACCTTTTATCAGGTTTTCTGAGATAAACATACAGACTATGTGGAGGAATAAGGTACAAGGAAAATAAGAGGGCAGCGTAAGACCATTCCCAAGTGGGCACCTTTCTGAGAAGTCTTAAAGATGATAGATCATGAAAAAATTAATATGTTTAAGTTAACCAATAACACATATCGGTCAATTCAAGCCTGAGCTCTAAATTAATTTGACAAATTTCAAATTAAAATAGCCGAAATGTAAAAAAGGAAGTAGAAAACAATTAATACTTAACAAAATAGTGCCACCTGTGGGAAACTTGTGGTTCTACTTCAAATTACTATAATTGGAATTATTGAGCATTACCACGAAAGGCTTTAAAAATGAACACACAGAAGATAGTCATCACTGGACTTGTTACATTCAAGAGTTAAATTTAACTTTGTGAATGACTGAAGAAGCACTGACTTGCCAAATGTTTTGGGGTTCAGCCCCAAACGTCTCTGACAACGTGGCAATAGTAAGAGATTATGACAATTGTGGTCCAAATCATATAGGGTCAAACATTCCTCAGACCTCTTTTATGGAACTAATGAATACGTGTGTATTTTTCAAAAGCAACTGATTTGTCATTACTGGAACAAAACATAGGAGCATCTGGTTTGCCACTACTGCAATAAAACTTGGAACTCATAAGAAGCAGTGATGGGGAATCACCAGATGGGATCCTCTAAATCATCATATCACTTTCTATGCAACACCATAATATGGTGGTTCCCAGATTTTGCACATTTTCCCCATTCTAACACATGTAAATGCTTCTCATACTAAAACTTAGGTACCAGAAGTAGCTAAAGTATTCCAATATTATGGGCCTTATTTAGTACAAAATCAAGGGCATGCTCCTCACCCCACACAAAAAAAGTAATCTGCCATTAAACTTGCACTTAGGCTGAAAAAGCAGTGCAAGCAGTTATCTAAAGGTGACTTCACATGTGCTTCCTCTGCTTTCCTATCACCTGACATGACTCTGAAGGACAGTAGAGGTAGTTTAGGCATTCATTTATGAATTGGAGCAGCAAAGTCACCAAGCATCAGAATATCAACTGCCAGATATCCCGGTGTGAAATCATCGCTAAGAGAACAAATCTTATTTTGATTCAGAAATTCTCCCATTAGAGTTGAGCTGTCTAGATACATCTTTCACGTTTGAACTACTGGTGATTTCTGCTTTGCAAACATTACACATCAGCAAGGGAGTCTTCTTGTCCCAGTTTGCAACCAGCATTTACTGCCAAGAACTAGTTTTTATAGATCTGTGGCAGCATATAATTGTTCTTTAGTCATTCTAATTAAAAAAAAATGAAAAGAAATAGAAATATCACCTATGGAATGTATACATTTATATATAAAATATACAAACCCCGAAGTTTGCTCTATGCGAATATGATGGACATTGAGAAGGCTTTCTCTTATTTAAAGTGACATTCGCAAAGAGCAAAGATTTTCAATGGTTTATTAACCACAAGCATTCCGAAAGGACTAGTTACTGAATACACATGGCCATCTACACACTAAGCAGGGAAAGGATATTAGCATTTTCTTCCAGACTAATTCAAGCCTATGCTAAAATAAACACTTGTACTGGGTTTGCTGGTTCGGCATGCTCTTTGGGAAAAAAGCATTTTCTTGCTTTAATTAGAAGGCTTCCTACAACACTCTTATGTTGAAAAATGCAGAGGAATTGCCAGGCAGCAATAAGTGATGTACAGGTCGACTCCTGGGCTTGGCCAATGGAAGCCATCACATCTTTTGAGCAGTTCATTTTCCTGGATTGGAATACATGCCCCCTGGGGGAACAAGTTCTTCAGGGGGCTTTTTGGAGTCCCTCCAAAAAGTTCAGAGGGCCTTCTTGGAGGTACCCAACTCCTTTCCTAGGAAGGCTAGGACAGTCCCCTCCTTGCATCCTTTCTATTAATAGGCAAGAACTTTTTAATGCTAGAAGGCTTTTGAATACTCTCTGTTTTTGAAGAAAGAGCTCTTAGGAGGATGCTAATCTGTTTTTATTGTTTTCAATTACTTTTTATCATTTCAGCTGCATGTTTTAGATTGTAATGGCAAATCAATTCTACTCTAATGTTGAGCTTTTGTATGCTTTAAGTATATTGTTTATAAATGTGGAAGCCACCTTGAGCCCAAATTTTGAGAATGGGCAGGGTATAAAAGCAATTAACTACCACTCCTACTTTGAATACCTCTGTCACTTAAAGCTCATGTTTGACTTGAAGTGCCTGGGGACAGATTCTACAGATTTACAAGGATGGGCTGCTCTAAAGATATAATTTAAAATACAATTTCCTCTTCCAAACTTACAGGCAAACCATGGTTTAGGTTCCTCTGCTTTGACTTTTCACTTGTTCAATACTCCAATTTTTATGATGTATCACTATGGTCGGTCAATACAGACATAACCCCAAATGATAGTTAGCACAAACCATGGTCTGCAAACAATAGTGTCAGCTTTCAATTGTCTAGTTCTGACATCACTAATCAGCCAGAGTGAAAAGTTCCTTTACGTTTGGCCATCCCTACTGGTGCACCATCAGTAATAACAATTGACTCATTTTACAAATTACTCTATATCATGTTGTTGTTTTGGAACAGTCAGAAGGTTCTATATAAATGTTAATGATTATGATTAAAATCAAAGATAGTTTTGTCAGTCAAATATTTGTACCTGCTTTTCATCAGCATTTGCGCCATGTGCTTTGGAATCACTTAGTGGAAAAGGCGTTGGTGTCTCTAGCTGAGCATGTGGCTGGTTAAAACTTTCAGGCTTCTGGAAACTGGGCATCTTTTTCAGGGTGTCCTTCAGCTGCCTGTATTCCTCCACCTGGGACTAGATATTCAAATGAAAGCATTAGATAGCACTGTCAAATGAACCGCTTCTTGTTAAAAACTGCATGGAAGCTCACAGCTCAGAAGCAATGTGGGATTTTAACTTAAGCATGCTCATCAGATTAAAATGCCCATCTGCTGGAACTACATATTTCTATGCGCCAGAGTGCACCAATTTAATACTTTACAGCAGGCATGCAAAGCAGAAAACCTCACAGCCCAGAAACTGGGATTAGTTTTTTTTTAAAGAAAAGGAACAAAACTGTCAAAAATGAAATATTGCATTTCTCTTCAACCTTTCAAAGAGAAGAAATTCACCAACAGAAAGTTCGATGGAGTGAATACATAACCATTACAACCCTTGAGAAAAAGCATAACGATTAATTTCATGCACTTGTTCAAACATTTCTTCAAGAAAAACAACTTCCCATTCTTAAGAAAATTGCTTATGTATGAAAACCTAAGAAGTGTCCTACTTCGTGAGTCTAAGAGCCTGCTTGTTTCATCGGCCTGTTTGCCATTATGGCCAGCCAGTTGCCCACAAGAATCTAGTAAGGGACATACAACGAAACAACACACAAGGCAAAGTGGTGGAACATGAGTGGTTTAATAACACCATGTCGTGCAGCATACCTATCGGATCACAATTAGAGATATCAAGGTCTAGCCGAGCAATCTCCACTACCAGCTCCAATTTTACCCACAAACCTTTTAATCTCTTGCCACATCACCGTGTGTGGAAGATCTTCTGGGGCTCTTCATTCCCAATCCTAAAGCAACATCATAAATCCAATTGCTAGTCCAAATCAGAGGAGATTTACTGAATCAATAGAAATTCTATAATTGAGAATTCACCATGCAATAGTTGATTCAATCAGTTGAGATTTGCAAATGGACTTAAGTGTTATATGTGACACTGACAGTCACTGCTACAGCCTTACTCCATTCACATAACTTTTCCCATTTAAAAAAATACATACTGCATGAATGAATGTTTTTATCATCCTTTTGCAAGTTCTATGATGACAAAATGAGATAGCATGATCACTTTGTAAGTGATCATGCCTTTTCAGTGAGATGTACTACACCAACTCAACATTTTAATACTGGAACAAAGATGTGTATGGTGAGTTTTAAGAGTACAGGGAGTCCCCGAGTTAAGAACAAGATATATTTGTTTTTAAGTTGAATTTGTATGTAAGATGGAACAGATAAATTGTAGCTCCATATGTGTGTGTGTGCAAGCTTTGGACAGCATAGGTAAGGGTTAACACCCCTGTGTTTTGCTGCCTATGTTCCTGTTCAGGTGATTTCAGTTCACTTTCTGTCCCTGTGATAAAGCTTCAGTGGAGATACTTTTCCCTTCTGAGGTTTACATTCCTCTCCCTTCCTATTGTCTCACCCCTGCTCTTAACTATGGGCTGTTTGTAAGTCAGATGTCTGTAACTTGGGGACTGCCTGTACAAGAAAAGTAGACCCAAAAAGGCCACAAAAAGGTAATTAAGTGAACACGAGAAGTCAAAATCTCATGTTCAAGAATTTCTTTGGATACATAGTAAAGGTAAAGATTTTCCCCTGACATTAAGTCCAGTCATGTCTGATTCTGGGGGTTGGTGCTCATCCTCATTTCTCGGCATTGTCCGTTAACACCTCCAAGGTCATATATAAGGATATATATATAAGGATACATATATATTGGTCTATTACTGCTCTTACACAGGTTGCATAGAAGATTATAAATAATTGTGAATTTTGCAAAAATGAAGTGAGGGAAAACTCCTACTGGAAATGATGGAACAAGAAAAAAAAAGTTCAATGGATGATTCATGGAATTGATCCATCCACCCCTATGTACCTAACCAACCACAAAAGATCTTCTACAATCGTATTTGTATACAGTACTGGGTTTATATCTTGCATTTCTATGTGGAAGCAGGCTTAGCATTTACTGTAAATCCCCCCAAAGAACTGTTTATTATTGGATAGCATAAAAATGTTGTAAATAAATATAAAATAAATACTTCATCTATTCAGTAATAATTCAGTAGCTTGGGGGTGCATTACAACTTTGATATAAACAAAACATCCTAGTACACTTGAGCTCAACCTAAGGTACTCATTTCCCATAAAAGACACATATATTTTCATCAAATAGGAAAAACCCTGTGGGAAGAAGGTTCAGTAGCAGAGTAGAAGCAAAGGGGTGGGAATCAAAGGCATTGCAGAGCAAGTGACAGTGCTGAATTCAAAAGGCTGTTCCCAGTTGTAAGCAGGAGACAATAACTTAAAGGAGTTAAGAAAGATATAGATTACCCATTGTTTCTAACACAACAAAATATTCTCGCCTTTTTGGTCTCCTTGTCATGTCTAGTGAAACAGAGACTACACAAAAGCCTAGGAATAGAGAGGACAGAGGGAAGGAAAAGCAAGTCTCATGAAACCAGATCTCTATCATATTCCTTTCTTCTCCTCCTTCTCTGAAGCACACATCTCTCATACACAGAAACTATTACTCACCTGATACATTAATCAACAAGCTGTTTGCAAACTCTCCCTGCAACTCACATTCATCCTGATGTGAATGCACCATCAACACCATCCCACCTAATGTTGATATCTGGGTTGAAACAGGAGTGCAGAGCTTGTACAGTCAACTACAAAATTAATGTAAAATCACAAATGGGAAGAATGTGATACTTTACATTATCTGAAGGACAGCAAATCTCCCTGACTATAGGGCTAATGGGAAATGCATACTGTTAATTATTGGGTGTGGTCACAAGTCACCCACTGCTCCTGTTGAGACTTCAGTGCTGGGCCTAATTTCAAAGCCCCATCAAGTCATAAAGCTCACAAAACATCCTTGCCAAAGTTGGTGTTTGTCATGATTTTCCATGGAGAAAGCATGGAACACTGTAGAAAACCCCAGCACAGATGGAGACCAATAAGAACCAGTTGTGAATCTAGAGTAGCTCCTTCAACATTTAGTTGAACCCACTGCTGCTTTAATCTGAATGGTTATCTAATTCAGATAACCCTATCTCTGGGAAAAAAAAGGTTCCACCCCTTGGTTAGTTCTTTTGAAGTTCAGAGCAGATTTACCACCTCAGTGTCATAGAAGCCACCATCAGAAGCTGATGAAATCATTAGGACCACTTCCCTCATTGGATGATAATGATGACGATGATACCAATGATGATAATGACATTAGACACAGCAATCCAAGCAAAGCAATTAAGAGTTCAAATAACTTGCAGGTTGTCCCTGCTGCATTTTGATTGCTATTGAAATTTATTCATTTACAAGCCCAATATTTCTGGGGTTTCCCCCCGCAATGTCCCACTATATTTTGGGGCCCAGGGGATTTCTAGGGTGGCAAAACAGCCCTATGTTCACCCTTCTCTCTTTCAGCTGGAGTCTTTTTGGGAAGAGTGGTCTACTCAGGAAAAGTAAGATGGAAGATTATTAGACCCAGAGGAATGTTTGAAAATCCAGATTAGATCAGCACTGTTTGGAAGAGGAAAGGGTACACAGGAAGAATACAAACTCTTCCATTTCTTCTGGGATCTTGTACAGATAATAGTTCCCTATCTAAACATGGTGTTGATTGTGGATTAGTTTCCCCTATTTTGAGAGGCTGCTTGGGAAGAAAATGAAACAATAACTGATCTTGTTCCAGGAAACTTAACAGCCAGTCCAACCAACATAGAAAACAAATTACAACACAATGAGTCTGCTTCCATTTTGAAATGATTTTGCTTTAGTACCAAAGAAAGCTTACTTGTAAATCACATGTATGCACACACATGTAAACACACAAACATACATTGGGAATGACTTTTTTCTAAGCACAAAAGAACTGAGTCCCTATGTTATACAGGCTGCAGAAGAGAAGACACTCCACTAAATATTTCACAGCATTCAGAAAAGAAAAGATTCAGCTTTTATCCATAGATGCATTCACTCAAGCCCATAATAGAGCTGTCAAGAAACAACAACAATTTATTGTGCTATAATTTTGGCTTAGCAGAAATGCTTCCAGGCATGGATGTCTCTCCCCCAAGAGTGCAGCCAGTTGTTAAGCGGTGATCCCCGTGCAAAAATAAAAATGAAAATATGCATGCACAAAAGTTGCCATCAGCAGCAGAAAGAAAAGGGAAAGGCATTTTAGGAAGATATTAGAGGTAGAAAAAAACCCCAAACTCAATTTATTGAAAGTGGAGGCTAATTCAAAGCCACTTCTCTGGCTGACCTGTGCAGCGTCTAGTGCACTCTTGTGTTCTTCCAATGTCACTACAAGCTGGTCATGTTGGGAGAGCAAATTCTTATGCTGCAGCTACACAAAAGAAAACACCACATCAAATTTGATCCCAAGCATGTTTCATCAAGGCAAGTGCCAATCATTTTTCAAAATCTAAACATATATTCTTAGGGCTGTCAGCTTGATTGGAAAGTGATTCATCAGTTGTCTACTAATCAATTCACTAACTATAGTTTTTTCCAATCTTTCCAACCTTCAGTTACAAAGGGCTTGGTACAGATATAATTATGATTAACAGGCTAGGAACAAGATGTGAGGTTTATTTATTATCCTGACCTCACACACACTGACCTTACCAATAGAATAAATTTCTGTTCCTACCTTAATCACAGATAAAGGGTAAATCAACCTTAGCCATGGTTAATATTAACCAGGTTCCTTCCTAAATAAGGGCTGCTATGTTTCAAACCCTAATTAAGCAGAAACCCTTGATAAGATCAGCCCAGAGCATTTGCTTACCATCAAGACTGTTTACCAAGTTTGCTTATTTTCATCCTCATTTTAGAAAATAATTTTAAAAGGTATTTTAGAGGATTATTAATGAAAAGGTTTTCAAATTCATGCCTATCACTTATCAATCCTGGGATGGCAGGCAATACAAAAAATGGTAATGAAAAACATTACAAGTGGAAAAACAATTACAATGAATAATGAGAATGAATTTATTTGGCAAATGCTACAACAAATAATGGGAATAAACTACATCTTTAAACATGTTGTAAAGTTTTTTTCCCCTAGTTTACATCATCACGGTTAAGGCTGGAGTAAACATATGTATTACCTACAATTAAAAGAAAAATTCTTAGCTCTTCCCGTTGATAGCTTCCAATGTGTCTTAACCAGGAGCAGGAGTCATGCAATGTCCCAAATATTGCTGGTTTCAACTCCCAGAATGCCTCACCACTAGCAATGCAAGCAAGGACTACTGGGAAATATAGTCCAACAACATCTGGAGGCCTGCAAGATTCACATTCTAGCACTTAATCATGGTGACACATCTCACACAGGGTGAGTACACTGAAAAAAGTGAGAGAGGTCACATTTGGCAAAAGCTACCATGCACCATTAGGGGAAAATGCCATCTCTCTTAGTACTTTTTATTATTTCATAGCCTAATACACCTGAATTCAAAGAGTGTCCAAATCTAAATGGATTCCCCAAACTCAATAAAATGGGACTATAACCACTAGAATTTCCCAGCCAGCATGCTCAGTGCAGGAAAATGATTTTTTTTTCTTCATAGTACATATGGCTTGAAGATATTTATTAATCTCCACAAGACAGAACTATGTGTACTTAAAAAGTTTCTCTACACATTTTATTTTCATTAAGTTACGAAAGTAATGTATTGTCGAAGGCTCACTACCTCTGAGGATGCTTGCCGTAGATGCAGACAAAACATAAGGAGAAAATGCCTCTAGAACATGGTCATATAGCCCGAAAAAACCTACAACAACCCACTAAGAAAGTAATATCTGAATCATCAATTCTTATTCCACTTGCAAGATTTCTATTCTCTTTGGCAAACAGAAGATTTTGTCCCTCCCTCAGTAACACCTTGCAGGGATTTGGAAACTTACCTTCACATCTTGTAGCTGAGTATGAATATCTTGGTGGGCTTTCCTCAACTGCCTGTTCTCTTCTCGCAGATTATACATGGATTCTGTTAAAATTCAAATGTAAACAAATCTTGATCCTAGAGATATATTTTGTTAGAGGATCTGAATCACTCAAAGGTTTAAATATTTACTTTTGCCTCCTACTGAAAACTAGCAATTAAGGAATAGATATTTCCTCTCCTGTACCCAAAGTTTAATTGCGAATGAGTAAGTGCAATCCATACCCTTTATCTTTGACAGCTCCTGCTCTTTCTCTTGCTGTAGCTCTGCGTATCTCTGTTTGTGATCATTGATCACACGGTTAAAATCTTCTCCTTGTCTCCTATGATCATCTTCCAGGTCTGAATGCTGTTTCCTTAATTCTTCATGTTGACTCTGTAAAAATACAAAAATAAATGAAAAGCTGGACCATACCAAAATACTACTTATCAAAAATAAACTACACATTGAAAACATAGGTATTCAAGTGCTATAATAGAGCAGCACAACAATTCATTATTGTAGCAGTTGCTTATTTGGTCTCTTTCACAGAGAGGAGTAGGAGGAAATGGCTGTCAGGTAAGGTCCTCAGAACTGACAAAACCAGAGGTGGCAACTATGGTCTAAAATAATACAATCAAATTGGAAGGAAACTCATGAGTCAATGAGTCCAAACACTGCTCAATGCAGGATCGCAAGCATTACCAGCTGTCTGGGGTCTTTCTTGAGACATTCAATGAAGAAGTCCTTACAACCTCTCTAGGCTATTGGTTCCACTGTCAAGGTGTTCCTTCTAATGTGCAATTGGCATCTACTCTACTGTAACTTCAAACCTTTATATACCATCATACAATGTCAGTGATAACTATCGTAGGTCCAAAACATCTAAACAACCATTGCTGGTCACTACTGCTTAAAAATAATGTACATCTATTTACCTGTTTGGCTATTTAGTGCTGAATTTCTTCAGATTACATAAATGTCAATACAGGCTAGTATAATGTTGTGAACTGAGAGTGGGCCTGGTTAAGAAGGAAAGTCAGGTACCCTTCCAAATTACACAATTATAGTGCTATGATCCTATTTTAATTGCTATGACAACATCTATAGAATCTTGGTATTTGCAGTTTAGATCGTGGGAATGAGAATACATGGCCAGAGAGCTCTAGTGCCTCATACTGTTATTTGTCATTGACTTCCACTTATGATCACCCAATGAATCTTTCAAGAGCCCCAGCCATCAGCTGCCCTTCTTAGGTCTTGTCACCTCAATGCCATCACTTTCTTGACCAGCTGTTATATGGTCTTCATATTTTCCAAGTGCTTTCAAATTTATCAAACATTATCACATCTTTTCCAGTGCATATTATCTCATAATATATCCAAAGTGTTACTGCCTTAGTTGTCTTGACTTTCAAGGACAGTTCAGGATTAATTTGCTCAAGGACCAGTTAATTTGTAATGTTAGCCATAGAACTTCTCCAGGACTACATTTCAAAGACGTTGATTCTATTTCTTTATTGCCCAATGTTTACAGCCTACATAAAAGTTGGAACCAAATAATTCTATAGGATGTTGGCATGGCAATTAAAGTGAAATCACATCAGGTTAACTATGGAGTGTGAAAGGTTCCCAGGCAGTAGAACCATTGTTAGTGTTGGTGCAATAGCTCAGCATGCACACAAGAAGTTCTTCCTCACTCTACAGTGGGACATAGGGAAGCAACATTTTTGCAAAAGGAAAGATGACTTCTCAAGACATCCAGAAGACTTGATTGAGTTAAAGAATTAGTTATTTCAACAACAGCAGAGGCTGAATATCACAATTTTCCCAAATTCCCAAGAACTATCCCTCTCTATTCCTAGGCTTGGGTCAATGGTTGTATAAAACAAAGCAAAGTAGAGTCTCAGGGAGAGGTTGGTAATAAATGTATTATTATCATTATCATTAACTGACTAGATTTTTTTATAACAATAATCATATTTACCTTCAGCATCTGGTGTTGTACATTCAATGCACTGTACCTGCTATTGGAATCTTGCTGTAAATGAAAAAGAGAAATGCAGCATTAGCTCATATGCACTCCATTCCTACAAAGGGGAGCTCAGTTTGTGCATATTTGAGTGGGGAGAGGGGCAGACTGTGTGCATGAGGTCCATGTAGATTTCTTGCTGTAGTATAAGGATTTCTGCTTGAGCAAAGGATAATTTAGTAACATGAATGTGAAGAGGCAATTTTTTTTCACTGTGAAGTGTTAGGTATTGGTAGAACAGCAAATGTTACTCAAAGCAGTCTATTAATATCTTTATGCAGAGGGGTGAGTTACACTGAACTACAATGAATTACTGTTTTTCCTATAATTAACCTTGCATGTGGAGAAACTGACTAATAATACCTAGACTTGGGTTGTTAGCCTTCCTGAAGTTGTAGAACTAACAATGAGATTACTTTAATCTGATGTTTGCTGTTTATATTGTGTGTCTTCAAGGTGTTCCAATTTATGACAATACTGAGGCAACCCTATCACAGGATTTTCTAGGTTTAAGAGTGTGTGATCCATCCAAGATCATCCAGTAAATGGAGAATCAAACCCTGGTCATAGTCCAACACTCAAATCACTATACTATGCTGGTTCTCTTGCTTATTTGATCTTATTTGTCTAATATTGAACTAGAAACTAAAGGAAGTGCTCCTTACAATGAAGAGATCTGCCAATTTCCCAGCTGTAAGTCACATCACCTCTTCTCTAAGGATAGCATTCATGCAAACAACAGAAGCCTAAATCCAATTGCCAGACATCTCTAGAATAGTTTGCTACAGTATAAGTACCTTACACTACAGTATTGACAATATAATTCAATGTGTCTATTAAACAGTGTTTCCAGTGCAGAATCAGAGTTTAGGTTCTTGCAAATGTGCTGCTGTCCCAAAGATTACTTTCCTCAGGATTTGTGTTTCCAATTGAGTTCAACACAAAACTGTAATCAATCTTCCGACCAGAAGTAGATATCTTTCAAGTGTAGCAGGTCAGGGGTTCCACTGAAAATAATCTGAAGAGATAATCACTATACACAGGAGAGAACAAACATGCTGCCAGAAATTATCTTGGCCTTTCTGCCCCAGTTGTTTCTAGTACTAAAAGGCCAGGTCACACTCTGCACTGAACAGAGATTTGCCTCTTAACGTCTCTTACTGATTCATCATCAATACAAACAGGAACCAAGTAAGATAACAGTTCTGCAGTGGCAAACTCAAGGGTTTACTATAATCTGGTTTGAATTAGAACATATGTCAAACACAAGGCCCATGGGCCAAATCTAGCCCACCGCAACATCATATGTGACTCACGAGGTTCAGTCAAATTTGAGAGTTTGTAGCATTTTGAATGATTGTGGCCTGCATTTTGTTTAGTGTTTGTTGCTATTTTCAGAACATGTTCAATCAACGAGGATGGTGTGTGATGTGGTGTACCAGGTTATTTAACAATATGTTATGGAGTAGTTACGTTTATGTTTACACTGTAAGAGTGATGTGATGTGGCCCTCGGTGAAAATGAGTTTGACACTCCTGAATTAAAATTAGAATTTTAAAATAATGTTTCTGAAGTGAAACACTTAACACAGTAAATTTACAAGGGAAAGGTGCAGGAAGGCTCATCCTTTTGCTGTTTAGTAGTAATGGTAAGTAAAATGATGGAAATTGTTCTCTAGGCAAATTACATCTCAGGAATCGAATGAAGTTCATCCCCAAGCAAGAATATCACTTCAAACATCAAAGTTAAAATTATTCAGAACTGTGTTTTCAGTTATGTTTATATAAGAGGAAATATATTTTATCTTCTCACTTACCCTTCCTTTATTTAGTGTTTCTTGTGCTTCAAGTTTATAAACAAGAAAGTCTAAAAATAAAGAGGGAGAAAATGACTTTTAAAAATGAGGAATGTTTACTTAGACTAAAAAAAAAAACAACAGAACGATTTGCAGATGGTGGAGACACTTCAAGGTTCAAACAATTTTTCAATAAAGATTTCTGCTTCACAAAGACAACCAGCTTTGCACATATGTACACAACTCAATTTTGCACCCTTGATCACTAGTTCCACTTAAAACCAAACAATAAACAGTATTAAAATTTATCAACAAAATGTTTTTCTAAGTGAGTCAATTGAAATGCAATGATTATTATCCAGAGAGATTTTCAGGATTATCTGAAAAAGCTGAAAATAATATACCAAACAAATGGAAGTTAATTCCAAATAAAACAACAGGATCTGAAAATGTGGAAAGTAAGCCTTGAAAGACTGGATGAAGAAGGGCAGTGTATGATAAATGTGACCCCTGGACCCCACTTTTGTGGCCATTGAATGTTCCCAACCCCCCCCCCCCCCAAAAAAAAAAACCCCCACTCTGTACAATTTTGGTCAAGCTCTTTGGGCTGAAAACAAAATGTAAACCCTTCAAATGTATGAACACATGCAAAAATGTTCCTACCCTATCTACACAACCTCCACAGATCCCCCGAATACCTCCTTTTGTCTTCTGTGATTTTTTTTCAAAATAGTAACCGTAATTGGCATTATGTTACTTCCAATGGCTATTCTGAGCAGGATTACCGAAGAAAATTATTTGGGCCTGCTGTAGAAGGAGGGCCAGATTGCAGAAGACTGGGGAAAGCCAGCCCCGCCCTCCCCACTACAATGGCTCACCCCTGGGATGACATGACATGGAGATACAGTCCTAACCGGCTGGAAAAGATGCAATGAGACTATTTACTGTTTCTTTTCTTTCTTTAATATTTGTAAGCCACATTGCTGTTGTGCTGGAATTGCTTTTTTGGCTATGCAAAAAGTCTGGCAATGTCTTAATTAATTCATATCTTCTAGTGCGTAAATACAAAGCATCTACAGATAGTCCTAAATTATGAACAAGACAGGCTCTGTTGGTTTGTTCTTAAATTGAATTTCTATGTAAGTCGGAACAGGTACATTTTTTAAGTGTAACCCCAGCCATTATATATATGCATGCTGTGGATAGCATAGGGAATGTTTAACACCCCTGTGGTATTTCTTTTGCAGTCTGTGCAAAAATTTGCTGTCTGTGCAGATTTCACCTCACTTTCTGTCCCTGTGATAACTGGATTTTGAAAAACTTGGCTTGCTGTGGAAATAAGGATTGGCAAGAAAGTCTCAATGGAGATACGTTTCCCCCATGATAGCCCTTTCAGGAGTGGATTTCCCTTCTGAGGGGTAGATTTCTCTCACTTCCTGTTGTCTCACCCCCCGTTCTTAACTATGAGTTGTTTGTAAGTCAGATGTTAGTAACTTGGAGACTGCCTACGAGGGTTGAATGGAAAGTAATGCCTCCACCTTCATTACTTGGGTTTGGATGGGAATGTTTTAAAAATCAAATGCAGAAATACTCCTTAGAATGTGCTCTTTAACTACCACTATTCACTTTTTGACACAATCACTAGACAATTGGATACATTTATGCCAATAATGAACAAGTTTTCTGAAGTCATCACTGAAGAAGTCGACACTGTGTTTCCGCAACCCATCATGCAAGGATCTTCCAGTAGCCAAGCAAAGCAATAATGTGACCCACACATTCTTGTGAAATGCCGATTATGCTTGAAATTTCTCTCTGAGTGATATGACGATCATCCTGAATTAATCTGTCAACCTTTTGCTCACAGAACATCCATCTCTTCGTCTCTCACGCAAGTCAGATTTTCCCATCTCAACATCTTTAAACTTACTTGCCCAATGACGCACAGTACTCACATCAACACAATCACCATAAACAGCTTGAATTCTCTAATGAATCTCCTTTGGTCAATTCAATGACTGCACGTTGGTTAAGTTGCACTGACCGTCTGTGCAGGGTTCCATACAGTTTAACAACACAATCATTCAATGCTAAAGTTTCCCACCTAAATGGAACTGTAGAGGAGAGTCTACTGAACAAACCAGAACCTGCCGCATACCAGTACTGCCATCTGTTGAGGAGTTACATACTTTTTATTCAACCCTCGTATATTGAGTCCATCCTCCAGGAAATAAAGCCCGGCTGCTCATTGGAGGGAGTATACTAGAGACAAAGTTGAAGTACTTTGGCCACATCATGAGGAGACAGCAAAGCTTAGAGAAGACAATTATGCTGGGGAAAGTGGAAGGTAAAAGGAAGAGGGACCGACCAAGGGCAAGATGGATGGATGGCATCCTTGAAGTGACTGGACTGACCTTGAAGGAGCTGGGGGTGGTGACGGCCGACAGGGAGCTCTGGCGTGGGCTGGTCCATGAGGTCATGAAGAGTTGGAGACGACTGAACGAATGAGCAACAACAACATATTGAGTTTGGAAAATACTGTTATGAGAAATCTAGAGTTTCATTGTTGTCCACTAGATGGTAGTACAAAACCATTAAGAGATTCAAGACTTAAAGGGTAAAACACTAGACAGCTGTGAAGTAGGATATCTGAAATGAAAGGAACCTACTCTTCAGCATTTGTTTTGCAAAAGCTTTGATAAATCAGAAGCTTCTCTGGAGGAGTTTATATCTGTTCCGAAAACGGTACATAGCTGTGAACATGGCATAGCATTCTTGGATTAATAAAACAAATAGGAATGACATTTCCTCTGTATCTTGTTTTATCAGAGAATCACTGGACTGGAAGAAACTAGAAGAGTCATCTAATCTGGCCCCCTGCCATGCAGATAAAGCACAATCAAAGCATCCACCTAACAGATGGCAGAGCTGAGATCTTAAGAAAAATAAATAAAATATATTAATTGATTGGTCTGCTCTATATCTCACACTTCTGTATAAGAGGTCAAGGAGACTAACATTGTTATAATAATGTATTAGGCAAAAACCCTGCTGGTGTCTCATACATCCTTAAGTACCCCATAGATTAATTAGATGTTTTTGTCCACTGTGGACAAAAGTTGTAGAATTAAAGGTGTCCAAAATATGCCAATGTACTTGTAGAAGCAACTGAGCATTTCCTTGTGCACTAGGCTGCATATTCAGGGGTACATCCACTTGTAAGGATTTATCATTGAACACAAGGGTTGCATAGCATAGTCAGTGACTAACTCCACATACATTAGATTTATGTTATACACCAACATGGAAAATCTTGGATATATAAATCACAATTTATAAATAACAAAAGTCTAAACATCATAAAATCACATGACTAAAGTTAAACATTTGCACAAAGTATAATTACAAAATTGTACTAGTGGCAAAGCTGGGTCAAGTATGGCTTGACTCTGCCACCCAGGTCTTAGTTTATTTCTGTTTGCCCAGCATTTGCTATCAAAAATTAATAGTGATTTCCAGATATTTCACCATATTCTAATTCAGACTGCATTCTCAAACTGTAGTTCTGGGCATAACAGTTCAAAAGGGCTTTACTTGAATGCATCAGGTGGAAGGCAAACAAGATGATAAAAGGTCTATCACAGGGGTCCTCAAACTAAGGCCCGGGGGCCGGATGCGGCCCTCCAAGGTCATTTACCCGGCCCTCACTCAGGGTCAATCTAAGTCTGAAATGACTTGAAAGCACACAACAACAACAACAACAACAACAACAACAACAATAACAATCCTATCTTGTCAGCCAAAAGCAGGCCCACACTTCCCATTGAAATACTAATAAGTTTATATTTGTTAAAATTGTTCATTTTAATTATTGTATTGTTTTTAAAGTATTTTTTGCATGACAAATAAGATATGTGCAGCGTGCATAGGAATTCATTCATTTTTCCCCCCAAATTATAATCCGGCCCTCCAACAGTTTGAGGGACCGTGACCTGGCCCTTTTTAAAGTTTGAGGACCCCTGGTCTATCAACTAAGCTCTGTTATAGATAACTAAGGAAGCTGGGTATATTTGTTGAAGAGAAGGCTGAACTAATAGTCATTTTTAAATATTTAGTGGGAATGTCATATAGAAGATGGATCATGCTTGTTTTCTGCTTCTTCAAATACTACAAACCAATTAGGATTAAAACTACAAGGGGAAAAAACATCCAAATCATGTGGGGGAAAATCTTGATGGTAAGAGATATTCAGCAGTTGAACAGAAAGCCTTGAAGAGTGGCGGACTTTCCTTCTTTGAACAGCATTAGAAAATGTAAAGAAACAGACTAGTAGAAAATGTAAAAAAAACAAAAACAGATTGGTACTATTAAGCCTAATTGACTGGGAAATAGAAAAACTAGATTGAAATCAGGGTCATCATTAGAGAGGAATGCAAAAAAGACACTATCTGCAGTCAATAACAAATAAAAACCCCATTGGATGTCAGGTAAAACTCTTCAAGCAGCAAAGGACAGATGAGAAGCAAAAGTTTGCTTAAATAGAGTCAGAACCCTGAATACAACTGTTCAGCTACTTGTGTGCAGGGACAAGGAGAGCTAATATAATAATAAATACAGAGAAACAGAAGATAAATTTAAAAAACAGACTGAAACAGTACATGGAAGAACTATATAAAATAGATAAAAGGATGACAGATGTGGCCCAAGAATCCTTTTAAATAGAGTGAAGTGGGAAGATGCACTCAGGGCACTTGGGAGAAAAAAATTATCAGGAACAGCAGGTATACCAGTAGAGCTGCTTCAAGCTATAGGGAGAAAATCAACACAAAAGAATCTCAGAAGAAAATCAGACTGTGTTTTATAGATTATGGCAAAGCCTTTTCTTGCATCAATCATGAAAAACTTTGGATTCCTCTTAAAGAAATGGGTGTGCTGAAACATTTGATTGTCCATTTGAAATGTAAAATGTTACCTTCTTTTGCTTTCTTATGTTCAAGTCTCTCTTTCTGTAAAGATTTTTCCAGTCTTGACCGGTGTTCATACACAACTGGGGGGAAAAGGAAAAAAATAAAAATGTAAATAAAATAAGAGTCAGTTTTGGAGAGAAAAGTACAAGTTTCAAGAGAGTGGAATAAAAACATAGATGTTTCTGAAATGCATATTTATGGACCAGGGAGAAAACCAACCCCTTGTTAGTCTCACAACCTCTGAGGATGCCTGTCATAGATGCAGGCAAAACGTCAGGAGATAATGCTACTAGAACATGGTCATACAGCACAAAAAACTCACAACAACCCAGTGATTCCGGCCATGAAAGCCTTCAACAATACAATGATGTAGATTGTTTCATGGTTTCAGAAGATTGAACCATGGCTTCATTTTCCCCTCTAGTGCTGTCAGCTGAGAGAAGATGGCTTATGCATTTCCAAATTATATTTGTATATAATGGAATTGAGGGTTACACCTTATGTACATAATGCAAATGAAGAAAGCAAAAGAATGTTGAGTCAATGTTTGCCCAAAGAATGAATAAACTGTGACAGTCATCAAAATGTGGTCACTATCCATGAAGTGATATAGTAGTAAATCACACACATACACAATTTTTTTCAGTCTCATTATGTATGTTCTTTTCTAC
The DNA here is from genome assembly GCF_037176765.1 of Anolis sagrei. Lineage (NCBI taxonomy): Eukaryota > Metazoa > Chordata > Lepidosauria > Squamata > Anolidae > Anolis > Anolis sagrei. The sequence continues at coordinate 250,627,350 of NC_090023.1, forward strand.
TGTAGCACAAGAAAGGAATGTAATATGACAAAGTAGGAAAAAATACAGCCTCTATCTTCCCTCTTCTCTGCACAAACATCCAACATGTTTGCATCTTCACATCTCTTTAACCTAGAGGATCAATCATGTGGCCCTCAAGATGTTTTGGGGCTAAAACTCTCAACAGATGTATCCAGCAGAACCACTGGTTAGATGCACTCCAAAAACATCTTCAAGACTTCATAATATCAATTGCTGAATCAAGCCATAGTTAAGGCTATCCATGACTTATTGCTTTAACCACAGATTGTCGCAGAGATAAACAAACAAACCAGTTAATTTCCTAACTTCTGGCCTGTTCCCTCTTCTCTGCATATTTCAGGGTAAACACCTAAGAAAACAAGGCAAGGAAAAGCTAATGTCTCAGTATGAATGTGACCAACCACCATGGTTTAAACATGGTAGACTTCATATTCTCTCAACAAACTATGGTTTCCAACTGATTTTTTTTACAGTTTTTTAAAATTCGTTTGTAAGGAATTGTTTAGGCAGATTGGGATAGATTTCAACAAACCATAATGTGGTTTTACTGTTAAGTGTGAACTGTACTGCAAGCTATCACACTGTGTGCACAATTCACTCCATGATTGCAAGGGGTACTCTTTACCACCACAGAAGTATGAACTCTATAAGATGTGATGACATCTACATTCTCAGTTGGACATTACACAAATCCACTGAGGTCAGGATCACATACTACTTCAAAGATCAAAGGCAGCATAAACAGGAACCAAAAATCAATAGCAAGAAGGACCAGTGGACTCATGCCTTGCTTCAAAGCTTTGAACTATTATCTGGTTGGCCAACATAGGAAACAGAATATTGGACTTCATAGGCAATTGGTTTGATACAACATGGTTTATGGCCATGTGTCTGAACAACTATAACCACCAACTGCAATTTGTGACATTGCAAAAAAGGGGATCATTATTTCTTCCTTTCTCTGACCATCCTGTTGATTTCATGAAGCCAACTGACTATGAGTATGACTGCAATCACAAGTTATTACATCCCATCTTCAAAGAAAATATTCATTCAATTTACAAGCAGAGCAGCTGTCTGCATTAAGACAAGACCATGGAAGATTTACAGGGTCCTATCTTAATTTAAACAGCTGTTCAGCTTGTCCTTAACTCCATGAAACATTTCCATCCTTACTATCTTAAATGAAAAAGAGGCTGAGTGCAATGGTCTGATGTTGTTATGCTTCCAGGTCTTTATATTTGGAACATTTTCAATAAAGCAACAAACAGATCATTTTCCGATCAAAACACTCACTCAGTCCTCTAGCTTCAGCTTCCTTGATGCCACTTGGATATTTCTAAATAGGCCATGAAAATACTATCTACCACTTTTACCAAATCAATTAACCTAACAGTCAGTGACAAATTACTGCAACTGTCCAAGAATGAAAATGACTGTGGGATGGTGATTTCACTCTAGGAATACAGCTGGAGAAGAGAGGTTGAGAATTACAGTAGTTTGCTCTTCTGAAACTGTTGAACTCCAAGTCACAGCAACTTAAACCACTACCATAGTTATGGATAGTAGGAGCTGCAGTACCACACTTGGGGGGGGGGGTGTGTGAATATTCTCACCTTTGGCATAAATGAGAGGTTGATATATAAGACTAGTATTTTCTTTTTGATCTCTATTTTGCTTACAATGACCTCATGGGAAGATGAGCCCGAGTTTTCATGCACTTCTTAATCAAGTCTAAATTCGACCTTTCACTACATAAATTGTGTACTTGAAAGTGAATTATAGGTCCGTCTCTCTAAAACTTAAAGTAGTAGGAATGAAAATAACAACAAAATAATCCCAAGAGTCCCACAGCATCTTAAAATAGTATGAAATTAAACTATATGAGCACCATGTCCAAGCTATAATAAATCTGCTTCCTTTTGAGATGCCATATTAACTCTATTCTTATTGCTTTAACATACAAACACAGCTATCCTTCTAATAAAGAATGATTTAATAAGAATATTTTCTCTGTGCTGTGAACATTCTAAAAAAGTCAGGTTGCACCAAAAATCAGCCTTTAGGAAATGACTAACCCATTACATCAGTTGGAAGCTATATTGCCAAAGCTTCCAAGTGTTACAGAATGGGGAACAACAAAGCCAATAAAATTAATTTTTACTTTTTATTACTTCTAGTTTTTTGAGAAAAACAGATGAGAAGTGGAATCTTAAGTAAACATCAATGAAGATGTGTAGCTTCATTTAGCTGTTTGTATGTCTGCTTACAAAACAGACCCACTGTACAAGCAAAATCCGTATTCCTCCAAAAAATTTTCCACTTGGCAGAAAGAGCTCTTGAAAACCAAGAGCTTATTCATCACTTCTGGAGTCTATCTTTTCCATTCTAAAATGGGTTGGCTCGGTTGTTCATCAGAATGGACATTATTAAGAACTTCTGTATTGCAGACTCATATGATTACTGTAATTTTTATATCTGATAATGAACACAGTGAGTGGACTACCTTTACTTTTCCAAAGCATCAAACTGGTGTGGCTTTAGGAGAGGGGAAGAGATTGAGGTCTATTGATGGTTATTAGCTACAGAAGCCTTATTCAGGGGCAAGGGACATTTTATTGCCAGGTTCTTAGGACAAACAACATCACTAATGTACATCCTGCATCCCCAAGAGGAAAAGATTCCCTGTATCCTCTTGGGGATAAAAAGGCTGGATACTGTTGGAGACAGAAACCACAATGCAACAAGAAAGATCCTTATCAACTCAATGGGATTTCAGTTAGCCATAACCACAGCCTCTTTCATTGCTATGAATGAGGTGGACTCCAGTTGAGTCTTCTTAAATTACGGGTTCAAGAGCCAACTTGGCACAGTGCTACAACTGCAAGAATTTAACCCTAAACTCTAGGGTTTCTATCCCTGGTCAGATGTGGAAAACTGCTGAGTGGCCATGAGCAAGATAAACTTTCTTGTCAAACCCCTCTGAAAAAAATCACCTCTGTAGGTAAAAAATGACGTGAAGGTATACAACCACCACCACAAGCATCAGCTCTGCCACTAGCCTCCATGGAAAAACTCCCCATGTGACAGCATATTAGAAGTGGCAAATTTTCTATCTCCTCTCCCAAACTTTCTCCACAAGGTCAACATTGCTCTACTCTATGAGCAGGGACTACAGCTGTTGCACTTTCCATTTTAGTAAAACAATGGTGTCATGAGATTTATGAGGTTCTAGCTTGATTGGCGTGGCATCCTCCTCCTTTATCAAAGTGTGAGTAGACGGTAGTACTGCTGCAGGACTCTTCTTTGAATTTGGGTATGAGAACAGCAGCCACAGCTATCTTGTTTTTTGCCCTCTTCTTGGGTGAGAGTGGTGCATATCACCACTGCATTTTTTGTCTAGAAGTGAAAGTGCTGAGGCTGATATAGCACTTTGGTTACTGTCTCAAGCAGCAAGACAGCTGGGCCAAACCTGCTTGACTATGCCTAGTACCCTGGATAATATGGGTCTAGCACAATCCTCCTCAGGCTATCTGATGGGGGTTGACATTTTTCAAGGTGTGAGGGACCAGTCACATACTGGTGCCCAGTAGTGACAACTATTTCTTTCCTTGTTTTCTGGAAACTCTCAGGAAATCTGCAAAAGGCTGGGGAACAACACATATTGAGGAACACTGCTCTAGCAAATGCTTCCTAGGACCACAATAATGCAATCCGATTAATATTACATGTTCTCAGAAGTCATCCATAATGTTTAATAAGGTTTTGCTCATGACCACAACTTATAATTAAGAACAATCAAAACAGACTTCCTTAAAGTAGAAACTTGAAAGGGCTGCCACATCTATAAAGTGTTGATACAGGAGCAACAATAGCATAACACTCTATCAGTAATTGTTTGCCACATGCTCATCATATTCGATCCCACTCTGAGATACCTGCATGCGATTCTGCATATGATCTAGCTACATAGAGGGGAGATCTATGGGGAGGGAAGGTTTCTTCTTTCCTAGAAAGCTGATTCATTTTGGATACTTTGCAAAGCTGCCGTGCTCTGTGAAAGTCTGATCTGTCACCCAATGTCACTGAAATGACAGTCAGGAAGGTTTTAAAGTCTAAAATTGGTGTGTAGATATATGCAGTAAGAGATGAAATCATGAATGAGCTTGGGTAATATTTGGGCTTTTACATCCCTCCTTGTCTCTAGTCACACAATATTTCTCCTATCATATTTTAACATTCTCACCCACTTCACTTTTTTCTTGATATCTAAAAAGAATAGGCCACATGTAAGTGCATTTGGAGCCATTTTCCCCCAAGGATCCTATTAAAGACTGGAAGATATGAAATAGACATATGAAATATGAAACATAATTTTATTTGAGGTGAACAGCCTTCAACAATCCTTTTCTTGTAATACTTATGGTACGTTTTTGTCTGGCAATCCATTTCATGACAAATTATCCTTGATGCACTACCAGAACTCATTTTCTAAGGAATTAGAAAGTTGCCTAATCTTTAAAATATTAAAACACACTTCCTAAACTTACTAGCAATTTTCTTGCTCTTATCTTCATTTCCAGCAAATTACGGCCAGACAGGAAACCTCAGAGAGAGATGGTTACTAATATATCTGAAACTGCTAAAAACTCTTCCTTGGGGTAATTTTGCTATAAGATTATGCTTGATCTTTCCCCTCTTTTTTTTTCAAGGAAAAATATTCAATGGATGTTTTTTTATTAAAACTGATTAGATACTTGAGTAAGAATTCATATTATTCAAGATAAAAAGCAGCACCTACAGTCTATTTCTGGGAAGCACAAAAAGCAGAAAAACACATGTCAAAATCTTTTTTTGGGAGTGCAGGACTAGGATTACAGCCTGCTGTAGCCAGACTGATATACAAACTCAGTTAAGAAATTATCTGACAAAGAAGCTCCTTTTTACAATGTCTTTGTATGCCCACGGAGCCACTCTTTTTCTCCTCATCCTCTGTCGGAAAGGTTTTTTTAAAAAATGCGATCAACATTAGAGTAGTGGAGATAAGCCGAGACTTGGATAAGGTTGCAGATTGTCTCCAGTAAACAATGAAATAAAGTCTGAGCTAGGAAACAACAGGCTTCTATCCTAGCTGATCCTACTGTAGCTATGCAGACTATCTGCAATGGGCAAAGTAAACAGCACCTATCTCCAAAATTTTTCACTAAGGATGCATGAACAGTGACACAAAGATAAAAAGTGAAATCAGTTTGGGAATCAAAATAGAAACATAAGAAAAAATGGATGTTGGTGAAGGAAAGAAAAAAAGAAAGAAATCACTCCTGGATGCATTTTGGAAGAATCCTTCAAGTGGTCTCCAGAAGGATCAAATATTTTTGTTTACTTATGTTTGGTTAACCCACCTTAGTTTGAATAAAATATTTGCTGAAATGTATGAAGCAACTTTTATTTTTTGTGGTATTTCTTTGTTCATTCCTTATTACATGTACCTCTAGTACTGAATTTTCTCTTAAAGAAGATATGCCTAGGAACATATTGCGTTGTTAATTGAGATAAGTCACATTCCAAACTGTGTTTTTATGTTATGTGTTAATAGTGGTTGCTTTTATAACTTTTATGTGACATTGTTTTTATACTTGTGTATTCTTTATGTTATATACCACACTTGTAGTGCCTTGAAAGCTGCCCCAAGTTCCTTTTGGGAGATAGTGGTAGGATATAAATAAAGATGATGATGATGATGATGATGATGATGATGAGGTATCCACTGGGATTTGGATCCAGAACCAAAAATCCCATGGATACTCAAGTCCCGTTATATACAATAATGTAGTAAAAGGGTGTCTCTTATATAAAATGGCAAATTACTACAATGAATATTGAGGAGAGTCTGGAGATCTGTGATATGGCAAGAGGCGACAACATGACATGTTTATACAATAAGGTAGTGCTTTGCATGCAGCAAAAGTATGTTTTGTTTTTGGGGAATACACACACACATGAATAAGAGGTGTGGTTGGTTGAATCCATGGATGCAACACCTGTGGATATGGAAGGCTGGCTGCAATATCTGTACCAAGATGGCAGGAAGTGATAGAAACAAATGATGGGACTTGAAACTGAATTATAACATGAATTCTACAGTGAAACTCTCTGAGGTTTGAAATACTCCACTCTTTTCCTTCATCATGTGCAGTGAAGTTAGGTAAGAGCTATTAATCTGATTTCATTAATTGTTCACAACTTGAGCATTCATCACCAGTACTTATGACATGCTGTTTTCCTCTTGTACAATTTAGGGGAAAGGGAAGAAATTACATTATTGTCACAGCTAATGGGGAACTCCATCTCCAAACAACCTTTGAGGGAACTGATCTTCCCCATGGAGAAGATTTGGTGAAATGTTGCTCCCTAGCCACAAGTACGGTTAAGAATTTCAAGAAGCTCTTTTTCTTCTACAAAATAAACTTATCAGTTGAATCAAGTACCTATTGATTGGTCTTTGTCCAATAATATTGCCATGGTTTTAATCTAAACCACAATTTCTTAATTTTTGGTCACTCCGTTCTTTTTCAGTCTCACCCCTCAGAATTCCTAACCACTGGCTATGCTAGGCAAGACTTTTTGAAAATTAACATCCATCTCGAGAACTAAAGACTAAGATCCACTGGCGAAATTAGGTCCATATTTATGCCTCATCTTCAACCTCATCATTCATATCATTTGACTCTAGTCCTCTGTAATGACATTTTCTCATCAAAACTATTTATTTATTTAAAACATTTATATTCCAACCCTCTCACCCTACAGGGGATTCAGAGCGAAGCACAATATATATACGGCAAACATTCAATGCCAGGACATAAAACCATAAATATATACAAACATTAAAATCACTTATATACACATTAAAGGTTGCTTAAAAACCACCTCGGGACACCATTTTGCCTCACTGCACTGCCCCAAAGACTTGGTCCCACAGCCAGGTCTTCACCATCTTTCTGAAGGACAAGAGGGAGGGGGCTGATCTAATATTGCCAGGAAGGGAGTTCCATAACCAGGGGGCAATGACTGAGAAGTCCCTGTATCTCGTCCCCTCCAAACATGCCTGTAACAGTGGCGGGACCAAGAGCAGGGCCTCCCCATAAGATCTTAGTTTCTGCAGTGGTTCATAAAGGGAGATGTGTTCAGACAGGTAAACTGGGCCGGGACTGTTTAGGGCTTTATAGGTCAAAGCCAGCACTTTGAATTGTGCCCGGTAGCAAACAGGCAGCCAGTGGAGTTGACGTAACACGGGAGTTGTGTGCTCCCTGTATGCCACCCCAGTTATTAACCTGGCTGCCTCTCATTGGACTATTTGAAGCTTCTGAACCATCTTCAAAGGCAACTCCACATAGAGCACATTGAAGTAGTCTATCCTGGATGTAATGAGACCGTGGACCACCATGGCCAAGTCTGACTTCCCAAGGTACAGGCACAGACTCTATATCCCTCAACAGAGTCTGAAAAGATCCATAAAAACAGATGCATGAATCATTCCATAAAAACATTTTTCTGCCTGCAATGTTCAGTTGCTGACAGCAAAAACAAGGAAGGAAAGTTGAGGCTAAAGCACAGATAATTTTTCATGGATTTGTCAATAAATTAAGATGCCTAATGAGTGCAATTAGTAAAGTGCTGATGACTGTCTGCATGGGATGCCAGACTTGAAGAACAATGCAATAATTAGTTTGTTAATTAGCTTATTCCAGGGATGAAACTAAACTACAGGAGCAAACCTTACTGACATTTAATTAGAACGTTTTAAATACTGGTTAAAAAGAGAAAGAAAAAAAACATTTGGCTAGGCATAAACACATTTTTTCACTCTTCTTACAAAGGGGAATTACAAGAGTTTTAACTTTTTGAAATTTATGGCAGTAGCACAGTATCTTCAAGCAACACCTTGAAATTGATCAAATAAAAATGTTTAGAAACATCAATTTTTCATAACTTATTAATATCATTCTATTGTGTTGTCAAGAATTTACTCCGTGTATTAATTGTGAGAAAAGGAATACACAGATCAACTTTACTTACCCTTTGAACAAGAGATATGTACTAGTTTTTATAGTAAGTTAGTAGCTCATAGTATTATTTGCCTGCCTCGGATACAGATTACAGGTTAGTATTTTACAGTAGGCTCTGGCTTTCCAGGAAACAAAACTTGATCTATGAAGATTTTTTTTAAAAAAAAATCTTTTATTTTGAGAATTTTTGTTACTATTATTAGCATAGGTAGTTCAAAGCTCAAAAATGGTCAGGTGAATGCCTGCAAACATGTACAACTTAGTTTTAGCAGTCTAATAATAATAATAACTTTAATGTGGTAAAGTCTCACTTATCCAACCTTCTCGCATCTAACGTTATGTATTATCCAACACAATCTGCCTCCCACCGGAATCCACTGCTGTTTCAATACATTGTGATATTTTGGTGCTAAATTCATAATCACAGTAATTACTACATAAAGTTAACATGTACTGAAATGCTTTTTTTGTCAATTTGTTATAAAACATGATGTTTTGGTGCTTAATTTATAAAATCATAACATAATTTGACATTTAAAGGGCTTTTCCTTAATCCCTCTTTATTATCCAACATTTTTTGCTTATCCTACGTTCTACTGGCCCATTTATGTTGGATAAGTGAGACTCTACAGTAATAATTTTGTATACCGTCCCATCTCCCCACCACAGACTCGGGACGGCTTGCAATTAAAATGGCAGCCATTCGATGCCAGACTTACATAATAAATAAACACACTGAGTAATATAACACAAGTAACTAAAACAAACAATAACAAATCAATAAAAACAATCAAATGAACTATTCATGTAAATATTAAAAACAGAGCCGATAAGTTAAAATTCATATCCATAATTAAAAAGCTGTTTCCATTAAATGTTCCTCTCTCAGGAAGCCAGGTGGTTAAACATGCTATTCCTCATGAGACTGAGCGCATAGATGGGTTTTTAATAATTTCTTGGAAGAGGGGAGTGTGGGGGCCATGCTAATCTCTTTCAGAAAAGAAGTCCAGAGGTGGGGCAGTTCCAAAAAGACCTCTCTCTCGTCCCCACCAACCAAAACGGAGGCGGGACTGCAAGGAGGGTCTTGCCAAATGCAAGTAGCGATTGGGCAGGTTTGTATAAGGAGAGGCAGGAGCTTAGATAGTCTGGACCTGTATTGTTTAGGGTTTTAAAGGTAATGACCAGAACTTTGTATTTAACCTGGAATCAGCTCGGCAGCCAGTGGAGCTGTCGCAACATGGGGGTGGTTTTCTTCCTGTGCAAAGCCACTGATCTCTGTACCAAATGAAGCTTCCAAACTATCTTCAAAGGCAGTGCTACATAGATTGTGTTCCAGTAGTCCAGTCGAGATGTAACTAGGGTATGTACTACCATGGTCAAATCTGGAATCTCAAGGTAAGCAAATGACTATGTGTTAGTTTTCAGAGAAAAACAAACTTTCTTATATCTTTACAAGACAATATCAGTCACTGGCAACCAAAATAATGTAACCACTGAAATGTTTGCTTATCTATCCAGTAGGCCAGTGGTTCTCATATAACAGGCATTTTCACCTCCAAGAAGCCAATAAAACTAGGTTTTCCCTGTTATTCTTTGAGTCAGTTCTGATGTTCGGCAACTTTAATGCAAACCTATCACAGGGCTTTCTTGGCAAGGTTTACCATTGCCTTCCTCTGAGGCCGTGAAAGTACAACTTGATCATGGTGGGTTTCAAGGCCAGGCAAGGATTCAATTCCTGATTTCTAGAGTTGTGGTCTAGCACTCAACTCACTATACCATGCAGACTCTAGGTTCACTTTAGGGTTGCCATCAGTAATGAAAGACCTGAAGGCACACCACAGCCAACAAAGAGAATTCAATCTTTTGTGTGTTTTAACTATATTCTATTTACTGTAATTATTTTAGCTGCTTTGACTCTTGGTTTGGTTTGGGGTTAAGGCAGAGTATAATTACTGTTAATAACAACAACAAAAATAATGATGATGTTGACATCATCTACCAGCTAACAGAATATAGCCAAGAGATCAACAGCTGCCCACATCACCCTTTAATGATCACTCCATAGACATGTTGATGGCATTAAAAATCAGTAAGTCTTTAAGTGAGAAAGACATTCTCACCACAGAGAGAAAATTGAAGAAATTATTATTTTCCCCCTTCAGGAATGAATGTCAAGATTAATCACATTCCAACTCAATGACATTCCTTTGAGACAAGCATTATAAGATTTCTGTGCAATGTTTCCATCAAATATTTTGCATGAGCTGCAGTTTCCAAGTCATCTCTGAAGACAGCCCCACACAGGGAGCATTGCATTAGTCCAGTATGAAAGCTATCGGCACCTGAATTACTGTGGGTAGGTTGGGTTGTTGTAGGTTTTTTCGGGCGATATGGCCATGTTCTAGAGGCATTTTCTCCTGATGTTTCGCCTGCATCTATGGCAAGCATCCTCAGAGGTAGTGAGGTCTGTTGGAACTAGGAAAAAGGGATTATATATATGTGGAATGACCAGGGTGGGACAAAGGACTCTTGTCTGTTGGAGCTAGGTGTGAATGTTTCAACTGACGACCCTGATTAGCATTTGATTGCCTGGCAGTGCCTGGAGCAATCTTTTGTTGAGAGGTGATTAGATGTCCTTGTTTGTTTCCTCTCTGTTGTTGTGCTGTTCTAATTTTAGAGTTTTTTTAATACAGGTAGCCAGATTTTGTTCATTTTCATGGTTTCCTCCTTTCTGTTGAAACTGTCCACATACTTTCAGGATTTCAATGGCTTCTCTGTGTAGTCTGACATGGTGGTGGTCCAGCATTTCTGTGTTCTCAAATAATATGCTGTGTCCAGGTTGGTTCATCAGGTGCTCAGCTATGACTGACTTCTCTGGTTGAATTAGTTTGGAGTGCCTTTCATGTTCCTTGATTCGTGTTTGGGCGCTTCGCTTGGTGGTCCCTACATAGACTTGTCCACAGCTGCATGGTATACAGTAGACTCCTGCAGAAGTGAGAGGATCCCTCTTGTCCTTTGCTGAATGTAGCATTTGTTGGATTTTTTTGGTGGGTAGGTTGTTTTTATCCAGGAATAGAATGAATGTAATGCCTAAAAAATTAATGGGAAAGAAACTACAAGGAAATTTCCAAATTGAAATGGTGGTAGATAGGTGCATATGGTGAAATTTCCTTTACAGAGATTTATCTTTCCATGGATTGCAAACAAAAAAAAATGTCCTAGAATGTCTTTTGATGTTATTTTTCAGATTTTCACTTATTCCTGCCCCATCACTCACTTGACCACTTCATCTGAAAGATAACATGGTAACTGTCTAGACCATCCAAACTATCACATTTCCTAAAGCTAGTTTTGGCATGCAAGCTTTTTTAATTCTTCCTCAAGACGACAGAGCAACTCCTATTTAAAGCACTTTGGCAGGCTCAGCTAACATTCCTGCACTTCCAAAATTACATCAGTATCCATTTCACAAAAGAAACAACTGGTCAGTCTGGACTGGAAATTGAGAAAGTAACTATTTATAGAGATTTCTGCAACAATCTTGCACACAGTTATATATGCTTTAAATGTCAGTAAAATGTCATAGCATGCGAGTCTTCATGAGTAAGTCCTTGCAGAACACAATTTAATTATTTTCTTTTATATTTCAAATTTAGTCAAGTCACCCATTAATGCTATATAAATAATATTTTGAATGTGAGAAACATACCCACTCTTTAATAAAGGCACATACAATACAATTTTTGAGCAAGGACGAAGCCATGTCATTTCTCTGCATGCAGATGGACTTTTTAAAGGGATGTACAGGTTGAGTATCCCATAGTTTGGATTTTTCAGATTTTGGAATACCTGCACATACATACTGAATTATCTTGGAGATGGGACCCAAGTCTAAACATGAAATTCATTTGTCTCATATATACATAATTACACATAGTCTAAAGAAATGGTTTCCAACCTGTGGTCCACAAAAACTAAAATATGGTCCATGACCTCACCGTTACTACATTGTGGCAACTAGAGCGACTGGTCTCGCAAAATCCTCTTATAGTGCAGAGGCTTATTAAATATGGGTAAGCAGATGGTGACTACTGGATGGCATATTTCTGTGTCAGAAACTACAGCCGATGTGGTCTATCCAATGCAATTTTCTGAATCAGCACTCCAAATAACCAAACTGAATCTAAAGCTGACTAAAATCTGATTCGTAACACTGTTGATACTAATGTTGAAGAGTGGTCCCTGGTCAAAAAAGGGTTGGGAACCACTGGTCTAAAGATTATTTTATATAGAATATTTTAAATAATGGAACAAATAATTTAAATAATAAATACTATTTAAAATAATGAAACAAAGCTTGTGTAGAATAAAACCATCAGAATGCAAAAGTCTCTCTCTCTCTCTCACACACACACACACACACACAAAAACCCACCTCCCAGCTACCCATGTGGAAAATTTTGGGGGTTTTGATTTCAGAATTCCAGATATCACTAAGAGAGGAAATTTTCTGCTTTGGGTGTGTGCAAAGAATCCCTCCAACTACAGGATGCCAAACACATGCTATATTTGATAAACACCCTGAAAGTATATAGACTTTCTTGTAGGCTGCTACTCTTTTATTTTGAGAATATTCATTACTATTATTAGCATGGGTAGATCAAAGCTCAAAAAAATGGTCAAGTGAATACCTGCATGTGCGTGCAAAGTCTTGCAGACTCTTGAAATTATTGCTAGAAAAGGTCAACTTTACAAGAATAGAATCTTTTTATTAGTAGATATCTCCCTTCCATTGAATATTTGCACAGGTAGGACATAAGAATAACCCCATGGTATTTGTTCAGTCAACCAGGACAAATGGGTTATTTAAGTTTAGAAAGTTCCTCTTAGCTTTCCTCTCCAGAGTCTTCATTATCCTCTCCTACCTGAGGTGACCTTCAGGGTGAAAAAGTAATGATCATGTGTAGGAGGCAGGGAGACAAGGCAAAGGACTAGCCATGCCTTCATAAATTGCAAGGAAGTGAAGGAGATAATGAAAACTGCCTAGTAGAGAAGGGAGACTGAAGACTCATCCACACATGCCAAATGAAGTTTGAGCAGGGGGGTGAATAGACTCTGTGGTGTCCACATGACATATAGGGCCCATCTGTAATATATTCATCAAGGCTGCTTAATGTGACCTTGTCCCACATTAAAGAAAGTTTTGAGATACCACTTTGTGACAGTGTGAATAGGTTCATATGGTTCATATCTGGAAATGGCCGTGGTTATTCATACAGCCATCCAACTTTCCATAGACTCTGCAAACCTGGGGCCAGGGGACAGCATTTATCTTCCCCTATGGTGCACAGCTTAGTGTCTATCTTTGGGTGCAAAATCATCAGTGCTTGTCACTCTTATCTTCTACTGATGCTGAATGCAGAAACTTGACAATCAGGGACAGGAAGGGAAAGGATGAAGTGATTCCTGCTCTGCCCCCTCCCCTCACCTGCACAGCTCTGGCACTCCAGCCTGCATCAGCGGATGTGGCAAGTGATATCCACTGGCAATTTAATGCTCAGTGATTGCTGCAAAGCCAACTGAAGGAGGGAGAAGGTAAAAGTGGCCATGGAGATTTCATCCAGCCACCAGACTACTCAGTGCCACACAATATGGACCAAACTGGCTTAGTAGCTGTTCATCCAGACACACATGGTGCTGAACCATAGTACCCACCATATGTGGTCCATGCATATGGACTACATATGCAAACTGATAATCATTTGACCAAGCAACAACCTGCATATTAATGCCAAAGACCAAACATTTTCATAATCTGTCCCCACAAACTATCTGCTGATGAAGAATCACCCTTTAGTGTACTCCAGCCAAATTCTCAGTCTGAACAAAAGGCTTGGCAGGGCACAATGGGAGTTTAATTAATCTGTATTAAAAAAAATGGGAATACTTTCTTGGATACACTGCTCTGTGATCCATGATCTGTTGCTCTTCTGGCTGACTGCTTCTGTATGGCGGCCTTTTGTATATTTGCTTATTTTGATAAGGAAAAAAAACCTTTGCTTGAGAGAAAAATAGCAAGGGGCCAAAGTTTCCCATACCTGAAAATTTCAGAAGCATGGTATTTTCCAATTTGGCACAAGCAGCTGGTGGCCGAGGAATTTTAACTTCACAAAGGAACAGGATGTTCATTTCCAGAAAATGCTCTTCAAATAGATTTGGACAAACATGCCATGCTGCCAGAGTGGCCCATCTGCCACACTCTCAAACCTGAGCTAAAATATTTCTTTTATATTTTCGTACATAGGAGTTTGGTAGACACAGATTTTTTCATTGTAAATTGTACCAGGACGTTTCAACTTGGGAAACATTTTGGACAATGTACTTTCACCTTGTTAATTATTAACAAGTTCAAATGCAACCTTAACACCAGAAATTACAAAATTTAGTTTAATGAACCCTGGCTACCAGAACTGCATGAATTTTTTTTTAGAAAAATTGGAAACTCAAATGAGATATATATATGGTTTACAAATTAGATCAAGAGATACTGACCACTTCATTTTACAGAAGAATTTGCAAAAAACGAATTCCTCAGACATTTCTGATTCTAAGATACCAATGTGTGTGAGAATGGTGGACTGGGATTTCAGAGATTCAAGATCACATTCACAATCTGCCATAAACGTTAATGTATAACTTTGGGCACATCAATCTAACTCAGCCTCACCTACCTCACTAGGGTGTCATGACCATAAAGTGGGCAACAAGAGAGCAATTCTGCCTTTAGCTTATTAGATGAAAGATAGGATGCAAATGAAATTTCACTGATTTGAGTTGTCCGAAAGGCTGAGAAGGGCGATATATAAATATAGAAAATAAATAATAAATAAAAGGTGATGAGACTTCATTTCACCAATGATCCCATCAAATGTGGTTGGGCTCTACAATATAACAGTCAACACGAACTAAGAAGGCATCACAGTAATCTAGTATGTATACTTTTTCAACATTATCCTATATGCGCATGACTGTCCATCATTTTGAATCAAAACTGGGTTAGCTTACACACAGGCCAATGTACCGAAAATCTTATCCAAAAAGGAGCCATCCCCTTCTCTGACTACAGTGTCAAAAGTCAAGAGCTTAATCCATTCTAGGAGAACCTAAAAGGAGCACTGACACCATTTACTATCTCTCTCTCTCTCTGGTGTGGCATCACTAGTGGCAGCAGTGGTCAGGGGCAATGAGCTTTCTCAGTTTTCTTGAGATCACACAAAGTGGCAGAACACTGTTCACACTCCATAAAAATGCTACGGATTCCAATTATTATTTTTACAATTTATCACTTAACTCTGCATTTATTACTCTCACTACCATTACTGTTTCCAATATTCATCTACATATAATACAATCACCTACAGAAAATGAGAAGTCAATATTTACATGTATTATGTTATTACAAAATGAAGATCTAATCTTATTTATTTTATTACATTCCACATTCCTCTCCCTGTAATTACTTCGTGGAACATTAATTTTCACAAAAACAACGCATGGAAGTACATTCTACTCTCACATCAGCAGTAAACAAAAGACATTAGTCAATTGTTTGGGGGCCTGGAACTACCTTTTCCAATTAGCATGCTTCAGCTACTATGGTCTCAAAATCTAGGATCAAATTCTAGTTCAAATGTTACTTTATATGCCTTGAAGGTTAGAACACATTGATGTTTTGGTAAATTAAATTTATATCTCTATGGACTACAAGAGAGACACATGCTGTAGTGATTTCAGTGCTGGACTAGGATTCCAGAAAACAGGATTCAACTCCTTGCTTAGTGATTTGCAGTTTCTCCTGACATTAAAAAAGCCATAAAACCAAGTAAATAACCTTGGCCAAATCACTCTTTCTCAACCTCACCAGAGCCCCCAGTGGTGCAATGGATTAAACCCTTGTGCCAGTAGGACTGCTGACTGACAGGTCACTGGTGCGAATCCAGGTAGAGAGCAGGCTGAGCTCCCTCTGTCAGCTCCAACTCCCCATGTAGGGTCATCCTTTTGGGAGAGAAGCCTCCCACAAAGATGGTAAAACATCAAAAACATCTAAGCATCCCCTGCACACAGCCAATTCTCTCACACCAGAAGTGACTTGCAGTTTCTCAAGTCACTCCTGACACAAATGCAAGCTTACTCTGAACAATTTTTTTTCAGGAAAAAAAAACTGTGATTGGAAACAAACTGAAGGTAAGGAATTGCAAGCCTGCAATGTCTAATCTGCCAAATACAACAAAGTATGCCAGTCACATATGATAGTGCACCGGGTGCTTCATCAATTCTCATTTCATTCTGCCCAAGATTGCAGGAATAGTAAAGTGCGAGACAAAAGGGCTGCCACCAAAGGACCTAAAGTAATTTGATGTCAAGTTTGTCACAAAAAAGGAACTTTTCCAAGGAATTGGGTTCTACAACATTTGGGTTAATTTATAAGTATCAATAGATTTACAGTTATATAACAGACACAAGTTGAAGTACTTTGGCCACATCATGAGGAGACAGCAAAGCCTAGAGAAGACAATTATGCTGGGGAAAGTGGAAGGCAAAAGGAAGAGGGGCCGACCAAGGGCAAGATGGATGGATGGCATCCTTGAAGTGACTGGACTGACCTTGAAGGAGCTGGGGGTGGTGACGGCCGACAGGGAGCTCTGGCGTGGACTGGTCCATGAGGTCACGAAGAGACGGAGACGACTGAACGAATGAACAACAACAGACAGACACAAGATATTGCATAGCACATATGTGTGACATATATATGGTATGACACAATTATCACAGTATATAATTATGTTGGGAACAACACTGTATAATAATATAGTAACCATTTTATATTTATGGGTTTAACTTCCACAAATGTAGTTATTCACAGATGATTTGCTGCCACACATTATTTTTAACAGACACTATAAGAGGGGTGAGAGGGAGGAGGGTTCATGCAAGAGTTGGCCAAGCCATCAAGGCAGTGGAGAGAGTGGCACTCGGAGTCTGCTCTTCCTCCTGCTACTGTTGCATGCCACATGTGTCTGTTCCCCCAGACCATGTCAATTATGCCACCAGTTGTGCCACACAAATTAGTAGCAGTGACTCCAGGAAACATGCCCAGCTCTTTCTGCAAAAACATCAAGATAAGGTAGAGTTGATGCCAGCGCTCCCTTTACAAAGACACCTCCACCTGGAGCTACTGCTTGCATGCAGGATGTACGAGATAAGCAAAGAGGCATTTTTGCTGTGGCATCCCAACTATGAAATACCCTTCCTACAAAAGGTGTGACTAGTCCTTTACGGGGTTGAGAAAGGCAATATATAAATAGGGTAAATAAATAAATATTTTAAAAATGTATCTCTGCTGCTTTTGTTTTTGAATTTTGTCTTATGGTTTATATTCTTGGTTTGTCTATTTGTGGATTTGCTGTTATTTTTAGAGATTAAAAATTATTAATAAAAAATAAATTTCTGATTGCCAAGTCATTTTAGTTAGTTGATTCTGTCTTATTGTGTCTGTTGCCATTTTTGTTTGTTTAAGCTTTTTAAAATATATTAGATCATTTTAAATTTCTTTCTACATCACCCTGGAATCCAGCAGGATGAAGAGTGGCTTAAATATGTTTCAATAAATGTAATAAAAGTGGACTTTACAAATCAAAATAATAGAAGTATGGTACAAAATATATTAATTAAATTATGAATAGCATTAAATGAATCAAAAATCCCCTCTTGAATATTATCAGATATCAGCATTATTCAACTACTAGAGCTGATTGAAATGAAATTCTTTGCAGAGTGCAACATTAAATATTCGAATCCTTCACTACAGGATGTGGCGATGGCTGGGATGACTTTAGTGCATTAAAGAAGTTGTTTAGTTCTGTAGAAGTTGTTAGGAATACAGTTTTCATCTTTATCAATCACTGGACACACTCACTGGTGCTAAAGAAAGTTGGACTCCAAAAGCACATGAAGGGCCAAAAAAGTTAGAGTGAGACTCTAGAACAGTGGTTCTCAACCTGTGGGTCCCCAGATGTTTTGGCCTTCAACTCCCAGAAATCCTAACAGCTGGTAAACTGGCTGGGATTTCTGGGAGTTGTAGGCCAAACACCTGGGGACCCAAAGGTTGAGAACCACTGCTCTAGAAAAGTTCCAAAAAGTAAAACCCTCCAGAAGGAGGCATACCTGCATTGGATGCCTGGCTTTGGGCTTTGAGTGAGTTAGGCATAATGCCACTGCTGGGCAAAGAACAACAATCCCTGTGACCTGTTCAGGCCTGAAAAGGGGCAAAGTCTGGGCATTTCCCCCTTGAACCAGTCAGCATGACTAAACCAATAACTCAGAAGCAGTGGTCTCAGGCTCTTTACTCACTTCTACAGCTACAAAATGGAAATGAAGTGGGTACTAACTGCTGCCAAACCCTGTAAAGGGGCAGAGAAAGACTTCCCTCTCCCAATTCCCCTAGACTTTATGACAACTCAGCACAAGAGTATGTACATGAGTCGAGCAACAGCAATCATGAAGTGCTATGGTGCACTTGCTCCAAATGCCCCTTTGATAAATCTGTCTTGGCCACTCATTCCACACCCGCTGCTTTACAGGAAACAAATTGAATTTTCAAAGATGCCTATCAAGCAGCGCAGAGCTCGTGGGAATGTGAAGAATGTTATGGGAAAAAATGCTGAATCTAGACAGACCCTGATTTAACAGCTCTCAACCATGTTCAGCACATCTAGGCCCCATCTACACTGTCCTATACTGCAGTCTCAGGATGCAGTTGAGCTGCATTATTTGGCAGTGTAGACTCATATAATCCAGCTCACTGCAGTTAAACTTAATTCTAAAACTGCATGATAGGGCAGTGTAGATGGGGCCCTCGTTCTCAACCATCTCTCAATGGTTTGGCAAGACCATTCTAAATTAAGGGTACAGTTACACTGACCACTTAGGTTGTTACCACTGAGGAGGTAACAATTTCACTGCACAGATGATTATAAATTCTGGAACCAGTTCAAGGCCTGGATTGTGTTTATATGCACCACCAAAGTTGGTCTCAAACTGGCTCCAGGATCTGCAGTATCTGTGACTTCACTGCCATGTTGGAACCCACAAAGCAATGGATTCAAACTGGAAGAAAAGAAATTCTGTTTAAACATTAAGAACTTCCTCATGGTAAGAGCCTGGGAGTGTGGTGGAGTTTCCTTCTCTGGAGGCTTTTGAGCAGAAGCTAGTTGCTCATCTTTTGAGGTGTTTTGTTTGTATGTTCTTGCATGGCAGGGGATTAGACTGGATGGCTCTTGGGATCTCTTCCAACTCTATGATCTAACATCACAATTCACATGTGTGGAACAACACACAGTTTCGCCATGCAATGTGGTTTACACTTAGGCATACTGATTCACATTATGGGCCCAATTTAAGAATATCACTGGACTTCGCTAATTTCTGTTTAAAGCCCTTATGCTGCATTCCTTCACACATTTCTCACATGCATCATCTAAACATTGTCAAGCTGTCTTCTAACTGCATTAAGTGATCAGTATAAATGTGGTCAGTTCTATCACCAATTGACTCATTTAGTCACAAACACAAATTCAGACCGGAAGTTATGGTAAATAGAAACAATGATGTGTGATAATGTATTTGCAACTCTACTTTTACTCCCCGAGTTGTTTAACTTTTTTCAAAGAGTGTGTAATTGTACATACATAAGCAGAGGTTGGAGCAACAGGTGTTGACACATGGGCTATAAAGGTGTTGACACATGGGCTATATAACAAGTGTTGACACATGGGCTATAAAAGTTGGATGAGGGTGTTAAGGTTGCATCTACACTGTGGAAATAATGTGTTTCAACACCACTTTAACTGTCATGGTTTAATGCTGTGGAATCATGTGAGTCATAGCTCTTTGGCAGAGTTGGCTAAACATCTTGGAAAACTGCAACTCGCATGATTCCACAGCACTGAGGCATGGCAGTTAAAGTGATGCCAAACTGTACCAGGCATGGGCAAACTTGGGCCCTCCAGGTATTTTGGACTTCAACTCTCACGAATTGTGGGAGTTGAAGTCCAAAACACCTGGAGGGCCCAAGTTTGCCCATGCCTGGTGTGGATGCACCCTCAAGATGAAAAGAACTTTGTAGACCAGTGGTTCCCAACTTTTGGACCTCCAGGTGTTTTGGACTTCAACTCCCAGAAATCCTAACCAGCTTACCAGCTGTCAGGAACTATGGGAGCTTAAGTCTGAAACACCCGGAGGCCCAAAGGTTGGGAACCACTGTGGTAGACCTTCCAGATGCCAGGACCTGGGTGGAGCTTTGGTCGATCAGAGAGAGGCAACTTCTTTTACCTTGGAGTTGTGCTGAAAGGGCCTCTTGGTGCTGCTGGTACTTGATGGAAACGGCCTCCGCCTTCTTGAGCTGGTTCTGCAGCTCGTAGTAGAGCATAGCCCCGTAGATGAAGCCGAAGACCACGGTGAGGAGCAAGAGGGACTGCAGGATGCGCTTCTGCTTTCGGGAACACATCCCGTTGCCCATAGTCCTTCCCTTGGGGGAATCCAGGAGCTTGTCCGCCTCTAGACTTCAGTGTTTAGGCAACCCTCCGCATGGGGCAAGGGCACCAGGAGTGAGGCCACCAGAAGAAACAAGCTTGGGCCATAGACCCTGGCCCTAACTATAACCCCTTTGGCCTCAAGCCTCGCCAGGCATCTCAGGCCATCCTGCAGACAGGGCAAAGTGGCCAGTGAAGAAGAGTCAGGCCAAAGGAGGCTGAAGCTGAGCTCTTCTCAATGCTTCTTGCCCTTTGGATGGGACTCTATCCACTTAGGATGCTTAGGAGAGAGAAGGCATCCCAGATTGGATCTCTCCTCTTTAGGAAAATACTTTTTTGTTTATGAGGAGGGGCTTCCTAAGGGCAAATCCCAAGGTTATGGCCCCCAAGGTCTCTTTTGTTCCTGGCCAGCTGGCCCACCTGACTTGCCCCCTTCTTGTCTCTCTCCTGTTGCAGGCGGGCTCCTAGCTGCCTGCCTCCCGGAGACCCCTTCTCCAACCGGGGCTTCCCCCCTCCCTCTGCCTCCCCCCTCAGGCTAAAAGTTCCTTTCTCTCTCTCTCAAGGGCAACTTTTCCCCTTGGGTGGGAGGGGGCGCCTCTTCCTCCTCCTGGGTCGCCCTGGCCGCCTTCCAGCCCCGCACTTACGTGTCACCTCCGCGGCTCAACTGCGGGATTCCCGCCTCCTCCCCCCTCCCTCCCCAAAGGAAGTCCCGCTCTGGACGCGGCCTCATTGGGCGAAGCCCCTCCTGGCTCCCCTCCTCCCCGAGGGGCAGCCACGGCGCCCATTGGATGCTGCCCTTGTCCGTCTCGGACGCTCCAGCCCCGCTCCCCCTCCCCTCCCATTCCAGTCTGGAACTCATAGGAAGGGGGCGGCGCGTGGGATTTCCACGAGGGGCGGGCAGACGCGCCTCCCCTCTCTCTCTCTCTGTCTATTGCTTCTTTGGTCTTTCCTCTGTAGGCTTGAACGCATGGGGAGTGCACGCGTCTGGCTGCAATACCCTCCCTGCCCTACCGAGAAGAGATCTTTGTTTATATATTATAAATATCTACTGTTGCAAGCTCCCCAAAGATTGCAACAGTAATATTAGAAATACATATATATATACTAGCTGTATCCACCACGCGTTTCTGTGGCCAGCATTCTCTCCCTCTTTCTCTCCTTCCTTTCTTACTCTCCTTCCTTTCCTTCTCTCTTTCCTTCTCTTCCCTTCCCCCCAGTTTTCTTTCTCTTCCTCTTTCTCCCAGTTCTCTACCCAATCTTGGACTGCAACTCCCAGCAGTCCTCCTGATCAATCTACCTACCTACCTATCTCTATTTGATCTATTCTGGAGGATTGGTGGGAGCTGCAGTCCAGGAATAGGGAATTGGAAATATGCAGGGATTGCAATGCTCTCAAATCCAAGGAGAAGATAGCTTGCAGCTTCGAAGAAGTGCATTGGATCACCCTCTAGAACATCAAGCAAAAAGTGGGTGCTAGAAACAATATCTTACAAAAGCTGACTGGCACAACCTGGGGATCACAACCAGATACAGTGAAGACATCTGCCCTTGCGCTGTGCTACTCCGCTGCTGAGTACGCATGCCCAGTGTGGAACACATCTCACCACACTAAAACAGTGGATGTGGCTCTGAATGAGACATGACGCATTATCACGGGGTGTCTGCGCCCTACACCACTGGAGAAATTACACTGTCTAGCCGGTATCGCACCACCTGACATCTGCCGGGAAGTGGCAGCCAATAGTGAAAGGACCAAGGCAGAGACATCTCCAGCTCATCCCCTGTTTGGGTATCAGCCAGCACGTCAATGACTTAAATCCAGACATAGTTTTCTAAGATCTACAGAGACACTCGCTGGAACACCTCAGCAAGCGAGAGTCCAAAAGTGGCAGGCTCAAACCCAGAACCTCAACTAATGGCTGATACCAAATGAGAGACTCCCTCCCACACAGAAGACTGGGCAACTTGGAAGGCGCTGAACAGACTGCGCTCTGGCACCAGAAGATGCAGAGCCAACCTTCAGAAACGGGGCTACAAAGTGGAATCCTCGACATGCGAGTGTGGAGAGGAGCAAACCACTGGCCACCTGCTGCAATGCAACCTGAGCCCAGCCACATGCACAATGGAGGACCTTCTTGCAGCAATACCAGAGACACTCCAAGTGGCCAGATACTGGTCAAAGGACATTTAATCAACTACCAAACTCACAAGTTTTGTATTTGTCTGTTTGTTTGCTTTGTTCTGTTAGAAATGTAATATAATTGACTGGCTGCCCTGACATGAGAAATAAATAAATAAACCCTCTAGATCACCCTCCTCTCCTATGGAGCCCCCAGTGGCACAGTGGGTTAAACCCCTGTGCCGGTAGGACTGCAGACCGACAGTTCGCAGGTTTGAATGTGGGGAGAGGTGGATGAGCTCCCTCTATCAGCTCCAGCTCCTTATCTGGGAACACGAGAGAAGCTTCCCATAAAAATGATGAAAACATCAAGTCATCCGGGCGTCCCCTGGGCAACGTCCTTGCAGACGGTCAATTCTCTCACACCAGAAGTGACTTGCAGTTTCTCACGTCGCTCCTGACACAACAAAAAGAAAACAAAAACCAAAAACCCTCCTCTCCTAAATGACCTGGTCTAGGGGATGCTGGGAACTGTAGTCTGGAAGAGAGTGTGGATATGCTACTGTGTGTTTCGTTTGCCGGGGGAGGTTTTTTTTTTTTTTTTGCACATGCGCTGTAGCGTCTTTTTGCTCTCTTTTTTTTTTTTGGCTTCTTAAGTCCCTTCTGTTGTGTTTTTCAGTGTTTCATTGGCCTGATAGGTGTCGTGAGTCCAAATTTAGTGTCAATTCGCCCAGTGGTTTTTAAGTTATGTTAATCCCACAAACAAACATTACATTTTTATTTATATAGGTAATAACTAGCCATCCCCTGCCATGCATTGCTGTGGCCGAGTCTGTGTATATGTGTTTTGTGTGTATATATATTTGTCTATATGTGTATATATATGTGTGTGTGTTTGTGTTTATATGTGTGGTTTTGCACATGCGTTGTAATGAGTTTTTTATTTTTTTTGGCTTTTAAAGTCTCTTCTGTGTTTTTCAGTGTTTTTATGAGTGGTGGTCACTCGTAGGCCTGATAGATGTATTGTGCTCAAATTTGATGTCATTTTATCCAGTGGTTTTTGAGTTATGTTAATCCCACAAACAAACATTACATTTTTAATTTTATAGAAGAGAAAGAGAGAGAGAGAAATTGGCTTCCCAAAGTACACAGAGGCCCCTTCCACACAGCTGAATGGAATCCCACATTTTCTGCAGTGTTTCTGGCAGTGTTTACTCGTAGAATAGAATCATAGAGTTGGATGAGACCTCGTGGGCCATCCAGTCCAACCCCCTTGCCAAGAAGCAAGAAAATTGCATTCAAAGTACCCCCCGACAGATGGCCATCCAGCCTCTGTTTAAAAGCCTGCAAAGAAGGAGCCTTCACCACACTCCGGAGCAGAGAGTTCCACTGCTAAACAGCTCTTACAGTCAGGAAGTTCTTTCTAATGTTCAGATGGAATCTCCTTTCTCGTAGTTTGAAGCCATTGTTCCGCATTCATGTTCAACTTGTTGTCCACAAGGACTCTTAAGATCTTTTTCACACGTACTGTTCTCGAGCCATGCGTCCCCCATTCTGTATCTTTGCATTGCATTTTTTTCTGCCTAAGTGGAGTATTTATTTTATTTATTTATCGTGTCAGGAGCAAGCCAAACAGTTGTATTGCATTTTAACAAACAAAACAAAACAAAGTTTGCAAGCTTGGTAGTTGATTAAATGTCCTTTAACCAGTAGCTGGGCACTTAGAGTGCCTCTGGTGTTACTATAAGAAGGTCCTCCAGTGTGCATGTAGCAGGGCTCAAGTTGCATCGCAGCAGGTGGTCTGTAGTTTGCTCTTCTCCACACTCATATGTCGTGGATTCCATTTTGTAGCTCCATTTCTTAAGGTTGACTCTGCATCTCGTGGTGCCAGAGCGCAGTCTGTTCAGCACTTTCCAAGTTGCCCAGTTTTCTGTGTGCCCAGGGGGGAGTCTCTCATTTGGTACCAGCCACTGGTTGAGGTTCTGGGTTTGAGCCTGCCACTTTTGGACTCTCGCTTTCTGAGGTGTTCCAGCGAGTGTCTCTGTAGATCTTAGAAAACTATTTCTTGATTTAAGTCATTGACGTGCTGGCTGGAATATTGCATTTGTCAGATAACCCAAGGCCCTTCCACACAGCCCTGTATCCCAGGGTATCAAGGCAGAAAATCCCACAATATCTGCTTTGAGCTGGGTTATCTGGGATTTTATTCAGCTGTGTGGAAAGGGCCTGAGATACTCCAGTTCAAAGCAGATGTGTTGGGATTCTCTGCCTTGATATTCTGGGATATAGGGCTATATGGAAGGGCCCTGAGTCCACATTGCTATATATGCCAGTTCAAAGCAAATATTGTGGGATTTTCTGCCTTTTCTGCCACAGCTTTATTGAGCCCGCATCATGAAAGTCCTCATTATTATCTATATTCCCATTGGGTTGTTGTAGGTTTTTTGGGTTGAATGGCTATATTCTAAAAGCATTCTCTCCTGCATCTGTGGCAAGTGTCCTTGGAGGTTTGTTGGAAACTGGAAAATTGGCTTTATATATCTGTGGAAGGTCCAGGGTGGGAGAAAAAAAACTCTTGTCTGTTGGAGCTAAGGTGTGACTGTTCCAATTGGCCACCTTGATTAGCATTTGATGGCCTGACAGTTTTGAGGTGTGGCTTGTTACTGCCAGGGAAATTTCCTTGTTGAGAGGTGACCAGGTGTTTCTGATTGTTTCCTGGCTGGAGTTTCTCTGTGTTTGAGTTTTGTTTCTTATTTACTCTTATAATTTTAGAGTTTTTTTTTGTTCTGGTAGCCAGATTTTGTTCATTTTCATGGTTTCTTCCTTTCTGTTGAAATTGTCCATATGATTGTGGATTTCAATGGCTTCTCTGTGTAGCTTGACATGGCAGTTGTCAGAGTGGTCCAGCATTTCTCTCTTCTCAAATAATATGCTGTGTCCAGGTTAGTTCATCGGATGCTCTGCTATGGCAGACTTCTCTGTTGAAGTAGTCTGCAGTGCCTTTCATGTTCCTTGATTTGTGTTTGGGCACTGTGTTTTGTGATCCCTGTGTAGACTTGTCCACAGCTGCATGGTATACAATAGACTTCTGCAGAGGAGAGAGGATCCTCTTGTCCTTTGCTAAATGTAGTATTTGTTGGATTTTCTTAGTGGGTTTGTAGATAGTTTGTATGTTGTGTTTCCTCATCAGCTTCCCTATGCAGTCAGTGGTTCCCTTGATGTATGGCAAGAACACTTTTCCTCTGGGTGGATCTTTGTCTTTACTCTTGTGGCTTGTTCTCAGTCTTGCAGCTCTTCTGATGTCTGAGGTGGAGTATCCATTGGCCTGGAGAGCCCAGTTGAGGTGGTTCATCTTGGAGGAGGTGGGTTTAGAAGATTCTTTTTGCACGGTCTGTCAGGCCTTTAATGGTGCTTCTTTTTTGACTTGGGTGATGATTGGAGTTTTAATGTAGGTATCTGTGTGTGTAGGTTTTCTGTGTGACCCAAATGTTGATCTGGTTTATGGATGACTAGGACATATAGAAATGGCAATTTTCCTTCATTTTCTAAATACCAACAACAAAGTGATCAGCTTTGGTGTGGTGTCTCTATTTACCATGGTCCCGGTAGCAGACACTATCAAAATAATCAACCAGAAGTTCCCGGACGACATCACAGCTCTGTTTCATCATTGCCTCACCACCAGCTACTTTCAGTGGGACAATGAATTATATGAACAGAAAGATGGAGTAGCTATGGGGATCCCTCTCAGCCCAGTCATAGCAAATTTCTACATGGAACACTTTTGAAAAACAAGCCCTGGAAACAGCCACAAAAAGGCACACTATATGTTTCAGATATGTGGAGCCACCATTTGGAGCCACGGAGAAGAAGAACTAAACAAGTTCCTGGACCACCTGAAGAGCATCCACCCAAATATCCAATTCGCCATGGAAAAAGAACATGAAGGGTTTTTTTTAATTATGCCATAAGAATATGGCATAATGTAACAATGTCTTAAGAGAATGAACAAGATCCTCGCCAAGTCTTACATATTATTTCCCCACACCCAAACAAGGGTGCCAATGTTTATATGAAATCTTTGGTACGTTGTTTCTAAAGAATCAGCCTTATTAATATGTTGCAGTGTAAAAAGGAAAAAAGGAATCTTAACAGCACTCTTAAAATTAACTTATTTTCATTTCAACCTGAGCTTTTGTGGATACCAAGTCACAATTATTCTGTAATACAGAATAATTAGGTTATTAAGCATACAGTTATTGAAGCAGGATAAAATGTAATTCAGAAGGATACAAATCATGTCCCTTGCCTTGAATCTTTTTAGGCTGTGTGAGGTGTTCCAGGTCTTGCAGATCTTTCACAACGTGAGAAAATAAGGATAAATTTATCATTCAACTATTATGTCTCTCCAAAGAGAGAGGGGGATATTGGTTTATTGCAGTATAAAAATGAAATGCTAACAAGAGTGAAGGAACCTAGTAGCAATTTCAAGAGTAAATTATTCATTTTAGTGTGGACTTTCCTGAATTACATTCCACTTATCCAGAACCTTTGGTGGAATTCACATGAAAGCATAGGTATATTGCCAGTTACATGTTTGTGTTGAAAGTCAACATGGAGTGTAGTGGCTTGAGTGTTGGATAGCTACTCCAGCCATTATGGTTCAAATCTGTACACAGCCATTTCAACAAGCTGCTTTACCTTTGACAAGTCACGCTCTCACAGCCTCAGAGGAAGGAAAAAGCAAACAAATCTTGCCAAGAAAACCCATGATAGGGCACCTTAGGATCACCATAAGTCAGAAATGACTCGAGGACACAGACCAACAACAGCAACATAGCTGTGAGTGTGAGATCAGAGGATAATAAGATAAGTGAAGAAGCAATTTGTGAACCTCATAGTTCTGAAAGATGATGCAGGTTCATCAATTCTGGAATGCTTAGTTCCCTTGAAATCAGAGGCTTTGTTCTACCTTTCACTCATCTATTGTCATAAAGACATTTGCATTAATTGTTCTTAGCAAATGGGTTGGGACGTGTGTACATATGTGCGTGTGTTGGAGTGTGTTTGTATGTATATATTTGTGTGTGTTTGTGTGTGTGTGTATGAAAGTTGCTTGTAAGTATTCATTTGCAGCTTTGAAAAGTAAGTAAAGGTAAAGGTTTTCCCTGACATTAAGTCTATTTGTGTCTGACTCTGGGGGATGGTGCTCATCTCCATTTCTAAGCCAAAGAGCCGGCATTGTCTGTAGACACCTCCAAGGTAATGTGGCCGGCATGACTGCGTGGAGCGCCATTTTCTTCCCACTGGAGTGGTACCTATTGATCTATTCACATTTGCATTTTTTCGAACTACTAGGTTGAATCATAAATGTAACTTATTACATTATTGTTGTACTTCATGTTAGTTTACTACTACTTTCTGTTATTTTTTTCTAAGATTTTCCATGCCTTTGCTAATTCACTGTGAAGAAGACTAAGAAGCAGAGTTATGAAAAAACTAGACAAGACCCTGCAATAAAAAGATAAATCATACTAAAATTAGGATTGCCTACACCACTGTATTTCCCATTGCTATGTATGTGAAAGATAAACAGTGAAGAAAGCTGGTATGATTAAAATCAACTTGTTTGAAATGTGCTGCTGGAGAAGAGTTATGAGAAGACATAACTTACAGTACTAGAAAAAAGGCAGCAGGAAAAGAGGTAGCTCAAATAATTGATGCAAGATTCAGTCAAGGAAGCCATGACCCCATGTTTAACTGCACTTTATGAATGCATTGCATCGAATTGTGCCAAACTGTAACCCACCTTGAGTTGTCTTATGGTTGAGAAAGGCAGGCTATAAATGTAATAAATCAATAATTAATGTTTGCAGGACTTGTTGATGCTAATGTGACTTATAGGCCTCTGATTCACAGCCAACATAAGTCAAAGTTGACCTGATGGCAGTTAGCAGTGTCATAATTGTGTACTATGAAAAGCCCCGGATTTCTATTCACTATATTTTGGTATATGTATTTACAAGGCAATGCTTAGACTCTAATCAGTGCAGTTTGGTATACCCAAAATATTTAGGAGTGTAAAAAGAAGAAAAGCCATGTCACTTTCTCTGACATAATACAATAAATGAAGGTCAACCCATTAAACTGATGTGAGCAATGGATTCAAGGCAAACAAAAGAAAGTACTTTTTCACTCTTAGTGCAATGTAAGAAGCTGCCACGCAATGTGGCAATGGAAACTAACTTGGCTGCCTTTAAAAGGGAATTAGATTAATCCAGGGAGGGTGCATCTATCAACAGCTTTCAGCCATATTAGCAAAACACAGTTTAAAGGCATATCTTTGAGTATCAGTTGCTCGGAGACAAAGAAAGAGAGAAGGCTCTTGTCTTTATACCTTGTTTCTGTGAGCTTCCTGATAGTATTTTCTTTGGCTTGCCATCATTGGAAGCACGATACAGGACTGGAGGAGCCTTTAACTTGATCCAGCAAGATTTTTCTTTTGTCCTTAGGAATGGAATATGCAAAAATCAACATGTGACAAACTTGATCAACTGTCAAACATCTTTTAGCATTGTATGGGGTTTCAAGGGCGAGGCTTGTGAAATTTCTTAACAGTTACTCACCTGTATACACATGTCTTGTACTGAGAGCTAGAATGAGGCCCCAGGTAAATAGGTACATATAAACCTATGCAAACGTGTACAGCTTGAGTTTCTCTTTGTGTTATTAGATTATAGACTGCTGCAGCCCAGCATTTGGTATGTGATGTTAAGTTGCCAATTCATCATTTCCACACAAATCTGAAATATGAACCCAGGCAAATATAAATATAGGCTCAGAGCTTCCTGCTAACCTTTGAGGATGCTAATAAAAGAAAATGCTCCTTCATAGACAAGATGGTATTAACTATGAAAATCAAGATTACAGGAACTGCTGAGAGCAAGTGTACATATTGGAGGAAGTTTACATATTATATTCAAAAAGTTGGCTTAAATATTAAAGGGTATCCACTGAATCAATTGCTGAAAAATGAGTCAACGCTGATATAAATGTCATTGATTTATTGGGTCTATTCTAATTGGATACCTTGCATATTTTGATTTATATTTATTCAATATATTATATTTTAAGCTGTGTAAAAGCAGGATAGATAATTTCACAGCATGGGTGTGCCTCACTATGATACATAAATGGGATTTCTATGTTCAGTAGCAGCGATACACTATATTTAATAGGAGTAAGCAACAAAAGGATCAATCACCTGAAAGTTATAGTCAAAATGTTTATTTTAGCTGGCTATTGCTAGAGACAGAATACAGTTAACTATGTGAGCATGTTGAGTGCTATTTCAGTGATATGTGAAGAGATTTGAGTACTATAGAACAGGGGTTCTCAAACTTTATCAGCCACAAAACCCTTTTTGGAAGCAAAAGCTTCTTGCGGAACCCCAAGAAATGTGTATATATTATATATTATATATATCAGGCATGGGCCGGGCAAGTGGCAGATGAAAGGAGAGTGTTTGCGGGAAATAATTCACACTGCAACAAAGGGAAAGAAATAACAATACAATATTTAAAATGGAGAACAATTTTAATCAACATAAATGTAACAGTATTCAGTGGAAGATCCCAGGGGCCATTCAGTCCAACCCCCTTTGCCATGCAGGAAAAGCACAAAGTGCCCTTGCCAGATGGCAATCCAGCCTCTGTAGGAATAGTAGTAGTAGCAATTATAGTAGTAGTAATAGGAGCAACCCAGGGATCATCTGGTCCAACCTCCTTCTGTCATTCAGGAAAAGCACAATCAAAACACCCACAACAGATGGCCAGCCAGCCTTTGTAATAATAATTATAGTAATAAGATTAATTCCAGGGGCTATCTGTTTGAGGGGGAGAAAGGCTTTTGGGGGGTGAGGGAGGGGGAGGAAAGAGGGGGAGGGGGAGGGGGAGGGGGAGGGGGGGAGGGGAGGAGGGAGGAGGAAACTGCAGAGCCCTCCAAGGGCTCCACAGAGCAAACTTTGAGAACTACTGCTATAGAATCATTCCCTAGCAATGGTCAGAGAAGTGTTCTCTCAAGACTTTCATTGCAATTTTGTTTTTTTGTTTTTTTTAAAAAAATCTACATTATATATACAATAAAATCCTATGTACAACTTCTGTCTGAAGCTCTATAGATGTTCTGCCAGAAGCTGACTATACAACAGGCATGGGAAAACTTCAGCCCTCCAAGTTTTTTGGATATTAACTCCCACAAATCCTAATAGCCATTAAGCCGACTGGGATTTCTGGGAGCTGAATTCCAAAAAACCTGGAGAGCCTAAGCTTGCCCATGCCTGCCATACAATCATGCTGGAGGCCTACAGAGAACATGTCTCTAGGCAGCTGTAGGCCCTAAGGTGTAATTTTATGGTATGCCTCAGTGGAAACCCAAGACATTTTTCATTTCAACAGTGCTGTGGAATTCGAAGAGGCACAAATGGAGGGTAAAAGGGAGAAACATGTCAAGAGGAAGGTGCACCAAGTCAACCCTGACCGGGACTGCCTTCCACCTGGAAACCGATGTCCTCACTATGGCAGAACATGCGGATCAAGTATTGGTCTCTATGGTCACCTATGGACTCACTGCCAAGACACTACACTTGGAAGACAATCATATTCGGACATGAGTGATCACTCAAGTAAGTTAACATTTAATCTACTTCAACAAATCAGTTCTTGCATTATTACCTTCAAGTCTCAATTTGCATAGCTCCAATTTATGACATTTCAAATGTATTATGTGTCTCCAGAAGTAAATAAATGAAAGTTTCAGCCATAGCGTATTGGAGCACCTGCAGAGTTGAATGAGGCAGAAGAGCATGGTAGGAGAAGTGAGAGACAGCAAGGAGTTTTGAAGTTTTGGCATGGAGTTTTGGATAAGACTGAACATTTTTACTTAAACCTGTCACCCTCCTCCTCCTCTTATTCTGCATTCTCCTGCCTTTTTCATGATAATGGGAATTGTCATTTAGGACCTTATCATATGTATGTGTGTGTGTGTTGGGGGGGGGGGGGGTAGCTTCATCTAACTGTGGCGTTCAGACCTGTAGCATTGCAAATCGCTATGTTCCATTGTTTATTACTTATCACATGCCATTTGAATGTGCTGGTTTATCCATTACTATACATTTTCATCCTTATTCCATGAGTGAGTAGATTTCCCTCCCTTTCTCCCTCCCCCCCCTTTTTTTAAAAAAATGTATATAACTTCAACATCTCAAAGGACTGAACTCTCATGATATCTCAAGATCAAATTTAAAGGCCAAGAAAGGTAGCAGTCTTCTAAAGTAGAGCTATTTCTTACTTTCATTTTTTTTTAAAAAAATAACTGTACAAAGATTGGGCGGTTGCATTATGGTATCAAGGACTTACTGCTGGGTAGACCAGCCACAGGCAGTCAATTTTCTTACGTCATTAATTCAATTAAATGCAGGTGATTCTGACAGCTTCCATCCCACTTTTTTTTGTATTTTCTCTGAGTTCCTGAGATGATCCCAATCCATCTTCTCCCTCTTCCCTTTTTTGGGTCTGTTTCAGACATTTTCCTTACAAATAAAAATGGGCACCAACAGGCAATTGTCATGTATCATGTCCCATAGTTGATGGTGGTTGGTTGTGGCAGACCTGGCATTTGATGATGGAAGGGTTAATGTTAGTCTTGGTTCTAAAGGGCTGAGTAGTTTGTAAGTAACAGTTTACAGGTAAAAGCAATTAAGGGTGGAGGCATGCAGGATATAGGTTGCAGCTGGGTATTTCTGGATTTAAGGAGATAACCTTGGGACTGATCTTTGGGAGAAAAGTATTTGTTTGGTTTTTTTGGTGGTAGATGCTGCTGGTTTCCCCCCAATTTTGTGGATTTCCGGTGTCCTGAGCTGTCTCCTGAACCTTTGGAATCCTTGAATCTTGGACTGGCTTTTGACTACAGTACAGACTCCTGATCCCTGGACTTTGTTTATTGAACTCTTGGCATTTGACCGCTGGACTGGACCTTTTGGACTACGGTGTTATTTTGAACCTGCAACAGTTTTTGCAGTCAGCTTTTGTTTATTCTGTGGCTGAGTGCTATCTTTATGTTTTATATTTTGGACTATGAAAACAGCCAGGAATTAAGTGCTGTTTTAATTAAATTGTTTAACACAAACTGGGAGTTTTGTTTGGTTTATCTCTACCTGAATAAGGCAGAGCTCTGACAACATGACAGAAATCCCCCTCCATCAAGGCATGGGCACTTTTCATTCGCTCAATTAATTACAACTGTTTTAAAACCAAGCTGGAGGTATGGTGGGATAAAGCTCTTAATAGCAAACGAGCTCTGGTATTTTATGCTTTGGACCTCTCCAAATTGATTGTGAGCTGAGAGCTTTTTGGCTATTTCAATTCTGTTGGAATGTCTCTCTCAGATCTCTAATAATTCCCCATAGAACTAGTTCCCACCAGTTACATAAGTCAATTTACATTGCAATTCTAGGAATGTAACTCCAATGTAAATCAATATCCGCCTGTACAGGTATGGAAAAGTTTTGGATTAATTAGCATTTTTACTCAGGTGAAAGATTTATTAGTAGTATACAATCTCTTCACAGAGACATTGAATATGTGGCCACTGGGAGATGTACCCATGAAGATGAGGTCCAAGGTAGCTGATGCAACCCTGTGATTCCTATCATACAACCCAGACATAAATTGAGACCAGCCTATATTTTCAGGTTGCAGATCTATGGGAACGATCTATTTGAATGCACATCTATTTATGGTTGTGTGACTTCAAGTCATTTCTGACTTATGGTGATCCAAAAATGAACCTATTGGATGGTTTTCTGAGGGAGATCATGCCTGACTTGCACAAGGTAATCCAGTAGGTTTCTAATTCCATAGTGAAGCAGGGATTTGAATTTTACTCCAAAACTGAAATCACTATGCCACGTTGGCTTCCACCATTTTAGTTATATCACATTTGTAAGGCAACTTGTGTTGCCAAAGTTGTTTTGGGAGTTCTCACAGTTATGCAACCAAAAGTGTCAGTTACAAGTGCTTGTGTGTATGTTCATACATGTCCTTGAATTTTGATCATCTCTCCAACACATGAGCTGAAAACTTCCTAAATGTTGGTCACATCTCCAACATTTATCACCATCAACACCATCATAATTATTACTACGACTATTTATTTGTAACACCTTTGTACATCTTATGAAATACTTTTTTTTTGTTAAGATTGCTGTGAGCAATAACAAAAAGTTAGTTTTCAAACCCTTTAATGAGTAATGGGAACAAATGACTTACAAAAAGTAGTCTTCCAAAATTTGGCATATTGTGTTCTTTGCATGATCATTCACTTCTGTTCTTCAGAAATAATACTTCTCTTTAAGTAGTAACCTCAATGGAACTAGATCAGTGCAACTCTTTCAGAAGAGGAGTGTCTGATTTCAGAATATCAAGCTTTGCGGCAGTTCCAGATACACAGATATCTGATAGCACTTTTCCATTTATACAAGCCTTTTTGTATAAATGTTACAAGGCTTCTTTGGAGACAGTTGAAAGGAAAATGTTAGATATTGGGCGCCACCTAATGGATTATTAAAGCCAAAACTAACAAAAGACTTACATAGGACAGAGGCAGCCCATATTTCAAGAGGAGTTTATAGTATGACCCTTGTATCCTCAGGACTAGAATCCATGGTTTCTTTTTTTCTATGTCCAACAAAAATATGTCCTCTGTAGACATTTTCTAGGTTCTCCAGCATTATTCTTGGGTTGACGTTCTTCATTTCAATAAAGCTTGGCGTTGTTTGAGGTTCTGCATATCCCAACTGGATACAGGGATAGTACCTTGTATCTACCATTGATGGCAGACATTTTATTACTTGCGTTTTGAGTACCTACATTCTCAGGCCAAGAAAGGGTAAAGAGGAAACCCAAGGAGAGGAAGAGGAAACTTGCATTTGCCTTTTGTTAAAACTATTGTAAGGATCTCATCCCATTTGCTGTCGGAATCACCACACATTGTGATGAATCCTGTGGTGCCTGGAAGGGAATGTGAGGAACTCGTCACCCCAAACCTTGCATCACCCAAGTTCCCCTTAGCTCATCCCATGAGGGGGAAGCGGCTGTCAGCTTCACCCTCTTGATTTCTATGCAATATTGGAAGCCTCCTGGGTTGCCACCATGATGTCATATGCCAGTTCCTCTTCCCTTTTACCATGGAGCCCTATAGAAAGGATCTGTGCATTGTGGGATGGGAGCCAGTGGGCTCTGTGGCAAAAGGAAAGGGGAACCAGCATACACTGTTGAATTCAGCCCTGTCTGATGAGATCTTAGTAAAACTTTCAAAGAAAATGTATTTATTTACTAGCCATCCCCTGCCACATGTTGCTGTGGCCCAGTCTGTGTATATGTGTTTAATGTGTATATATGTGGTTTTGTGCATGCGTTGTAATGGTTTTTTAAAATATATATATTATGGCTTTTTAAGTTTCTTCTGCTGTGTTTTTCAGAGTTTTTATGACTGATGGTCACTCATTGGCCTGATAGATGTATTTTGTCCAAATTTGGTGTCAATTCACTCAATGATTTTTGAGTTATGTTAATCCTACAAATTAACATTATATTTTTATTTATATAGATTTCATACATTTGTACCCCATTCTTCTCACCCCTGGGGGGGGGGGGGGACTCAAGGCAGCTTCTCAACAAGCACTCATTCGAGTGCTAACCACAATTATAAAACATATTTAAAAACAGTTCAATTAAAATATTAAGTAACATTTTATTAAAATCACACCAGTTTAAAATCAGTGCCTGGGACAGACCATTGTCATACATATCACATTGAGTCTTATTCCTGATTGCTGCTGCTACTGTTCAAATGCTTGGTCCCATAACAAAGTTTTGAGGGGTTTTTTTCTCTCTAAAGGACAGGAGGGAGGTAGCCAATCTGATGTCACTGGGGAGAGAGTTCCACAGGTGAGGGGCCACCACTGAGAAAGCCCTGTTTCTCGTCCCCACCAGTCGTGTTGGCGTTCGTACTGGGATCGAGAGCAGGGCCTCTCCAGCCAGGCATGTAGCCGGGGGGGGGGGGCCTCGGGGGGCTTCAGCCCCCCCCCCCCCAAATTCTCATGGTGGTTCGCGAAAAGGCCTTACTGGTGCATTATTTAAACTGTTATGTTTATTCATATCATGATCTGATCACCATACTCAATATATCCCATATGCATGGGGGTATTGGGGTAATGATACAAAAGGTTTGCTAGGCTATACCCTCCGAAACTCAGCCCCTCCCAAAACCCCCCCTGAAATTTTTTTTAGCCCCTCCCCCCCCCCCCCCCCCGAAACGAAATCCTGGCTACGGGCCTGTCTCCAGCTGATCTTAAACTTCGTGATGGTTCATAATGGGATGCAGGCCTATGGCTCTGGCCCCATTTACATTGTCATATAACACCGTTTCTGAATGCAGACTATTCCATGAGTCTTCACTGTCATATCATCCAGTTTAAAGTAGATAATCTTCATTCAGAAACTGTATTGTTTCTCAGTGTAGATGGGTACTCAGACATTATCACTGTTTTTCTCCTGTATAATTTTTAAGATCTCTTCCTGGTGAAAAAGTCAGCGATTTTCAAAAGCTATCTATAAAGTACTTTGATTTTTCTAAGAAAGTGCATTTATTAGAAATACACTTTATTATGATGTGTATTTTGCATATTGCTGCATTTTGCCACATGACTAATGCAACTGCCATTAAATATTTTTTCTTGATAAATGTATAAGCAAATTTATAAGCTTTAATATTTCACAGGTGAAAACTGGAATGTGCTCAATATGACAAAACCTATTAATGAGGAAGCAGAGAAAACTTGGGAGCAGGTGCAAAAGTTTGTTTTTGTCTGAGGCTACTGGGAAGAGCAAGATTCTTCCATTTCTTCTTCAACTGTCACATCAAGTTAATGTAGCACTAAGGACTTTTGCACTCACTTGCAGCAATTCAAATAAGCCTAAGATAGAAAAGGAAAATGAGAAGGAAGTGGCAAAAACTGAGACATTTTAAAAGCCGCTGAAAATATGGAACACCAAATGATTGCCAAATCAGAAAAGTTGATTGGTATGGTTACTTAGGGTGCTTCTGCAATGTAGAATTAATGCAGTTTGACACCACTTTAACTGCTATTGCTCAGTGCTATGGAATCATGAGAATTCTAGTTTGGTTGAGAAGGCTTAAAGAGCTGGGAAAATTAGAACTCTTTGAAAGCTCCAAGCCAGACAGGTAAACATGATCCTCCACATAGCCTATCACAGATGGGTGAGGGTTTCATTCAGTTCATCTTCACAGGAAGGTCCCAGATGTCACACATAAATATAGGTCAAGGAAGAACTTGAGTTTAAAAGGAAAATGCAAAACAGTTACATTTGTTTTTCACAACGTTTGCCCCACAAAGTGGGCATCAAAAGATCTCTGTAAACAGCGACAAAAATCTACATCTCTGGCTAATTTAAATTCTCCAAATTTTAATCTCTTTGACAAAAGGGACATTGGGGGAGCAAGGCAAAGAAGAGGAAGACAAGAATAACACTCCTATGCTCTGTGTGGACTTTGTTTTAATTGGTAATAAGGGTTTCCTCTAAACATGTTTAACCTCAATTACTTTTTTCAATATAAACACCAAATCCTTTAGTAAGGATCTGGTAAAATCTTGTTGTGACACTTAGATAAAGGTAAAGGTTTTCCCCTGGCATTAAGTCCAGTCATGTCCAACTCTGGCAGTTGTTGCTCATCTCCATTTCTAAGCCAAAGTTGTCCATGGACACCTCCAAGGTCATGTGGCTGGTATGACTGCATGCTGTTACCTTTCTGCCAGAGCAGTACCTATTGAACTACTCACATCTGCATGTTTTCTAACTGCTAGGTTGGCAGAAGTTGGGGCTAACAGCAGGAGCTCACACCGCTCCCCAGATTCGAACAGGTGACCTTTTGATCAGCAAGTTCAGCAGCTCAGCACTTTAACCCACTGAGCCACTGGGGGTTCATTGTGAAACTTAGCATGGTCTAACGATTTGAGCATTGGATTACAGCAAAGGGACTTGCATTTGCAGAAGACAGCAAATGCAAGTCCATTTTGAACAAATCTTGATAAGAAACCTTGGTGATAGATTTACCTTAGGGTTGCCATAAGTTGGAAACACATAACAATAATAATAACAACAGTAGCAGCAAATTATTTCCATTGATATTTATTGGGCACTGGGCTGAGATTCCACTACTGCTGTACAAGTGTACACTGGGAAGTAAGCGGGGTTGGGGGGGGGGAGTAGTGCTAAGATAACAACAACAACAACAACTCTGGGACTTCTGAATTCAGACTGACAAGAGTTTTGGAGCACAATACTTCTGACCTCACAATTGTGTTAAAAACCCAAGTATGTATTGTCAGTGTTGCAATCCCAGGCAACAACAGGATTGAAGAGAAACAACTGGACATGCTGACATGATACGAGAATTTAAAGATCGAACTGCAAAGACTTTGGCACAAGCCAGTAAAGGTGGTACCAGTGGTGATCGGCACACTGGATGCAATGCCTAAAGTCCTTGGCATGCACTTAAACACAATCGACACTGACAAAATTACCATCTGTCAGCTGCAAACAGCCACCCTACTCAGATCTACACACATTATTTGCCGATACATCACACAGTCCTAGACACTTGGGAAGTGTGTTCCAATACAACAGCCAGTAGAGTGATCTTGTTTGCTGTGGACTCATCTTGTTGTGTTAATAATAATAATAATAAGAATAATAAGAATAATAATTCTTTATTTTTAACCCTCCCTCTCTCTTCAAAGGGACTTGGGGCAGGTAAGATAAGCTAAACCTTGATCCGAAGCTGCTAATTCCATTAACATATGGTTTAGGAAAAAGAGTTCCAAGAAGCCATGATCTTCTAGGATCAATGGCTTGGAAAATACTCATAATTTGTATCCTTTTTTTCTAAGCCCCCTCTTGCCATAACACCTTGACATTGAAGCATCCATGGAATGAGCAGCTCATAGCCAACTGCATCCTGATGCTCATTTAACCCTCAACTCCATTGCATGCACTGTATAAGCAAGTAGATTGTCCAGCCACTCCATTCCACAAGTAGTTGTTCCAATATGTTTCTCAGCTGAGAGTCCAGTTACGAATAGTGAAGACATAAAATTCAGTACTGCATTATGGAGACATGACAGGTATGATGCTGGATGTCTTGTGAACAAATGGCTTTTTGGGGGTCATATTTGCTATGCCATGCAACATTTTAAAATGTTAGCAACACTATACATTTTGTTGTTTCACGGTTTAGAGAATTTCAAATACCCTCGTTCAAAAAATGCATTATTTTTCAGTTTATTTGATAGTTCTATAAAATATCCACCAGGTGGCAACAGCTCAACAGTGATGAAAGGAAGGAGTAATTATTACTATCAACATGTTTGGTAATAATAAAAGGCCCACAATCAAGTGCATGATTACTATTAACCAATTATTGATTAGTGCTCCATTATAAACTGAGATTCTTCATTTGATTTTCAACTTTGTATGATATTGCAGTAAATTAATTGGAGTTAATTGTTAATTGTAACTAATAGGCCTGGGCGGTTTCGTTTCGTTAATTCGTAATTCGTTAATAATTCGTTAATTTTTCCAATTACAAAACGATAACGAACCATTCTGGAGCAATCATTAAAAAAAACGAATTTTTAAACACGTTTTGTAAATGCTTCGTATTTTGTTATTGTATTCGTTTCGTTATTGTTCTGAGGTCGTTTCGTTATTATTTCCGCATGTCTGGGCCAGTTTTATGGTTTAATTAGTGAAAAAAAATATAATATCACACCAACAGTCAAGAACAGAGGGAGAGGGAAGCTTCAGAAGTTTTTGGAGGTTTTTTAGCGTATTTCACGGTCGCATCCGCCATTAACGAATCGATTCATTATTGTTTCGGAAATCGATTCGTTAATTTTTTACCATTTACGAAATTTCGTAAATATCGAACTTTTTAAAAGGAAAATTTTGTAATTATTTTAAATATCGAAACAAAAAAAAACCCCAAATACAAATCGATTTTAGAAACAAATTTTTGCGTTGTTACCCAGGCCTAGTAACTAATTGTAATCAATAAGCTATTCACCTTGGTTTTATGTTGACATCACTATTAGTTTTTGAAAAGAAGAGAAATGTTTGTGTCTCTCTCTCTATATGCATATAGGTGCACAAACCCACACATTTATTATTTATTGCTATCAGGATGAGGCGGATCAGCTGCTCTCGTGGTTCAGGGACAAAAATCTGGTTCTTAATATCAATAAGACCAAGGAGCTTACAGTGAGCTTATAGCCCTGGTGGCACAGTGGGTTAAACCCCTTTGCTGGCAGGACTGAAGACTAACAGGTCACAGGTTCGAATCCAAGGAGAGCGCAGATGGGTTCCCTCTATCAGCTCCAGCCCTCCATGTGGGGACATGAGAGAAGCCTTCCACAAGATGGTAAAGCATCAAAACATCTGGGCGTCCCCTGGACAATGTCCTTGCAGACGGTCAATTCTTTCAGACCAGAAGTGACTTGCAGTTTCTCAAGTCACTCCTGACACGACACACACACAAAAAAAGTGAACTATAGAAATTAGAGATCAGAAATCTAGCAGACAGAACAGGGTGAAAAAAAAAGAACAAACAGACTGAGAGATAGATTTTATCCTAGAGCTGTGGCTATGTTGAACTCCATGGTTTCACATTGATGTGGCATTGGAGGCTGTGCAGTGGGGGTTGGAATGTGGAGGGATGGGTGTGTTGTTTTGTGGTGTATGCTGGGGAAGGCATTTAATTTTGTTGTGCAATAGCACAATGGCACTAAAGCCATTCTATTCTATTCTTGCTATCTAGATGCTTCAATTTATGATGACTTATGAATGAGAGACCTCCAAGCCACAATGCCATCAAAAGACCTACTCACGTCCCACAGGCTCAATGCCATGGCTTCCTTGTTTGAATCTATCAACCTGCAACATGTTCTTTCTCTTCTTATACTACCTCCCACTTGATTCCTCTTTCTAATGAGCTATATCTTCTCATGATACCGGGTCTATTCCAAGGATAATGAGAATTTTTTAAAAAGGTTATTGAACAAAGTACAATTCATCCCGTTGAAAATAGGTTCATGATCAAATACAGAGATTCCAGTATTGTTGTCACTCTTCATAGCAGTGGAGAAAGACTTCACTTGAGATGTCGTTCAAAGCCTTCATTGTGGCTGTTTAGCTATTTTAAACTTTCCCAATGGTGTTGTTTTTTGAGGTAGATTTTGAACTTGGAGGAAGAAACTGAACAGAGCCAAGTCAGGGCTGTACAGTTGATAGGGAAGCATTTAGAACAGCCTTCACATGAAGAGTCACATGGCTCTCAGTTCTTGAAGTTGAGGAATGCTGCTCCAGATACTTCTGCATTTTCACCCATGATAAGATGCAAAAACTACTGTGCACTTTGAGGAAGGTCAAACTATCTGTTTGTATTCCTCTTCCACCAACCGCAATCCCCACTTTCATTTCCTGGCCCTTTCTAGGAACAAAAAACACATCAC
Source organism: Anolis sagrei (assembly GCF_037176765.1). NCBI lineage: Eukaryota > Metazoa > Chordata > Lepidosauria > Squamata > Anolidae > Anolis > Anolis sagrei. The sequence continues at coordinate 250,668,798 of NC_090023.1, forward strand.
TTTTGGTTAGGATCGTGTATGCCTGAAATATGATAGTCTCACTTGGTTCAGCTTTGCTTCTAGTGAGAGTTCAGATATGATTTGCTCTAGGATACATTTATTGGTCATTTTGGCAGTCCTTAGTATCTGCAGAATGGATACCCAGCACCATCTTGGAACTATCTTTCAGTGGTGGTGGGATTGCATGTTGAGATGCTATACCTTTTGCTGTAGGGATTTGAATCAGACAGATTTTTTTTAGGAGCCGGACTAAATAGGCCAAGCATTGTGTGTATGTGTGTGTGTGTGGCAGTGATACTGGTGGAGGATTTCTCAAAGACAATGGCAGTGGCACTTGAGCTAAACTGTTAGTACTGCACAGGAGGAGGCACCAGTAAATCACTTCTGAATGTCTTCTGCCATGAAATCTCTATGATAAGATAATCTTAAATGAAACATACATTTATGCTCTAAATCAAATCTGGAAGAAGGTAAGATTTTATCTTCCCAAGAACCTGTAGTTGATTGACATTTTTTAACATAAGTGTTAGTAAGGAACACTGAGGAAAAACAACTCACTATTGCTATTTAAAAAATCTATATCTGTAATGTCAGGCTGAGTCGAGCCCTCTATGGATCCCCAAAAGATTACACTCCTTTCTCTATTCCACCAATGTTTACATAGCCTCCAAGCTTTTGTTCATTTTTCTTGCTTCCTAAATGCTTGAAATGCCTCCTCTAGGACATAATAATTCCTAGTAAAAGGTTTAAATTGCCAACTGTGCTGAAAATTTTGGTCTTGCACTTTTCCTATTGGCTCCACCCGTCACTGGAATGCAGCCTTTAACAACTTCTCTGAAACTAAATTTACCTTCTGGTCCCAAGAGATTATCTACCCTAATTCTACAGTGTAAGAATATATTTGTGAAATACAAAGAAAGAGGTTGGTGACAAGAAAACCTCTGTCTTCAAAAAATCCAGCAGAACATCACATACTGTTTATTCTTTGAGCAGATAATTCAGTTAGTTTTTTAGGCGGGCACTGAACTTATTTAAAGACCCCACCTTTGTCTTTCATAATCCAGTTGTTATAAATCTTCAGATCATTTCAACCTTATGGTGACTAAGGTGAACGTATCACATGGTTTTCTTGGGAAGTTTTGTTCAGAAGAAGTTTGCCTTTGCTTCCCTCTGAGGATTAGAGAGTGTGACTTGACCAACGTCATCTTGTAGATTTCATGGCTATCGGATAGGGTTTGAACCCTGATATCCAGATACTTAGTCCAACACTCAAACCACTATATCTTGCTAGTTTTAGATACCAGAATCATTTTTGTTTCATCATTTCGGTTTACCAGAACCTGTGCTGTAAGTAAAGCTTGCTTTTTGTATACCCTTTTGGCATTAAGTTGTAATGTCTACTGAACTCAGGTGGCTGTGGATTTCAAGGTAACACTGCAATTCCCTGGGTTGTTGTGAGTTTTCCGGGTTGTATGGCCATGTTCCAGATCAGGCATAGTCAAACTGCGGCCCTCCAACTGTTTGGGCCTCCAACTCCTAGAAGCCCTAAGGAGCTTGTTCAATTGTCAGAAATTCTGAGAGTTGAAGGCCCAAATAGCTGGAGGGCCACAGTTTGAGGATGTCTGTTCCAGATACAGTCTCTCCTGACATTTCGCCATCATCTATGGCAACCATCCTCAGAGGTTGTGGAAAACTCACAACAACCCAGTGATTCTGGCCATGAAAGCCTTTGACAATACACTGCCATTCCCATTACAAGGGCCAGGGTCACTTGGAGCAGATCACGTCTTTGTGGTCATCTACAGCAGTGCTACTCAATGTGGTAGCCTTTGGAGTAGTCCTGGTCCCTAAGCTACTGCCTGCTAGTCCCTGGTGAATTTCCAAGTAAGAAAGAAGCAAATGGGCATAAATATGATGCTGGGGTCAGCTTGGTGCAATAGTTTGAGAGTTGGACTAGGACACTGGAAGACTAGAGTTTGAATCCCAACGTGGCCATGGAAACTTGCTTGGTGACTGATATGTACCACTATATTATTGTTGGCCTTAGGCTTGAAGCAGCTCACGATGAGTGGATAGGTAGTCAGCATTTGCTGCCCCAGCTCAGGGAGCAAATTATCTTGGACCAGATCTGACTTTGTCTAACATGTCAAGAAGTCTGAAACATTTATGAGAATTCATCTACACTGGGAATTATAACCTGGTGTGAATATGCACTGGAGTGGCACCCAATCTAGCATATTTGTGCCACAGCTGGGATCACCATTCAGACTGCCCAGAAGTATACCTGCTCCATTGGAGCCACTCACATCTGACTTCCTCTGTGTCAGATACAGAGCTCCATTTGAACTCTTGGCTTTCATGGGCACCTTTGCTGATAACAGAATGATCAACAAGAAGTAGAGGAGGTTGCTTTATTCCTTCTGGCTGGTCACATGGGAGCCCCATTTTTATGTCAGTAGAGGTGCCTGCAAAGCCCAGGATCTAGAAGAAGCTCTATGGCCAACTAGGAGCAGCAGCAATGACATGGACAGGTTCCATCCCCATTCCCTACACTGATTTTTCCATGTAAAATGTAATGACACCATTATCCAATCTAAACAGGATCAGACCTGATCCCATTGACCAAACTGCCCCAAAGCTGTGGGAGTATCCACAACTTCAGAATATCCCTGATATTTCCCAAAGCAGGGAAAAGTCAGTTCAAAGTTAAAACTAAAACAAAACCATGCAGTATACACCAGAAGCCGCTGTGCATCGTAATTACAGCCAGTCATCCATGCAGCATAAGTCTGGCCTCTTTCTTCTTCTTCTTCTTCTTCTTCTTCTTCTTCTTCTTCTTCTTCTTCCTCTTCCTCTTCCTCTTCCTCTTCCTCTTCCTCTTCCTCTTCCTCTTCTTCTTTTTTGCAAATGTAGACAAGCCTTTAGATTCTTTTTTTTAAGTAACAAGGCTAAAATGCAAAACTGAGCTACATCCTTTGATGATATGGATAAGTCCCAAGTGCCTCGCTGTACTACTGTGATGTGGTAAAATGCTCATAAAGCAATTCTAACCATGGCAGCACATTTTTCTTTGCAAAGCTGAATTTAAATTTCAGAAATAATGGGCTGGGGTACACAGCACTCCATTTCTCTCGATTGTGCTAACACATTTGAGATTTTAATTCAAGCTGCCACTTTTTGTGAGTGTGTGTTTCTGTGAGTCCTAGTTGAATTTTGCCAGGTCAGTTACAGCACAAATACAGGACTAGTAATTAACCATTTGTTCCATTCATGCAAAGACAATCCCCTTGTGCCTCAAAAAGCCACAAATACAAATAATGAGGCTACCTGTGTGTTAACAAAAGAAAAAGTTTGCTGGCAATGCAGATTTTAAACTGTGTGCTAGAATAAAAGACAGCAAGAAGCAAGGCCATGGCACTTGGGGAATACGGTTACAATAAAAAGCATATCTGAAGACCGCAGGGGGGAAGCAGGCAAGTATTGTTAGAGTTGCCAAAGATCAAATTCCCATGGTGACAAAACAGTCATATCATCTTATGGACTCCTGTGGTTTGCAGTGAGTCACAGTTCAATGTTTCCTGCCGTAATATTACACAGAATGTTTGTTCTTTAGGTGATCTGTAAATATGGTGAATAATGTCCATGTAGGACAATAATACTAATAAAGTTACTGCATATACTTGTGTATAAATCAAGGCTAGGTGTGGGGGCCAAAATTATGGCTTTTCTTGGGATCCATGAACAAGTTGGGGGCAAAATTTAGAGGTATGTAACAAGCAAATATTTTCCTGGTTTTTTTTTTAAATGCATAGTGGGAACTTAGGAAGAGCTAAAGGGGAAAGAACTGTTTATTTTTGGGGTTACAATGGAGGAGAATGTGAATTCAATTGCTGGTTTTAAAATGTCTAGATCTTAACAAATACAGATGGGGAAAGGAATGTAAATGAGGAAAAAGAATGAGAATGCAACCTCAAAAAAAGAGTAGTGGGAGAGAGGAGCAAGAAAAGTAACCTGCTTCTGTTAGGGACTCAGCACAAAGGCAGTGATGAGAGACAGAGGTGAAAAGCATTCTCACTCCATTACCCCTATCTTGCACAAACTAGAGAAAGAAAAACAGCCCTTCTACATTCCTTGACTTCTTTTTTAGCCTGAACAACATTCATCAGCAATGTGAAGGAACCTGAAGAATGTGCTTGCAATTTTAGGGAAATGAAGTAGAGCAAAGTAGGGTGGACAATTTTAATAAAGGCTCATTGCATAGGGTTTCTGCAAAGAAATTGTAGTTACCCTTTGAATAGAGCCTTGCTGTAAGCCCCTATTAAAAATGGCCACTACATTCTCTCTGTGGAAAAGCTTATGCAGTAAGTCCTTATTAAAACATGGCTGCCACTGCTTCACTCCATATCAAGTGCAAAAATGGCTTACCCATACCCATACCCACATTGCTAATAGATTCTGCTCTGTCTAAAAAGATGGTGAGGAAGGAGAGAGAGTTGTGTTTCTTTTTAATACTAAACAGATCTTGAATTAGCAAATGGGTGAAGAGAAAAAAATCTGCTTGTGTTTACATTAAGATATTCGTATGTGTGTATATGTGGTCCAGCACATAACAGAGTGATTTTTCAAAAACATCTTCCACTGAATGTCTCTTGTCCACCCTTCATCTTGATCCATTTTAAAGGAAGAGGTGAGGACAGTGGGGGGCCATTTCCCAGGAGTGGCAGGTCTGTGTGTGGACCTGCTGTCAGGTCCAGGGATTTTTTGCCCTACATTTGAAATGTATATTTTGGTGCTGTCTGGAAACACCTTTACGCTGCCTAATGATAGGCCAGACCTGGTTGCATGCACAACATGAAGCACAGAAAAGTTTTAGGATTAAGAGCATCTACTCAAAGTTTGGTTTCCTTTGAATATGGTAAATACTGACATGTTTTAACATTAGCACTCCCTCCAAAAATGTAGAAGCTGATCATAGTTGGTAGCTCTGAGCTCATACTGCTGCAATGGATGTGGTTCCCTCATCAGATTTTGAGGAGGTTGACAGTCAACATCTTCAGATTCTTGCTGAATATTTCTGTTCTAAAATGTGTATATTTGTCCTTTGGTTTCTTGCTTTTCTCTTTCCTTTCTAGTGTGGTAAGGATATCAATGAGTGAACTACACTGATCATCTATCTTCTGAGGCTAGAATATTACAGGATACTAGGAATATAATTTTTCATGTCTTAAGAGACTTTGTACTTGTGCATTCTATACCAACTGTTTCACTTGCAGGAACATGATCATTCAAGAATCAAACAGTGTAAAAGGGACTTCTCAAGCACGCCTTGCATAGGTAAGGCTTTTTTAATAATCATGTCAGAAGTGACTTCAGAAACTGCAAGTCACTTCTGCTGTGAGAGAATTGGCCATCTGTGAGGATGTTGTCCAGATGATACCCGGATGTTTTACCATCCTGTGGAAGGCTTCTCTCATGTCCCCGCATGAGAAGCTGGAGCTGACAGATGGGAGCTCACCCTGCTATATCTGAATTTGGCACAATGGCACAATGGTTAACCCATTGCACCACCAGGGGCTCCTGCATATTTAAAATTGAGTAATGAGATTTGCTAAAGAGTCTCCTGAGTTCCAACATTAAGGACAATACTTTTTGCAGAGACATGGAAAAAGAGATTATCTGCTGTGTCAACGTGGTGGAATCTAGTTCTTTTGAAGACCTAATTGTCACCAACACTGGACTCATTTTTGGGCCCAGTTAAAGAAGGGAGAGAGAGAGGTTCAGGCAGTTAAAGGCACAGTCATCTCAGTTTGGCTTTAATCATTGAGCTATATATTTTGGACCTATGCTTTCCTTCATTCTCCCAAACTGTTTTGTAAGCATTTTAGGTTGTTTTTATTTCCTGCCTTTCACCCTGAGATCTGAAAATATGAGGTGTGATATAAATATTTTAATTATTAAACAAACCAATCTTAAAATATAGAACTTCATAGGGTAGCAAGCTTTCTGCATTTCCTGTATTGCATCTGTAACTTTCTCACTATCATGGTTTGTTTGTTTGTTTGTTTGACAGTGAGCAAATGTAGATCTATATTGCACATTTTGCTTCAGTTGGTAGTGAGGATCCAAACAGGTCCTTGAGCAATAAATACAAATTCTTATCTCCATAGATGGTTGACAGCATTGCCTTTGATTTATGAAGCTGTGGATTCCAAATTAAATATTAATGGAGTAATTATTGCCCCAGACACCTACTTATTAAACTGAACTCCAGCCAAAAAATAGGTCAAAAAAGTCTCAGATCTTCTATTGTGTTAATGCTAGCTTGCCGGTTTCCATAGTTTGCTGATAAAAGAGTTGTGAGGGATTTTTTTAAAAAGTATGATATCAACACAAACTTCCTACAAATGTCCCTTCCCTCCAAATGAATTGGCTAGAAGTCCATTTTTGATTTTATTATATTAAACAAGGCAAGGATAGCCTTATCATTCCCTTATGAGTGGGATCATTTTCCATGGTTTCACTTACCTGCATCTCTTTCTACGAACCTGCTCGACCCCTTCAACTTTCCGGAGAGGCTCTCCTCTTGTTCCCACCTTTGTCGCAAGTGCGGCTTGTGGGGATGAGGGAGAGAGCCTTCTTGGTGGTGGCCTCCCAGCTTTGGAACTCATTACCTGGGGAGATTAGATTAGCTCCCACCTTGTCAGCTTTTAGGAAAAGCTTGAAAACCTGGCTGTTCTGTTTTGCTTTTGATGAATGAACAACAATCCCCATACCATGACCATCCCAGCATATACTTGTCCTTTTGATGCACCTCACCTTTCCTAGCAAGTAATGAAGCCCCATAGCTTGTCCCCCCTGTACCTCCCACTAGACAAATCACTTAGGTTATCCTATCCCACCCTATGTCCCCTATTTTTATCTTTGCACCTGGCCCAGGCCATTTTTATTAACTCCTTGTCCCTAATTTTTATTTTACTTCATATCCGGTGTTATATTCCATTGTGTTAATTTTCTTTTACTGTTTGTATGTTATTGTTTGTATTGTGGTAATTTAGTTTAATTTTTATTTTACTTTCAATTTTAATTATTATTTGCTGTATGTATCTTATTTGTTTACTGTATTTCTTGGGCTTAGCCTCATGTTAGCCACCCCAAATCCCCAAGGGGAGATGATGGTGGGGTATAAATAAAGTTTAATAATAATAATAATAATAATAATAATAATGCCATGTTTGTGGGCATTTCTTGGTCCTCCAGTGCAACTCTACAGTATGTTTCCTGCCCTAGTTGACCTCCTGACATTAAGCATCTGTTGGGGAAATGATGAAGAAAGTTGGGAATTGATCAGCAGCAAGTGGAGGTGAGGTGAACGGGCATCCGCCCAGCCACTGGAAGGGTTGTTTTCAAGCCTACTTGGACTATTTATCCAATTAAGTCTAAGGAATCAGTCATAGTCTGACAATGTAGTTTGCTACTATTCACTGTTTCAGGTTTTAATAAGATGGGATTGGCTAAATAAATAGGCTTCTTTTCTCTAAACTCATATAGTCTTTAATTAGTTGCCAATCCATTGTTTTCTTTAGTCTTCCTTGGTGTTTTGCTAGTAATTGTGTCAATTTGTCCATGTACATAACTTCTAATATTTTAAGTATCCAGTATTGTTCTATTGTTGATATTTCCTTTCATCTCCAACTTTTTGTATAAACTATTGCTGTATTGAGAGACATGTAGAGATAGTGTGGACGACTGTGAGAAGCTAGGTGGTTAAGCTACCCTCCTAGGCGATCTTAGAGGGGCTGCATCCCCACCACATCACCCTGTAAAACACCTTTAAAAGTGTACCCAAATGTACCCTGGCATTGCCTAGGACCCGTGAGGATCGTTTTGTTATATTTTTAAATCACCCATCCACCATCTACATTAGACCCAGAGGAGGCCATTTTTACATGCCCTATGAGGAGACACCTGAAGAGCTGGGTATATATAAGGGAGAGAAAAGAAGTTTAAGGGGACAGCCATGCTTAAGTATTTGAAATAATGCTATAGGGAAAATGGAACAAACTTGTTTTCTGCTACTCTGAAGACCAAGAACATGGAGCAGTTAACTCCAATTACAGGAAAAGAAATTTCACTTAAAATGAGAAATAACTTCCTGAAAGGAAGAGCTGCTTGAAGGTGAATGTCAATAAATGGGTGTCTTTGCCTGCTGACAGACTGAACGCAGAGAGAGCCAGTAGGATGGAGTTCCATAGTCTGGGATCTCAATCAAGAAGGTTCACTTACTTGTCCTTAACAATGTAGCTGTAAAATTGATGGGACTAAGATAATGGCTTTCCAAAACATCTCAAATCTCAGGCAGGATCATATAGAGAAGTACAATCTTTCATACAGTTGGAATTCAAGCCATAACTGCCTAATGAGACCTGGGATTTGTAGGTTGATGAAGCATTAGGGCTCTATGGCAGAGAATTCCAAACACCATCCCCAAAATGCCAGTCCCAGGATTCCATTGGGTACAGCCATTCCAGTTAAAGTGGGATCAAAACACTATAATTCTTTGATCCCACTTTATGTTGTAGTGAGAAAAAGTGGATTGTTATTTTCCATTTCCTAGACTAAGGCATTCAACAGAAAGCACTTTTCAGGTTTTGTTTCCTTTGGAAGAGAGAGTGCTAGAGATTTATGGCATCTTTCTAATATTCACTTTATGGAGAAATATACTAGCAGAGCATAAGTGGAGGCAAACATTCACCCAAGGCTGTTGATCCACTAGCTAGAAAGAACTCCTGAATCCCATACTGCTTCATCTTCAGCCAACTCACAGCTCTGTCACGCTGCCTCTGTGACGTCAGAGCCTCCCAATGTTCATGCTTGCCCATTTTCTCAATTGGAAAGGTGTCATTTTCTCTAAAAGCTCTTGAGTATCTCATTAAAACACACACACACACATAATTACCCTAAATATCAGAAACCCATGCTCTAATGATCTGAAGCACCAGCTAAGTAATGTGCACCTATTGATGGAATGCTTGAATAGCGGTTCTATAAATATACAGTGTATTGCTATGAGTTTACCAGGCTGTATGGCCATGTTGCAGAAGCATTCTCTCCTGACATTTCATAACCTCTGAGGATGCCTGCCATAGATGTGGGCAAAATGTCAGGAGAGAATGCTTCTGGAACATGGCCATACAGCCCAGGAAATTCACAGTAACCCAGTGATTCTGGCCATGAAAGCCTTCAACAACACAATATTCAGTGTGTTTTGATAAGTGCTGTAAGATTAGAACTTGTAGTCCATTCAAAAATTGTGCAGAGTTCTTAACTTTGTGATTAAAGCCTGTCATCTGTCTTCTGTGTGCACAAATCTGCTCAAATCTACAGTGGTTCCTGGTGTCTACTTGTATTTGGTTCTATAATCTACATGGATATAAAAATCCATGGATATGTACAATGGGATAATAATATGGTATCCCATATATAAACTGACAAAATCAAAGTTTGCTTTGGGGATTTTTTGAGGGGTAGGATAGGTTCAAGCTGTCTTGGTTGAATCCATGTCTACAGAGGGCTGACTGTACTTTATGAAGACTCTACATGACACCTGCCCCTCTCTCGCTGGGAGAGGAAACACAGAAAGTGACCTCAATGAATGAGGATGATAAATCCTAAATGTTACTATCAACATGTAGATCTACAGCAGACAAGTTGAGAAAACACAAGGCAATCACTCTTTACTCACTCCCACTCCCTCCCTATTCACATTGCCTGCAATAGTCTTAGTGCTTTAACTTCCAGCTGAGAAGAAAGTCTAAATCACTGGATACTTATTTTATCTTCATGACCATTACAAGGACACTAAAAACTATCCCATTGTTATAGTCATCTCCACATTACAAATCATGCTCAGAGGTAGAGAAAACAGTGAAATCCTGAAAGCTGTCATGCACGTTAGTTGCTGGGGTGTCCTTTAAACCGGTGCCATTTCGTCTCATAGCTTACACTACACAAACCAAATAAATGCATGCCTTTCTGTTGCTATATGATAGTCCAGCATCATAATTCTGCACAAGTACATTTTGAATCAGACAATGAAATAGCAACCCATTGGACATTTACGTGGGTTAGTGAACAAATTACCCTGGGAGTGGGGGAAGGCAATAAATCAAAAAGCTATGCTTGGAAATGATCACACAGAGAGGAACTGTGGGTTTTTCACTGGTAATATATGGATTAGCTCAGTCCTCCCAACAGAGCAAAAACAAAAGACAGTTGGTGATGCATGGGCAAAACTATTCCAAACACAGAGTCATCAACAAAGAAACAAGACAGCATGAAAAGACAACGTACAGCCTGTCGCAGCATCCATAGAGTCATTTGGTCTGTAACTGCCGTGCACACAGAGAGACAACATACAATAGGCATGCCCAGAGGTTATCCATTAACTATGTCATCGCTGCGAAGCTACATTTCATGCTGGGAAGTGAGGGGAGGAAGGCAAGAAAATAATGTGGTATTGAGGTTTCCAAAAAAAGAGAGAGTTTTTTTTGTCCTTGACAATGTTTCAAAGTCTATTCTATTGCTCATATGAAACCAACTAAGTCCACTGGTCTACTAATTCCAGAAATGGCTTTTGAACAGAAATCTTTCCCTGTCATGCTGTCTGTTGTTCTTCAATACCAATTGGCTAGTAGCTAAAGTTTTGGACAATGCTTGTTTTCCAGTCTGAAACAATGTCCTTCCACTTCAGTGTTATTACCCCCACTGGTATTTCTGCATTAATCAGACAGACATCAAGGGAAATCAATTCCACAAATGATAACTAATTCTTGTTATTGTGTGCCCTCAAGTACAGTAGTTACCGACCTATGGCTGCACTATCATGGGTTTGGGGGGCTAAAAGTATAGGATATGGGTCACCCAGAGTGTTTTTAACCAAATGGGCAATCAAACCTTATTGTCCAGGATCATAGTCTAATGCTTAAACTACTTTAGCATGCTGGCAATGAAATACAAATCCAATTCAATGCCCATAGATATCGACTGCAGGACCTTCATTGATGGCTACCAGGCTACCAATTTCTCTAAGCTATTTTTGTACTAAAATATTACTGGTCTATAAGCATGCATCAAAGAGAATCACTTGCTTCTAGCTGGATCCAAGGGAAGCTCCAGCTTCTAGGACCATCTTTATTTCCAGTTTTTTTAAAAATGCCAGGAGTGACTTGAGAAACTGCAAGTTGCTTCTGGTGTGAGAGAATTGCCCATTTTCAAGGACATTGTCCAGGGGACACTTAGATGTTTTACCATCCTGTGGAAGACCTCTATCATGTCCCCACATGTGAAGCTGGACCTGACAGATAGGACTTTAACCCACTCTCTGGATTTGAAGTGCCAATCTTTCGGTCAGCAGTCCTGCTGGCACAAGGGTTTAACCCATTGTGCATTATTTCCAGTAATGCTTCTGAGCAATACTTTGGCTGCAGGGACATTAAGGAAATAAACGTGGTGAGTGAAAGCCATTTAATGTTTCCTTTTAAATTGACAAAGCTGGTCAGTAAAATAGGTAATCTGGCCACTGGCAGGGAATATCTCCCCAGAGAACTAAAGGAAGCAGAGGGGAGTTGGCAGGGATTTTTTCCATATGCTGTGTGTGCTTTGGCAATTTTAGGAGCAGGGATTTTTCTTCACTGGGATGTCTAAAAGAGGCTGTTTTGGTCTGATGTTGTTTTGCTCCATGGGTGGATGGCTTTTGCCTGGTTTCCCTATGTCTTTGTGTCTGGATAGTTTGGCTTGTAAGAGTAGCTATGAATGAACTAAATAAGTTTGACAAGTAAAGATGTATCACCAAATTCCAAAGCCAGATTCATCCATTTCATAGTGCTTCAAATTTCTATGTATGGTTGTGAAATCTAGACAGTGAAGAAAGTTGACAAGAAAAGAATAAATTATCTGAAACATGGTTCTGGAAGAGAGTGATGCAGATAGCATGGGCTGTCATAATGATCAACAAATGGACCGTAGATCAAACCAAGCACAACTTTATCTAAGAGCTAACATTAAACTGAGGATATCTTACTATGGACACATCATGAAAAATGTGTCACTGGACAAGATGATAACACTCAGTAAAATTGATGTAGGAAAAGAGGGAAGTGGCATTTCAGTGTGGTTTACTTGTGGCACTGAATTTGTAAGACATGAGTAGTATTTTCAATAACAGGATCTCCCTCATTCATAATGAGGGAGATCCAAAAGTCAACGTTAACCAAACAGCATATAAGAAACATGTGTGTCATAGGTATTTTAGGACTGGGTGTCTAGATCTTTGTGTGTATAGATACAAATGAAATCAATTAGACCCCTTCTGTGTTTTGTGGGGGCAGGTATAGCCTTTGATATTTCGCATATGAGGACAAGTCATTTAATAGAGTCCACTAGATAGCAAGTACTTGATGTCAAAATCAGAATCCCAAGCTTGTAGCTAGAGCAATTTCTTAAAGTGAACTAGGAACACAGTTTGAGTGGTAATAACATAATGACAGATCTAGCTGTGAATAGGAGTGGCTGTCACAGTTTGTCTGCAAGCTGAGTCTTGCTCCCTGCTGACACTTTTGCTGTTGTAAAGACACATGTATAAACTATCTTAATTCCATGAACAGGCATGCATAAGACTGCAGAGTAAGTATGTAGGTCTATTAATACCCCCATAACTAGAACAGAGAAAATATTGAAAGCATAATCCTGGTGGGTATTGTATGTGGAGGATGCCATCTTGTCCTTCACCTCATCAAAGAAATCTTTTGACCATACCTATTGCACTCTTTCTGGTTTTGCATTAGATCTGGAGTTTGTTGCTGTAGCAACTGCATATTGGGCTAACTAACTCCTGGGCTAATCCAGTGTTTGTGTGTGTGTGTGTATGAATAATGGCACTACTAATATATCCACAGTAAAACAAGAACAATAACATGGCAGAAGGCAGAGGTGATGGTAGAAGTAACATGCCAAAGCAAATCAGGAGACAAAACTCTACATGCTGATAGATGGCCATTTGCTTTATTTGTGTTTTTTTTTTTAAAAAAAAAAACACACACACACACCATGTTTCAGCCACTACAAGAGTTGGCCTTCCTCCAGGACTACACTTTGCACATAAATTTCTAGAGTAGTACAATAAACACTTCTAAGAATGGACCACTAAGCAATTCTTTGGGCAGCAGTAATATGGGCACTTGCTGGACGGTAAAGGAGCTGCAGTGACAAAAGCCAGCTTTGCCAGGAGAGAAACCTTCCCCTCTGTATTCCAACCTTCTTGTGAGCTGGTAATACCACTTTTTCTGGTAGTGGAGAAAGCTCTCTTTGCTATACTCCCACCACTACTATGTAACACCGTAATTGGTTAAATGCAGTCTAATAGATGATTACACTGGATTAAAACATCAACAGGATTCTGGTGCCCCTTCCACACAGCTGGATAAAATCCCATATTATTTGCTTTGAACTGGAATATATGGCAGTGTGGACTCTGATAGCTCAGTTCAAAGCAGATATTGTGGGATTTTGTTCTTTGGTATTCCGGCTGCGTGGAAGGACCCTGTGTGAAGAATCTAGAGGCACCTGCAATCCACTTCATTAGATGCATTGGACTAAATATAAATGTCTAAAAATGGGACTATAGTTAATACTGAGGACTTTCATGATGTGGGTTCCCTAAATCTGTGACATACAGCTGCCACAAGACATGGCAATGATTTGACACAAGTATTTGGTTGAAGTCCTATAATGTCTGTTGTGGGCAATGGGTCTTGTGTTAGTGTAGCAGTGAATCTGTTTTGTCTAAGGCCGAACTTTAAACGTTCTATCTAACATGGATACAGTCAACCCTCCACATCCATGGGGGTTAGGGACATAGGATCCCTGTCAGAATGAAAAACCATGAATAGAGAAATGTCTGTTTTTTTTAACCTGTGAGAACATCTCTTAATATCTTCAAGCATGACTGGAAACTAATCATAGAATCACATTTGAAAACCAAGATATTCCTAGAGAAGTGTTCTCTCTAGAAATCTCTAGCACAGTAGTTTCCAGCCATTGGTCCTCCATGTTTTTTGGACTTTGGCTCCCACAATTTCTAATAGCTGGTGAGGTGGCTGGGATTCCTGGGAGTTGAAGTCCAAAACATCTGGAGGCCCAAAGGTTGGGAACCACTGCTCTAAAATGGCCAGAGGAATATGACTACACTGGAGGAGGTAGAGATTCCCAGAGGGAACTTTTTAATAAAATCTATAAATTACCAAATCCACAAAAGTCAAAACCACAAATATGAAGGGACAACTATACCAGTCCCCCAAATAGGGTCAGCTGATTTGTCACCCCATTGACAGGAATCCACCAACTAAACCTGCAGCTAATGTTGGACTTTATAATGCTGCACACAAATAGGTGTTGAAACATGTAGCAAACCACTGCCCATTCTTGTACCCACAGTATGCTTGCTTTTATGGAGCATAGTCATCGGATCCCCTCTTATTACCAATTATTTTGTTTCCATTTGCCAATAACAACTGCACAGCCCAATATCTGCCACCTTTGGGATCATAAGAATAAGTCTTATTCATTTATTTTCCTTCCTTCCATTCCCTCGATATGATAATGTTTCCTGTGTTATATATGGAACACTCTGTAAAGAGAAGTGCATGGTAGAAAGTTGACTGGAGAGAGTAGACTGAGATATCTGAGCTTTTCTGGGGATAAAGGGAAGTGAGTCTGATAATCAAAATAGCAAAAAGATATTTTCTCTCTGCTTTATACCACAGCTCTTTCTAACAGATTCTTTCTACTCTGAATTGATGGATTAGGCATGGATGGAGTGGTCATTTTCCAATTTTGCTATTAAGAAGCTGTTAACATCCTATCCTCCAGATGAAAATTAGGACATCATCCCTAGCCTCACTCTTCCTTTGCTGATCATTTGTTGCCCTTGTACTTTGCTAAATATTCCACTCTAAATGCTGTAATCTATATTCTTATTTTAAAACAAAATCCAATTTATCTGAGCAATGGGAGATTCCCGAATACTCAGGTTTGGTCTCCTAGAAGCTTAATGGATTTTTTAAAAATACAGTAAAATATTTACATTTATTTACAGGCTGAGATAAAACATCCCAGAGTCCACGATTCCCGAATTTGGGGAAAAAGTAAACAGCTGTATTATTCTCACATTGTATTTCTAGTACACACACCCCTACAGGTGCAAAGAGTGAAGAAGGTGAGAGAACTCATACCCTTGTTATACTGACCATTTAATGCAGATTCAAACCATATTAGCAAAAGGAGTTTTACTGTGCAGATGATTACATTAACAATCCTGGAACCCGTTTGAGGCCTGGATGGAGATTATACAAATTGCACAGCGCCGATGCAGATTAAGAGTTTTCTTTTGCATGCTTTTATGAGAGTTTGTTGTCTGGTTGCTGTAGTTTGAAGTTAGTTTTAAAATACATTAAATGGTTAGATGGGGCTTCAGAAAGTACCATCTGAATAAACAAAATTGAGATAAACAAATTGTATATTCTGAACTGATGCTGGCCAAACTTATCCTTTGCCAAGAGAAGTTCGAAGAAGAGAAAGACAAACTAACAAGATTTTCTGGTTGAGAAACAAAGTTTAGGAGACAAAATAAGTTCATGAGATTCTATGATTAAATATTAGATTCTTGGGGGTGGGTGGGTGTGCAATTGGGGTGGATGGACACATGCTCACAGAAGGAGGGAAATATTTAAAAAGCTGATGCCCACAAGGAGAGTGAGAGAGATGCACATATGGGAAGGAGAGAGGATAGCTTTTTGTCAATGATGGAAGGAAGCAGCAACCATACATTTTTCTCTCCAGACATGGGGAGAAGAAAGAGGGAAAGGGGAAATGCATGCACAAGAAGTGGGGAGAAAGAGATAGTTGAAAAACACCCGATCTACCAGTCTTCACTTGTTTCATCTTAAAATGAGTTATACAAAGTCTAGAGAGTGTTTTCAGCAAGATTTCAGCAAGAGACTGCCCAGAAAAGGTGGACAAGAACCAAAGCTTTGCAGTTAAGCTAGAGGCAGCATGCAGACACTTGGCCTAAATATCTGTGTGTACATACCTTCAAATCATTTGTCAGTTCATGGTGACCTATCATTTCATAGCATTTTCTTCGGCAAGGAAGACTCAGACGTGGTTTCGCCAGTTCCTTCCTCTCAAACATAGCCTCCAATGTCTGATATTCATTCATTGTCCCCCATGAAAATACTAATCCTGTTAAGCTTCCAAAAAGGGAACTGCTGCTTTTAGACACCTTGGTTCTCCTTTATGAAGATCTTTTATGAGGTCTTCAAAGACAACAGTGAGCACATATGCATAAGAAACATATCTGGATATTATTTATTTATTTATGTATTTACTACGCTTATATACCGCAATTCTCAGCCTACTGGCAACTCATTGCGGTGTACAACATAGAAAAACAGGTGCAAGGTACAGCATCAAATAAAATAATCCACAATACATAATTATCAAAACATCTCATCAAAACATCAACCTTACTACAATACCATTCCGAGTCGTCTCATCGTCAAGTTCACAATCCGATACCATTCCGTTATTCCATTCCTATGGTCAGGTTACCAGTCATTGCACTTCTATTCAAAAGCCTTCTTAAACAACCAGGTCTTCATCTTCCTGCGGAAAATCAGCAGGGAAGGGGCTAGCCTGATGTCTACGAGAAGGGTGTTCCACAGCTGAGGAGCCACCACCGAGAAGGCCCTATCTCTCGTCCCTGCCAGCCGTGCCTGTGACGCAGGCGGGATCGAGAGCAGGGCCTCCCCGGAAGATCTCAAAGTCCTCGTGGGCTCATAGGCCGAGAGGCGGTTAGTTAGGTATCTTGGGCCGGAACCGTTTATGAATATAGCTATTGCCTAGAAACAAAAAATCCATCTGCAAGTACATCTCCTTGTGTTCATGTTCCATGCAAAATTGATTGGTAGCATTTCTGAAATTTTCTTGGAGGTTGTCTTGTGGACTGGAAACAGATTTTGTTTTAATCTAGTCTGGGACATAAGTACATGTATGCAAGCACATAATATAATAATAATAATAAATTTATTTTTATACCCT
This sequence comes from Anolis sagrei, assembly GCF_037176765.1. NCBI lineage: Eukaryota > Metazoa > Chordata > Lepidosauria > Squamata > Anolidae > Anolis > Anolis sagrei. Next base: position 250,685,952 of record NC_090023.1, read on the forward strand.
GCCAACCATCTCCCCTAGGGGAGTCGAGGCGGCTTACAAGGGACACGTCCAAGATTACAATTAAAACACACATCTAAAACACTTTAACCAATTAAAACATCAGATAAAACAAATTGAAAGCAATATAAAAACAATACGGCTGAAAGAAACATAGCTGAGGTACAGATTCCATGAGTGCAACACATTTTTATAGGAGCGCAGGAAAGTCCAACAATACAGTAAACTGAGCATTAGGGTATTTTCCAAATAAATGCTTTTTGGTAACTGCTTTTTCAAGACTGCGACACTTCAGCACTCTATATGCCTCCATTCTTATTTTTTTATTTATTTATAATATTTCTATCCCACCTTTCTCAAGCTCAAAGGTGACTCAAGGTGTCTTATTTATTAATTAATTAATTTATTTATTTTATTTACTATATTTGTATACTGCTCTTCTCAGCCCCCAGGGCGACTCAGAGTGGTTAACAAAGCAAATACAATACTTAAACATGACAAAAACAGTTAAAAGCAAGTTAAAAGAATAACATTATAACAATCAATAAACATCATAACATCTCATCTCGTCTCATAGTTATAGTGTCTTAATTGTTTCCTTCCTTCTATTCCCAAAATGATAGCTGGAACTGTATGTCACTGGGTATTCTCAGTTTTTTTTAGGTTGTCCGCATAAGCAGTCCACTGAGACTATACACTTGCTTTTACAACTACAAGCAGGGAACCCATTTTAATTATCTGTTATTGGGAAAAGATAATTCATTTTGTTACACAAATGTTGTGTGTTTTCTGGGCTGTATGGCTGTGTTCTAGCAGCATGTTCTCCTGACATTTCTCCTGCATCTGTGGCTGGCATCCGCACCTGGTGTTTGATCCTCTGAAGATGCCAGCCACAGATGCAGATGAAATGTCAGGAGAAAATGCTGCTAGAACACACCCATACAGCCCAGAAACCACTCAACACTTCGGTGATTCCAGCCATGAAAGCCTTTGACAGCACCTTTTGTTACACTTGTAGACCAGGCATTTCACAAGAAAATGGGGGCTCACAGTTTTATTGTATAAACCTTTTCTGAAGAGTATATTGTTGTACTAGTGTTCCTTTATTTATTTATTCTTGGGTGCAATCATATAAGGGAGAAACCCTAGCTATAAGCAGCAAGACTGAGTAAGCATGCTCAGGATTTGATTGCCCACAAACATTTTTAGAATACAGAGTAAAAAAAAACATTTTAAAACTTGATTTAAAAGAATGTCAACATTTTATTTTTATGAATGTTCTCAAGTAAATTTTAAGAGTCACCTTGTTGGTAGGCTAATAAATCTTTGCAGACAATGGGCTGGGAGAAAATGATTGCTAGTGTATTTTTGGCTGATTTCCCCCCTCTTGTCTTTGGTCTCTGTGGGAGCTTCACGTTAGTTCTAGGTTAAGATGATATATCAGCTGTAATTAACAGTGCAACAGTGCAACGGGTATCTCATCAGAAATAAATCCCACTGAGTTCAATAAAACTTAGTTTTTCTTGGTGTCAATATGCTCTAAAACTGCCCCAGATCCAGCCCAATCATGCTGAATCCAGGGTCATTGTGTAGAGACAGCCCAGAAATACACCCAGTCTGCTGTGCTATCATCTCCTCTGTGTCACTGCCACTTTTAGCAAGGCAGAAAGCTTTCACCAAGCTCCTAATGCCTCTGCTGATATTAGAATGACTAGTGAAAAGGTGGGCGATTTCCCTTCCTAATTACTGGGCACACCATTCTCACAAAGACAAGAATCTCAAACAGAGCTCTGTAACCAGATAGGATTGGAAGCACCAACACCAATAGTTTGCCTCGACAGCCCCTTTCCCTGCACTGTCGAGGCAAACTATTACAAAGTTTCAGATAAATTAGTATCAAGGCCCAAATACTAGATGGTGTCTAATCTTGAAAGCAAAGCAAGGTCAGACCTGGTTAGTAATTGGGTGGGGGACTGCCTAGAAATACCAGGTGCTGGAGGTTGCATTTTAGAGAAAGACAATAACACATCACCTCAGAATATCCCTTGCCCAAGGACCTCATCACATGAGTGGGGGGAGAGTAGGCGAAAGCAGAAAGAACTGTCTTACTTTGTTCTCAACCACAAAAGTCAATCTCCTGGGATAGCCAGCCACCCTACATCCTTTCCTCATCTTAGCACAGTGGATTAAACTGCCAGCTGCAGAAAATCTTGCTGATGAAAAAGTCGACAGTTCAAGCCCAGGTTGGGGTGAGCTCCCAACCATCAGTTCAGTTTCTGCTCACCAAGCAGTTTGAAAACAGCAATGCACGTAGATAAAATGGTACCGCATTGGTGGGGAAGTAATAAAAGGCACCCATGTGGACATGCTGGTGATTTGATCGGGAGAGTTTAAAGACAACAAAGCTTCCAGATGGAGCAACAGCACCACCATCCCCCTTCCCCTCCATGGCTGGAGTCAAGCACAGCCTCCAGATGCTCAAGATGGAAAAAGATGGGAAGACTTTACCTCTGTTTATGTACTGTCTGTCTTTGTTAATTGTATCATTATACATTGCAAGCACTGGATGTTTGCCATATATGTCTACTGTAATCCGCCCTGAGTCCCTTCGGGGATATAGGGTGGAATATAAATAAAGTATATTATTATATTATATTATTCTCCCATTTTTTTCAGTCTGTGCTCCATTTGCATGTACTGCAGAAATGGAGTCCCACCGTATCATGTAATGGCCTCCGTGGGACTCTTGTTTCCAAAATGCATGGAAAGGAGCCCAGACTACATGAGATGGGGTTGTAAAAAAAATCTATGGAATGAATGATGTTGCCATAATTTGGAAGGTAATTTGAAGGTGCAGGGAGTTGGACTCGATAGCCCACGAGGTCTCTTCCAACTCTATGATTCTATATTCCCCCTTGCATTCCTTTTACTTTCCTGGCTGGAATTTACACTCCTAGAGAGTGAGGTACAAATTGGCAACTGAATCCCTTCTTTTGGTCTTTTCATCAATAGTATAGTTGCAACAATAGAAGTATAGTGCCTAGACTGAGGGAAGTAATAGTACCCTTGTTTTACTTTGATCAGAGCTCACCTGGAATACTGAATTCAGTTCTGGGTGGCACAATTCAAGAAGGATATTGACATGCTGGGACAGGTCCAGAGAATGGTGTCTAAAATTGTAAAAGGTTCAGGCAAGCCAAGCCCAATGAGGATCACCTTAGGGAGCTGGGTATATTTAGCTTAGAGAAAAGAAGGCTGAGAGGGGACATGATATCCATGTTTAAATATATGAAAGAATGTCATAATAAGGAGGTGGCAAGCATGTTTTCTAGGGCACAGAACAATGGATTCAAATTGAAGAAAAAGAGATCCTACCAAAACATTATGAAGGACTTTCTGAAGGTAAGAGCTGTTTGACAGTGGAATATGCTGTTTTGGACTCTAATAAAATCTCCTTCCCTGGAGGTTTGAAAGTGGAAGCTGGATGGCCATCTATCACAAATGCTTTAATTGTGTGTTTCTGCATGGCAGGAGATTGTACTGAATGGTCCTTGTGTTTTATTCCAGCTCAATGATTCAATTATTCTATCTTTCTCTTGCTAATCTCAAAGGTGCTACAGCAGACATGGGCAAACTTTGGCCCTCCAGGTGTTTTGGACTCCAACTCCTACTGGCTGTTAGGAATGGTGGGAGTTGGAGTCCAAAACACCTGGAGGGCCAAAGTTTGTCCATGCATGTGTTGCAGGATCCCATTACATACACATACTTTCTAAGAGAGCACTCTTACTTTGAGATTCCTCCCCCTTGACCAAATGATAGAATCCTGTCTCAAGAGTTTTGGTCTCTAGTTTTAGGCAGAATATAAAATGTCAGCTTTCAAAGATATTTTACTAGCATTTCCTTTTGGCTTATCTGTCATGATTTCACATCTGTTTCATGAACTTGCTGTTGCTTGTATAAGTGAGATTTGCAATGTTTCAAATGCCACTGACTTTGCTCACCACTCTGAGTTCCTTGAAATGGAATGCAAGCTCTACCTGCTGAAATTCTTTCTTCTGTACTACTATTGAGTTAGAGAAGTCCTGTCCCTTTTTCATAAGCTACGAGATGATGTTTAATTGTTAAAAAGCCTAATGCATCGCAGTCTGTGAATACAATAAAATGACATATAAATATGCATCTATGAGTGTCAGATAATCATTCAATCATTGCACACCACAATGTAGCCTGCAATTACCTATTCAAAAAACAGTGCAGAATATTTCAGTAAAACAATTTGCATTATAATGTACCTTGGACAGTCCTTTCAGTGAGTACTAGGAAAATTGCAGTGTACAATTAGTCTGTACTTTCTGTTGTTGACATGGGTGCATTTATCTGTTGTGGGTAATGGTTGAGTCATTTGTTTCAATCTGTTTTGCATCGGTTTGCCAGAATACATCAGTACACACAAAAACCAAGTAGGGAAACTGCCAGGTTGACAATGTGGTGTAGTGGTTTGAACCCTGAACTATGACTGAGACCAATATTTGAATCCCTGTTTGGCCATGAAACACATTGGTTGGACAAGTCACACTTTCTCAGACTCGGAGGAAGGCAATGGCAAATCTCCTCAAGAAAACCCTGTGATAGGTTCACCTTAAAATTGTCAGAGGTCAGTAGCAGCTCAAAATCACACAACTGTGTGGTTATTATCCAAGGGTTGCAGCTTAAATGGCCAGATCACCAGATTTTGAACTAGAAAAAAGCCTTATGATTAAAAATTATTTAAGCTGGAACCCAACATTCACTTATCTGGAAGTAATTGACATCTGACTTGGTGGCAGAAAAGATTTCTGAATAAACACACATAGGAAAATTGCAAAATTTGCATGTACCTCTAGCAGGCAAGAGTTCTTTTCCCCACCCTGAACATTCCACATATATATAAACCTCACTTACATAGTTTCCAAAAGACCCCTCAACCTTTGAAGATGCTTGCCATAGATGTGGGCAAAACACCAGGAGAGAATGCTTTTAGAACATGGCCATACAGCCTGGAAAACTCACAGCAACCCAGTAATTCCGGCCATGAAAGCCTTCAACAACACACATAGGATTGTACCAGAAATGTTTGGACCAGCTCATTATGTTCGACCCCTGTTCTAGGATTATTAGACCCTTCCTGGATGATTCTTTTTTTAAAAATATATATATATTTAAAATATGGCTTGCTGTAAGTTTTTTGGGCTGTAGGGCCATGTTCCAGAAGCATTCTTTCCTGTTGTTTTGCCTGCATCTATAGCAGGCAAGTACTTTGGCCACATCATGAGGAGACAACAAAGCCTAGAGAAGACAATTATGCTGGGGAAAGTGGAAGGTAAAAGGAAGGTAAAAGGTGGTGATGGCTGACAGGGAGCTCTGGCGTGGGCTGGTCCATGAGGTCACGAAGAGTCGGAGACGATTGAATGAATGAACAACATAGCAGGCATCCTTAGAGGTTATGAGGTCTGTTGGAAACTAGGAAAATTGGGTTTATATATCTGTGGAGTGTCCTGTCTGGAAGAAAGAACTCTTGTCTGTTGGAGATAGGTGTGAATGTTTCAATTGGCTACCTTGATTAGCATTTAATGGTCTAGCAATTTTCAAGGTGTTGCTTCTTACTGCCTGGGAGCAGCCTTCGTTGAGAGATGATTAGCTGTCCTTGATTGTTTCTTGTCTGGAGCTCCCCTGTCTTTGTTTACTGTTATGATTTTAGAGGTTTTTTTAATACTGGCAGTCAGATTTTGTTCATTTTCATGGTTTCTTCCTTTCTGTTGACATTGTCCACATGCTTGTGGATTTCAATGGCTTCTCTGTATAGTCTGACATGGTAGTTGTTAGAGTGATCCAGAATTTCTGTGTTCTCAAATAATATGCTGTGTCCACATGGTTCATCAAGTGCTCTGCTATGGCTGACTTCTCTGGCTGAAGTAGTCTGCAGTGCCTTTCATATTCCTTGATTCTTGTTTGGGCAATACTGCATTTGGTGATCCCTATGTAGACTTGTCCACAGCTGCATGGTATACAGTAGACTCCTGCAGAGGCGAGAGGATCCCTCTTGTCCTTTGCTGAACGTAGCATTTGTTGCATTTTCTTAGTGGATCTGTGGATAGTTTGTATGTTGTGTTTCCTCATCAGCTTCCCTATGCGGTCAGTGGTTCCCATGATGTATGGCAAGAACACTCTTCCTCTGGGTGGGTCTCTGTCTTTACTCTCATGGCTTGTTCTTGGCTCTGCAGCTCTTCTGATGTCTGAGGTGGAGCATCCATTGGCCTGTAAAGCCCAGTTTAGGTGGTTTAGTTCATCTTGGAGGAGGTGGAATTTTCAGATTCTTTTTGTATGGTCTGTCAAGGCTTTAATGGTGCTTCTTTTTTGACTTGGGTGATGGTTGGAGTTTTTATGTTTAAAATATCTTTGCTTATACAGTTTGGAAGTTATTCCTCTGCTTTCCACATTTTGCAGCCAGAACTAACACGCACAGTTAGTTGCATGGTTAATTTTAATGGCAGATTTTGACATTTCCTGATGCAGAATTTGCAACTCATTTCAAGTCTTTGATCAGTCAGGCATGGCGAAATGAAGTGGCTAAGGTGTGGTGTTTATTCCCAACAGGCTTTGCATACTTAGGCATAGCTAACATTGATGGAAATACAACAAATCAGAGGCCTATATCCAACTGTGAATTTCAGTTAGAGTAGTCTCTTGACTTGATGAAAACTCAGTGGTGGGAGCTGGTGAATTTCATATTGGTTCTGAAACAAATTTGCTCTAAACTTTAGTCTGAACTTTAAAAGAGCTCTTCAAGGTGCTGAATAACTTATTTATTTGACTATTTTACCAGGTCTTTTATTGTGCTTTCATTGTGCATTGAGGACAAGGCAATAAACACTTTAAAACAATTTCACAGAATCATAGAATCATAGAGTTGGAGGAGACCTTGTGGGCCATCCAGTCCAATCCCCTGGCAAGAAGCAGGAAAATTGCATTCAAAATACCCCTGACAGATGGCCATCCAGTCTCTGCTTAAAAGCATTCAAAGAAGGAGCCTCCACTACATTCTGGAGCAAAGAGTTCCACTGCTGAACAGCTCACACAGTTAGGTAGTTTTTCCTACTGTTCAGGTGGAATCTCTTTTCCTGTACTTTGAAGCCATTGTTCCATGTCCTAGTCTCTAAGGTAGCAGAAAACAAGCCTGCTTCCTCCTCCCTATGACTTCCCTTCACATATAAATACATGGTTACCATGTCTCCTCTCAGCCTTCTCTTCTGCACGCTAAACATGCCCAACTATTTAAGGTGATTCTCATAGAGCTTGTTCTCCAGACAATTGATCAATTTACTCACCCTCCTCTGCACACATTTCAGCCTGTCAACATCTCCTTTCAATTGTGGTACCCAGAATTAGACACAGTATTCCAGGTGTGGTCTGACAAAGGCAGAATCGAGGGGCAGCATGACTTCCCCGGATCTCTAGACACTATACTATACATAATTTAATAAGCAAAATAAGACAAGTTGGATAAAAGTATGCAAAACATAACAAGTTAATGTAGTTTAAGGGGCTAGAATGTTTAAAAACCATTAACTTTTAAAGGTTATATTTTTTAAAAGAGGTTTGGAAGGTTTAATGCTGGGAGGAGGTCAATGGTGATGCCAACTGTACCTCTGTAATTTGGGAGGCTGTTGCACCCCAGTTGATGAGAGGGCACTCATCAACTGGGGTGCAACAGCCTCCCAAATTACATTGCCCCCTTTGAAGGCCCCAAGAGAGGGGTCAATGCAGCTCCCAGTCCCTAGGTACATCTGCACTGTACAATGGATACAGTTTAGCAGCACTTTAACTACTATGGCTCAATTGCTGGAATCATGAGAGTTGTGGTTCAGTCAGGCACCAGCATGCTTTGACAGAGAAGGTTAAAGATCTTATAAAACTACAACCCCCATGATTCCATAGCATTGAGCCATGGCAGTTGAAATGCTGTCAGTCTGCATTAGTTTTACAGTGTAGATGCAGCCCATGACTAGGTAGATCTATAGCAGGTGTGGGCAAACCTTGGCCCTCCAGGTGTTTTGGCTTTCAACTCCTACAACTGTTAGGAATTGTGGGAGTTGAAGTCCAAAACACTTGGGGGGGGGGGGGGTGGAGCAAGGTTTGTCCATGCCTGATCTATAGTGAGAAGCACTCCTTTAAGCATTGAGTGGTCAGTACCATGGATAGCTCCCTGGAGCCGATTGACCACTCTGCTGACATACAAGCCACCAGCTGCCAGATGATCTACATCAGACATGAGCAAACTTGTTAACTTGGGGGCTGCATGGTGGGCTAGAGTGGGATGGGCAGGCCAGGAGGAAGAGGGTTCTACCCAAACCTCCTCCCTGCCCTTTCCTCCCCTTGCTCTTCTCTTTCAGAGGCAGAAAGTGAAGGAAAGATTGGAAACATTTGGATCCCAAAAGGGTTAGTCTTTGCCGGATGAGATGGTGGACGGAAGAGAAAAGATGTATCCATTAGACCCTGTATTGCCTACTCCTGATATAGAATTGTAGAATCCTAGAGCTGGAAGAGATCCCCAAGGGCCATCCAGTCCAACCCCTTGCCATGCAGGGAGGCACAATCAAAGCACTCTGGTTTCCAGGTGGAAGGTGGTCCCAGTCGGGGTTGGCTTGATGCGCCTTCCTCTTGGCACATTTCTCTCTTTCGCCCTCCATTCATGCCTCTTCAAATTCTACAGCACTGCTGGTCACAGCTGACCTCCAGCTGGAGCGCTCAAGGGCCAAAGCTTCCCGGTTCTCGATGTATATGCCAGAATTTTTAAAGTTGGCTTTGAGCCCATCTTTAAATCTCTTTTCCTGTCCACCAACATTCCATTTTTCGTTCTTGAGTTCGGAATAGAGCAACTGCTTTGGGAGACAGTGGTTGGGCATTTGGACAATGTGGCCAGCCCAGCGGAGTTGATGGCGGAGGACCATCGCTTCAGTGCTGATGGTCTTTGCTTCTTCCAGCATGCAAGAACATAGGGTTGGTTCATCAGGTGCTCTGCTATGGCTAACTCCTCTGGTTGAAATAGTCTAGGAGACGCAAATGATTTATGTCTTATTGACCTTGTTATGTTAATCCCACAAACAAACATTACATTTTTATTTATATAGATGTTAATGTTTTAAACTGTTTTAAATTATTTTATGGTGTCTTATTGATCTTGTTATGTTTTTATATTATATGTTAATGTTTTTAAATGTTTTAAATGTTTTTATGGTGCTGTTTGGCATGGAATTGTTGCCTCTGTAAACCGCCTTGTGGGCTGAGAAGGGCGGTATACAAATATAGTAAATCTATATAAATAAAAATGTAATGTTCCTTTGTGGGATTAACAGAACTCAAAAACCACTGGACGAATTGACACCAAATTTGGACACAAGACACCTAACAACCCAATCTATATCCTTCACTCAAAAAAATTGATTTTATCATTTGGGAGTTGTAGTTGCTGGGATTTATAGTTCACTTACAATCAGAGGTGGCCCTAGGTAATTTTCAACGGTAAGCAAACAGTAGTTTGGTGCCCCCCCCCCCCAACCAATCACTGATATATATTTTCTGTTCATCGTGGGAGTTCTGTGTGCCATATTTGGTTCAATTCCATCATTGGTGGAGTTCAGGATGCTCTTTGATTGTAGGTGGACTATACATCCCAGTAACTACAACTGGCATATGTCAAGGTCTATTTTCCCCCAAGAGCGCCTCAAGAGTGCCCCTGGGCAAAATCAACTATACTGCAAATGCTTACTTTGCGTAATGGGTTGAGCCGCCCCTGCTTACAATCAAAAAGCATTCTGAACTCCACCAATGATGGAATTGAACCAAACTTGGCACACAGTTCCCCCATGACCAACAGAAAATACTGGAAGGGTTTGGTGGGCAGTGTCCTTTGGTTTTGGAGTTGTAGTTCATCTACATCCACTGTGGACTCAAACAATGATGGATCTGGACCAAACTCTACATGAATACTCAATATGCCCAAATGTGGGCATTGGTGGAGTTTGGGGAAAATAGAATCTTGACATTTGGGAGTTGTAGTTGCTGGGATTTATAGTTCACCTACAATCACAGAGCATTCTGAACCCTACCAACGATAGAATTGGGCCAAACCTCCCACACAGAACCCCCATGTGAGCCACAGCAACGCGTGGCAGGGCACAGCTAGTAAATAAAATAAATGAATAGTCTGCAGTGCCTTTATTTCAGAGGAAGGAACCGGTATTCCTTGCCTAAGACAACCTTGTGGGATTCAGAGGCGCCCCAGAGGAGGAGAGGCTCTGCCCTCCCGCGACCTAATTGTGGGCGGGGCCAGGACACGGAGAGCCCTTTGATTGGCTCAACGGGGGGCTTTAAAAGGACGAGGAGGCGGCTGCTGCCTTGAATGGGAGGCGGGGCTGGGTGTCCGCCTGTTGCTCTCGCGGAAGAGGAGGCGGAGGCAGCGCCGCGTGGGAGCCTAGAAAGCGGGCACCGGGTCTCCCTGCTCTCCACTTGCCGCAGGAGCAGCAGCGGAGCGTGCCTTGGTCTCCCTCCTCTGCCTCTTTGGCTCAGCCCCCCCTCCCTGTGCGGATGCTCCGTGCCCGAAGCGGAACAGCACCCCCCAAATTCGATGCCAGTCCCTTCTCGGTCAACCTGGCCCCGGGCGCTGAACTTCCCGCCCCGCTCCGTCCTCTTCTTCGGCTCCCGAGATGAGTCTCATCAGAGCGTGGCTTCTGTGGAGCGTTGCTAGCCTGGTGGCCGCGGGGCCACTTCACCCCGGCATGTAAGTATGGAAAAGGAGGGTCCCCAAGACTAGGATCTGTCCTGTAGGGGCTTCTCAAGAAATTGACGGGGAGGAAAGAGAATACGTATTGTCGCAGACGTTTACTGGCTTGCTGTGGGTTTTCCGGGCTGTATGGCTATGCTCCAGAAGCATTCTCTCCTGACGTTTCGCCTGCATCTATAGAAGGCATCTTCAGAGGTTGTGGAAACTAGGCAAGGGAGGTTTATATATCTGTGGAATGTCCAGCGTGGGTGAAAGAACTGTTGTCTGCGTTGTTGAAGGTTTTTCGGGCTGTATAGTCAAGTTCTAGAAGCATTCTCTCCTGACGTTTTGCCTGCATCTATGGCAGGCATCTTCAGAGGTTGTGAGGTCACTTCACAACTTCTGAGGATGCCTGCCATAGATGCAGGCAAAACGTCAGGAGAGAATGCTTCTAGAACATGGCTATACAGCCCGAAAAGCCTACAACAACCCAGTGATTCCAGCCATGAAAGCCTTCGACAATAAGTGGAACTTTTATCTGCTTGATGTTTTTCCCACAAATATGATAGGTATGCAGAGAGGTCAGTTTCCAACAGACCTCACAACCTCCAAGGATGCCTGCCTTAGATGTGGGTGGAACGTCAGGAGAGAATGCTTCTGGAACATGGCCACTCAGCCCTGAAAACACACAGCAACCCAGAGAGAATACGATTTGAACCCCTTTCGTTCTCAATTTGAACCAAATTCTCCTTTGGATTGTATCCTTCACCTTGCTAGTTGGGTGTCTGTGTCTTCAAATCACCCACCTCTGTGAATTTTATAGGGTTTTCTTAGAGAAGGAATACTCAGAAGTGGTTTTATCAATTCCTTCCCCTATATTGTACTTTTTGTTGTCAGTCTCCCATCCTAGTACGAACCAGAGTTGTCCCTGCTTAGCTTCCACGCTCCAAGGGACACATGCCTATGAATTTGATTGGGAGTCCATAAGGAAGGAACACTCAGAGGTGTTTTGCCAATTCCTTTTCTCTGTGCTCATCAAATACTGAGCCTGTATACCAGTATTTCTCAACCTTTGTAATGCCCTGACCTTTTAATATGGTTCCTCATGTTGTGGTGGCCCCCAAACATAACATCATTTTCATGAATCGTATGTATGAATTGTAATGCAAATATCCAATATACAGGAAGTATTTTCATTCACTGGATCAAACTTGGCACAAATACTCAATATGCCAAAATGTGAACACTGGTGGAGTTTGGGAAAAATAGACCTTGACATTTGGGAGTTGTAGTTGCTGGGATTTATAGTTCACTTACAATCAAAGAGCATTCTGAATCTCACCAAAGATAGAATTGGGCCAAACATCCCACACAGAACCCCCATGACTAACAGAAAATACTGTGTTTTTTATGGTCTTTGGCAACCCCTTTGACACCCCCCTTGTGATCCCCAGGTTGAGAAATGCTGCAGGTTAAACTGCCAGCTACAGAAAATCTTGCCGACTGGAATGTTGGCAGTTGAACACGCAGGTTGGGGTGAGCACCCACTTTCAGCCCTAGCTTCTGCTTAACTGACAGTTTGAAAACAGCAATGTGAGTAGATAAATAGGTACTGCTGTGGCAGGGAGGTAAAAGGCAGCCCTGAAGACATGCTGTCAATTGGATCAGGAAGCCATCCATGGGCAGCAGGTTTCTCAGTGTGGAAAAATAGAACAACAGCACCTCCCCATGGCTGAGTCAAGCACAGCCTCCAGATGCCAGGAATGAAAAAGAGGGAAGCTCTGCCTCTGTCTGTATATCGTCTGTCTTTGTTAATTGTATAACGGCATTGAATGTTTGCCAAGGTATATGTTCTGTAATCTGCTCTGAGTCCCCTCAAGGAGATAGAGTGGAATATAAAAAAAAAATGATGATGATGATGATTATTATTATTATTGTCAGTCATTCTCCCCTCCGAGTCTTAGCCAGAGCTGGCCTTGTTTAGTTTCACAAATCAGAGGAATGTGGTGTGTTCAGGTGATACCCATGCTAGTTATCTAGATTTTGTTGCTAATATACTTGCATAGAATGCCTGCTTTTTCTTCCGTCTGAATGACATGCATTGATATGAAGTCTGTAAGCATAAGAAGTGAAGATGCAGCTACAGCAGGTGACCCCTTTCTGCCCTGTGGCAGGTGAGAGCTTTTTCTCTTCTCCTCTCCTGACTGGTACTGGCTTTCTCAGAGAGACATTAGGAGAGGATTCTTAAATATCTGTTCTTTACAAATGCCAAAGAATGAACCTGGGAACTTCTGCTTGAGCAGGAAAAACAGAACGAGTTAAAAAAAAACTCCCTGTTAAGGTTAATCTGTGCCTTTTTAAAAAAAAAATGGGATCATGTCCCATGGAGTCTGTCTATTTAGGGTTTGAGAGTTGGAGTACACTTTTGCAAACCAGAGTTGGAATCACTGCTTAGGAATAGAAATCCAGAGGGTGACCTTAGACAAATCATATTCTCTCAGCCTCAGATGGGGAGGCAAAGGTAACTTCCCTCCCCCAAAAATTCTTACCAAGAGGATCTGATGGTATCTGATGCCCTTAAGGTTGTTTACAAGTTGGAAATGATTCGAAGGCATAGAACAACAACAGCAGAAAACAAAAATGGCACTCCAGATAGCTCAAGGGAATACAATTTGAATAAAAGCAAATATGGTTAAGTCGAAAGATAGATGAACAGTGCAGTTTATATATCAATAAAACCAGCAGCTCCCAAATGGTTAAGACTCCTTTCAGTATGACCATTTCTCCATAAACTGGGTACACGATTTAGGGTTTTTTCTATGTATGTGTGTGTGTGGTGTGAGAGAATTGCCCAGGGAACACCTGGGTGTTTTACCATCCTGTAGGAGGCTTCTCTCATGTCCCTGCAAGGGAAGCCGGAGCTGACAGATGGGAGCTCACCCTGCTCCCTGGACTTGAACCGCCGACCTTTTGGTCAGCAGTCCTGTCGGCACAAGGGTTTAACCCATTGCACCACTTAGGGCTCCTTAGCAAGATTTAGTAAATTTTACTTTTCTTCCCATTTTAAGCATTTCTCAAGTGAAGTAGTTAAGGCAATACACTATTCCATCGCCCTCTAAATATTGTTACTCTGGAGTCTCATTGACTGTTTGACTCGCTGATGGAATTCAAAACCATTCTGCAGAAGACAAAATTTGCATGGAAGCAACTGCATGTATCTGTGTGTGTGTTGTTGTATTATTGCTGTGAGGGCTGATAGAGTATGTAGTTGTGTGTCGTTCCCCCCACGGCTGATGTCTTTGTTGTACAGTAATCATATGGGAAATTGCCATGGTTTTCAACCTTGGGAGCCAATGTAGTGTGGTTTACTTCTGAGTCAACATGTAGAAGTGCACTGTTCATCTCTTCATAAAGAAGAGCATGGATTTGGAACATCACCACTTGTGCAACATGATATAAGTAATGTATCTTGATGCAAAATTGTGTTGCATTTCCCAAGCAATGACAAAGAAAATGTTTAATGTGACAGGTCCTTAGTGTATGGAAATCGTTCTTGGATTACAGCATTATAACTGATTCGCTTTCATGTGTGTGGAGATACAGACACACACACACACACACACACACACACACACACAGATGATTTTGATATTGATTCTGGAATGCAGTTAATCAAAGAAAGAGACTACAAGGAATACAAAGTTATCTCAGCAGGAAACATATAGACTCTCATGGAGTTTAGTTATATTCACAACATTCAAGGTCCTGGTGCAGACAACACAGTTTTTGACACATAAGTTATGCATATAACTTATAATTATATGCTTTAATGGTTTTTATTTATGTTTTATATTGTAATGTTGATTGTTTTTAATGGCACTTTTATGAATGCCTGACATCAAATTGTGCCAATCGGTAACCCGCCTTGAGTCGCCAAATGGCTGAAAAAGGCGGGCTCTAAATATCGTAAATAAATAAATAAAATCCCTGTCCTCTTGTGCATAAATCTCCTCCTTTTTGTGGTTGGCTGTAACCACAGTTTAGTGTTCGATGGCTTCTTGTAATCAGAATATAGCATTATATCCACACTGGCACCAGCCAAGGTTTTTCTGATGCACTTTGAGCCACGATTTCAAGGCAATCTGAGTTTCTTTTAGTCTCAATTAGTACTGGTGCAGATATAATGCTTCGAGAAGAAAGCAAGTCATGCATGGTTGGAAGATCTGCGACGTGATCCTCTCTGCCTGTTATGGGATGGATGCTGGGAACCCTGATTTTGTACTGTATAAGAGGAATAAAAGGACTGAACTGCTGTTAGATAATCTCAGCTAGTGTTTCACACTGGGAGTGGTGACTTGACAAGAATGAAGGATTGGGAAGGGTTTAATTATATTGCATTAATTAATCGGAGTCAAAAAGGGTGGCTTTGTGCCTGCTGAGTGAAGTGCCTTGCCCATTCTCGTGTCTTCTATAACGGTTGAGTGACACTGTCTAGTCTGTTCTGCAGCCTACAATTGGGGTCAGCCCCATGGCAAAAAAGTTTAATTGGATTTCTTTTCCTTGACAGCTGCTTTGTGCAATAGTTGCAGACTCCGGGTCTCCAGGGGTTATTAAACAGAGAAGCGATTAGTGAGATGTGCAGTCCCTGGGTGGGGTGTGGAAAGGGAACAGCATAGTGGTACCAGCATGTTACAACCACTGTTTTCTGCATTATTCAAAGGAGCTTTTTCAGGGCATGTTCACAGGCTCTCAGCCTGCCATTCCCAGTTGCCATTTGATGAATTGTAGCAGGTCATATCCCCTTGGAGTATCACCTGTCTCCTCATATTTTATTTAAGGGGCCAGTACCCAAACCATTCAATTAGAATTTGGGTAACTGCTTCAGCTTTTTATGCAGGGTGGGATGTCTCCACAGGGGGTGGAAATATCAGTAGGCTTTGATCTTACATGATAGAACCATAGCATCTTAGAGTCTGAAGGGGCTGCAAAGGACATCTTGTCCAACCCTTGCCATGCAGAAATGCACATCTAAGGTCTTGGGAATGGCAGCTTGATGAAGTATGGATACTCTTTGGCAGAAAAGGCTAAAGACCTTGCAGAACTACAACCCTTGGGATTCTATAGCACTGAACCATAACCATTAAAGTGGTGTCAAACTGCATTAATTCTACTATGTAGATGCATCCTAGGTCACAGATCCATCTAAGATGGCTCTCAACAGAGACAATTTGTGACAGGCACATCATATTATGCATGCATAGGCAAGAACAATGACATTTGCATTCTATATATATTAGCATTCTACAATAAGAGACCACCCCTCTTATTTTTAAAGAAAACCTTATATTACAGAACACACACACACACACACACACATATATAGCCCCCCCCTAGTGGTGCAGCAGGTTAAACCGGCGAGCTGCTGAACCTGCCGACCGAAAGGTTGGTGGTTTGAATCCAGGAAACGGGGTGAGCTCCTGCTGTTAGGCCCAGCTTCTGCCAACCTAGCAGTTCGAAAACATGCAATGTGAGTAGTTCAATAGGTCCCACATCTATGGGAAGCTAATGGCACTCCATGCAGTCATGCTGGCCACATGACCTTGGAGGTGTCTTTGGACAAGCTGGCTCCTCAGCTAAGAAATGGAGATGAGCCCCACTCCAGAGTTGAACATGACTAGATTTGATGTCAGGAGAAACCGTTACCATATGTGTGTGTGTGTGTGTGTGTGTGGCTGCAAGGGCTTTTAATAGAGTGCAGTTTTGTTGACTTTTTTCTTTCCTATTTTTCATTATTTGTTTTTAAAAAGAATTTAATTCAGCAGATAGTTTAATTGCATTTTAACAATAGTGTGTTATATGGCTTTTTATGCCTTCTGTGTTTTCATCTGTATCTGTTTCCATTTTTATAGGACATGTTAAGGGCATATTTTGAAGCAATGGATAATTTTTTTCATGCTCAACCACATATCCTTGCATGATAAACATATTTACAAAAAAAGTCCTGTTAATTTTAGTTTTCAATTTAGTACAGATCTCTGTAATAAAAATTCATCAAGGAGGAAAGGAAGCATGAAAGAAAACAAAAAATAAGGAGAAAGTGTTACACAGACTAAGATATTGTCTCCAACTTTATCTTCCCCAAAAGGGACAACATTTTTCTTTTAGTTTAATTGGTTTTTAATAATAAATTCCTGCTTGATCTTGTACAAAACACTACCTTCATGACATTTTGTAGCAAACTGATTCAATTTTTTAAGGGGATAGAGAGAAATCTCCACTATTGGAATTTTAATTGGTTTCAATAAATTATCAATTCATTTCAATTTTGTCCTCATCTACAACTACTTTTGGATAATTCAAAAGCATTCTAAGTGCTTTCATTGCAAATTTATAACCCATTATTTGTTTTATTGTGACTGTTTGTAACTTTAAAAGTCCTGTTAAAGTAGCCCCCTTTCTCTTCCCTTTTGAGTCAGATAAAAGCCTTGTATTTGAGTGACACATAGACTAATGTATAAATCAACCTCTTGTATAAGTCAAAGGCATGTTTTGAGGTCAAAATTATGGATTTTGATACGAACTATGGAAACAGAAAAGCACAAATGCTGTCTCAGGGGATCAGCCACTCATTTTCCCCATAGGAATTAAAGATGGCCAGAAGTAGTGCCACAACAGAAAGACTCAAGGAGAACCGTGCTTAATCATAGAATCATTGAGTTGGAACAGACCTCGTGAGCCATTCAGTCCAACCTCCTGTCAAGAAGCAGGAAAGTGGCATTCAAAGCACCCTTGACAGATGACCTTTTAGGTTTTCCAAGAGTGAACTAATTTCTTCCCTTTCACCATTCTCCTCATAGAGGGATGATTCCTTTCTTGATAAAGAAACAAATCATCTTTTCTTGTCAAGACATTGACCTGTGGATAACCCAACTTTTTGGGGTTAATTTTGTGACTAAAATTTCTAGAATTATACTTGAATATGTAAGGTAATTGCCTGGTTAACCTAGATCAGAGTTGGAATCACTTGACCCTTCAAATGCTGTTGGTCTGCAGCTGCTAGCCAGAGTATAGAATTATGAGGAAGGTTTGGAGCTGCAAATAAGAGTACTGCATGATTCCCATTCTTGCCATGGATGGTGAGGGATTTCACACACACAATCATAGATTTGGAAGGGCTCTCATGGGGTATCAAGTCCACCCCCCCTTTCAATTCATAATCTTCAACTGCAGGTAGCTGTT
This sequence comes from Anolis sagrei, assembly GCF_037176765.1. Classification (NCBI taxonomy): domain Eukaryota; kingdom Metazoa; phylum Chordata; class Lepidosauria; order Squamata; family Anolidae; genus Anolis; species Anolis sagrei. The sequence goes on from NC_090023.1 coordinate 250,703,986, forward strand.
CAGCCTCTTTTTTGAAGACAACTAGAAGAGGAGACCCCACCAACTTTCTGGGCCATTGGTTCCATTGACTATGCTTATTGTAAGATGTTACTTCTAATGTTGTCTCAAAATCTTCCCTCCTGTAATTTAAAACCATTAGACCTGGTCCTACACTCCTGAGGTAGCAGAGAAAAGGCCCATGACATTCTCTCTGTGACAATCCTTGAGGTGTTAAAAATAGAATCATGTCACTCCACAATCTTTTCTTCACCAAACTGAGTATGCGTAGCTCCTTATAGGTTTATTTTCCATAGTTCTTATCATTCTGATTCTCCTTCTATGAAAGTGCTTCAACTTTTACATCCTTAAAATGAGTTGCTCAGAATCAAATGCAAATCAAATGAGACCCAAGCAGTGGAAAATGTATTGAGACCATTACTTCCCTCAACATAGGTGAGCATATGGAATTGTTCGAAGACCTGCTGCCTGATTTCTTCACCAAGAAGGGAAACCAAACAAGCTTCTTAAGAGAGGGACAGATATCTCCACTTTTTCTCTACCAAGCCCCGACTGGTTGGTCAAATTGTTTGTGAGCCACCAACTTTTGTAGGTGAGCCAATGTGGTACAGTGATCTGAATCGAACTAGGACTGTAAGAGACCAGTATTCAAATCTCCACTCACCTGTGGAAATCCATGTTTTGGCTCATCCAGTTACTTTGATTCAATAATAATAATAAATAACTGCAAAGGCTCTGGCATAAACCAGTACAGGTGGTCCCAGTGGTCATTGGCACATGGGTGCCATGCCAAAAGATCTCAGTTGGCATTTGGAAAGAATAAACATTGACAAAATCATGATCTGTCAACTGCAAAAGGCCATCTTACTTGGATCTGCACGCATCATTCGAAAATACATCACACAGTCCTAGACGCTTGGGAAGTGTTCAATTTGTGATTTTGTGATATGAAATACCGCATATAGATCTCATTTGCTGTGACATACTGAGTTTTTGTGTCGGTATAATAATAATAAATTTATCATGTCAGAAGCAAATTGTGGGTACAGTTATAATGTATTTAAAAATACAAACAAAGTTAGGCCACCCTCCAGAACCAGAGATGCCTTTACCTTTATCTGTGTATTTGTGTTTCATTGTTTCAAGGCATTGAATGTTTGTCTTGTGTCTGTATATGCTGGAATCTGCCCCGAGTCCCCTCGGAGATAGGGCGGAATACAAATAAAGTGTTGTTGTTGTTAGTGTTGTTAAAAACTTGGCATTATGCTAAATGTCTTTTGACCAAAAGCTGGCCACTTGGAGTGCCTCTGATATCGCTATAAGAAGGTCCTCCATTATGCATGTGGAAGAGCTCAGGTTGCATTGTAGTAGCTGGTCTGTGGTTTGCTCTTCTCCGCACTTGTATGTCATGGACTCCACTTTGTAACCCCATTTCTTAAGGTTAGCCTATAATAATAATATTAATATTATTATTATTAATAATAGAATAATAATATTAATAATATAAATGGTGAATTTTGTGTGAGTTACCAGGAAAAAGCAGTGTCAAATTTGCCTTACATTTCTCAAAAGTTAAAAGCGATTTGAAGGCACACAAGGACAGCATTTGTAGTCAGATTTACAAGGCTGATGTCAGAATAAAGCAGGAAAGTGGTAGGTAGAAAAAGTGTGCATGTGTGTTTATTTAGAGGGAGAAAAAGACAGACAAGCAATAAACTTGTTCTGGTTAAAGTTGTGGATTGCACATAGAAGATGCATCTTGTCACCACTAAGCCATAAAACTCAGTAGGTGACCATGAGTCTCTCTTAGTTTCGTATTGGGTTGCCAGAGTGAAAATTATATATGGGCCTTTTAAGTTTATTGATTAAATCAAAGAAGGAATTTCAGCAGGTGTTGCTTGTTACCCAGATGCATGACAAGGAACACCTGCTGATTTTCCTTCTTCTATACAACCATTTTAAAAGTACGGTTTTCAGTGTCTCAACCCAAATCTGGCCTCCCTCACAGAGTTGATGCAAAGATGAAGAAGAGGACCACCTTGAACTAACTGCAGGACAGATATTAAATGTAACAAATAAATAGTAAGGAAGTTGTGTAAAACTGAGGACTAATCTTCTAGGCTATTTAAGTGATATCTAAAATGATTAATCTTTTCTTTTTTGGAGGGGGTGACTAATTTGGATACTATTACAAACAATCTCTGACTGATTATCAAGTGATAATTGTATGTAGCTTGTAATTAACACATTTGAGGTGGCAACGTCTTCTTTGTTTTGCACATTGACTCACATTAAAGCTTATTTAAATATTGCCCATAGAGTGAAATGCCTCAACTGCAACAAAAATGAGCTTTCACTTAGTCTCTCTCTGTGATGAAAATGTCAAGAGATGGCTGTTAAATTCTTTAAAGATGATTGCTTTGTGCTACAACCTAAATGGTGAAGTCACAAAATTACTTTCAGTATTGCATTTTGTATTTCCAGTGGACCACACTGCATTAACTTTCCAGCAAATGTCTTTGGTGAAGTGTTCTCATTTGGAGAAAGTGGTCTAAAATGTCAAGAAAATCAGGTGTCTTGAATTGAACAGAATTGCCATGAAAAGCTTTAAGACTTTGGGAAGGACAGAGTCTGAGTTTCTGTAAGTGTTGACGAAAAGGGAACTGCTCAGAAGTGTGGTTTAAGTAGGAATAATCAGGAGAAGTCCATGAAAGCTAAGTCCTATAGTTGTAATGGACATGTCTTTGTGTGGATGCATTTAATGAGCATTGCATTTTTAAAAAGTAAATTGCAGCCACTATGTAAGCTCTTATGGTTAAGGTTTAACCCAATTTGAGGGGGGGGGGGGTGCAAAGTGTGGCCAAACCCAATCCCTTTACCCCTTCAAGTCCCACAAAATCCCCATTTAAAATAACTGGAGAAAACATCACCCAAACTAGAACAAGATGCACCAAAACATTATGGTTAAATCTGGACAGATTTCTGGGCCCTTTCTGATGGAACCCCCTTGCAAAACAAGTGAACTCAAAACAGATCCAGGGAGTGAATAAATGAGCAAAAGTGTAGGGAGAGTTAGGATCCCTTTCTAATTACTGTGGGCGGCTTCTTGCTACCTCCTTCCTGTAGTTATTTATATGGTTTATTAAACATATGGATACCTTCTATTAATGTTACATCTATAACAGGATTATATTATAACCAACCATATTATTCGCATGTGTGCCTGACTGCAAGATGGGATATAATCAGAAGCTGCCTCCAAAGACCCTTACTGAGCATGGATGGCAAAACAGAGAAGAGGAAAGCAGATAAGCTTGGCATACCAGTTGCCTCCAGTGTATTGAGCATTCAAGTGGACTGTAGAAAGGTCAGATGTTAAAGAACTAATGCCTCAGGAAGAATCCAGTGGGATAACTGAGATATTCCTGTACCGCTTCTCTTTTTTGGCAGCAAGAATAATTGTACAATTACAGTGAGCCTTTCGTAGATGTGCTGATGTTTGGTTCCAGGACACCCCTTTGCCCCCAATAGATACTAACATTCATGGGTGCTCATCTTATTATGTGCTATGGTGCAATAAAAAGGATATCCATAATACAAAGTGGCAAAACCATTTTACTTGTTGGATTTAAAAAATTGAGCTGTAGATGATGAAATCTATAGATACAGAATCCTTGGATATGTAGGGCCTGCTCTTACAGCATGTCACACATTCATGATATCTGAATCTTGAGATGCCTGCCTTATTCTGCTTAGTGGTGAGTCTGGTGCTTCATGAAATTAAAGTGCAGTGAACTATACAATATACTGCAAATACGGTAGATGCTACATATGATTACATGTTTAAAGTTTGCCTATTATTGTCAATTCCCTTGTTGAGGAATCTATGGCTTAGGAAAGTCATGCTAGCTGTGCATGGTAGCATACCAGAAGTGCACTGTATATACTTATGCATAAGTCTAGAAATTTTAGTCTGAAAATCAACCCAAAATTCTTGGATCAGCTTATCAGTGGATCATTGCAATTGCTGTACTTCAGCTTTTATAAAAAAGGAACCATCCCCTACTTAGAGTAGAATTCTGAAACGTGAGAGCTTGGAGAGACAACTGGAAAATATTTATTTTCATTTGCTAGGATGAAATAGTCAAATAGTGACATCCACAGACCATGCTATTTGTAGCTTGTTATCTCTGAGTTTTAAGAAGAGATCTGAAGACCTTGAAGGTTTCACACATTGTTGATGTTTTATGGAGCTTGTCTTAATTAAGCTTTAAACTAATGAGAAGCAAAGTAAACATTTAAAACTAAATATATTGGACAACAAACAAGGCGTAAAAATTCTTCCAGAATTCCAGATTCGGATATCTTTCCTGATTAAAAGATCTGGAGTATGCAAAAGTTGGTATCCACTTTATGTCCTTTTGCTTGTCTAAGAAAGATACTACATTAATGTTGTTTTTATCCTGACATAAACATAGCTTCCTTTTGCATTTTGGTTTGGTTGTTCAGGAGTCCCCTCAGAATAAGCTATTGTAGCACTTATTTTGGTGCCTTAAGATCATTTCTGACATATGGTGACCCCAAGGTGAACAAATCACATGGTTTTCTTGGAAGGAATTATCCAAAAGTTTGTCTTTCCCTTCTTCTGTGGAGAGGCAAGGACTATGGCTATATTTTAACTTCCATGATTAATTTCTATGGACTCCAGGGACTGGGTGTTTAAGGAAGAATATTTACAATTTACAGCCAGAGTGGCTAGGTGTGTCACCAAACTTCAACCCTTAGGACTCCATAGGGAGGGACCATTGGAATTAGAGTAATAGTGCTATAGTTGTGTAGTATCAATGGGTCCCAGATCTTTGGGGATTAAAACCAAACTCCAACACAGTGTTTAACATGTTTCAACCCACTTGAATTTGGACTGGAGTGTGGCTGGAATATTCTGGAATGTTTATCCTAATATTTCTCCTCAGTTGCTACATGAATGGGGCCATAGGCTATAGAATATGGGGACACAGAATTGATCTCAAGGACATGGATTCAGTTGTTATTTAGATATTTATTTTCTCCAAAACATTACAAGATAGCACATAAAGCAGGGCTCCTCAAACTAAGGCCCGGGGGCCAGATGCAGCCCTCCAAGGTCATTTACCCGGCCCTCTCTCAGGGTCAACCTAAGTCTGAAACGACTTGCAAGCACACAACAACAACAACAATGTGTAGGCATCGAATTGTGCCTTTTGTAAGCCGCCCTGAGTCCCCCCCTCGGGGGTTGAGAAGGGCAGGGTAGAAATAAATAAAATAAACAACAACAACAACAACAATCCTATCTCATCAGCCGAAAGTAGGCCCACACTCCCCATCGAAATACTAATAAGCTTATATTTGTTTAAATTGTTCTTCATTTTAATTATTGTATTGTTTTAAAGTGGTTTTGCCCTACAAATAAGATACGTGCAGTGTGCATAGGAATTCATGTTTGTTTGTTTTTTAAAATTATAATCCAGCCCTCTAACAGTTTGAGGGACTGCGACCTGGCCCTCTGTTTAAAAAGTTTGAGGACTTCTGACATAAAGGAAGGAACTCAAAACATTTTATGCTGATAGTGTTGAGTTCATGTGTATGGTACTTTTACCTCACCTTCTAAGCAAACATTAGTTACAACAACAAAAAAACCCCTCAAACTGTTACTTGAGGGTGTAATACAGAGGGCACTAGGCAAAAAAGAAGCATTTTGATTTTAGCAGAAGATTATATGTATCCAGATGTTTTCTGTAGATAAATGTAAACATTTTTTGTCAGTGTTACCTTAATGCATAGCTCTCCAAAGTTCAGGAGGTAAGCACTACTTGCCATGAAAAGATGATTTTGGAATGTATTGGGAAAATAAACACTTGCCAGAGCCATGCATACAATTTTTACTTATGATGGAGCTTCTTATTGAGTTTCTACATAAACAAGATAACTGCCTGCCTAATGTTGGAAAGGGTTGCAGAATACGAAAAGTTCTCACAAAACACCCTTGGCCAAAAGAGTAGAGTTTCTAATTCAGTATCCTCTTTCATGAACTCCAGTGCACATGCAGTGTTCCCATTCACTTTGGTGGAAATACTACCTTGATTAGAATGAATGAATAATCACTGGATTCTGGACTAGGGTGAGCCACAGTTGTCGGGAGGATGAGAGTGTTGTCCCCAATATGAATCCTATTCCCACATGATGTTTTCTTTCAGTCCTCTGATTTCTGGCATTTTAGACAGCAAGACATTCAATATACACACCTAGAATGCTATCATTTATTTGCATTCTCAGTAACTCTGCCAGCCCCTTTTCTTTGAATGCCTAAGTTGCATTTTTAAATGTACAGTTGACATTTTAAATTACTACAATGCTAGAAATTTGGGGAGTGGAGGAAAATTTCATTGTGGAACAGCTTAATTTATTTGGTCTAGTCATTTTGCCCACCGGTTCAGCCCTGCCCTTGGATTTAGTTCAAGCAGTATGCTACTATTAGGTAATTGGTTGACCAACTGAACCCAAAGGACACTCACCAATGGCTCCTCTTTCTCGTGGAGAGAAATGCTACAGGATTCTGCACTGGGTCTAGTGATATTTAATGTTCTTTTCTATTGATAATGGCGCAGAGGGCCTGTTAATGAAATTTGCAGATCACATCAAATTAGGAAGAGCAGCTAATGCTTCATAAAACAGAACTGGAATACAACATAACCTTAACACAGTGGTTCTCAACCTGTAGTTCCCCAGGTGTTTTGGCCTACAACTCCCAGAAATCCCAGCCAGTTTACCAGCTATTAGGATTTCTGGGAGTTGAAGGCCAAAACATCTGGGGACTCACAGGTTGAGAACCACTGCCTTAACAAATTGGAAACCTGAGCAAAAACTAACAGTGTATTTCAACTTGAAGGAAGAAAGTGAAATAAGATGAATAACAGCTGGCTTGCTAACAGCTCATGTGAAAGTGATCTAGGAGTCTTAATAGATCATAAGTTGAACATGAGAAAACAGTGTGATACAGCAGATAAAAAAGCCAATTAAATTCTAGGCTGCACCAAAAGGTATAGTTTCCAGATCAAGGAAAGATCTAATCTGCTTTGGTCATGCCTCACCTGAAATTCTGAGTCCAGTTCTGGGCACCAGAATTTAATAAATGATATTGGCAAGCTGAGTGTGTCCAGAAGAGGGTTACCTAAACATCTGGAAGACAAGCCTTATGAGAAGTGGTTTGATGAGTCTGGGTATGTTTAATCTAGAAAACAAGTTTTTGAGGTGACATGCAGCCATGTTTAAATATTTGAAAGGATGTCATATTGAAGATGAAACACGCTTGTTTTCTGGCAGTGAATTCAAACTGTAGAGAAAGCAACTCCACCAAAAAATTAAGAAGAATTTCCTGATGGTAAGAACTGTTCAGTAGTGGAATACATTGCCTTGAAGTGTGATTGATTCCCTTTTCCTGGAAGTTTTCAACTGGCTGGATGGCCATCTATTGGAGTGCTTTGATTGTGTATGTCTGCATGGCAGGGGACTGAATGGGATGGGTGTCTTTGAGTCTCTTTCAACTCAGTTTGCATTCTATGAGCATCCCGAGTGATAGGAATCCTAGGCTAAAACTAAGTGTTGTCTTTGTCAAAAGCAATTGCCAGTTATGTCTGGAATGAGACAAACAGAAATATGGACCATCTGACGCCATTCCTGCACATCTCCAAAGTTGTGTGTCATTGTGATGTGTCGTTTTAATTCAACCTTTTCTCACAATATTCTAGGCCAAATGTGTGTCCTGAACAAGAATTGGCAATGGTGGGACATCGTCAGCCATGTGTTCAAGCCTTCACCCGTATGATGAAGATGTGGAAACAGGACTGTGCAGTGGAAAGATGGTGCTTACGTTATGAGAGAAGGTAATGTTATTTTTTTTAATTTGAGGAAAGCAATATTCCCTTTATATTCTGCTCTGCTCAGGCCTCGAATGGAGTGGTTGCCTCATTTTAAGAAGAATAGAGGCAAATTGGAGCAGATTCAGAGGACAACAAAAAGTTTCTACAGGTTCCTCAATAATTTACTTAGTGACTCCAGATCTGCTCTTTACCTCCTTTACTCAACATTCCTAGGATTTTGTGACAGATTAATGGACAGTACGGTTCTCAAAAGACAGAAAGTTTGATAACTACTGCAGTGCAGTTGGTATTTTATTTGTTGTATGCTATATATAAACTAGAACTCCTGTCTTAACAGCAGATCCAGTACTGTTTTATGTAGTGCTTCCTTACTCTTCTTTCTTTCTTTCTTTCTTTCTTTCTATTAAAGGACAAGCTATTATACCATATATAAGCAATCATACAGTATGGAACATCACACGGTCTTTAAGTGTTGCCCTGGGTGGCGTAGAAAGAATGATGATGAAGCTGGATGTCTTCACCGTAAGTTGTGATTGTTGAATGTTGGGGCTGCTTGGCTGGTAATGCTGGAGGACTTTCGGGGACTGGTGGGGCCTTCGGAGTTTGCAGATAAGAATTGTGGCAAACTTTTAAAAAAAGGTTGTAATTTTTAATAGTATTTTTAGGATTCCCTAATGGTGTTGTCAATTTTTTATGCTATTTTAGCTTTTATGTTTAAATAGAAATTTCATTTAATAATATTTTAATTTCTGTCTAAACAATTTCTTAAATTATATTATACTTTTAGTATGTAGTATGTCACCTTGGACCCTGTATTAGGAGAAAAATGAAATATAATGTAAATAAATATTTTTATTACGGTTTTAACTGTATAGTTAACATTTGTACTTTTGTCTGAACTCATATTGTAAGTCATCTTAAGTATTAGGCTGTAGAAAAGTGAGATAGAAATTGAGGTGCTCATTAACTTAGTGGTGATGATAGGTTACAGGAAATGATTGATAATGGCAATGGTGATTTTCTATATTTTTTTGGTGAAACAGTTGTGTTTTGTAAATAACAATTGCTTTTCCTGTTGTGTCTCTATTCCTTCTCTTTAGCTGTATGCTCTGTAGGCATTTGCTTCAATGGAGGAAAATGCTCTGAAGGAATTTCTCCAGTGTGCCAGTGTTCATTAGGATTTGAGGGGCCACGCTGCCAATACGGTAAGTGAAAGGATTAATATTGTTCTGCATGTATTCTAGCAATATGGTAATACTTATTTAATTACATTTTATTTCTCTACTACCAGGAAAGAATAACATTATCTATACTCAGCAATGCCATGTTCAGGAATCTTGGGAGTGTTCTGAATCAATGAATGGTGCACTGAGCTTATGCAAAATGATTGTCTGGTGTTGAGAAGACTTGCTAGGATATGCAGGCTTGCAGGCTGCAGTGATTGCATGCCCCATTTCCACAGTCAGACCTCCAACATATTTTCTGATGTATTGTAGTCTGCAAGTGATCATCTGGGATCTGCCAAAAGTCACTTTGTATAGTCATCTGCCAGCCTTGGTTCATCCCCCCCCCCCCCCAACTAGTTTGTGGATTTATGATAGTGAAAGAGCTTGTCTATTATAAATTGTAGGTCTGAGGACTAGATTCTGAATCTGAACTTCGATACTGTTGCTTGTAAGAATAGGAGGGTTGCTTGATGTACCCATGGACAACTTTCTTCAGCAAAAGCCTAATGACATGGAGGCATAATTGACATTAGTATGATTTTCATTCCTGTAAATGTAGAGACGAAATGGCATCAGAAATCACTAAGAGTAATGTTGTCCGCATAGTTAGATTCAGCATAGCTGAGTGCAGTAGCTTTTGCAATGGGGCAGTGTTTCTCAAACTCTTCTCCTCCAGGTGTTGTGGACTTCAAATCCCAGAAATCCCAGCTAGTTTACTAGCTGTTAGGAATTGTGGCAGCTGAAGTTCAAAACATCTGGAGGGGCAGAGTTTGAGAAACACTGCACTGGAGAATGCAGACATTGTGTTAGAGTTACACAAATGGAGTTATGTTTGCAATGATACGTGCCCAGTGTCTACTTCAGCAGTAGCTCTGAGGAAAGAAATACCAGTAGGATCTGAGCCGCTTCAAATCTCCAGTTGTAACTGCAATGATAACTATTTGTGTCTACCATATGTATAAAGGCATTTTCTGGACAGGTGAGACATATCACATTCCAAGATGAAGGAAAAGCAGAGCTGCAGTGCATGCAGCCATAAAGTTCAGATTCTGGGGTCAAGACCAGATTGTATAGTTGGAGAGTTAACTAAAGTACTGATAAGACACTATTGAAAATAACACTGTTTAGACTGCCATTTCCAGTTTTTCAAAACTGTGATAGGCGTAATCTTGCTGGATTTATCTATTTAATCCAGAAGGTCAATATGAAATTTCAACAGTTTATCAGCTTGCTAATGCATATGTACACCTGAGAGCCTGCAGGAGGTAGATCTGTAAATAACACCACAGATGAAATTCCCTTTGGATATAGTGGCAGGGGTGTTCAATGAGAAGACTGCTAGAAAGTGTTTGAAGACCTTTCATTGGTTAGGGCTAATGGTGGTGACAGATTTCTGGACAACGCTCAAGGGATCTCAAGGTAGGAAGGTTGAAAGTTGAAATTATTTCTCCTTGCTTGGAATAAAACATGACACTGACAAACTATGAGAAGACATTCATCATCTTTGCATGCTTAACACTATCCTCCCCTTCACTAACAGTAAGGATTTCATCACACAAATTTTACCATAGTTGCATGATCATTGATAATGTATATATAGTATTGAGCACTTTTGATATTTCACCTGTCTTAATTAGCAGAATTCTGCCGATTTGCCAGTCCACAATTCTGTGTTTGTACTTCTGCATTCCTGATTTATGGCAAACCTATCAAATCATATTCTTGGGAAGATTTGTTGAGAAAAACTTTGCTATTGCTTTCATTTGAGGCTAAGAAAGTATCAGTTGGCCATTAAGTTTCAATGGCTGATTGAGGATTAGAACCGTGGTCTGTAGAGTCAGTGCTCAAAGTACTACACATGCTGTCTATTTAAACATTATTTACTCCCCCCCCCCCCCCCACACACAACAGTCCTCAATAATGTAAGGAAGCATGCTTCTCCTGCAAAGCAGTGCATACAATTTAATTAAATATATCAAAGATATATATATTTTTGTGAGGATTTTTTGGTTCAAATTAGAAATCTATTTCTGGTCACTTCTAGTTAAAAAGAAAACCAGAGGCAAAACACACATTTTCACCTGGGCTGAGGTTTGCAGGGAAGTGAAAAATGACCTTTAGAGTTTTTCATCCAAGGAGGGTGAATGTCTAATCCGAACAGGGGCAAACCTTCTAGCTTGGGGGCCGCATGGCAGGCTGAAGTGGGGTGGGCAGGCTGGAGCAGGGTGGGTGGGCAGGCAGGGAAGGAGGGGTTCACCCCAAATCCCCTCCCTGCCCTTTCCTCCCATTCCTCTTCTCTCTTAGAGGCAGAAAGTGGAGAAAAGATGGGAAACGTTTGAATCCCAAAAGGGTTAGCTTTCGTCAGGATGAGATGGTGAATGGGAGAGAAAAAAAAATTCATTAGATCCTGTATTGCCTACTCCTGATATAGAATCCTAGAATTCTAGAGATGGAAGCAACCCCCAAGAGCCAGCCAGTCCAATCCCCTGCCATGCAAGAAGGCACAATCAAAGCACTCCCAATAGACAGCATCTGTGGAAAAGCCTCCAGACAAGGAGACTTCACCAAACTCCAAGGCAGCCTATGCCACTCTCCAACAGCTCTTATTCTCAGGAAGATTTTCCTAATCTTTTCAGTCAAATCACTTTCCCTGCCAATTTAAACCATTGCTCCCTTGTGCTCTGGTCTCCAGAGCAGCAGAAAGTCAATTTTCTTCCTCCTCCTCAATGGGACACCCTTTGAAATCTTGAAAAATGGTTCTCATGTCCCTCTCAACTGTCCCTTCTCCCAGCTAAATATCCCCCAGGAGGAAAGGAGGAAGGAAAAAGAGAAGGAAGGAAGGGTGGAAGAGAAGGAAGGGAATTGTGGGAGGAAGGGAGGGAGGGAAGAGAGAAGGAAGGAAAGAGAAAAAGGAAAGAATGAAGGAAAGGGGGGGAGAGAGGGGGAAGGAAGGAAGGAAGGAAGGGGGAGGGAGGAAGGAAAGAGAGAAGGAAGGAAAGACAAAAGGGAAAGAAGGAAGGAAGGAGAAAGAGAGGGAAGGAGGGAGAGAAGAGGGAAGGAAGGAAGCATGAAAGAGCAGAAGAGAAGGAAGGAGGGAGAAAGAGTGAGGGAAGAAGGAAGGAAAGAGAGGAGAAAGGAAGGATAGGATGGTGAGCGAGAGGAGGCCCTGAGAAAAGAACCCAAGGGGCTGCATCTGGTCCCCGGGCCTGGGTTTGCCTGGTCTAGTCTATGGGCTGTGTGTGTGTGTGTGTGTGTGTGTGTTTATGGCCATATTTTAGGTGCCAAAAATTTTCAGCACTAGCTTTGGAGAGAGTTGTTGTTGCTATTATTATTATTATTATTATTATTATTATTATTATTGCTGTTACCATGCAGATTTTCCCAAGGATGATAGACCACAATTTTACCTTATTTTAACTACTTTTACCCGTCAGGGTGTAGCACAGATCAGAGAAAAAATAGAGATTGGAATCAAGAAGCCACCCAGATGTCAGTGGATGCAAAGCCCAGCCAAATGGCGAGGAGTGCTTGTAATATGGTTGAACTCCTCCTTATTTTTTTCACCTTGGAGCCTTCTATTACTTTTTCAATTATGAACAAAAAAAGCCCCAGTGAGAAACATGACTGCTTCGACATTTCAAAGTTGGTGGGCCCCTGCTTTAATCACTTAATTTTCTTGTATAGATAGATTTGGGACATTTCCCGAAGAACTAACCTTTTCAAGCATTGTGCCCCTCTTTTCCTGTAAAAATCTATACTGTAGTGTTGTTGTTGTTTTTTCAGGATGAAGATGGGGTTGTGTAAGCATGTTTCATGAGACCTTGGCTCATCTGTTTTCCTTTAACAAATGATTTATGTCTTATAAACCTTCTCCCATATTACTATTACAGTTTGCACTGTGTAATTTTAATCAGAATAATTGATTATTTTAGAGATTTGTTATACCTTTAAACATACACACACACTTTACATTCATATTCTATCTCTTTCCATTTGTTTTTCATTGTCTCCTTGAGTTAGGTCTTATCTTTTCCGTCTGTTTCCTCCAGCCAACTATAAATCTATATGTATGTTTGACGTCATAGGAAGACTTTATGCAAGACATCTCTTTCTGAAATGATAAAAGATCTAGCTGGTTGAGAACGGTTTTATTGCTCCTGAATATTGGAGTTTGACCAGGACATTCAACTATTGATCATGGTTTTTCATCAGAATATCTTGTTATTAATACAATAATAAACCCCTTTGTCAGTCTAAATGTAGATATTAGGCTGTTATAGCAAGTCATAGAGTTGGAATTCGCATACACGGCCAGTTGTCCAGACTTTCAAAATGGGCTTGCCAGGGTTGCAGCCTGACCCATTATTTTTCAATCTGTATATAAATGGTATGGTGGATTTTCTATCAAGACCAATTTTTCCAGGTAATAAAAGTGGAAAAGCTATTCCAATTTTGCTTGCTTTATGCAGATTTTGTTGTTGTTTTCTGTTTCTCACTTCTGTCTGTTGGGTGTCAGAAAATTGATAGTTGCATATTGTTGTTAACTGCCAGCAAGTTGTCTTTGACTTATGGTGATCCCATGAATGAGAGACCTTGAAATCACCTTTTTTTTTACACAATTAGTCTGGGAGCTTTGGCCAATATCTAGAGGAGAATAGGGGACCATAATAGTCACAAACAGCCGCTCCCTGCATTGCATTTTAGACATTGGGATATAATACTATTGGGGTATGATACCCACAAAGATGGCCAAGCTCCATCAAGAACCCTTCCAATGGCTACCACTATCCTTGGGACACTGAAATGTGGCAGACATTATGTATCATGTTTGTCTAGCACCTGAGCTTGAAAACAATTTTTAGGACTCAGAAAACACTGGTTGTGCTGACTGGAGGATTCTGGGAATTGTAGTCATTTTTTCCCCTCAAGCTCACATTTAGGCAGAAGGAATAAGTTAAATCTTGTTGCTTCAACTATATGTTTTTGAATGTATAGTTCTTACATTTCAAAACCTGAGCAGTTTTTCACTTGATTGTTTGGGTGTTCATGGCATCTTAATGGGAGGGAAGGATAGTGAGCAGCTTTTTGGAAAATGTAGCCATTATTAATGCATTATATTGAACTGTGGCTCAGAAAGCTTTTAACAGTTCACTGACATGACCGAGGACAGCCCAGGGATATCATAACAATCTGTAATAGGGAGCGATTCCCTTGCAATTTGCAAGGTAGCCTAATGACTCCCTGAGAGATGTTACAGTGTATTTCATACGCCTGCAATGCAAGGTTATTTCAGTATCAGGGTTATCTTGGTTATGATTTTTGGTTGCAAAATGTTGAGCAGAAATGTAGTCTCGTCACATCTTTGCATTTCATCAACAAGAGCAGCAACACAAAAAAAGAAGGAAGACTACAAAAAAAAGTAACTTCAGGCAGTTCCTGAAGTTACGTCACATACGTCCAACTTACAAATGTCTCCTAGTTAATAATGGGGATGGGAAAACAGGAAGTAACACAAATCTACCCCTCTGAAGGGAAATTCACTCCTGGAAGAGTTATCATGGGGAAAAGATATCTCCACTTAGGCTTTCTCATCAATCCTTGTTTTTAAAACCCACATTTTCCAAAATCCAGTTATCACAGGGACAGAAAGTGAGGTGAAATCTTCTGATAGCAAAACAAACACCACAGTGTTGTTTACCCCTTCCATATGCTAGCCAAACCACACTTTAAAATGCCCCTGTTCTGACTTACAAACAAATTCAACTTAAGAACCTCTACAGAACCTATCTTGCTCGTAACTTGGGGACTACCTGTATAAGGAGCTATCCAAGCCCTTGATTAAGAGTCCTAGATGTAAAATTAATTAATAGAGTGAACTGTATCAAGATTTTGAATGTTTTAAAAAAGACATATAAAGTGATTTTAAAGATAGTATCTCCAGGTTTCCTTTAACTTTTAATTTAAAAAAACAAAACAAATGCAGCTAAAGATATCAGGTTAACAATGGAGTGTCTGAGAAATCACAGTAAGCCAGAACTCTGGTTTACCTGATTGAGGCAGCCCATTGGTGCATGCCACCCAACTGTTCCTGCAACAGATCAGAAGGTACATTCCTACCCTCTGTGGTTTCTGTGTTGCAATGTCCATCCTGACAAATTGACTCATCTCCCACAGCAATCCAAAGAAAACCCATAGTTTGCTTGTGACTTATTTCTAAAGCTTGTCAAAAGAAAGACAAGTAAGATTTCAGGTTCAGATGAAAGTATCCATGGCTTGTTTTTAGCCATTTCCTTTTATAAAGAGTACAGTAGGGCAGTATGAAGCAACACACTGCTTCCTTAGTCATAAGCAAAAAAAAAAAAAAAAAATCCTGGCAAAGGCCTTGTTTCACACTGAATAAACATATAACATTGCCAAAATGGGAAATGCTACAACTGTAATGGTTACTATGGAAGAGGCTCAGCCTGGCATGGGTCTGGATCCAGATATTAATTAATCTACATGTTGGCTAATGGAAACCCACTGAGTTAAAAATCCCTGTGGGATTCTCCTGCCACTCTGCAATGAGAAGAATTAACCTCCCCAAGTTGGATTGGTTGTCTACACCCCAAAAGGGTCTTACAGGAACTCTTGTATTGCATTAAATAGGCACACCAACCCCCCCTCCCAGATATGTCTCTATGCCAATCTTACCAAAGTTGTAACAAATAGGATCTGTTTGGATTTCTAGCAACAGATAGGCTAGAAATGAGGGTGGGAGGGCAGGGAGATGCCCAGAGGCGACTCACTAATGATGATCTTGAGATCTTAAACTTTTATTCTACCCTGGCAATGAGGCCCTGAGCCTGGCTTGCCTATTCTTTGTTAGAGCCCATGTGTCCTGCTCTCCACACTGAGCAAGAATTCAGAGTGCTAAAGTCAGAAATCATGGAAGCATGAGGTATCTGGGGACAAAAGAGTCCAGAATAAAAAATAATAAATTGGATAAAAGAGTTCTAGGGAGTTGGAGTTGCAGAGTCCTTAAACAATCCAAAAATCATAAATCAGCAAAACACATTTACAAGCCATCAAGAGGAATCCTCAAGAGAAGAACTGAAGTTGCATTCAGCAACCTGGCTGGGGAAAGTAACCACCCTATAAAGCCTGTATCAGCCTGTTTAGCCTGATACCAGGTGATATATAGCTATTCATTTCCTGATGACTTGATTGTATCCAAAAGCTATGAGCATCCACCTTTCTCAGGTATAGGGCTCTCTTCCAACTACTCTTCCTCCTCGGAATGAAGCCTCCCTGACTTGACAAACCGAAGGGGATCTTAGATGACTATCAGGCATCTGTTCTGATGTCTCCACCAGTATGTCTGCTTCTGAGGAATACACATTTTCAAGAGAGAAGATGACACCATGAAAGTTACATGGTTTATTCAGGAAAAGGAACCATAAAGAGAGCAAAGAAAATGGTACCAGTGTCTTCATTGTAGGGCCACAAACATGCTCTTTGATAAGCCTTGCTTTGAAGAAAGATGTCTTACTGTGATGTTGAAATCCTACTATTTTCTTAAGAACTCTTTATACATCTAATTGAGAAATTTGAACAAATAAATGTTAGAAACCTCTCATTAGAACTGGTGCACGGAGGCACCAAGTATTTGGACTGAGACTTGAATGTTGTACTCATGCTTTTGGTTGGGCAAAATCAAGTCTTGTTGACTGAGGGTAAAGTGACTAGAATGAAATGTAGGAAGCTCTGTTACAAGATGTTACCTTGCTTACTCTATATGGAAAATGATCACCTACTTCTTTCTCTTTTTAACTAGAGGTACTAGAAAAACAGAAAATTGATCTTTCTGCAGGTAAACTATATGAACTTCCACATTAACTCCTGGAAATTTTATTTGATGTTCCAAAACATTGGCTATTTTATAAGGCCCTTCATTTCTATGATGGGTTTTCCTCAGAAACCGTTCTTGCCTTTGCTTAACTTCAGATCTTGTGTCTTTGTAGCTAGATCAGATTTCCATGCTTTACAGGCCAAAGTTCTATGATTCATTAGTGAGATAAGCTTCATTTGCTAGAGTTGACTAGAGCAAACCTTCTGCAAATAGGAAAAGCCATTGACATTTTAACTGAGGATCCAGGCATGAAAAGGATAAAAAACAAAATTGCTATTCAGTATGGTATGAGCTAGAGAAAGGAGAGGACCCAGTCTATAAAAGGTGAATTAGAAGACAGAGGGTTGATGGTAGATTTGCTGTTGCTCATAATTGGTGTCTTTTGTAAATGACTTTGCAGACTTTGCTTCCAAAATAGAGTTTGCATTTCTTCAAATGACATCATTTAGGCCAAGCTCTCATCAGCAACAATGCTATACTACCTCCTAATAATCGTTACACTATTATGTATATGAGGACACAATTTTCTGCTAGAGAATAAAAGCTACATGTAGAAGTCTGTGGATTTTTTAACTAACATGCTCCTGAAATTCAACTAATAAGCATTCATGACAACCGCAACAATAATTGGCTCATAATCAAAACCCACAGCAGGAGACTTAAATATATCTCAATGTATTTTTCACTGTGAAAAAAATTCAGTGAAATTAATGTATTTGTGACAAATTTCAGCCTCTGACTTGGACCATTGTCAGGAGAGAAAGAGAGATATTGCCATGTAACTACTGTAAAAAGCACTGCTCTTCTCGTCGACAACAAAGATGGTATAGTTTATATTTTCAGTATTGCTCCTTCCCTATAATCTCAGTATAGGTTTCACCTGTCAGTGAGAACCTCTTCTCTCTTCATAATAACCCCTTGTTTTTTATTTTAAAAAATGGCAGTTACTAGGAGATGGCTCTGTCAGAAAGCTTATAGTTATTCCTGACCTTCCAGAACAGTTTGTGATGCTAGGAACTGGGCAAGAATGTAAATTTATCACTGAGTGGGAAGCAAGAAGCTTGCCAAGGGCTAACTGGAACACTGTGTGTGTGTGTGTTTGGAAGGTATATCTATCTAGTTATATCTCTAAGGAAGCAAAACAGCAATGAGAAGCCACTGGCAAAGCAGAGTCAATTACCCCAATCATAGTGAGAATTCTCTATAATATAATAACTACTGTATATTTAGCAAGAGGTTTGCTGGAAGCAGCTCATCAGGTTTGCAGATTCTTTCCCCATGATGAAGAAAAGGGTCTTATAGCCTCACACAAGTTGCACAGTCCACTAAGTTTTGCATTGTGTCATTAAATCTGAGCTCAGTATCATCTGCAGAGGAGTTTAAAAGACACAAGGGCATGCCTTACGACAGCAGACAAACTGGAGAGGGTTTGTGGGAAGAATTCAAATGATTTGATTAGTTTTTTTCCCTTTTACTTCCCTCATTTGGGTTGCAGGGGATCTAGGGCCAACAACTTCCTGCCCAATTAAATACCCCTGCCCAATATATGTGCCATGCAATAACTTTTCTGTCTTAAGAGGAGTATGAACCAGTGAATATCCAAACAAGTATCTTAAAATGAAAAAGCTTAGTTAGGATGTTTTCAGAATGACAGCTGGTAGCACTGCTTATTAAAGGAAATCATGCCACCTATCTTTCATTCTTTCTCATTTTTAAACATTTTCTGGGATGGACCCACCAACAACCTGCACATGTGCATTGTAGTGGGGAAGAGTTGGGAAAAAAATCCCTGAATTTTCCATGGCTGTGAAACAACACATACCATGGATCCAGGAACCAGGTCAGAGCTGACCTCTCTACTACATATAAGCTCTGGTCAGGACTCAATTTGGTTCCTGAGTTTGATGTGTGATCAGCTCTATCTTTGGATTGTTTCCTATTCAGCTGTTTTCATCCCACATTAAGTTCTCATTAATATCTCAGGCTCTGGCCAGAAATTACAAGTTTTCATATTTCATCTCCAGCTGGGAGATAAGACTGCAGATTCTCCAGATTTAGTGGGGCTCATTTTCTGGCCAAAGAAAAGAGTTGTATGCAAATCTCTGGTTCAGTAAGGAAAGCAGGGTCAATTGATTTGTTGCTGCAACTTGCAAACACTTTCCAAGTGTTTTATGTCTTTATTAAAAATTGAAAGACTATTAAGAAAATATTGAAAAAAGTGGTCAAAAACTGTTTTTTCAAGTGTTAAGAAACCATGATGAGAAAAAGCCTGAACTGATGAGAACCTTCACAGTTCAGAAAGTATTTTGCACAAAATTTATATGAGATTGTTCTGCATGGAAAATAGCATTTTCAGTGTAGAAAAGAATGTATCAACACAGCTTTTTGTTACTTTGTAGAATAAGGTGTTTTTTGTTTTTGTTTTTGGTTTTTTTTGCAGAGAAAGTCTGTAATTGGGGATTTGTTCTATATGTAAACCTGTCTGGTGTTATTTTGAGAAATATGAGTGTAGTATATTTGCATTGAAGCAGAGTAATGAAATTGGCAAGGCAGAAGTTGAATAACAACCAGTCTGAAATTCACCTATCCACATAGAGAGTATAACAGTAATACAGTGATTGTGACAAAGCAAAATCTGCAAACATGGAAGTTGGTAATTAACCCAGACATGTGAGTATTGCTAACATATTAATATAGAAAACCTGCCTTAAGTATCTGGAAGCATTGACAGCAATGTACTTGACACTCTCACTGACAGGATTCTGGCGATGGTACTCATTTTTTTTTGTAGCAAATAGATATGCAGCATCTGGTTTTTATTCCTCAGAATCAGCATGGAAGTGTCAGGCAGTCACTGCTTGTGAGTGTTTGCGTCTTAAGGGCAGGTTGAATCTTTGGGCAATCAGAGCTTATCTTATCTTATGTCTGTGCAAGCCCTGTAAGGTAGGGCCACAACCTTTAAAAACCCTGCTCTTTCTGGTTTTTCCTTTCATCCACATAGTTTACTGATAGTCAGTCAATAATAATCCTGGCTAAACAGAATTTGTTCCAGAGCTTAGAAAAAGTTACTTTTTAAATACGACAGCTGTCAGAATCCTCCAGTGGACCTCTGCAGTGCAGGCTAATTTTAAGGCATCAGGGGTCTCAAAAAGTGCTATTTTATCTTGCAATCCTACTGATGCCTTAAAATTAGCCTGCACCGCAGAGGTCACAAGTACTCAAAAATAACTATTTACATAGGATTAATTACAAGGAAAATCTTAAGCTATGATGTCAATAGTAAGTACCTGGATTCAAAATCTCATTTGGCTAGTAGATATACTGACTTTGGACCAGTCACAGCTTCTCAATCTACCTCACAGGTTTGTTGTGATGGTAGAAATGGGGAGGAGAACCATGCATGCCATGCATGCCATCTTGATCTCCTTGTAGAAAAGGAAATGTGTGAATGAAACAAAGAAAGTTTGTGGGAAGTATACCTGGAAAAAAGCTTCCTGCTCATTCCCTTTGTGAATATATCACAGTTGTCTTGAGGAGTTATGGCTGTAATTTGTGCATCTCTATATCTTGATGTTAAATGTGTAGAGGAAGAACAGTTAAGGAACAATTCCCTCACCCCTCCCTACGCTGCCATACTATATATGTATCCTCTGTGAATTAAAGTTCTCTCTAGTATCTACTAAAAAAATAGGTAAAAGGAATGAAGCTTTGCCATTTTCCAATGAAAACTGTAAAAAAACTGATTGAAAAATCATTGCCTAGCTCCAGCCCAGATGTGTCAAGATATTAATCCACCCATCTTGACAAACTGCCCTTGAGTACCTGAACTTTAGAGCTATTAGCACTGAGCGACGGGTAGACAGGCAGGGGAACAGCAAACTGCCAAATGGATGTGACAACAGTAAATGCACTCAAGAATAACCAGTTGAGAACAAAATGCATCCTTAATGCCTGCGACAGAAAAGGCTGTTTACTTTGCTGGCTGGGAGATGTGGGGGCTAAGCAGAAATCAATGTGCTCCTCTCTGGCTCCTGGTCTTTGAAATGACTGGATAAATGGGAAAGCAAATGTGGCAAAAGATGAGCAGGAAGAGAGGGAATGGTATAAGATGGGCTCTGCTGCTGTATTAATGGCGAAGAAGTTATATTTAGGGTGTGTGTGTGTGTGTGTGTATAAGGAAAAAACTGCGCATTGCAGTAGCCCTGGAGAAGGATGCTAGCAAGATGGTGTTGGTGGATGCAGGGTTGTCCCAGGCTTACTTTTCACCAGTTAATTTGCCACTGGTAGTGGTGCTTCTTTTAACTTTCTCCAATCATTGATTTTTTTTAAGAAAAAAACATTTTGCTAGATTTTAGAGCTGTTTAAAATGCTTTAAGTCTGTTGTGAAGTTGAGGTCTTAATAAATCAAATAAGTTTACATGGAACATTGGTTGAGGTCTCAATCTCTTTGTTCCTGTAAGTGTGTCTTGTAGTAAACTGTCCTTACAGTAATTCTGTAAGGACTCTGTAATTCAGTAGCCCACTCTACAGCTGGAAAAAGTGGTTTAAATATTTTTCTTTAAAAAAGACAGTCCCTTTCCCAGGAAAAACATGACAGAAAATGAAAGGGAAAGAAGCAGCACAGGGGAAAATAAGAGTAAGAACTTGTGTCTAGCTTAAGATCAGTGGTTTCTCAGCACTAGGATAACTACTGAATGACCGCTGTGAAAGAGCCAAAGCCCCAAAAAGTTGGCTATTCAGGATAGTTGAGAGTGGTTGGGGAATTTTAGCATTCTGGACCACCAGTAGTTTCCAAGCATTGGTTCTCCAAACATTTTTGAACATTAACTCCCAGAAGTTTTGGTCAGCTTTACTAACAATCAGGAATTAGGGGGGAGGCTGAACCCGAAAGCACCTGCAGGAGAAGACAAAAATCTGGGGACCACCACTCTGATGTCTTGCTGTCCTAATTGGCCACCCTGGCTAGGGTGCAAAGAGAGTTGCAATCTATTCATTCCCCAATAGTGTTTTCTAAACTTCTGTACTTCTAGTCGTGAGGCAGTTGAGGAAAAGCAATGCGTAATGGAGCTTGCTTCAACAAGAGGTTATGTGGAAGTCATCTTTAAATATTTGAAAGGATGGTTCACAAATTGGTGGTCCCTAGACAAGTTCTGGTCCTTCAGCCGTTGGCTGCTGGCAAATTTCCAGGATGGAAAAATGTACTCATGAAAAATGGCAACAAATATATTGCTGGGCCCTGGCATATTGGAAGAAAGTACTGTAATTGCGGATCTTGCGTATTGGATAGCTTGGAAAAGTATTGATGTAGAGGAGGGAGCAAACTAGTTGGCTGTTGTTCTGTAAGCTAGAATACAAACCAATCTGTTCAGATTGCAAGAAAAGAGATTCCATTTACATTTTAGAAATATGTTTTTCCTATAATGGCTGTCTGACAGTGAATAAACTACATCAAGATAAACTACTACATTCTTTCTTTTAAAGAGAAGTTGGATCGCTAGTGATGCATCTTCACTGTGTAATTAATGCTGCTTAGGACACTTTAACTCTCATAAATGTAGCTTTATAAGCTCTTTACCTTTCTCTGGCCAAAGGGTGCTGGTGCCTCACCAAACTTCAAATTCAGGATTCCATGGCACTGAGCCATGGCAGTTAAAGTGATGTCAAACTGCATTAATTACACAGTGTAGTTGCACCCTGTATCTCTGGAATGTTTTTGTTGTGTGTTACCAGCATAGCATGGGGTTGGACTAGATGGCCTTGGAGCTCCCTTTCAGTTCTCTGGTTCTTTGAGAACAGCTGGTAACTCTGTGTTCTTTCTTTCCCACTGTTCCAGGCTTCTGGGTGACAATGTTTTGTCCATCTAGCTTAGCCTGGCCAACTTCAACTAACACATTCTCTCCAGGGGGAGGACAGAAAGTGCTTTCTTCTATTCTGAACCTTACACAAAAACGTCTGGGTCTGGGAACCAAGCACCCAGCGATGACATTGGTGTTTCAGCTTTGTTTATCACAGCAACTTGCATGTAGGAATTAACTGGAGTCGGCACCCTTTTCCTGCTTCTCCCTGCATGGGCTGTGCCAATCAGTTCCCTGAGGTTTTGCTATTAATCATTTCGATTCTTATGCAGACGTGATGTTTTGGAGTCACTCAAACACCTTTCCAGCAATTTGCCTTCTCTTTTCTCCAGGAGGGGCCGAAAAGTTAATTACGCTGTCTGTTTCAAAGTCAGGAAAAAGGCCTGCCATCAACTCCTCAGTATTCTTGCTCCCATCAATGAGTGAGCACACAGTAGGGGCAGCTGGATCTAATTAGGAGTCGGAAACCCTGTGGTTTCAGCAACAGCTGCTCAGGAATGGATAATGGCAGTAGCTCCCAACACAGCCTGCTTGCTTGCGGTAGAGCAATTTTAAAAAATAGACCTTGTCTTTTGGAGACAAGGCTTGCTGAACAAGTACTAACAGGAACAAAGATTTCACAGTTAGTATGACTACCCGGAGGAGTTCCAAATTATATTGTTTGCTATTATATTGCTTTAATCCCAACTGTGACCTAGGTGCACTATTTTCAAAAGACCCGAGGTGTTTTTTTTTAAAGCCAGTTGGCTCAGAAGAAGGAAATAGTTAGAAATATAAGATTTGTAAATAATTGAAGTGTATATTGATATCACTCTGCCTTGTTTATTTATTTATAATAGTTATATCCCACTCTTCAGCTACAAAGTCTTGTTGTTGTGTGCCATCAATTTATTTCTAACTTACGTCAACCCTAAGGCAAATGTTATCATGGTTTTCTTGGCAATGTTTGTTCACCAAGAGTTTGGCTTTGCCTTCCTCTGAGGCTTACGGGAATTGTAGTCTGTAAAGGTAACTTTTCCTGTGAGAAACCTCTTCTGCTTACTTACTGATAACCTTCTAGAATCTATATGAAATCTTTCTTTAGAAAGTCATAGACAAGAACACCTTTCAGACAATTTGGTGATCATTCATTCTGTTTGCTGCTAAAAAAGCATTCCCAAACTGGTCACCATTCTTATAACTTAAACACCAGAAAAATCCTTGTTGATCACCTCAGAATGCTGTAATGTCCCTAAAACTTACATCCCAGGTATTATCACTTTTTAATATTTTTAATATTTTTGCTCATTTTATGTATTTACTTTGTGACTCTTCTCGTTGTTGTTCATATACTTTGTTACTCTTCTCTCTTTCCTCCTTCCTTTCCTCTCTCTTTCTCCTTCTATTCTTCCCTTTAACCCTTTCCTCCTTCTTTCCCTGTCTCCCTTTCTCCTTCCTTCCTTCTCTTTTGTCTTTTCTTCCTTCTCTCTTTCCTTCCTTCTTTCCTCCCTCTTTCTCCTTCTCTTCCAACCTTCCAACCTTCTTTTTCCTTCCTCCTTCCTTCCATCTTTTCCTTCCTTCTCTTTCCATATGACTTAATGGTAGAAAAACTATTTTTAAAAAATACAAGTAAACAATAAAAGGAAGTACACTGTCGATTTACAAGAAATAGCCATAATAAAAGAATATTTCGTTGCTTGTTGCCCCTTATTGTTAGTCATATGTCCTATTTGAGGGTTGTAAACCTTTTCCTTTTGTTTCCTCTCAACATTCCTGGCAACAAAGCCCCATGATAAGTTTGTCTTAGGATCACCGTAAGTCAGAAAGATTTAAAAGCACGCAGTAACAATCCTCTTATAAGCTCTTTCTTATAAAACTTATAAAATAAGACTGTAGAAATACAGAGGTTGTTGCATATTGATTGAAGAAGAGCAACAAGGGGGCTATTCTAGGTTCCCTGGAAGCAGAATTCCAGAGGCTAGAGGCCACCATAGAAAAGGCCTTATGCTGTGTCCCAGTAATTATGTTTACAAAGGTGATGGAACGGCTTCTATGCAGATCTCAGGGCCTTGGAGATACTGTCCATCCTATAGCCTTAACCAAAGTCAAATATAGCTTTATATGCCATTAATGCAGTGATACAACACGTGGAAGACTCCAAGAAGTGGGTGAATTAGGCTATTCCAGAACAAACACTTAATTCAGAAGCACATTTTAATCCTTGCATCCTCCAGATGTACGGGTGTACAGTTTCCTTCCAAAAATAATGTTAGTGTTCCCCAACTATATCCTGATAAGGTGTCTTTTTACCAAAGTTGCATTTCTTTTCTGCACGCATTGCATCTGCAGATTCACATCCAGCTGAGCTGTTCAGAGTGATGAAAGGTTTAATTCAGGTACCTTCCCCTCTGAACCAATTGCTAGGACCTTTATGCTTTTAGCAACTATTTTGCAGATAAATTCTTTTGCATAAGAGATTACTTAGATGTTGTCATTTTAGCAGAGACCAACAACAAGGTGTCCAGCAACTCTGTGCGAGGGATTTCACTACATCAGTTTCAATTGGTGAGTACCATTGATGTGGACAAATTGCTGGGACAAGTAAGGAAGACAACCCGCTTTCTTGATCCCTTTCCCTCCTGGTTGGTCATCTAGGGAGGAGATACAATTTGATCTTAAATACAACAAATTATTAATGCATCTCTCAGGGAGGGGAACTTTCCATCCTGTTTAAAGGCAGCAGGAGTTAGATTGCTGCTGAAAAAGCCCACACACGATCCCCTGTACCTTAATAATTACAGATTAGTCTTTCGTCTTCTTCTTTTTTGGGGGGGGGGGAGGGGTTAAATTATTGAGAAGACAGTTGCCCTCAAACTCCAGGCAGTCTTGAATGACACACACTTCCTTACCCTAAAGTTGGACTTCTGCAATGTGCTTTACATTGGGCGACCTTTGTGCCAAGTTTGGAAATTCCAGTTGATTCAAAATACAGCATATAGGAACATCCATGAATGTGCATATTACACCCATACTAAAGTCTCTCCACTGGCTGCCAATTAGTTTCCGGGAAAAGTAGGTCTTGGTTTTGACCTTTAAATCCCTACATGATTTGGACCCAAGTTACCCACACAATTGCCTTCTCCCATATAAACCACCTCAAACACTTAGATCCCCTGGGAGGCATATCTCCATCCAGCCAGAACTCAACTGGTAACCATCACCTAGAGGGTAATGGTCACCTAGAACCTTTTCATTGGTCACCCTAAGACTGGAACGACCTGCTGAAAGAGCTCTGACAGTTAAATAAGCTGTCGTAAATTAAAAACCATTTAAAAATCTATCTCTTCCAGCAGGCCTACCCAGACAGTTTTAATCATGATTTTTAAACTTGTGCCCTGTGTTTTAGTCTTTGTTCTGTATATTTAATATGTTTTTATAGCAATATGTTTTAACATGTATTTTTATAGAACTACATTTAATGTAATATGTGTATTTATAAGATCTTTACAATGTTTGGGTGTTTAAAATATGCTGTAACCTGCCTCAAGCTATGAGGAGAGGTGGGTAAGAAATGAAATGATGATGATAATGATGATGATTCCATTGCAGCTCTCATAACTTAACCCACCAGCTTTTTCCTCCTCCACCTCTTGCATCTCGGTCACCTTGAAACAAAGTGTCCTCTTTTTCTTTCCATGGGTCTGAAATGTTTTGAGAATGTTTTTCACTCTTGATGTACTGAAATAATGGGAATGGGATTGGTGTTCGCTTTTTATAGAGAAACTTATTTCTAACAGTTTCCCTTTTTGTGAATCTAATTGCTTTAGGTTCACCAAGAATTCACAGGCAATTGCTTTCTTGCTATTGCTGATATTGTAAGCACTTTATATTCAGGGTTGCTGACCTGAATCTGTTTTCTCACACAGTAATTTTGTAGCCTTGTGGAGCTTAGAAGAGCTGACAGGGATGGGAGAGGCAATATCCATCAGTTAGATTGCCAACATTTTGCTTTGCATCCTTTCAAAGCTAAATTTGGTGGTGGCGGCGGTGGAGAGAATATTATTATTGATAGGAAGCTGAAGTCTGAACAATTCTGTGTATTCTAGTGATGAAGAACATTCCAAACTGTCTTACTTTAACACCACATAAATAATCTAATCTAATAAATTTCTACCATGCCATCCCTATCCAAACCAGTTTTTGCTGTCTCTCTGTGTGTGTCTTCAAGTGGACTATTGACTTATGGTGACCTGCATGAATTGCATAGGGTTTTCTTAGGCAAGGAATGCCCAGAGGTGGTTTTATCAGATTCCCAATTTGAAATATAGACTACAGGCATTCCCCAAGTTACGAACATAATAGGTTCTGTATGTTTGTTCTTAAGTTAAATTTGTATATAAGTTGGAACCAGGTACATTTTTAAGTGTAAGTCCATCCAAAGATAGATATATCTATCCAGCCAAAGATAGATAGATAGATAGCTTTCAGTATCTGTGATCTTTGTTTTGCTGTCTGTGCCCCTGTTCAGAAGATTTAACCCCATTTTCTGTCCCTGTGATCATTGGTGATAAAGCTTCAGTAGAGACACCTTTTCCCATTAGAACTCTTCCAGGAGTGAATTTCCCTTCTGAGGGGTAGATTTCTCTCACTTACTGTTGACGCAACCCAGCCTCATTCATAACCATGCTTGTTTGAAAGTCAGATTTAGTCTCCCTAAATCAAGTGTTAATGATTCCTTCCTCATGGTAGAACAAATTCAGATTCATACCGCTTTTCTGCCAAAGAGTGGTGGCGCCTCACCAAACTACAGCTCCAATAACATTGATTCATAGCAGTTACAGTAATGTCAAACTGCATTAATTCTAAGGCATAAGTGCAACTTCAGTTGCTGAATATGTGTAAATATGTAAAGCAATACATATATAAAGTTTCTTTATCCAGTTAGTTTACTCTATTTGGGATTGACAATTGAATTTAGGCAGAAAAATATAAATACTTGCCTCAAAGAGCTAAAATCTGATGATTGAGAGAATAGTCAAAAACAAAGCAAGGTGAAAAGTGTAGTAAAAAGTAATTCCACATACTTGCAGCTTCATTTGGTCAGTGATAATTATGGGGTTAACGGATTAAGCACTGGACTCTTTGGTAAGGTTTGAAGCAAGGAAGCGTTTTCATGTCTGATTCAGAATCTATTTTGAATGAGGACCTGTGAAAACAAATGGATCACCAATAATTCCAATAGCACGCATTCTCTTTCGACCGTGCTTCTTAACGCTAATGTCCTGTTTGTATGACCTATGTGGGTAAGTAATGGTTCATTTAAAAAAACATAATCTTCATGAAATTGTGGATTGGACAATGAATTTCCAGTTACTTTCACAGAAAATATAATCTGCTTGATAGAGGTTATTTACCTCTTGCCGCACTAACCACTCATTACACATTGCAATTATGATGATTAAAATACTGATTCTGTCTTCTTTTATGTGCATCCTCATAATATGTGTACTGTTTCATTTAAATTTGATCTTGTGATTTCAGATACAGAACTGTCTAACTGTAATTATTTGGTAATATGGAGTGAAAGTAATGCATATTCTTGTGTGTGCACATTCATACATCCCAAATCTTACATTTGCCTATTTATTAAGCAGGAAGAATTGAAAGGTCTATGGTATTTCCAACATTAAAGAGAGCAGGCATGAGCTTATAATATGTTGTAAAGTTAAGCAGTCTGGCTGCAGCCATGAAATCAGAAGATATTTACTTCTTGGGAGGAGAGCAATGACTAATCTCGATAAAATAGTGAAGAGTAGAGGCATCACACTTGCAACAAAGATCCCCATAGTTAAAGCAATGGTATTCCCCATAGTAGCCTATGGATGCAAGAGTTGGACCATAAGGAAGGCTTAGCGAAGGAAAACAGATGCTTTTGAACTGTGGTGTTGGAGGAAAATTCTGAGAGTTCCTTGGACCGCAAGAAGATCAAATCAATCCATACTCCAGGAGATAATGCCCAATTGATCACTGGAGGGAGGGATATTAAAGGCACAGATTAAGAACTTTGGCCACATAATGAGAATACAGGAAAGCTGGGAGAAGACAATGATGTTGGGGGAAATGGCAAGAAAAGGGAAGAGGGACCAAGGGTAAGATGGATGGATGTTATCCTTGAAGTGACTGGCATGACCTTGAGAAAGCTGGGGGTGGCCATAGCTGACAGGGAGCTCTGGCATGGACTGGTCCATGAGGTAACAAAGAGTTGGAAGCAACTGAACTAATAAACAACAACAACAAAGTTAAGCACCTCGGTGTGCATCTATATATATATAAAAATGTAATGTTCATTTGTGGGATTAACATAACTCAAAAACCACTGAACAAATTGACACCAAATTTGGACACAATACATGTATCAGGCCAACAAGTGACCATCACTCATAAAAACACTGAAAAACACAGCAGAAGAGACTTTAAAAGCCAAAAAGCAAAAAAACTTTGCATTACAACAGATGTGCAAAACCACCTATATACACATATACACATACTGTACACACACACAAAACACATATACACAGACTGGGCCACAGCAATGCATTGGGTGGGGAGGCACAGCTAGTTGTAAATAACTTCTTTCTAACAGGTTTGATTTAGGTGTCCCCTAAAAGATTATTTTGAGACTTCCACACTAAATCCCTGCCCACCATGCACAAAACCAAGAAGACAAGGCAAGGAAACTTGACCCTGTTATGTTTGATACCACATGCTCTTCTATTGGTCTCTATCTACCTTCCCTTTTAAATTAGTGGTATAAGATGTCAAAGATAGGGGAGAGGGAAAGTGGAATGGTGCAGTTTGCAGTGAAACATCTTTGTTGATTTTTTTTCTCTTCAGCTGCATACCAGCATTTCACAGATGAAAACTTGAATATATGTGACCAAGCAATATCAAAAGGTGTCCAAGACAACAAAGATTATTAATGAGAAGAACATTCAAACTCTCAACTCAGTTTGCAGGAGCCTCAGTGAATATATAGAAGGCTGGCTATAGAAGTGAACATAGAGCAAAGGGGGAAAGTGGGTGGAGGAGGAGACAAAGAGAAAAACAGACATTTAAAAGCATCTGAAAAAGTAAGATGACAGGATTCATTGGAACCATTGCTGCCAAATTATGAGAACTGGTGGGCATGTGTCTGTACTTGTGGTGGAACAGCGAATGTGTGTGGATTTTCCATCAGGCAATTAATGATATTATATTGTACAAAAGGTGAGAGATCTTCCAGAATGTTTGTTTGTTTGTTTATTGGGTGTATGTAGCATCTCTTGGTGAAAAACTTCTTCAGTAACCAGTAAATTGGCAAAAAACTCTCAGAGTAAAAAGGTATTTACTTTCTGAAGAAAAGGCCACAGGGCAGGGACCAGCCTAGCCTCTCTCCATGGAAATGTCCCCCAAAAGATGCTGTCTTGCAGTAGATGTGCTTCTGACAGAAGTGCCCTCCCTCCAAAAGCAACAAAAACCTCTGGACAGGAAAACATAGTGATCCTGAGAATGTTCTTCCTCAGATGCTGGAACAGTCTGGCAAGCCTAAGGCATTATGCTCTTTGCTTGGATGAGCAGAGAGTTGCATTTGATGTTCTGCCTCAGGCAACATTTCTTTGAGTGGCCCTGGCAGTAGCTGTTGATACTTCTGTAAAGAGTTTATTTAAGCAGAGAAGGTAGCTAAGTAGCTGCAATGGCAAGATAGAAAAAAAGTAATTTTTAGCATGAAGAAGGGTAAGCAATAGAACTCTAGAATAGAGCTTTCATTAGGATGACCAGTTCCACAGGTCTAAGGGTTGTTTTCTCCTAGGACCATGTGAGGACTGAAATGATTGTTTAAAATGCAAAAAAGAAAAAAAAGATGTTATTTAGATGTTATCATAACCCTTTCCCCCACAATACCACCACAGACCATCTATTACAATGCAGTCTGAGCCCTGCCACATGCACAATGGAGGGCCTCCTTATAGCAACACGAGAGGCACTCCAAGTGGCCAGCTACTGGTCAAAGGACATTTAGTATAATGCCAAGTTTTTTAACTTTGTGTTTTTAAATACATTACAACTGTACCCTCGGTCCGCTACTGACACGATAAATAAATAAAACCACCAAATAATGGTAATGTTGTGGTAGAATGTGGGATATCAAAGCCAAAATGGCTAAATGGAGGAAATTGTACTTTCAGTGTACTATGAGAGGATAAGACATCAGGAAAGTGAGAAGCAGTAGAAAAAAAAGAGCAACACTAGAATACAAGGGGATTGGCTTCATCTAAGAAGCTTCAACTTGAGTTTGCAAGACCTGCAAAGAACTGATGATAACAGGGTCCCTTGGAGGTCTCTCATTAACAGAGTCACAATAAGTCAAAGCCAATTTGATAGTAATTAAGCAGAATGACAGTTTTTTTAAAATGTTGAACTATATGGGGGTGGGATCTGTTTGAAAAGTGAATGGACATGATTGGAGCCTTCCAAATATAGCTGTCCGGGAGTACTAGGTGGATTTCAAATGCACAAAAACAGCCTTGATAGAGAGACAATTTTTCCATGTTTGCCTTATGTTGTGGCTAGTAAGGGAGCTTATATTGAGATAAATGGTCCTGCTGAAAGGTTTTTCATAGGTAAGATACAAAAGAGTAGCACATGGTCTTTGAAAGGCATGAGTTTTTTAAAGGCATTATACCATTGTCCATTTCAGATTAAGTGATATGGAGATAATGGTCCACGTACCTCTACTATAGAATTTCATTTTATTTTTGTGGGAAAAATAAGTATACTTCAGGATGTTAGCCTTTTTAGATAAAAATATGATCTGTTAGGAAACAACCTCCCTCAGCAGAAGCCTAATTTTTCGGTATATCCCTGGTCTTTAGTAAAGGACAAACAGGCAGCATCAAATTTCAAACTAAAGAACTGTACTAATTGCTTTTAGAATGTACATGCACTTGGAAGAAGTTACATCTTGACCAACTAATGAAAAGAGACCTCTAAGAGGAAGAGATCCAACAAGCTTTGATCCAACTATATTGGTGAGAACAAAGACCGTAACTAAAGAAAGTGCAGGGCTTTATATGATTACTGACCCTAGAAGTTTTGTGGTCTGGTTACTTTGATACACAAAGTATTAATGACTATGAATTGCAATATACAGAAGAACAAATTAGGAAACTTGAGTTATGATCTAAGGACGAGTATAGGTTGCAGAAGTCTTTGTACTATCTAAATTCTCCAGTTGCTCTAACAGCAATGAAAGGGTTGATGTGTGAGAGAATGCTTGATTTCCAACCATATTATACCTCCTTTTAAAACTAAACAAAATTAAAAACAAAATACAGTTGAAACCTTTAAAATATCAAAGTTTTAGAAACCTATCATGTTAAAAACATTATTAGAATACAATCTGGTGGTAGCTACTGAGAAGGCATTTTGCCTTGTTCTTACCAAGCATGCCTGTGATGATGGTAAGACTGAGATATAAGCCTCCTTCAAAGTTCTGAAAATTCAGGCAGATTCATAGTGGAAACTATAATCTTCTAGATAGCCAAGACCCAAGACTTCCAGAGTTATAAATGTCTTTGTGGATAATGGTAAATAGTCACAGTAGGTATATACCATTGTTAGGAACAGAGGGAGCATAATTCTCACTATCAGTTGCCAGGGAACAGATGTATGTGAACATCTGCTGGGCCATTATGTGAAACAGGATGTTGAATTAGACAGGCCAGCTCTGTAGAATGTGTGACTGACTAGCTGCTGTCAGACTGCAGGTCCTCCCAGCTACCATAGTTAATGATAAGGGATGATGGGAGCTATGATCCAAAAATATCCCCACCCTGGCTTATCCAATTCACTATCCTGGAGATAGGTCTTTGGTCTGATTCAACAGGTCTCTTCTAATGCCTTTCTATCAAGCCAAACTGTGGGGTTCCATGAATACTAACATTTTAAAAACATTTGTTTGTCTGAATTCATATTTGCTGAGGAGTAAACCTGGGACTTATTACAGTTTCTTTCTTACTTTACAGCACTGCCCTGTATGTATCCACCCAAGAAGGTAAATCCCACCAAATTTGATGGGGTCTGTTGCCATGCTGAGTATGTACAGTACTGCAGCATTATAGCTTGACATATGCTTAGGTGAAATGATTTGAAATGACATGTCCTTGCTCCAGGGAGTTGAAGACTTAAATAGCAACAGAAGAGGGGAAAAGTTGTCTTCTGGGTAATTTTGCTAACAAGCTGAGGGAGTTTCTACTCATTGTGTGGTTGTCACATTTGGTACTTGGAATGATGACACCGCCTTCTCCTTTTTCACAACACAATGCAAATTACTTAGTTCATTGGTTTCCTTAGACACAGGAGTTCATCAGTCATGAAACCTCCCAGATTTCTCCATTTATCTGCTTGTCAGGACAAATGATAATGCCCAAAGGCTAGCAGGATAGTGATGGACTGCTATGACAAATGGATGATCACCCTAAACTATCAGAAACTTAATGTGGGTAGTAATATGAATCAAAATCAGAGTTCCTCCTGCCAAGTTTTGGCGCTAATAAGATGATTCCCTCTCCTTCATTTTTTGCGAAGTTGACGGTGGGCTAATTTAACTGCCAAGAAGGAACATTGCTTATTCCCCAGAATTATTTCTGTCTTATAAACCTGCCTTTTACTAATATTTTGGACTTCTTCCACTGTAAGTCTTTGGACAACTTTCTGGAGCCAAGGGACTAAGCAGTCAAATTTTACCACCACTGACTTTGACAAACATATAATGACAGAATGTCTCAGTCAAGCTCAAAAAGTGCAGACCACTCCCAGGGGCTCCCACAGCAAAATCCATCCAACAGAGAGGTATGCTGGGGAGTGTTTCTGAAGCCCACCAGCATCTGCTGCCTGAGGTGGTTGTCTCATTCTGCCCAATGTTAATACTGCCCCTGACCATAGCTGTGAATGCATTGAACGTGATGACAATGAGCACATGTTTGTGAGGCCTTTGAAAATTCTTGCTCACCAGCAATCGTTGAGAACCGTGATGCGTTTTCCTTATTAGCTGACTCTCTACTAATCTGTTCATTCCCTTAGGACTAATTTACAAAACTCTAGTAAAACGTTAATGCATCACTGCTGTCTTATGTTGAACTCTCCTTTTAAATAACTGCTACTGAAGTATCAACAGAAAAATGTCTTCATATATACAGATTCTCACTTATCAGCTGAAGAAAATATTTTCTCTAACATAGCTGTCTTATTGGCACACAGCTAGCAATTTGTCATAGAACAAGGTTGTTATTATCAGGTTGCTCAGTGCAAATACTTCTAACTCACATATGTTTAGGCTGTTCAGAACAAGGTTAAGTCATTGCCTCAGTCTTGTGCTGAGGCAATGAACTCCATTCACTAGCAGTATGAGCTGAGGATCAGGAAGGCAGAGGTTTATAAAATAATACAAAGTGTGGAGAAAAAGTCTACGAATCAGGTGAGGAGATGTCTAGAAGGGAAGACAAAGGCACTATCTACACTGACAAATTAATACACTTCAGGGCTAGCTTCAAATTGCAGCAGCCAGACAACAAACTCCTACAAAAATGCATGGAAAAGGCCCTTAATATCCATCAGTGCTCTCTGGTTTGTGTAATCACTATCCAGGTCTCAAACTGGTTCCAGTATTTCCTGTACAGTGCACAGTGAAACCACATTTTTCAATACCAGTTTGAAACTGTATTAAATAATCAGTATAGATGGGCCCTCAGATTAGATAGGAAGAACAGACTTTAAAATAGTATCAGTTACATCTCTTCCAACTAGTGTTCTCCAGATGTTTTGGATTACAATTCTTGTCAAATCCTATTCAGGATGCCCAATGATCAAGGATTATGAGAGCTCTAGTCTAGAATATCTTGGACTGTGTTTGGTCATCTGGATGTTTTGGACTTCAGCTGCTATTATCATTGGTCATGCTACTGGAAGCTTCTGGAAGTTGAAGTACAAAACAGAGTATCAAAGACTGAGATTCCCTTATCTAAGTGGATAGGAATCTGAACAAGACTAACATAGGCCTAATTGCTGTTTTAAGAATGTACCATATCCATTAGAATACACTGGCATTGTATACGGTCCAGCTAATTTGAATCCCTGAATCTGAATGTGGTGAAGCCAAGTTCTGACATTCCCACTGGTGTCAACGTTGTAGCCCTCCACATGCTTTGGAATTCAGCTCCCAAAATTCCTTACCATTAGACAAGCTGGCTTGGGCTTCTCAGAGTTGGAAGCCCAAACATCTGGAGGGTCATAAGTTTGACATCTCTGTATCCAGCTCCTTACTCTGTTATAAACCTTGCCCATCATATTTATTTATGGCTAACAAAAAATATGTAAAAAAATTATTAACTTTGCTATTTTGTCAGCCTCTGTTAATTTCTCTAATATTAAGGGAACCTTGGAAGTGCTAAAAGTGGAGTCAAATCTGTATTGAATGGATATTTCAGTTGTAAATAATGCCATTTAACTGATAGAAGTTACTCAGTCAGTTCTTTTATGGTTGAGAAAGGCAGAAGCACATTTTTGTCCCTGATTTAAGGTTTAAAAAATCTATTCTCTTTCCATACAAATCTGGATTCACATATTTGTTACCAGATGCAGATCTCGAGATACTGATGGGCTTAAAATCTCTGAAGCCCTAGCTATCATCACCAATGGTCAGAAATTCTGCAAGTTGTAGTTCAACAGTCAGACCTATAGATTTAGGGCCCTTCCAAACAGGGCAGTAACCTGGGAAGAAGCAGGTTATTTTAACCCACTTCCTCTCAGGTTTCTGCCCCCAACCTAAACCCTGGGCTTTAATTTGAGAGGGTGGCTAGGTCAACCAAAGATTTACCCAGGATATCATCTCATCCCTCCCCCGTGCCCCTCTACATGATTAGATAGAATTAATACCTCCCTTCTTTGTATAACTCATCTCATTCTTTAGTCAGTGATATCCATGTCAGAAAAGATACTGGCTGAGATTTTATTGAAATTGATGTTTTCTCCTTAATTGGAGACATGGCCGGTGACATACTATTGAAATTCAAGAGACAAGCAACCCATCCAAAATATTTTGAAGTGGCATGATAAATTTTATCCACCTGTCATTAGGTAAGTATCCTTTGCCTGTGTCAGAAGATACTCTTGAATATAATGACTGCAGAAGGATTGTGGTGACAAGTACTGCGAAGTACTTACTATTCATAACAACTCTGTAGCTCAGAAGGTAATTGACAGTCTTATAAGTTTCCATATATCACTTCTCTTGATGAATGACTCACCTTTTTTTTAATGTCCAAAAAGCAAAGTGTGAAGGTTTAGATTGCTTTTAATTTTAAAAAAGCATAATCCCCTCAAGGCAACAGTCTTTTTTTCTCTGCCTTCATATATGTGTGAGTTTGTGTACATTCATGTGTAAACCAAGCAAAACAACTTGTTCCATGTCATGGCTGAACTCCATTGGAGTCAGATATTTACCATAAACCAGGGATGGAAAATGTTGAATTCTTCAGATAGTTTTGACCACTTCAGAGACCATTGGAAAGAGATTGTGAGCAGCCCAAAGCATTTGGAGAGCCGAAAGTGGCTTAAGGCACAATGTTGCTAACTTTCACACAGCAATGTCCCTGCACAAAGCATTCTTTCTTCAAGTTGTGAGTAACCTACATGCAAGGAATGTTAGAAAAGGTTAGCAAGATTGTCATTTGTGTAATGTCAGAGAACCTCGAATTGAGTTACATTCTGTGACAGTGATGGGCAGCTGCTTCCCCTGTACAGTAACCATGTGGAATCACTGCTGGATCTATTTATTATTTGTTATTATTTGCCATATTTATATCCCATGCTTATCAACACCAAAGAGGACTCAGAGAGGCACACATAGAGGCAGAATTTGATGCCATATGTTACATACATTACATATCCAATAAATTAAAAAAACATAAACATTAAAACATCTACAGAAACAAATCAACATTAAAATTGATCTATTTAGTTTATGATCCAGATGTGTCCCATTTAAGCTATATATCTGTTTTACAAACTTTTTCTCCAGACTCTTTCCTTTATACTCAAGAGATACCTTTAGATCCATATGATGCTTAGGATCTGAAGATGGTGCTGATACTTTCCTTTGAAGTAATCACAGCCACCAAGGAGAGGTTTAATTTATAGAGAGAGGTTTTGTGGCCATCTGGCTGGTACTAATGTAAAAGTTACCGACAGTGAAGACCAAACCCAGGTCTTCACTGATTAGCAAGCAGTCCTTGGTGTTTCAGAAAAGGTGTTTTTTTTTTTTTAAAAGCTCTTCTTAGAGATGCTAGATGTTATGGTGGGACTTTATGCATGCACAATGTATCTTCTCCCATGTACCTATACTACCTCTATAAGATGTCCTTGCTATATATCCTTTCTCAGTAAAGCTTCTTTGTAACTTTTAAGCTTACTGAAAAGCTGGATGCCTTGAGTTTTGTTCAGAAAATGTGGCAGTGAAGCACTGGAGATCTTTGACTGGCCCCTCTCTGAAATACAAATCTTAGGATTCTATAGGATGCTATGATGGTTGTTAAAGTGGAATCATAGGATTATAATTGTGCAGCATGAAATAGATTTCAGAAGGAAGTCATTTTGTGCATTCCTTTCTATCGGGCTCCATCCAACCTTTTTTTGCTGTGGGTTCAATAAAGACAAAGAGTATCTTCTTTCACCCTTCTTTCTGATGTTGTACCTCATTGTCATTATATTTCTTTGGGACAATAGGTGCAAACAAAGCATTCCAAAAACTCAATTGGCTCTGAAAATCTGTTCTGATTTCACACTAGGACATGGTATTTTTGCCTAAGAAAGAATGTAGCATCAGATCTTTTTGAGGGAGAGATAGAATGTAGCTCAAAGACTTGGTGCCTACACATGCTGGACAGGTACTTAGTTTTTAGTTTCTTTAATTCTTTTCTATTTATTTGTAACATTTTCATATCTCCTTTCATTTAAAAATGCTTGAGCAATTTGCAAGAAATACTGTAAAACCAGTGGCAGAAACGATAAAGCCATGAAGTTAATTAAAACAATTGATTAAAAAGTGTGGTGTGATTGGTAATCGGGGGGAGACAGACATGTGCCTGTGTAGACAGATAAGTCTTTAATTGACTGCAGAAACAATGGGGACCTGTCTAATTTTTGTGGCACATCATCTCATATAATTAGCATTTAAAGTACTTTTTTTGAAAAGACAGCAGGTACCAAAGTGACAGGGCTTGGGGAAGTTATGTTTTTTGCCTGCATCTTTCAGAATCCACTGATAGCACGACCAATGGAATTGTAGTACAAAAAATAATGGCTCAAGGTGTGTAGGCTAGATTCCTATCTTGGCTTTTAGATAGGAATAAACTAAAGGAATATGTAATGGGTGACTGTTGGTATTGACTTTGTTTAGCTGTATCTACCTCTATCTTGCCATGCTGCAATTGTCTTTTAGCAGGCTGTGTAAACATTAGAAAGTGTGTCCCAGTTGACTTTCTGAACCTTTTGAGAATTTCCAGCCTGTGGCAATTTTAATATCTGATAGCAACATAAATACTTCCTGCACTGATTAATAAATAAATAGTTATTAAGAAGAAGAGAGAGCTGCTTTATGTGCATACGATTTCGTCCTATGAGAATAAAACCAGTAGTCTTCTTGGAACAGAACCGAAAACACACACATGGATTTTATCCAACGTATGTTTCCCTACGGCCCCTCTGGATTATATCTGTTTTATTAAATTGTAACTATTAAACAAAACAGAAGGCTGTTCTCCAGAGGTTAAGATCTTTTCATTTTAAAAGCAGGGAACTCTATTAGCAAGAGGCAATGAACTTTCCTTCTGTTAGATAGCTTAGAGATTTGATCTTGTAAGTGGCTTCCTGTATTTATTTAGGATTTTGAACCTTAAAGAGGCCAAAAAAGAGGGAGAAACTATTCTTGGTACTTGTACATTGCTATTATACTAAGGACAGAGCAAAATATTGCTATTACAATTTTAGGACAGAGTAACACAGTGTTTCTCAACCTGGGGGTCAGGACCCCTGGGTAGGTTGTAAAAGGAGTTTCTGAGGGGTCACCAAAGATAATCAGAAAACACATATTTCAAATGGTCTTATGAACCCCTTTTGCAGATAAGACCGAAGATCTCTCTGCCTGTCCTTCTCTTCCCTTTTGGAAACAGATGGTGAATCCTCCTACCAAAAGCCTTCCTCCTGCTGTGATTGTAGGTGAACTATAAATTGCAGCAACTACAACTCCCAAATGTGAAGGTCTATTTTCCCCAAACTTGAGCAGTGTTCACATTTGTGCATATTGAGTATTTGTGCCACGTTTGGTCCAGATGCATCATTATTTGAGTCCACAGTGCTCTCTGGATTTAGGTGAACTACAACTTCAAAACTCAATGTCAATGCCCACCAAACCCTTCCTGTATTTCCTGTTGGTCATGGGAGTTCTGTGTGCCAAGTTTGGTTCAGTTCCATCATTGGTGGTATTCAGATACTCCTTGATTGTAGCTGAACTATAAATCCCAGCAACTGCAACTCCCAAATGACAAAATCAATCCTGCCCCCAACCCAACCAGTATTCTAATTTGGGCATATCAGGTATTTGTGTCAAATTTGGTCCAGTGAATGAAAATATAGCCTGCATATCAGATATTTACATTATGATTCATAACAGTAGCAAAATTACAGTTATGAACTAGAAAAAAAATGTGGTTGGGGGTCACCACAACATGAGGAACTGTTTTAAAGGATCGCGGCATTAGGAAGGTTGAGAACCACTGGAGTAACATATCTTCATTTACTTCCTGTTCCTTCTCCATTTTGATTGGAAGTCACGTTGGAACATAGTTTTCTTTAATCAATATAGTCAAGCTCTCAGGCTAACTGTGAGGTTTGGATTTTTCCCCTTCTCAGTGGTATCATCTTTGCTCCCATTGACCCACAACTGTTTTTTTCTGTCATAATGTTTTAGGTTTTTGACTTTCTGTTTTCTTTCTGATGGTTTATTAACCTCAATGTGCTGGGAACCTTTAGCTATGTGAGCCATGTTGAGTCCTGAACTGGTGAAGAGGGAAGTTCATTGAGTAGTACTAAGCATCATCTCAGTATTTTCAAGGTAGAAGTGTTATCCTTGGACCACAATACCTCCAAGAATCGATATGCCATGTCCAGTGATTGTGTAAAAAAAGAAAAAAATGGGCAGAGAGAAAAAAAACTTTCTCTTGTGAAGGTTATAAAAATAGAATACTTTTAGAACAGTCAAGCCCAGAAGAGTGCGATAGTAATGGGCAGGAAACCACAGTCATTGTGTGAATTTGATGGAAGGCAATTTTTTTTAAAAGTGCAAAGAGATTGGAATGATAATGTGACATCTTAAAGGACCTGCATTATTTGGTGGCATTTCGTGGGCCTGCTTTGCAACCTTTGTGAAAACAATGGCTCTGCTTTGGCCAGGAGAAAATCTTGGGTGTAACTTGATACAGTGGGAAACTATTAAGCAAAACAAGATTTTCAGCAATAGGAAAGCCAAGTTCTTTATGGGTTTATGAAGTGGTTATGCTCTGGTTTTTCAATTACACTGATAGCCAATTGTCCCTGTTCCCTAGTCCCTGCCAGAGTTATTTGTTCATCCTTTCAGTAAGAGTGGAGGATGAAAGAAACTCCAACTATTTGTGTGGTTTTGAGGAGAGGAAAGAAACGAGAATCTTTTCTTTCCTCTCTGTTGATTTCAGTTCCAGAGCTGGCTTTTATAAGCATAGTGGGAGTTTATTCAAAGATTCCAGAATTCTGCAACAAAAAGCATTCCTTTTCATGCATTCACGAATGCAACATTTGTTGCATGAGAGGGTGGTAGCAGAATGCTCTATTCCCTATCTTGCATATGTATCTGGATGTCTGTAAAGAACTTTCCATGTGTAACACATTATGTGCAGCATCTCCTTGAAGATGTTTGAATACACATTTTCCACAAGCCCTGATTTGGCAGGGGCAGTTTCAATTATTTCATCATTCCCACTTTTCCAGCTGCTTTTAAACTGTTCCAATTTCTCTCTCACTTGTTGTCCACAGCTTGCTTTAGTTGCTCCAAAACAAGTCCAAAATGCAAACATAGTTTGCTCTAACACTTGGGGGCAGAGTGGTGGTGGTCGAATCTTGCTGTTCTTGACAGACTTCTACACTGCCATATAATCCAGTTCAATGCAGATAATCTGGATTTTATGTAACAGTGTAGAAGGGGCCACAGTTTACAGCAAATTGCTGTATTCTATCCTGTCTTTCATATCCTTCTTCAATACTAACTTTTACCATCTTGATACACTCTGGTGTTGCTTGTGCCTGGTTATGATCTCTTAAGGTCACAGGGTATTTGAATGAAACAAATCTGTACAAATTGGTATTTATTGTGTTTAAGTGATGTTTAACAAATAGTAGCATATTCTGGTTATTTTTGAAGGTGAAACATTGCATCTATTGGCCAAGTGTGCACTGTACACTTTTTATAGATGAGGACACCGATGAACGGGTTGCACAGTGTTGTTTGGAGAGAAGGACTTTCTCAGTAGAAATAGCTTCCCGTGTGTGTTTACTTGTTGGATAAAACAAAATCAATGTCACCGTATAGCTAGCAACGCCCTTGGGCAACGTCCTTGCGGATGACCAATTCTCTCACAACATAAGCGACTTGCAGTTTCTCAAGTCACTCCTGACATGACAAAAAAAGCGGTTGCATTTTACTTGGTGGAAGATCTTTCAGACCTCTTTGTCTTCCCCACTATGTTGTTCCTCTGACAATGAAATCTGAAAGTGGAAGTGATAGTTGGAGTTTTGTGTGCCACATTTTGTTCCCAAGGTAAATGCTCAGAAGAGTAGCTGTTGCTGACAAAACAAAAATGGGTATGAGTTGTGGTACAAAAAACAACAACAACAAAACAGCCTACTTTGGATGGTGGCAGGCATAATTCGAAATGTTCCCACCAGATCTCAAGACATAGACCCTCTTCACCAATATGAAGGGAACAAATCTCATACTCTAACATTTCATTGGTGAAAACTGGGACACATGAGGCCAAACAAGATCAAAGTGTAGTCAAGCTGGAAAAATCAGTAATGAAGAATGGAGGACAAAGGGGGAAAGTGGAAGAAGATTACAGCATCTGGGACATTTTAGGGAGCAGCTGAAAAATTGGGACAACAAAGGATTAGACTGTCCCTGCCAAAGTGGGACAGTTGGAGTGCAGGCAAGAGTTGGATAAGTGGAAGCAGAAGCCACAACAGCTGTGAGAAAGAAAAATGGTTTGGTGAATATATGCTGGAATTCTGTAGCAAGTATACTGATTGATTTGGCAGAAAACATAGAGATGGATATAAGTGATGAAACATAAATAACGGTATAGTGTTCTCCATATGGGTAAAATTTGGCATATTGCTTTTAGTATGAGGGATTTGTGAGAACAAATCATGTTTTTGTCTTTCAGTATGCAAAGCTTGACACCAGCAATTGGGAAATTATCAAACCTTGATGCTTGCTCATATTTTTAAATGGGAAACAGTGAAATTTATGTACATGTCCGCTGTTATACAAATGTTCTTTTTCTCTGTTTTGCATGCAGGTATCTGTACTAGACTACAAAATGAATAATTAGAAGCAGTTGTAATTTCTGAGCAAGCTTGTTCTAAGAGAAAGAATGAGCAATTTTTACTGCCTGTTCTCCTTGTAATTTGGTTGACTTACTTTACTGGAGTGAAATGAAAGCATTCCAGTCTGAGCTCTTACTTCACTATTGTGGAAAATAAGATGAGATGCTCGGTTTTTAAGATGTGAAAAAAATTACCTGTAGTAAAAACTTCTTGATAGCTGGGGGAGTCTGGAAATTGTAGTCCGTAGAAGTAGCTTTTCAAATTTTTAGTTAGAATGAGATGTTGATAGAATGGCATCCCAAATCAAATGAGTCTTTGATTTCCATCCATATTTATTCAATTTCCTCTGATTGTCTGACAATATAGCTAGAGTCCATCAATTGAATTCTAGAAGATTAAATTAATTGAATGGTGAGTTAGCAAATAGATAAATTCAATAGATCTGCTATAGTCAAATCTAACAGTATTTAGTAGGCATATGCGATTGATAAAAAGTTTCAAAAGTCATTACAAATCAGGAGGTGCTGGTGCTTTGTTTCTAAAGTGTTTCTAAAGCATAGTTAGTGAAAAATTCATTACTATAATGAGTGTAATGAAATTTCATTACTATTTCAAAAAGTAGTTGCTCACCTGCGGGGGGGGGGGATTCTGGGACACATTTCACCCTCATTTTTATGGTTATCGGGGTGAAACTAGGTACAATGGTAGAACACATTTACCACTGTTAGCCTATCAAATTTCAGAACA
The DNA here is from genome assembly GCF_037176765.1 of Anolis sagrei. Classification (NCBI taxonomy): domain Eukaryota; kingdom Metazoa; phylum Chordata; class Lepidosauria; order Squamata; family Anolidae; genus Anolis; species Anolis sagrei. The sequence continues at coordinate 250,747,325 of NC_090023.1, forward strand.
TTTCACTTATCCATGAATTTTTGGGGGATTTTCAATTTTTTTATAAACAACATTTTTAATAATAAAGGAAATGTGTTCTTAGTTTGAAAATGTTATTTCCTGTTTAATCGTGTAGTCCTTACTTTGAAAGTAGTTGTTCTACTCCAGAAATTTTGTTTGTGTGGCACAAACTATATTGAATTGGTTTAGACTTTATTATGGGATATTTATTGAAAAACTATCATGCTATAGCATAATGTCCCTCCTGCAAAGACAAAGTTTTTGCAGTTTAATAAACATTCCCCATGTTTCTATGATAGAACCAATTAGTAAATGACATTTATCCCCCGGGAACAAAAATCACAGTGTAGAAGATGGTGGCAACTATGCAATGCAATGCTCTTAGACTATAGACTCAAAATGATTTCTATTTCCAAGTAGAGTTTGTCCTGGTGTGCCAATGCCAAAGTTGGGGGTAGCAGCAGCAGCAACAGTTCACCTATGCCCAGTGTCCATGGTGACAGCTATTAATGCTATGCTATAATATTCGACTCCAAATAATTTCACTTTCCAAGTTTGGTTGCCTCTTTGTGATGGTGTGTGTACAAGGCAGCAGCTATGTTATGCTATTTGACTATTCTCTCAAAATGATTTCAATTTTCAAGCAGGGTTTGTGCTGAGGTACCGATGCCAAAGGCAGCAGCAACAGCCAGCCTGTGTCCATTGTCCAAGGCAGCAGCCAGCTATTAATGTTATCCTTGCTATAATATTTTACTAAAAATAATTTCAGTTTCCTTGCTGGATTGCCCCTTTGTGCTGGGTGGGTCCGTCCAAGGCAGCTAAATATTGCTATGCTATATTATTTGACTCCAAATAATGTCAGTTTCCAAGTTCGGTTGTTCCCTTTTGATGGCGTATGTACAAGGCAGCAGTTATCAATGCTATGCTATCATATTATTTATTGAACTCAAAAAATATAGAAGTGTGTGGTCCCTTTGCAAGTAACTATTATGCAGCAGCCACCAGCAGCTAGCAATCATTCAAAACAGAAAACACCTAGCCCAGCCAGCAGCCACCAATGGTCCCCGCCATCATGCAAGAAGCTACCTTCTCTGTCTCCTTTCTCCCTGCCTACCTACTTGTCCCAAGCTCTACCCTCCTTTGATCCCTTCCAGAGCACAAATGGAGCCTGCGCCAGCATGCTCTGAAATTTAAAGCCCCCTTCCCCCTCCCTCAACCCTGATTGGTTGAAAGGCATTCCAACATGTTTGGCTTTACCTCTCAGCAGGGATTGATTGCTTTGTGATTTTTTTTGCTGTGTCACACACAAACTTCAAAAGGAATCAAAACTTAAGAACCGAAACTCTCTTAAGCTTCGATTCTAACATTTTTGGCATAGACTATACACACTCATCAGATATCTTGTTGTAAGTATAATGTGAACAAATTTTTTGCAACTTATGATGGAATACAAGTTTTCTGCACTAGCTTAGTATTTAGGCCTTTATCTGATTGATCTTCTCCTTCCATGATTATTAATTTTTCGGTGAGTGAGACACTGGCCATACAGTTTACTGTCTGCTCATTTTGTTCCACATGTTGAATGGATTGTGACACATGTCTGAAAACATGTATCTCAATCACTTGCCTTAAATCTGGCACTGGCTATGGCATTGTTTTGGCACCAGTGTTACCAAATCAGAAAAAGTCTCCAGTGCTTTTGTGGCCAGAGCTTGGGAAAGTCACCTTTTGGATTACAAGTCTCAGAATCACCTAACTAGCTTGGCTTATTTATTTATTTATTTTGGAATTGTAAAAAAGATCAAACCACATTGGAATTTGATTGTATTCTACACTGAACAGGACATAAACTTTACCAATTGATCCAATTAGACTTTCCCCTTGTCATTTACAGTATTGCACAGATGAAGTAGATCAAGAATTAGTTACAAAATTTGCAAAACTACTGATAAATCACTCTAATGCTCCATACTGGAATAATGAGGTATCTCCTCTCTTGTCAGAATGTTTTAAAAGATCTGGGATGTTTCTCTAATGATGATATTAATGTCATATATATATATATATATATATGAACAAGAGATAATCTCTTGCCTGAGAACAGATTTATCAAGTGACAAAGCCCCTTGAATTGTTAATATGTTGAAATATGCACCCATACTCTTAAAGATCATGGATCGAAACTCCCTATTGAGGAATATTCTATTCTATATACTGGAAAATTTGTTAAAAAGGAAAAAGAGATATATGAGTAATGGTAGGTTTGGATGGTTTCATACAAAATATTTCCTTGCTTGCCCTTGGGTACTACATATATTTCAACAATTTGCATTGGTGCCAGGGGATGGTGAGAATGGTCATCCAACAACTCGGAGTTACCCAAGATTAGCGGAGACAATCCTTGGTACCATGATAATTTCCAGCAAACATCTTAGCACAGAAAACCTTTTAAGCCTTTCATTCATGTGTGTTGACTTCTATTTTTGAAATGCACTGGGTAGAAAAAAAACCTTTGATTTCTTCTTATAACATGCTATTTTATATATGTATGTTGCATGTGATCCAAATCCAACTCACAGTTTTCTAGGAAAAAGAATGTAATGCATTTGTTTGGTTTGGTTTTTTAAGGAAAGTAGTTCCTCTGAAGCGTATGATCATTCAAGCAGAGACTCAGGTATATAACTATGATTGGTATTCCTGTTCTGTCAAAGCAATATATTAAGCAGGCTAGGAAGGCATTTTATTGCTTTGCACATATCCATAGAAACCTGTAAATACGACACAATAAGCACAGAAATCGGTTCTTGACAAAAATAAAGTCTTCCATCTCAGAAATCAACAGATTGAATATATTTTCAACCAAAACAATATCTCGTGAATAATGTTGATGCTTGTATTGTCACTTGATTAAAGAAATATGAAACATAAATTTTAAATTGATAGAATAATGTACTTTATGAGCACAATTGAATTTAAATTGATTAAATCAGCAAATGCTTGCACAGATAGATATCTAGTTGCCATGTGCCTTCAAATCATTCCTGATTTACGACTGCATTGAATTATCATAGAGTTTTCTCATATATATGAGAGCTAGAATTAGGGAGTGCTTTGAGTGTTGGAACTATAACTCAGGAGGCAAGGTTCAAAGTTGCACTGGGCCAGGGAAACCCTCAGGGAGACCTTGGGCAAGTTACACTCTCAGAACAAATTATCCCAGTAAAACCTATGATAGTTTCACCATATACACACAAACACAAAAATACACAAATTAGAATAAACATATATAGAGATAGAATTTTATACTCTCACACACAGCAGATGCAAACATAGATCAAGATATAGCTATAGGTACACATACTTGTGCTGGCATGGCAGTGCCAGGAGATTTGAATTCCTTTTCTTGCACTGCTAGTTTGCATGAATCTATTTAAGCCATGCATTTTGCAATAAGGTAGCTTCCCTCAAGTTGCAATCATAGGGCCAACAACTTGACAATCATCGTTAGAATCTTTAGACCCACCCCTTTCCTCAGGGTTTTTGAGGCAAAGGAGTACCTTTGTTCAGTCTCACTGTTGGAAGCCTAACAGCAGGACGTGTGGGATTCTCTTTCCCACCTGCACAAAAGTTTCACTTCTCACAGCTCTGTTGGGGGGAGTAAAGGAATTTCCACAGCTTTTGCTGGGGGAATACATCCAGCTTTTGCTGAGAGTTAAAGAAATAGATCCACAGCTCTGCTGGGGAGTAAAGAAATAGTTCTTACATCCTTTGTGGAGAAACTAAAGGTCACCTTTCAGCTTGGCAGATCTACAGGAACCTTGCCTAGTAAGGAACCACTCGGGCTATCCATAAAGCAGCTTGGAGATGGGAGTAGGGGCCTCACGCCAGCAAGGTAAAGAGAGATTGCCCAGGGAGGGGTCAAAGGATTTCCCTAAGGAAGAAAGGAACTGTTTACTACCAGTTGCCTGCCCCTTGTTGGCAGATTGAGGAAGCTACTGGTCTTCCAAGGTTATAAAGTGTTTAATTCATTTGTTTGAAGATTTAAGCCCAAATAAAGAACTTTGTTGAACTTATCTTGAGCCTCAATAGAACTTTGTGTTGGGAAATCTAAAGGGCCCTTCAGCTGAGGCACCCCGGTGTCCCTTTGGGCATACAGAGAGCACAGACATTATTTCATGCCCAGCGTGCGACAGCACACACACTTGCTGATGGTTTATGACTCCATTAGATTTCCAGCTTATGGCTACTCTATGGTGAGCTTGCCACAGGTTTTCCTGGCAATATTTCTTCAAAGGAATAGTTTTTGCCTTTCTCTGAGAGTGTAATTTGCCCAAGGTCACCCAGGGGATTTCCATGGTTGAGTAGGGATTTGTGCTTTGTTTCCAGAGTTGTAGTCCAACACTCAAAGCATTTCACCATGCTGTTCACACATGTGTTTATATTCATACAGACATCATGGTTCTTTTATCCACATGTGATACATTCCCAAACCCAGGGCAGTTAGCAAGAATCATGAATAATAGCAAAGATTATTGAATAGACAACGTCTAGTTGAAGCAGTGGTTCTCAACCTTCTTAACGCCACGACCCCTTAATTCAGTTCCTCATGTTGTGGTAACTCCCAACCATAAAATTATTTTTGTTGCTACTTCATAACTGTAATTTTGCTACTGTTATGATTCATAATGTAAATATCTGATATGCAGGATGTACGAGGTGGGTCAAAAAGCTTTGCCTCCTGTGTCATAACAATGTTATAAATGAACATATAACAGCAAGTTGCTACAGATCATAGCCTGAACTATCCTCTATACAAAACTACCATTCAACATAGTCACCATCAATTTGTACACATTTGACAAAGTCATTTTGGAAAAATTCAGGATTTTGCTTCATGATCCATGGTTTTCAAGCTGTTTTTAAAATCATTCAATGTCAGACTACACAAAGAAGCCAGAGGTCCTCTGAAAGACTATGTTATTTCTGATTCAATGATTTGAATGACGTTAAACAAAAAGAAGAGATCTTCAGTCTTCTCTGCCAACAGAGTTCCTAAGACCATCAGAAATATGTGTTTTCTTATGGTCTTTGGCAACCCCTCTGAAGCCCTCCTGTTGGGTTTCATCGCTGACTGCACAAGTCTCCAGCTCTCAATGAGTATTTAGCCTAGTTCGTTTTAAGAAGGGGGTTGGCTTACTCATCTTTTCATGCCACTATCTCCACCCCTTTGAATACCTAGGAATGTGATCTCTTCAGGGAAATGTAACTTCTTTTTCCAAAGGTATTTTTATTGCCCTGGGCTGGCCATGTGGCCTGTCTTCATTTTCTGGCCTTTTCTCCCTTTGTCTTCTCTAGAGTGAGGAAGCATCTTGCCATTGTCTAAGGCAAGATGTAGTAGATATAGTTACTTTTATTATTTTTTCATTTTTCCTTTTCCTTAGAAGATAGCTCAGTGAAGCTAGTTAGCTCCAAGAACCTTTCCTATCTATGATGGATTTCTTTTATCTTTAATAAACACATTATTTTTGATCCTTTGAGTTGTGGATCTGCAATCCTGTTCCATCCTGTTGAATGGAAACCAATCCTTGCTCACTACATGTAAGTTTTTGCTGCTTATGAACTGCGCATCCTGCACTCTGCTATATTTTTGGTGGAATCACCCCCAGGGAGGGTTATTTTTGAGCCTAACAGTTCCTGATTCCCAACACCTCCTCAGGGGTCCTGATCCCCAGGTTGAGAAATGCTGCCATGGAGTCACTCCATGCACAATTCTTTCACTAACTTCCACCAAAACCATAGCATAGAGTCATGCTAGAGGACCAAGAAAATGTCTACAAAGGATATATTTTGTCATAAGTGGGTAAATGAATATGTGAGTACCAGAATACAAGAGTCATATTCTTTGTGTGTGGTGAGAAGGGTAAAATGTAATATACATTGCTCGGGAGAGCCAGCATGCTGTAATGGTTTGATTATTAGACTACAGTTCTGGATATCAGGGTTTCAATCCCCACTCATATATATTTCTCCCCCTGAAGAATATAAGGGGCCAGCAGTCATGAACACCCACGCTGCAATATTCCCAACTTGTTGTGGGGAAATGGAACTGAATCAGAACCATATATGGGAGTGAATCCAAATGCACCCCTATCGTGCTCTGCTTCACTGGATGCTTTGGATCTATAGGATAATGTTGTCAGCACATGTTCTCAGTAGGGCAGATGGAAATGAGGGAGACAATGATAGGAAAATCCATTTGCAAGTGGATGTCTCTGCTTGGGATGGGGTGAATAGAAATCCACCCCCATACAATCTGTCGGTGTCTGGTATAGCACCATTCCTGTTCTTTAAAGATGTATATGTCAGGCCATGCACCTTCTAAGAAGAGATATTCAAGACTCTGACACTTGGTTGTTTTTTGTCTGTAATGGTATTAAGCATTAGTTAACATTAAAAAGGAAAGCCCTGCTGTTTCTAGTCATATATTCGCCACTCCAAAGAGAAAATACTTGATGATATCACAAAGAGTAGAAGGTATGTATCTAAGAAGGCATAAAAGCATAAAAGCAGGATCAGATTTTGTAATGCTCACCCCTCACTAGCAACAAGCTTGCTATACATAGCAAATCAATCATTACTACAGCTTTCATCATACTTAAAGCCCCTATTAACATTAAACTCAAATGCCACGCTCAAGGTGAAGCTCAGGCTGCATCTGTCTCTTGCTCTTTTCTCTCTACCGCTACCAAAATAATCCCTAAAGGCTTGCCCTTCTATCATAGATCTCATGCAAATAATAATCAGTTTAAAAGAGAACCCTGCCAAGCAACACCTGGGACTTTGTGTGTTTCAAACACGTACTCTATTTATGTGAGCTCAAGTAGCTGAATTTGGGGAGATGGCTGGGAATCCTCTAGCACCAGCCAAAATCCTGTTGTTGCTTTGTTCTTGTATTTACACAAATAGTTACGTTTTCTGGATTGTATCCTATTCAAGATGGCAAAAGCTCTTTCACACTGATGTAAATTGTTGTATCAGATAAATGGGTCCAAGAGCAAACATGATTGAGTCAATCATACTTTGGCCATTTTATGAGACAGTAAGTATAACTAATCAGGAACAACAACAATGCTTGTTAAAACTGAAGGCAGTAAGAATAGAGGAATACCTCACTGCAGTGGGCTCTCAACCAAGAAAGCCACAGCCCTGATTAGGGCTGTTACTAACAGGATGTCTAGAAAATCTCTTATTGATGGGTTCATCGTAACAACAGCAAAACCACTATGCTTGTGGTTACATTACTCAGTAGATTCTCTTGGTGTGTTCCATAGCAGTGTCTGAAAAACCAGATTAAGTCTTTTATAACTGGATTAATTCCATAAAGGCACCAGACCCTATCCGATCTGGAAATCTCATCAAGCTGAGTCCTTGGCAGGACTTGGATGGGGAAAGACCAATGGATACCAAGTGCTGAAGGCTAATAGCAGAGAGGCAAAATCACTTCTGAGTATTCCTTACTTTAAAATCCCTATGTTTTTAATGGGGTAACTGTAATCCAACAGAGGCCATGAAGGCACGTACATATACACACACAGCCATATAACCAGAGGTTCAATATAATCTATACAAATAAAAATGTAATGTTCGTTTGTGGGATTAACATAACTCAAAAACTACTGGACGAATTGCCATCAAATTTGGTCACAAGACACCTACTAACCCAAGGAGTGATCATCACTAAAAAAATGATTTTATTATTTGGGAGTTGTAGTTGCTGGGATTTCACCTACAATCAAAGAGCATTCTGAACTCCACCAATGATGGAATTGAACCAAACATGGCATGCAGGACTCCCATGACCAACAGAAAACACTAGAAGGGTTTGGTGACCATTGACTTTGAGTTTGTGAATTGTAGTTCACCTACATCCAGAGAGCGCTGTGGACTCAAACAATGATGGCTCTGGACCAAACTTGGCACAAATATTCCATATGCCCAGATATGAACACAGATGGAGTTTGGGGAAAATAGATCTTGACATTTGGGATTTGTAGTTACTTGGATTTATAGTTCACCTATAATCAAAGAGCATTCTGAATCCCACAAACGACACAATTGGGGCAAATCTCCCATACAGAACCTCCATGACCAACAGAAAATATTTAAGGCCATCTATTCCAACTCTCTTCACCAGGGCAAGAAAATGTAATCAGAGCCCTCCTGATAAAGAGCCATCCAGTCATAAAGATAGATAGATAGATAGATAGATAGATAGATAGAGAGATATGATTCACACAGGCACACACACAGTTATAGTATCATAGATTTGAAAGGGACCCCTAAAGAAGGACTGTGATATGTTGCATTTTCCCAGAGTAGGCAAACCAGACACTCTTCACATGAACACTGACAAAGAAACAACAAGAAATACTGTTTACCCACAAGCATAAAGAAATTACATATATTAGAAACCAACACTTTCTCGTTACTTTATTTTCCAGATCACCAGACTGGGCCACAGCAACGTGTGGCAAGGGATGGCTAGTAATGCCAATATAACTCTACTGGCATAAGTGTACAGTACACAACCAGTGAATAGGTTCTTGGTCAGTGTTCTGATTTTCCTAAGGATGAGCAATATTTATTTACTACAGTTTAATTCTGCAATGCAGAGTTCCCTCCAAATTAAAAGCAGAAATGGTGATACCTTTAAGAAAAGTTTGAATTATTACGTCTTCTGCAGTCAGTCTTGCAGCAGTCGGGGGAATGTACAGCTTTGCATGGTGATGAGCAGATCTTTATATAGGAGTCTATAAATTCATCCTGTTTACCCACCTCCACCTTTTCTGCACTGCTTATCAACCTAGCATGCTTTAAGTCAGGCACAATGCAGAACAACATTGCTTTGACTGGGGCTGTGATTCCCTTTGTCTCCTCACACAGACAGATTCAACAGCCCAAGAGCATAGAAATCTACTTTGAAAAAGTAATTTATTCCAATAATTCAGCATAGTGTTTGGGAAAAAATATGTTCCCTTCATCACACCACAGTGTTTTAAATATAATTGACTGCATTACTTTTTAGTTTCAAATTTTTTTATTGCTTTTGAGAAATGGGCCTTAGGGAATGGGAAATGGGAAAAATCCTGTCAAAATAGCTTTGAAAATAGATTAAAAGATCATAGAATCATAGAATCATAGAATCAAAGAGTTGGAAGAGACCTCATGGGCCATCCAGTCCAACCCTCTGCCAAGAAGCAGTAAATAAAAATGTTACTTATAGCCACATTCTGACCCACAAATTATTTTAAAAAGGTAACCTCATTACACCCGTTACCTCATCTCCAAGCAACTAATAGGTTACTTTCCACTCCATTTCAGGCCACTGATATACAGCCTGCTTGTGTTCTTTGGTGCTTGTAAACTCAGCATCAAGGAAGGAAGGCAGATTGCATTGAACTTGAAGAGACATGGTGTGTTGTCTGATCAAACTTCTTCTTGCTGTTGTTAATTTTCAACAAGAAAGCCTTGTCTTATGCTGACCCTAGAATGAGATACCTCCAAGATGCCTTGTTCTCAATAGACGTTGCAGACCCAGGGCCATGGCATTCTTGTTTGTGTCTATCCATCTGTAATAGAGTCTTTGTCTATCTATACCAGGGGTCCTCAAACTTTTTAAGACAACTATCCCTCAGACTGTTGGTGGGCCAGTCTATCCTCTGAAAAAACACGAACTCATTCCTAAGCACACTGCACATATCTTATTTGTAGTGCAAAAAAACCAACAACCCATTGACGAATAATACTATATTTAAAATGAAGAACAATTTTAACTAATATTACCAGTATTTCAGTAGGAAGTGTGGGCCTGCTTTTGGCTGATGGGAAGTCAAGTTAATTAGGATTGTGGTTGTTGTTGTTTACTTTCAAGTTGCTTCAGACTAAAGTTTAGGATTAGGGCCAGGTAAATAGCCTTAGAATCATAGAATCATAGAATCAAAGAGTTGGAAGAGACCTCATGGGCCATCCAGTCCAACCCCCTGCCAAGAAGCAGGAATATTGCATTCAAATCACCCCTGACAGATGGCCATCCAGCCTCTGTTTAAAAGCTTCCAAAGAAGGAGCCTCCACCACACTCCAGGGCAGAGAGTTCAACTGCTGAACGGCTCTCACAGTCAGGAAGTTCTTCCTCATGTTCAGATGGAATCTCCTCTCTTGTAGTTTGAAGCCATTGCTCTGCATCCTAGTCTCCAGGGAAGCAGAAAACAAGCTTGCTCCCTCTTCCCTGTGACTTTCTCTCACATCTTTATACATGGCTATCATATCTCCTCTCAGCCTTCTCTTCTTCAGGCTAAACATGCCCAGCTCCTTAAGCCGCTCCTCATAGGGCTTGTTCTCCAGACCCTTGATCATTTTAGTCACCCTCCTCTGGACACATTCCAGCTTGTCAATATCTCTCTTGAATTGTGGTGCCCAGAATTGGACACAATATTCCAGGTGAGGTTACCTTGTAAGGCCTCATCTGGCCCGCAGGCCTTACTTTGGGGCCCCTGATCTATACTATCTCCTGCTATTACTATATTTTCTGGTAAACCAAGTCATCTCATTATATGGCCAAAATACAACAGCCTTTGTTGGGTCATTTGGGTTTTTATGGATGGTTCTGCCTTGATCTGCTCTCAGGTACATTTATTTGTATTTGGTGCCCTCCATAAGAGTTACCAAACTCTCCTCCAGCACCATATCTCAGATGAGCTGATCTTCCTCCTACCTACTTTCCTTACAGTTGAACTTTCACAAACATATATACAAACTGAAAATACCATGGCATGGGCAATCTTAACTTTAGTCTTCTGTCATATATATTTATACTTGAGGATTCTTTTTGGTTCCTTTATAGCCACCCTTTCAAGTTTTAATCTTTTGATTTCTTTGACTAGAGTGCAACTTTTGTCAATGCAGAAATACACATCTTAAATATCCCTGACAGAAAGCTACTCAGCCATAGGCAGTTGAATCTCTCAGTGTATGTGTGCCACAGAAGGATCTCAGGTTCACATGGATTGTATTCACTATGGGAAAGGGAGAAGATAATGGCTTAATGAGGATAGGATGACTCTCTGTATGGGTAAACAAACACCAGAAATGGGTCAAGTCTTTATCCAGAAAAAAAAATAGGAGAACCAATTCAGGAGTAAATGTACCATCTCATTTGCAAAAATTACAATGACAGTATTGAGCCATGGCAGGTAAAGTGGTGTCAAACTGCATTACTTCTACAGTTCTCTAAAACCTGGTATAAATTCACTAGCACAATGACAGGGGAGTCCTTACTTGTCTCCAAATTTTTCTCGGAGACCAGGGCCTTAGCTTCTCAGCCTGAGGATATTTAAGGTTTATCAGCAGACCATGCGACACAAGAGGGATTTTCCTGCAAGCAGGTAATTTGGGAGCCACTGGTGTAGAACAGCTTAATAGGAGACAGCATATGTTGATTTGCTACAAGATACCATGATAGTTATTTTGCATCTTTTTCACTGGGATTAAAAGGCAGAGCATTGATTCTTTCTGCTTATTGTTTCCACACAGGCATAGCAAGCCTGAGTTTCTCTATGCTGCATATGAATCAACACTGGGAATAACTTAATGTGAAAGGGAGAGATTGAATGACAAGCTGTTTATCTGATACCTTTGTTAGCATGACAATGATTGCACTCCCCACTGACAGCTTTATCTTCCAAATGAAAATAATTTGATTTTTTTGGACTCTGGTGTTTCCATTAAAGTCTGCGAAACTTATTGCTTGTTTGGTTCCATTATGAACGGTGGGAAGGGATATAAGAAATTGTGTTGTAAAAATATAAAATAAAACCCTGTAAAAATAGTTGGAGAAGAACCTGCCACACTCCCCATGTCTCTGTGTTTTAATCACACAGCTGACAAATCAACTTTGTGTGTCTGTCTCTCCCACACATTTTGTGTGTTCAATTTATCTTATTTATATGGTGGTGTGCATAACACAGGTGCTCCAAGTGTTCACCACAGGGCATAATGATACAATTTTCACAAATTAAAGTGAATTATATATTTTTTCCCTCCAAGATAAATGAGGGCCATGTATGTCACTGATTTCCTTTATCTGCAGTACTGCCTCTTCCCTTCTTAATGTTGGATAGATAAGCAAGCAGTCAGAAGAGTGAGAAATCATACCGTCGATGTAATTTTAGAAATAGATTTAGGTACAGCTCATGCTATTTACAGGTGCAGTTTTGCTCTTACTGAAGCAAAGGCAAATCCCACTAATTTCACTGGGACTCGGGAGGAAATGGAATATTATGCTAAGTGTGTGGATGCTAGCAAAGCCAGCTGTGTTCTCCCACCCTGCAACATCTAGTAGAACTTAACTGTATTTTGAAGCTTGTCATATTTTGCATCTTCCCTTTCCAATTGGACATTGTTGAAAATGGAATGTTTAGTGCATTATCCAGTTCAGTTAATAGTTTGGAGGAGAAGGTAGGCATGAAAAAACTCAACCTGCTAGTGTGCTTTAATGGTTATAATGTTTGTATGGGACATGGGGAATCCAGCTTTTACTCATCACTAAGCAATACTTGCTAAGTGACCTTGGGTCTGTTTCACACTCTCAGCTTGATTTTTCCCACTGTGGTTTTGAGAATAATTTGGGAAGAAGGAGTGAAATGTACAATGCCTTTATTTTGCTTGCAAGAAAAATATAAGTGGAACTAAAACATAAAAATAATAATAAAATATTACTAACATGGTTATTGTGTGCCTTCAAATAACTTGTTTAACTTAATGTATATTTCCAAGAAAGGGGAAACCCTATACAACCTAGATTTAACTCCCCCATACCATATATACAGGCAACATCACCTTGCTGTGGGAGAAATATAGATATGAGATTCCTTGATAGGTGTATGGATTACGGAGCAACAGCATTTATAGTCTTTTCTATAAGGAAATCAATGCTGACAAATCGTAAACTGGAAATAAATGGCATTGCATTTATGTTGACACCCATAACCAATAATAATGTGGAATATACATCGGCCTTCTCCAGTCTGATGGTTTTGGCTACAGTTCTATTATTTCTTTCATTATCCATCTTAGATGGGGCAGTTGGGAGCTGTAATCCAAAGCATTATAGGGCTCTGCTTTGTACTAGCAGAAGGCTCGTACAAAGACACACCACAGATTGGATCCAGAGGTAATCATGTATAAGGATATATCCATTGAAATCATGATTGGCTTAAGCTACATTGGTTTCAGTAAAGGTCCTGTAAGATATTCTGTATCTATCTAGTTGTACATAAACAACTCTGAGGTAGTAGCCAAAAATAAACTTCTGATCACAGAAGTATCTTCTGGTGGTCCTCATCAGGTTTCAGATTAGAGCATGACCTATATGTGTGTGTATGTCATAAATACATATATGCATTTAAGAAAATTGTTCTTGACATGTGCTATGCAAAAAGAATTATGGTATTTTTAAAGGATTTCTCATCATGTAATGCTTACTATCTGGTTGACACTTGCTGTTTTGGCCTGGAACTCTCAGAAATCTCAACCATTTTACCAGCTGTTAGGATTTCTGGGAGTTGAAGCCAAAACATCTGTGGACCTATAAGTTGAGAATCACTGTTCTAACAGATGAAGCACAAAAGCTCATGAAACCTCCAGTCTCCATGCTGTGTCTTTCATCAGGGTCCCATCACCTTTTCTCCGGTATGGGCCTAGAGCAAAACTGTGCAATTCACATCTGGTATTTGTTGAAATACTTGTGTTTTGAATAATACAGAATACTTTTTGTTTTTTGTCTTTCTCGCCTTTCTTTTTCATTTTTAAAAGACGGATTATGGTATAATCTCCCAATGAAATATGGCTGGTCCTCTGCATACATGGATTCTGCATTCACAAATTCAATTTGGCTTTAAAAATACATTCCAAAAAGCAAACTTCCATTTTGTTCTTTTATAGAAGTTACATTATTCCATCACACCCTTATATATAATGAGAGCTGGGCATCTATGGAATCTTGTATCAATGGAATGTTCTGTAATGAAACTTCAACAGATGCCAAGAGCCCACGTTTGCATTATAACTCTGATTCTAAAAACATATCCTTAAAAGATATAATGAGAAGAAAAAAAATGTCCTTCAGATCACAAATAGAGCTCGGCAAACCATGTGCCTTTTTAAAGAAAGTGGATGCAGAGGCAACAACAACTAGCAAAAACCAAGGACCTGTATTGCAAGAACTCACATTATCTTTAAGCCAATATGGAAGAGTTCTTTGTTGAGAACTATTATCCTTTTGGTGAATAAATGTTCTAAATATTCAATAAAGAAACACTGAAGGACATAACAAGGACAGGTTTTATATCTTTCTAGCTAGGAGCGTGGACAACTCGGTTCTTTAATGGATCATTTTTGCAAAACTTTGGAAATTGTTGCTGACTAAGATGCTTAAACATTTATTTGGTTAGAAGAAATTTCAACTTGCTTGCTTCATTAAAAGTGTAAATTGAGTTTCTATTCTAGGTCAGATTATATATATATATATATATACACACACACACACACACACATGCCACACATACACACAAAGAGTGTATGCGCGTGCATGTGTATATATATATATATATGTGGGGGGAGCACAAAGGCTAAGTTGTTTTAACTTGATTGACACAGTTTTTAAGGGAAATAATCACTAGAAATAAATTAAATGGGGTTGTCAAGAGATAATTACAAAATTAATTATGAGCCTAAAATAGGTTACAAGGTAAGAGAAATATGAATGCTGACATGAAATGTATACCTTCAACTTTATTTGAAAGATGTTTTTTGTCTGGGGGGAGGGGAAGGAAATTGATAACCCAAATCAAAGCATTGATGAGATGGTTGGTAGCCTTAAAAAAAGTCAAGCCACAATGTATGCATCAGTCTTCATAGATCCACAGACTATTCTATTCTAAGCCTGTTGTCCAGCTTTATTTTTAGGCGGAATGTAACAACTGCAGTGGAAGATATTGTCCAATGTGAGCATTGATAGAGGATTCAGGTAAAATGAAAGCAAGGGAGACATCTCCTTGGCTCAGAGAAGGAAATTTCATAGAACGAGCCTAGGTTCTTATTGTGAATTTGACTAGAATAATAGAAACGTTCGGATTTCTATTCTGAAATCTGATAACATCTCAAACTGATGTCAACAGAGAACAAGATGTTTTAAAAGAAATAGTTTGGGGTGTTCATTCTCCCAATATAGCAGAAGCTCCCTCCAAATATATATAATCCTGATGTTCAGAATGTGTTGAAAGTGATTTTTTTTAAAAAAAGAGGAAGTCAGTACTGAGCTCTAAAAGCAAATAAATATATCAATATCCTAACCATTTTTACTATCCTGCCAATCACCAGAAAATACTTGAATTGAAAAAGAATAAAAGTCCCCAGAAGCAACAGTTATTAAAACTGATTGAAATCACAACTTTTCTGGGATAGCATAGGAAAGCATACTTGGGGATTTTTTTTATTTTTATTTTGTTGAAACTTGAAGAAGGCATTGAAATAAGAGTGTGAATTGCATGGTTCACAGATTAAGTTGAATGCATCCATTTGTTTTCTTTGGGTGTCCAAATGCTAGACCAAAATGTTGCTTGGACTATGAACCAGTATGATATATTAATGAATGATGATTCAGAACCAACTTTTGCATCCTAAAAGCTTGAAAGAGACTCTGGGCCAACATAGGTTCTGTTTGTTCATTTAACAGAAGGTTGATCAGAGATGCACATGATATACATGAATCTTCTTAAGAATGAAAAATTTTTAAAAAGGAAAATAGGAAGAATAACCTGTAGGAGATTGTGTGTGTGTGTCCTCAAGTTTATCAAGTAGTACTCAGATGTGGTTTTGCCAGTTTCTTTCTCAGAGGTATAGCTTACAGCACTTGGCATTAGTTGGAAGTTTCCCATCCAATTATTAACCAGGTTTGACTCCACTTAGTATCCAAGTTCAGACATGATCTTTACTGTCTCAGGTATTTAGGCCCCTTGAGGAGATTAGTAGCTTTAATTGCTATATTGTGTTCATGGTAGACAAGATAGCTACAAGCCAATTAGCATCAAGTTTTAAAAAGCTGTCTTCTACTAGGGAACTGGTAGAAGAGGGACATCTCAGTTTGTTATCTTCCATTGGCCTGCTGTGTTTCAATGATGCTCATACAAGAAGAGGCTTTCTCTTCTCTGCAGCTAGCATGGAAGTAGAGGAGAGGCAGGATGGATATATATTTCCTTCCCCATCCTACTCCAGTAGAGCTGAAGAGTTTCAAGGCCTCAATTTCATGGAATTTCTCCCATTCTCATCTGTATTTTCTTCCTATTCCTATTTTGTATCATTTTCTAACTTCCTTTTCTGCCTCACTGGCATTTTTGTATTTTTATACATATTTCCTTCTGTTTGTGCTTTACTTTATGTGGTTTACTTGATTTGTGAAACTCTTTCTTGCTAATTATAGACTGTTTCAATATGCAAGCAGATGCCAAGTCACAAACATCCAACTTACAAACAACTCATAGTTACATTGAGCAAAAATGTAGTCTCATCACCAGGGCTGTAGCCAAATTTTTCAGGTTAAAAAAACCTCGTTTACTCATGAATTTTAACTGGTTAACCAAATCCCTTTGTTAAGTCTATAAGAAGCAAAAATTAAACAAGTCCCTCCAGAACTGCAAACACCATCTCAAGCAAATTTCGACAATTTATTCACAGTCATTACTTGCAACAACAGCTGATGTAGTGGAAGCAACAAAGCTGGCCCACCCACAACTGGTAGGCAAAGACTAAGGCGTGGGAGGGATTTGAAGCCCTCCATGAAAGAGGAGAGAAAATTGATTTAATTGTCTATATAAAATATAGAATGAATCATATTATTTAAATTTTGTGTTATGGAACTACTACTTAAGATTTGCCAAAAGAAATTTCAAACCCCACTGCCCTGAAAAAGTTTTCTAGCTATGGTCCTGCTCATCACATCTTTGCATTTCATCAACAAGAGCAGCAGCACACAGAAAGGGTGATTGACTACCAACAAAATGACTACAGGCAATTGAGTTACAAAAATCCAATTTACAAACAACTCATAGTTAAGTACAGAGTGAGACAACAGAAAGTGAGAGAAATCTACCCGTAGGAAGGGAAATTAACTCTTGTGCCAGTAGGACTGAAGACTCTGTCAGCTCCAGCTCTCATGCAGGGACATGAGAGAAGCCTCCCACAAGGATGGTAAAACATAAAAAAACATCCGGGCATCCCCTGGGTAACGTCCTTGCAGGCAGACAATTCTCTCACACCAGAAGCGACTTGCAGTTTCTCAAGTCACTCCTGACATAGAAAAAAAAACCCTATATATCTACCCATATTATGTGTGTGTGTGTACATGTGATGTACACATCACAGCAAGGGTTCTCAGTGGAGTTTGAGAACTAGTGAAGGCTAGACTTTTGCAATCTAGTTCCTGCCATTTACCAAATTCCAGCCCACAATTATGGGAGTTGAAGTCCAATACACCTGGAGGGCCTAAGTTTGCCCATGTCTGTGATGGCACCTGCTTACTTCTGAAACAGAGTTGCTCCCCCTTATTAAATTCGGTGTGTGTTGTATTAAATGGGGAGTTGTGTACAATTGTGCTACTTCCCTTTTCTATCCTTGGAGCAGCCTCTTATTTTTTTTTTAGTGATGTTGACATATTAATTCCAGGCTTATTTTTCAACTTTACTTGTGTGTGTTCAGTGCCAGTATTAAAAAAAAACAACAAAATTCTACTCTTGCAAAAGAGTATGACTGATACCTAGTTTTGCAGGTGCATAAATTCCACTGAGCTGATCAATGAGGCAGAAGAATTGAAGGAAAATATCGGAAAGAGCAGAAAGAAGAAAGAAATAGTAAGATTATCCACATTCCAGAAGGAATTTCTGCCTAGAAAGATGAGGCAAGCTAAAACAGGAAGATAATAAGGTTTTCCAGTAATATCTACATATATTAAACCTAACCCCAGAAAGCCTGTTAAGAAAGCAGAATTATTCACCTGATATTTAATGAATAATGTGTTCATTTTCTTGGGTTACTATTTCATTCCTCTCCTCCCCCTGAAAGCCCCTTCCCCCTTCATCCTGCTCTAAAAATTATTAAACAACGAAGCAGATAACGTGGTCTTTGCTTTAATGACTGACTTCCAAAAACGTGCTGCCAGTGCCGCTCATCAGGGTTTGCACTTAATTACTGTTCCTTAAAGCTGTGCTCTCGTATGCCCTAAAACCGGTTCCCATATCAGTATGAAGATTAATTGAAGTAATTTCCCCTCTGAGAGAAGGAAAGTAGGTTCTGCTTTCTAATGGAAGAGTAGTCCACTTTCTGCAGGTCTCTGGTATTCACAGCATTAACCGGAAAATGCTCACAGGACATTGAATTTATACAGCAGAGAATAGATTTCAGAAGGAATTACTTCTTTCATATGGTTCAATGATTAGGTGTACTGGTGTACATATATCCACAGCACATCAGATTCTGGAGGTGTGCTTCATGCTACCCAAACAAAGGGAGCTCAGCTAATGTGTGAAATGAAATCTTCGATATTTACTCCTGATTTAATTATCATATGTACCTCCTCCCATGTTTCCAATGTTCTCAAGGTGATTTTACTCTTTTTGTTTTCCTGCTGCAAAATTCCTGGAGGGGAAATAACTATGGCACACTTCAGTAATTTGTTGTAGGTTCTGCAGTCTAGCGTTTCAAATGAATTTCGCATTTTTCTCATCCAGATCCAGCACAGTACGGTTGTATCTATAGTGTAGAATTAATGCAGTTCGAAACCACATCAACTGCCATGGCACAATGCTGAAAAATCCTGAGATGTTTAGTTAGGTGAGGCACAAGCACTTTTCAGCAGAGATTGCTAGACCTTTGTAAAACTTCAACCCTCATGGTCCCATAGAATTAAGGCACAACAGTTTAAATGGTTTCAAATTGCATTAATTTTACAGCATAGAGGAGAGATCTGTGGAAATTCTTCACTATTTTTCTAATATTTTAAAGCCACCAAGTGAGGGAGAAGATAGTTCAATAACTACAAAAAAACCTCATAAGAAAGAGCTACGATTTTCTGTGTGAGGAGGGATGTGCTGTACGGTTAACCTCTAATTCTAAAGGTTTAAAACACTTTTTTCCCAGAGGAGGAAAGCAATATTACCAGTGTAATGAATTAATAAATGATTCAAGTGGCTATAATTTAATCCTTCACAATGCATTATAATTCTTCCCAAAATAGCCAGCCCTCCCCAGAAAAAGTAGGTGAAAACGCAGAAGCAAAGAGCTGTAATGTATATATACTCATTAGCTTTGTCTTTTGGAGGCCAGAAAAGTGCTGCTGTGTGTATCTCCTGGAAAGGAAGGTGAATTGAAGAATCCCTTGGCATAACTCTGCTGAGGTGGAATCAGCAGACACCTATTAATCACTCTGCCCTGTTTATCCCTTGCAGCCAATATCTGTGTTGTTTCTGGAGTCTGAAGTAATTCACTAGATTTAGCAGGTGACATTCAGAAGCAGCCTTGAGAGAGAATAATAGATGGGGAGGAACAAGAATTGGTGGGAACTACAGTCAGTTCTCCGCAGTAACTGGGATTAAGGGCACAGGATCCCTGGGAAAGTGAAAAACTATGAATAAAGAAATTACTATTTTAGAAATGTGTTTAATTTTTCCAGCATCACTGTACTGTTGACTTCTATGGGAAGCTGACTACAGAATCTAACTGGACAACCTAGATATCCTTAAAATATGTAATCTCTAGAAATGTCATTTCTAGCTGTCTTAGGCCTTCAGCAAAACCAGAGGAAGTTGACTGTGAGATCACACTGGAGGACTGAGAGATTGCTGGGGGGGACATTTCAGTTGAATGCGGCCATGCCATCCTGAACATGCCCAATCTCGTCTGAACTCGGCATTAATAATCGCATTCAAAAAAAGGCAAAACCATGAATGTGGAGGGACAATTGTATATCCTCCTGAAAGGTATAAGGGAAATATTGGAAGGCAGTCAGTGGTATAATGTATTGTTGAAGGCTTTCATGGCTGGAATCACTGGGTTGTTGGTAGATTTTTCGGGCTGTATGGCCATGTTCTAGAAGCATTCTCTTCTGACATTTCGACTGCATCTATGGCAGGCATCCTCAGAGGTTGTGAGATCTGTTGGAAACTTAGGAAAATGGGGTTTATATATCTGTGGAAAGTCCAGGGTGGGAGGAAGAACTCTTGTCTGTTGGAGATAGGTGTGGATGTTCCAATTGGCCATCTTGATTAGCATTTGATAGCCTGACAGTTTTTTGGTGTGGCTTGTTACTGCCTGGGAGAATCTTTTGTTGAGAGATGATTAGGTGTTTTTGATTGTTTCTTGTCTGGATTTCCCATGTTGAGTTTTTTTTAAATTTAATGTTATAATTTTACTGTTATAATTAGCATTTGACATAACATTATTTGAGAACACAGAAATGCTGGACCACTCTCACAACCACCATGTCAGACTACACAGAGAAGCCATTGAAATACACAAGCATGTGGACAATTTCAACAGAGAGGGAGAAACCATGAAAATGAACAAAATCTGGCTACCAGTATTAAAAAAAACTCTAAAAACTCTAAAATTATAACAAATGCTAATCAAAGTGGCCAGTTCACACCTAGCTCCAACAGACAAGATTTCTTTCTCCCATCCTGGACTTTCCACAGATATATAAACCTAATTTTCCTAAGTTTCTAACAGACCTCTCAACCTCTGAGGATGCCTGCCATAGATGCAGGTGAAACATCAGGAGAGAATGCTTCTAGAACATGGCCATACAGGCTGAAAAACCTACAACAACCCAGTCAATTGTATATTTTTAAAATTTATTAGTGTGTCACTGTAGGGTTATTGTATTAATGTGGGGCATGATCCTTGCGAGTAAGCTCTTTAGATGTCGGTGGGTAAACTCCAGACATGCATGCCTCAGACTGCACTCTTAATTCTCCTGTTTGTGAAATGTATGTAGTGTGGGTATTTCTGTTATGAAAACATGTCAAAAACTCTCAGGAGTCACAGTGCGACGATACCCTTTCACAAATAAAATGACATTGTAGCATTTGCCATCGAGTTCAGGCTAGCAAAGATAGAAGTGATCAGAACTGCGTTTGAAATATATGGAGGGTGTTGTATACTTTTCATTGTTCAGAAGTCCCAATTAATCCTGTCATCTATCTGCTTTTAAAATGTTCTCTTTTCTCATTTCTTCTTTTGCTTTTCCCCTTTGTTCTCTGCTTACATCATTTGCTGAAAACTCAGTTCAGAATACAAAAGTAGTTTGTATTCACTTAACTCGGCAAGCAGGCGAGGAAAAGAGGCGCATAATCCTACCCTTCCCTATAGACTCAGGAAAAAGCAAACTATTTCAGTCTCCTGTACCTTGTGTGTTCTTCCTCATTAATAACTTTCCCCATCTTGACTGTACTCTAATGTTGCCAAGTTATACATGTCCAAATTTTCATATGTGAAACAATGGAGGATATGGGATTCTTGCCTGAAAAATAACGATTTTAGCTGCTTCAGCCATTTATAATACAAATTATGTATGTAGAAAGTGCAGCCCACGGACTGTGTATTTCTTGCAACCCCAAAAGTCTCCTGACAATTTCCTCATGGGAGTTGACTCCCCCCCCCCCAATGGTTTTGGAAATTTCCTCTCTGAAAATTGCCCAAAATACACAAGAACTGTACACATATATTGTAGGCTAGCATCTCCCAGAGCCGTTCACACAATTTTTCAGTCTACAAGCCAATGTCAATAACCCCATTTTCAGTGAAAACAATTATTGTTTATCCCTACCTTAGTTGCTTTTAGAGTTTCCATTGTTTCAATAAGTTTTTTAAAAAAAATCTAAATTGTGTTGTGTGGAGCTTGTCCTGATAATTTATAGCATTGCTGGTAGGATTTATCTGAGTCAATCAGGCATCAATGGACACTATAGACTGACTAAGAAGGGGCTGCTTCTAAGCTTTGTCTTTCCTGAAGTTCATCTGCCTTGCTTGTCATTTGCAAACCGAGACCCTTAAATTACCTTCCACCTGACAATGGTAAATGAAGCACAAGAATATTGCTACTGCTTGTTTTTCCCAAGCTTAAGCACATCTGCACCACGGTGTGCTCAGGCCATTACCTCATTACAGTTAAAGTAGTGTTGCCAGGTTTTCAAAATAGCAGTAAGGGACCCCAGAATTGACAGTCAGTTTCTCTGCAAAAAAAAAAAAAAAGTAATTGTAAAAAATGTGCATCATCTACATTCATCAATGGCATGATATACCTAACTAAAAATACAGTTGTAACATTTTCTGTCCACAGAACTTTTCCACACTTCCACCATAATCCATCCAACACTGCTCAGTACTGCTTTGGTTAAGGATATATCTACACTTTACAATATTGCTGTTTACTACCACTTTAGTTGTCACGAATCCAAGCCACAGGAGCCTGGAATTTGTTGTTTGGTGAGGTACATACAAATCTCAGCTACAGAGCACTTGTGTTGTAGTTCAGGGGATTGCACTACAGTTCTCCAGCAACAAACTACTTCATCAGACAGGTTTAGTATTAGTGGTATATGCCGTTTCCTGTCCATTTGCCAGATGGAGCCTTCCAGCTCCCATCCCATGATGTAAAACTACTTCTGGTGGTGATTCCAGTGGCCAGTGTTATAAGGTCAATAGTCAGCATACAGTGCAAAAGGGATCTGTACAATGAAGCCACAGAAGTTAAGGTTTTATCAGACCTTTATTCCCAAAGGAGCAGGAATTCCTGGTGTTACCGAACTATGACTTCCAGCACCACTAATCAGCATAGTTCATACTGAGGAATACCGGACATTGGAGTATAACAACATAATTATAGTTCTCATCTTGGTGTTAATATGCTAATTCTGAAAAAATGGACTATCAGAATTTATGGATTCTTTTAGAATGTGTAGGTTTTCCAATACTCTGTGTAAGACAAGAGAATTTTCTTACTGAAGAACCATTGTTACCCTGGTGGGAAACAAAATCAAGCTGGTTGCAACCCTCTAAAGTTGCTCGGCAAATCATAAATATCTGAAATCAAAAGCTGCAAACATGAGCCCTCCAGACATTTTGGATAGCAATTCTCATCCATAGTTAGCACAGTATTTATAGAAGCCACCATTTTTCAACAAAAAGAAAGACAACCATTCCCCACTCTGCTTAAATCTCATCACATGTCATTGTATTATCTAATTGTACACTTTAAAGCGGTCCCTGAAATGGACTTAATTACTCTTTAGTGAATTAATGATTTCATGAATAGGAAGCAACCGGAATGTACAGAGATTTAGTTGAACTAGATTGAGATGCAACTCAACTGTGAAACTCATTTGAGCCCTCAGCCTAACCAATTTTACACTGTCACTGTGAAAATATATGGCAGGCATAGATGACCTCAAGAAAACCACTGTAAGTTCTTGGAGAAGAGAACAGGATAGAACATACAAATTCATTCTCCTTTATATTTAAAATTGTGAAATGCAAACTGTCTCCTCATTCATAAAGCCAAATATTTTGCTACTAAATGAAAGTCATTTAGGTCGTCTTCCATGCCAATGTGCCACCCTCTGTGGAATATATTCCCATCCTGCCTTTTCCCCAGAGAATTAGTCCCAGACAAAGCTGAAATATGTTGTTCGTGTAAAACAAAAACTAGCCCCCTGACAAAGTCTCAAGCTGGCAATTGCTCTGGCAAGAAAAATCAGGATTGGGCCCTGGCTGCTAATAATTTAATTCCTCATATTTGCTTTTGTTACTGAGTCTGCATAGGGTTAAATGGAGTTTTAGGGGAAGAGTTTTAGCTATGGCATGTGTTAAACTGAGGCATCTTTTCAACAAATAAATGACTTGAATTTGAATGCAAATGAAGTAAGACTTGCAAATCACAAAATATGAATATCCCCTCTTTTCATTTGGCAGCAATATGTATCTGAGCACTAATCCTCCCTGATCCTGAGAGACAGAATTGCATGGATGTTTACACATGAGAGCTCAGTGTTAGTGTAACACCCAGTTTGCTCATGCTTCTATCTCTGCTTTATAGTTGAATTCCTAAAGCATATAAAGATTTGCTGAATTTGGTCAAGTGATTTAAAGTTCAAATCCTCATTAAAAATCCAGAATCTTATTGGGCCTTATTGCTATATGCTTTGTCTGTCAACCACTTTCTTTCTTGATAAGCCCAAGTTTCAGTACATATTCTACTGGTAGGCTCTAAACAAAGTAAGCAAAAAAGACACCAGGCAATTGTTCCAGACCATTGGAATTGAGAGAAGCAGATCACAGCTCACCATACCCAATACTGCTGTTCTCCACCAAACAGTGGCTCTGCCTGCGCAAACATCAGGATGTAATTAACTAGGTAATTAATTAACTGTTAGTTCCTGTTATTTTCATATATTGAGTAAATTCCAAAGGGGCAGCAGTGTGGGTTGGATCTTCGGGGGATAACCAATTGCCAGTTGGTTTCTGTGCACAATTCAATGTTGTTGTTGTTGTTGTTGCTGCTGCTGCTGTTGCTGTTGTATTAATATCCTGCTTTTTTCCCATAAGGAGACTTCAAGGTGTTGATTATGATCTTTAAAGCCGTATATGGCTCAAGTTCAAATTACTTGAAGCACCATACTTCCTCTGGCTATCCTGCCTGTTCTTTGAACTCTGCTGGGCAGATCCTTCTCTCTGTCCCACCACATTCACAGATAATTCTGGTTGAAATACAGTTGAGGCCTTCCCAGTGGCTGTTCCTAGGACCTGAAAGCTCCTTACAAGAGAAAGGTTATACTGGTACAGGCTGAGACTTTGTTATTTCAGCAGGCATTTGAAAACTGACTTTTTATTTCATGTCAAAAGCATTGCATAAATAAGTATAAAACTAATAAAATAGCGGGGGCACAATCGACTAAATAATTTTTGACCAAAAATGGGCAACAGTGACTGCATTGTCTGTAGCTTTAAACAATTCTTCCTCTGTGCATGAGGTAGGGCATTGTGGGCAGGCATACAGATGTGGAGTTGTTTGTCAAACAAGGTAAAGGATTCTTTTAGGTAGTGCCACTCTGTCTTTTGATCTGCCCACTCCACTTCTGAGTCTGTTCAGGGACTTCTAAGTTGCCCATTCTTGGTTTGTCCCATGAGGAAGACCCTCATGTGGGGCCATCCAGTTGGGATTACCTGTCTTTTCTGCCCCCAGGGATATTCTTGCTGTTGCTGGGGAACATTAAGAGGAGTCATGGATCTCATGCAGCTTTTCCTTAATTTGACTTATAAGGATCCTTTGCTCCTTCTGTGTGTCTATACATTTAGTCTTCTTTTGAAAGAATACACCAAGACACATAGGGGCTGAAGGTACCATACAGCTTGATTGTTCAGAATACAAGAGGCTTGCACTACAGCCCATTTATATAGGGCTTTTGCTATGATGTTATAAATCACTCAAAATCTCTGGTGCCTGCCCTTTCCCACATACGAGAATCCCCCTTCACACACATCAGGGAAATTGATATTTATGGCCGGTTCAAGTGTCCTTTCAGCATCCTGTCCTCCCTTTGGGCCATGTGCTCTGTGTCAGTACCGAGGAGCTCATAGTTGCATGACATATGTGATTATGGCATGAATCCACAAGGAGACTGGGTCCGGCAAACTTGTTTTCTACTGTTTCTGTTCTGCTTATTTGTCATTTTAAAGTGTTATGTTTCAACTACAACCACCAATTAAGAGGATCCACTCCCAGAAACTGATGGAACGCAAGGAATTCTCAAAAGGTGAGGGGATTTTATAGCTGAAGTATTAGCAATTCTTTTGAAGTCTTGGCCTCACTATTGAATGGAAAGATGTAAAGGGGTTTTTATATAATCACCCCCATATACCTGCTCCAGTGCTGTGAATTGTGAAATGCTCCCTGGTTTCTAAGAGATCTAATGGAAATGAAAAGAGGTAGATAGTGGTTGCACATAAATGGCATTAATTAGGACTAAACAAAAGTCACTACACTACTGTGCTGTTATGCAGTAGTTAAGAAGATTAAAAATAATATTTTCTCTTCTACCTTACATCTTCTTTATATCTGTGTTACAGTTGCTTCTCATGGTATCAATCTCTGATTGTCACCTGTAGTGCTTAGTTTACTAGGCATTTGGAAGAAAAAGCCTTTCATATTTACTCAGTACTTCATGTGTTTGTAGCAGCATCAGCTGGACATGTCCAGTGTATCATCTAGTCAGGGCTCCTGGGTTCATTTTCACTTGTAGCCTGAGGCCATGAACAAGATGCTTGGATTACTGTCATCCACTCTATGAAAGCTCAAACCTTGCTCATCTTGGCTTATAAGACACAGCAATGAGGCATTGGTTAGGTGGGAACAGGGCATAATAAATGTTTATACTGTCACGCTGTTGTTTCTTTTATGCTGAAACATGCAGCAGTGCATCTTTTCATACCTCCTCTACCCAGAAGTAGGTCTCATTTCAAATGTCCTTTCAAAGGATAAGGCACTTGAAAGTGCAATTCCATGAGAATTTGAACAGGGCATAGAAAACAGGAATTTGTTTGCTATTGCCTGCTTGAAACCAGAAAAAAACAAAAAACAAAAGAAACCAGGGGAACTTCCTACATCTTACTTGCACTCTCTTTTGGTAATTTAAACAGTATCTATTGTTTCTTTCTTTATTTGTTTAATTTTGAAGGTGGCTTCAGGGAAAGAAGAAACATCATTTGGATCATTTGCAGATAAAATATGAATTTTCCCAGGGCCACATTAGAGAGGGAAGCCAGAGGGTTTCTACCTCTTGTGTAACCTATGTTAAAGGTGACAACCATACTTAAAGTCTGTTAGCTGGGAGAAATACCTAGGAATCAGTGAGTTCAACTTAATTTCTTTGTACCAAATCATAAGCTATACAGGGAATTACGGTGAAGCTGATGGTCCATTGCCTTCCTTAACAGTTGTATGCTCGGGCCATCAGAAGTCTAAAGGCAGAAAATATAATAAAAAATTTAAGGCTACTGCTAAAAATGGCATCTTTGTGTTGAATTCTCCCTCCATTATTTATCTCAGTTCACAATGCCATGAATATCTCTCCCCCAGCATCATTGAAAAATGGATTCATGGAAATCCGGAGCACAGTAGATATTTTCACTAGATATTTTCACTAAATAGACAGGCCCCCTGGTGGTGCAGTGGGATAAACCGCTGAGCTGCTGAATTTGCTGATCAAAAGGTCAGTGGTTTGAATCTGAGGAGTGGGGTGAGCTCCTACTGTTAGCCCCAGCTTCTGCCAACCTAGCAGTTCAAAAAAATGCAAATGTGAGTAGATCAATGGGTATTACCTTGGCAGGAAGGTAACAGTGCTCCATGCAGTCATGACCTACAGACAACGCTGGCTCTTCAGCTTAGAAATGGAATTGAGCACTGCTCCCCAGAGTCAGACGCAACTAGACTTAATGTCAAGGAACACCTTTGCCTTTACTATTTCAATAGATATTCTGGAATGCACCAGACTTCAATATTAGCAGCAGCTCAGTGTTTCTTACATCATGTAGTTTTGCACCAAAAGTACCATCTCCTTTCTAACACACATTTTTTTCTTTTCTCTTTGTCTTTCTTGTGCAGTGTTTTTATGTATTTGGTGTGCATAATCCATTGAAGCTACATTTTATGTTCATATAATCACATTCAACAATGTTTTTCAAGCTGTCCTTTAAAACAAGATAAGTCTACAATAATGGAAATGTTTTAAACATCTGATATGGATTATGAACAGAGAACAGTATATTAACTGCTCTCTCCAACCCACTGCAGAATTATGGATATTATCAGAGCATGTTATTTTCCTAGTCTTGTTTTTAAAACATGCGGGTGTCATAGTAATTATTTTTGGAACAATTTTGCAGAATGCTCACACACAGGTTTTTGATATATTGGGTGAATTTCAATGGCAATTATTAAAATTGTACTTTGGATTGTTCACCTCTTGTTAAGTTATAATTTAGACTATCAACAACCTTTTTTTACATGCCATTGACTTTTGTTTCCATTTTTAAAATGCATGCCTGAACCTTTGCAGTTTTTCAAATCTTTGATCTACATTCAATCGACACATTTAAGAATTGCACACTAACAATTTCTATAGGGCATATTTATGCACAGTCCATACTTGGGATGTAACTCGGAGCCCCTTTGCACTATGCAATTGTAGCATTATGATTCTACTTTAACTGTTACGTCTGTCTCCTGTGGTGTTTGTAGCTTGATGAGGCACTTGAATTATAAACTCCACTTCTTTAACTGCAGATCTCAGGATGTCACAAGATGTTGCCATGGCCGTTAAAGTGGAATCATAGTATGATCTGAAGGGACATATTTTCTTGCTCTCCCTTTCCTTTTCTGTTGTGGTTGAAATTGAAGCTATATACTGGTGAAGAATTTCACTCTTCAAGTCAGATTGCTGGAGAGAGTGGCTGTATTTGTTCCTTTACCTTTTCACTGATGGATGCAATGTGAAAAGAAATTAACCCAAATTGCATAAGCTTAGCCCAAGTGGACCAGGTCTAGTTAGAGTAGTGGTTCTTAACCTGTGGGTCTTCAGATGTTTTGGATTTCAACTACCAGAAATCCTAACAGCTGGTAAACTGGCTGGGATTTCTGGGAGTTGTAGACCAAAACACCTAGGGACCCATAGGTTGAAAACCACTGAGTGAGAGCTTTAAGGTGACTCTGCCTTTGAAATTGAATGGGGTCCAAAGAGCATTCAGGCTCAAGTAGGATGCAAGGGCTCCGTTTTCCAGGGAGGTTCACAATTTAATGCAGCCCAAAGTTAGCTTCAAACTGCCACAAAAGTGCATGAAAGAAAGACCTGTGCTCTGTGAAGTCATCATCTGGGCCTCAAGCTGGTTCTAGTATCTCCTATGTAACCATTTGCACAGCAAAACTACTTTCTTCAATAGTGATTTAAAACTTCATTAAATGGTCACTGTAGATGGGTCCTTCATGCTCTATGACTTTTTCTTGGTAGTTCTTTTTTGTCCAGAGCATGGACCAAACAGTAGCACTGGTAGCAAATGATATAGCATATGTATATCAGCTATATCAGGGAGATTTCCTGGTTAATCCTCATTATTTACTAGCACAGGGCCTCTGGAACATCCTCCTTTTGTTTTCGTTCAAGTTCCTTCTGCTATAAGGTGTTCTAACTTTGTAGCCAAATACTCAAAACACAATGCCATGCTGGCTTCTGCTTCATAACAAACTTTCATGTGAAGTTCTTTTAAAAAATGCCTCTAGATAGCCCCATTTTTGCCTATTTGTCCTCATTCATTCTCCTCCTCCTCACTGCAACCCACTCCATCATCTTCAGAATGCATCGATCTTCTGTCATGCACACACTCATCCCATTCTTTCCTGGTGATATGCCTGTGGGTTTTGGTTTCTCATTATTTTCTGCATTGGGCATTCTTATCCTTAGAGCTGCTTCCCAATCTTCTTTACAAGTACATTTGAAAGTCACCGCATCTTCTGTGTACTCTGAAGGTGTAGCCACGGTTGTAAGGATTATGAGAACATCCCTTTCTCTCCAAAACAAGGTCTGCCACTTTTATTATCCCCTTTCAAAAATCAAAAGCCTCTGGGTATAAAAAAGCTGGAAGCCACAATTTTTATGAATGTAAAAAGAGAATGGTAGTGTTGTAATTTCTTTGCCAATCAAAGTAAAAGCTTCACTGTAAGGAAGAGTTTGAAAATAACGGGAGTCAGTCATCTGAGTGCCCTACAGAGATGGTTTAACAGATTGGATACAAAAACAGATATGAGCCAACTCTCAGTCTTATTAGAAGTGAGTACTATTTTAATGAACCTGAGCAAAATTGTTCTAAATACAACATAGAGGAATGGTCTCAAATTGCAGGAAACGACATTCCACCTTAACATTAGGAAGAACTTCCTATAGTAAGGATTGTTTGGCAGTGGAATATGCTGTCTTGGAGTTTGTAGAGACTTTTTCTCTGGAGGATTTTAAGAAGAGGCTGGATGGCCATCCACTTTGATTGTGTTTTCCTGTAAGGTAGGAGGTTGGACTGGATGGCCCTTTCAACCCCGTGATTTATATAGAATACTTCAATCAAAACATAAAAGCAATGAATGGATTTCCAGATAATATTTCTTCTTCAAACTCCAGTTGATTTCCACATGTAGGGATTAGAGGCCATGAATGTGAAAAAACCATGGATCTCTCCAGGGGAAGGTTTTTTGTATACCTGGCAGGTAAAGATATGTTGTGCCTTCCCCGAAGCTACAGAAAGTGTAGTAGCAGTTATTTCAGTTTTCAACCACTCTCCACTGAGATCTATGACCCATCTGACTGGTAGATGGCAGATGTTGACATAAATTGTTGCTATGTCGCATGGCTTCAAGGGAGGCACAGCTGCACCCTTTCTCATCTCTTGCCATCCAATCCCTCTGAAGCTTGCTGGTTGGTATTCTTTGCTGGATAGTTGGCAAGCTCTCTGCTAATTCACCCCTCTCCCCATGGCTTTGGGAATGGGGTGAAGCAGTGAAGGCCTTACCAATTGTTCCAACAAAGCCTATACATCAACCGCCTTCAAGGGAGCAGCAAACACAAATAATCTGAAACAGAAATACCAAATCCCCAAATGTGGAAGGTGTATAAAGAATATTTACAACAACCAGTTCTGAAAGTAATTTTATCCCAATAATATATAAACTTCCCTTAATAATTTAACAGGAGCAATATTCCCAGAAGCAAGGCTATTGCATAAATAACACAATGATAGAATAGTAAAAATACATACAAGTAACACCATATCTAAATAATACAAAACACCAGTAGGGAAAGACAGTGCCCAGAATTTATTCTGCTTACTTGCTCATCTCATAGAGAAGTCTTTCCCAGGAGAGGATTAAGCAAGCAGAATGAACCTTGGGCTCTGTCTTTATTTACAGGTGCTTTCTAATTTTGTAGTTATGGTGTTACTGATATTCCGATTTTTATATGTATTCTGCTTCTGCTGAATGATTGGTAGAAGTTTATGTATTACTGGGATAAAAGTTTATTCTTAGAACAAGTTGCTATAAATCTTCTCTTTACAGGCAATCCCCATATTATGAAGACCTTACTTTCTGTCCCTGTGCGAATTGGAATTTGAAAAATTTGGCCTGTTGTGGAAACAAGAATTGGGGAGAAAGCTTCACTTTTTCCCCATGATAATAACTCTTTCAGAAGTGAATTTTCCTTCGATGGGTAGATTTCTCTCACTTACTGTTCTTAATTATGAGTCGTTTGTAAGTCAGATGTTTGTAACTCTGGGACTGCCTGTACTTTAAAGATCATCACTCTGGCAAAAAATAGGTATCAAAAAATCTACTCTATTGTATATATGGTATGTTTTGATGATAGTATTACATATGAAGTTTATGTTTTGAATGACCTACTTTATTTTGACAGTTCTGTTGAGTTATTGCTGTTATTATTATTTTGGCACCTCTGCTGCTCCCCCCCCCCCCCTTCATGTTGCAACTTCTTTTTGAAGACATCCAGAGGAAAAGAAAGATACCCCACAACCTCTTTAAAGACCTCATCATTTTGCCCCTGGAATTGCCAAAAATCACGGCGAATCCGATGGGGGTGTGGTGAATCTGTCACCCCAAGCCCCACATTGCCCAACTTAACCCAAACCCCATTTTATGGGGAGAAGCATCTGCTACCCAGCTTCTTCCATTGTTGCTAATGTAACATGGGAAACCTCCTGTGTTACCGCTGCCGCGTATGCCAATTCCTCTCCTTTTGCACCATGGAGCTCCACTGGAAGTAACTCTACATCATGGGATGGGAGTTGGCAGGCTCGGTGGGGCAAATGGAGAGAAACCGGTATATGCCACTGATTTTAGTCAATATGAGTAGGTCAAAAGAAAATTGGTTGCACTAGTGGCACACGCTCACCGTTACAAAGTTACTTCTCATGTTCAATTGAAATCTACACAACCATTATACTTGATCCTACCTTTTGAAAGAGCAGGCAACAAACCTGCCCCTGCCTCTCTGTAGTAGTTCTTTAGATCACTGCTTCTTAAATTGTGGGTCCCTTAGTTAGCTCAGTATTGGGGTCCCAAAAATTGGCAACAGTAAATGTTTTATGAATACCATCTAGTGGCTGTTTGAACTATTTACATGAATTTGTTGTGCACTGTTTATAGGGGACTCTGCAGAAGATGCTTCAACTATGCTTCATAAAAAGAAAAACCTGCCTGTTTAGCAAACTATGCAAATGCGGATTTGTTATCAGTAAATGTTTGATTTTATACCTATTTGATATCGACCTATCAGGGTCAAGTAAAATTTCTCAGGCCAAAAGGAGTCATGAGTGGAAAAGTTTAAGAACCTTGCTTTTAGATATGTCAAGACTGCAAATATGTTACCTTGCCACTTTAACAGACTGAGCATGTGTAACTCCTTCAGCCATTTTGCATATGCTTTGTTTTCTATACTTCTTACCATCCTTGTGCCCTTCTCTGAACCTTCTGCAGCACGTCTGTATCCTTCTTAAAATGAG
This sequence comes from Anolis sagrei, assembly GCF_037176765.1. Taxonomy (NCBI): domain Eukaryota; kingdom Metazoa; phylum Chordata; class Lepidosauria; order Squamata; family Anolidae; genus Anolis; species Anolis sagrei. Next base: position 250,780,040 of record NC_090023.1, read on the forward strand.
GTGCCCAGAACTTCACAACATATGGCAAAACCATTCAACCTAGGAACATGACCCAACAATATGTTGCTACAACAAAGAAATATTTCTAGAAATGACAGTATAGTCGTTGCATAATCTTATGGGTGTGACTCAAAGTCACTTCACTCAATATCTTTTTTCTATGATGGTGTGAAATTTGTTTATAAACATGCATTCAGCCCATCTAGATTTTGGCAAACAGCAATTCCCATCATTCCCTGTCAACATGGCAAATGGTTAGATGATAGGAACTAATTCAAAACATTTGGAGAATCACATGGACCCAACTCCCAAGTGCATTACTGGATTCAGCGCAGCGAAGGCAGAGCTGACAACAGATACTAGCATTATGCTTTTGAGGAGAATAATACAAATTATTTGAATTTGTCTCATACCATTATAATATTTGACACATATATAAGCTATATCCATGTAGTCTGTTCAGTGAGTGAAGCCACAAATCATTTTTTTCAATTACAATTTATCCCATTTTTGCTTAAAATATTTAACAATAGTTAGAAGATAAATTAAAATTCAACATTATTTAAATTTCATTATAATTCTACCAAACTTATCTATCATGTTAAATGTGCAAAAGTTACACTTGCTATGCCTGAATAGCCCTCCAATATCTGAAGAATAGTTCAAAGGCCCTCTCTAGGAGGTGGGCAGTTGCCTTGAGGTGAAATTCTGGGTGAAATGTTCTTTGTAATCAAAAGTCTTGCATCGGCAGCCAAGTGAAAAAGAAGCATTGAGTGCATGGTTAGACTCCTAATGAAATGGTTCTTTGACTTCCAGGTGGTCAGAAATAGGTACAAGTCTGATACTTTGGTATCTAAGACCATCCTTTGCAACACTTGCAAAAATGCTTTCATGAATGTTATGGTCAGTAGTTTTTTTCTAAAACATTCCAGCTTTCATCTATTAACAACCAGAGGTAGGGGAAGTTATGTTTACAAATTACCATATAACTTCCAGATTTCCCCAACCAGCATGGCCACTGGCCACACTGACAGATGATTCTGTAGTTCAAAATTAACATTCCCTAAGTCTGTCTACATGTTATCTCAAAAGCCAAGATGACGTATTTAGGTTTCAAGCAATCTTCCATTTAAGTACCGATCAAACCACATCCAAGAAAAAGGATTGTAGAAACCTCACAAAGTTATAAAGCAGTTAGGTCAGAGGCTCTGAAAATTCTGGGCCAAAACCTGGGATTTCGTGATGACTCCTGGTGATGTAATTAGATGTTATATATTAAGACCAATCACAGTTACTCGTAGCTTGTCATTAAAACAGAAATATTAGCTAAACAGACTTTTATTGAATCAACATGAGGCAAGAACATTATACTTTCTCACTTTCTTTAGAAAGCAAGACTAAGAAAATTTAATCTAGCCTATTTGCTTTTAGACAGAAGGTAGATAGAGAGCATCAGGAAGGGAAGGGGGTTATTATCAGTTTTAAAATCTTAATATATCTCTAAACTCTTACTGTGTTTCAATTGTGTATTATACTATTAAACTAGTCTATCATTTAATTGTCTTTTAGACTTTCATATGATATTTTTAACAGTACTCTGAATTTTATATGTTTTGTTAGCTGCCTTGGATCCTGTTTAAGTAGAAATCCAGAATTAAAATAAAATAAAATAAGGGAGCTAAATAAATCTGTAGACCTGCCCTGGATAATCTCTCTGAATTGCAGCAATGAATCAATCCTAGCAAATGGTAGCAAGCTGCTTCTGTACTGGATGAGCTGGAGATTTACACATGCATATTTTTCTTTTGTGGCACTAAGCCCATCAAAACTGGAAAATTTGCACCTCATCTTCTGCATGGAGGTGACTCACAAAAACTGGAGATTAAAGATAAGGCCTTGAAAACTGTCCCATTATATCAGGAGAAAGTGAGTACTGTAATGCATGAATTTTCCAACTGGCTTTAGACCTATTCAGCTGCTAGCTCAATGGTTTGGGTCCTAATTAGGTTTCTGTGACACTTTAAACTGAGCCCCAAACCTACATACCAGTATGTATGTGAATGGCTATGGCCACCGCATGTATTTCTAATGCAGTGGTTCACAACCTTTTTTTGATCAGGAACCATTTTGACCAGGGACCACACTCCAACATTAATACCAAAAGGGTTACAAATCAGTTTTTGGTCAACTTTAGATTCAGTTTGGGGTGCAGATTCAGAAAATTGCATTGGATAGACCATATAAGCCCTAGTTTCTGTTATAGAACATATGTCATGGTCAATAACAGGGAAGGAGTGACAGGTGGCATGAAGGGAATGGAAATAAAATAAAATAAAGAGGAAGGTGGCTCGCGGACCAGATTTTTGTCCTTGCAGCTCACTGGTGGCCCGCAACCCACAGACGAAGAACCACTGATTTAACAGATACAGCTTCACTTGACGCTTGGCAGTATTTATTCCTGCAAACCCTTGTATATAGTGTGGAAATGACATTCCTTCCTTAATCGGGATCAAACAGTATGAGCTTCCAAATGTTCTTTCATAGACAGCATCATGAAATAGATGTAGCATCAGTTATTAATGGGGCCATCTGCCCCTACTTTTGGATATGTGACCATAGCATGGAGAGTTAATTTGAAACAAACAATGATGGTCATGATTGGCACACTGTGGTAAGAAGAAACATAACAAAGACTGATTTGTTTCTTTATAGGAGTAGAAATATAGGACACATAACAAATTTGTAAATGCACTTTTCCTGATTTTTAATTAATCATCTCATGGAGAGTTAGAAAATAGAGCTTGCTATAAGCTATATGACCAATTGCTTCTGTGAGAGATGTCTCTTTCAGACATAACAATTAATAATCGTTGTTGTACTACCACCAACAATATTAGATATATTGTTGATACATGTGGATCATAATATTAGATATATTATGATCCATATGTAGATGACAGTTTAGGTCTGTATGCATAGTGACCTCTCTGGATTGAAAAAAATTCAATTGATGTTTTGTAAACTTTGCCTAAGAAGAAGCAAAAAGGAAGAAACAGACTAAATGTCTAAGGTAAAAGACTTAAGTAATAAATATGAGATGAGTGTTAATGGACTGCCCTTGAACAGTATTTATGTATCAGATAAAAAGAGGACAGAGGGGACCAATCTTTAACTAATGCTTTTTATCGCTTCAGAGGCTCAATTGCTCTTTTGAGTTAAAACAAATAATTAAAATTCAGATGTTAAAAGCAATGCAGACATTAAGAATGCAGATGCCTCCCTTTAAAAATATCAATTGCTGCAGCATTTAATTTCACTGAAATACTAAACCTGTATTTAACAGCTAATTTTGCTATTATCTTGTTGATTAGTTTTCATTATAGATTAGCTTTATCAGACACATTTTCATTTAAAATGTTCTGAAAGCACTATGCAACATTAAAACTACATGCAACAACAATTAGAATTTTAAAAACAATGGAAAATGAAGTTCAACATGATTTTTTTTCATGTCAGGAGCAACTTGAGAAACTGCAAAGGGATTGAAAATGATATAAGTGAAGACAGAAAATCAATTGTATGTTTTATCTCCATTTTTTTTAAATCAAGAAACAAAACACATTTTTCTCATTCCTCTGTAAGGCATGTGACCCTGCCCTCACCATTTCTCCCTCTGTCCTGTATGACTTGTATTGCTGCCCCAGGTTCTGAATACATTGAATTAGAAACAAACTATAGAGGACCAAAGAGACAACCAAAAACAGAAAATGAAAATGCAAAAGACAATCTATTCATACAACAACATTTAACACACAGTCAATTGGTGTATTATTCCCAATCAACCAGGATGATTAGTTAGCTAGTCCAGCAGCACCCTACTCCCACCTTGAATAGATCTTGATTACAAGGCATGGCTGCATTTGGTCTCATGACCAGCATCCAAGACACTGAGTGTCTGAAGTGTCCCTGACTTTTATTCTTGTCACTGTATCTGGTATGAGATACTGGTGATTAATTTTCTTTTGTGTACTCTTGCTGAAGCTTTTGACTGATGTGTGTGGACTGAAGAACTGTAGATTACTCTCAGGCATTATCCTCACTCCCTGCCCCTCTGGACCCTCTTGTGCTTTATAACTACAGAAACATAAATCACAGAAAATGAATGGGTGGGGAGCAGACACTTTGCTTTTTTGCTACTTTTAGTTTATGGCCCGTGCCCAGGCAATTCCTGATTTATACTGACAACTTAACCCTTTTCAATCCATGTTGGAATTTTCGTGACAGTTCTTTGCTGGAGTTGGAGGCAAACAATCTTTTCATGTTCTTTGATATGGAAAACCAATGATTATGATAGATGGTTCTTTCTTTTTATGAACAAATTCCCCTGTGCCTCTCTCAGGGAAATAAAGTGCAGGGAAATGAAGTCTCTCGCTATGTGTCTCATATTTATGACTGATTAAATATTATCTGTACAGAAGCAGCTTGTGGAAATGCTCTGTTCACAGAGAGCAATTATTCCACCCACCCACCCCCCCCCCTCCGTCTTAATTTTCTATATTAGAAAACCTGCTTATTCAGTTGTAGAAATTTTGATCCAAACAGCAAGTGCTTCAAGGCTATTTTTCTCCAGATCATCCTCCATAAACATCAGTGTGAATCATCGATTTATATCCTTGTGGTAATGTAGTCCTGCTGTCGAACAAACACATGCAGGTAGATAAGCACCTGCCATTTTTCATGGTTTGGTGTTAATGGAGGAAACAAATGGGCTCAATTTAGACTGTTTCTAGTAGAGTCCAATGGCTTCAAGGTATTTAGTGTGAGGACAAATTATGTGGATCTAAGTTTGGATAGAGAGACTCCTTCCACTTTTTCTAGGTTCCAAGTTAATTGGAGATAATTTATCATAGAATCATATTCCATAAGCCATCCGATCCAATTTCCTTTCCAATTCACCATATCTAGTGCAGGATGCAACTACAACCTCCTTGATAGATGTCAATCAGACCTATGTTTAAATACCTCCAGTAATTAAGAGCCCACCTCTGTTTCCACTTTTCCATTGGTGCTCAATTTTTCATAACTTTGATATAAATATAAATCTGACCTATGACTTACTTGTGTAATCTTGGGCAGCTCACACTCAATGAATGAGTGTCAATTTGTGATTGGATATTGCAACTTCTTGAACATATATGAGCAATATGCAGCAGCTATTTACTCCAGTCTACAAGCATATATAATGTTCTCATAACATGACATATTGGCAATCATGGGTGGTGGAGGGATTTTCATTGTAAAGAGTTCAAAGAGAATATATATATGCTTGATCTATATTCACCCTAGTTATGTCCTACCTGAAGGAGACTTCTCAGATGAGGAAGCAGGACAGCCAAGTTACCAGACTCCAGTTGGAGCCAGAGGAACTGGCAGTCATCAGCAATATGGATATTATCTAAGCCAGTTGGCCATACAATTGGTGTGGGATTTTCCATTGCCTACCTTAAAGTTACCTAACAGGGAACCGAGTTATTGAGGCCTGATAGTGTTGACTTACTCAAATTGGCATGGTGTTGTTTCTTGATTATTAACAGTTTGCTCTTAAATTTGTCCTATGTGGCTTTGGTGGGAAATAAGGGGTTAAGCAGACACTGGCCCTATTTGTGGCAGGTGTTGGGGAGCTACCATCCAATGATCCACGAATGGGCACATTTAGCATTGGACAGAAGATTTGAACTTCTCCTAGGCATCAGGCGATCCAGGGCGTTATGAATAATCTCCTGTCCGAGGGGCTGGTTTTTGGTTTTTGCCTTCACTAGGGGCTAAAGCGGCTCAAGGGTTTACCCCTCTAATTAGCCTTCCAGTATTTGAGCAAGAACTTTGATCAGCCATTTGTGTCAGGGGTTTGATGTTTCGCCCAGGAGAGGCTGGGGGCTCGAGTCAGAGGTGACTGACTGCTTCACTTGTTCCCACATGAAATTTGCTCCCCCAAATTTGATAAACCACCACCAAGACACATTTAAAAATGTAACAATTAATAACATTTCCCTCAGGCCATTCCACTTCTATTATCTGGTGTCTTTATTCCTCTAGTTTGACAGCAAACTAAAGTTACTGTACTCGGTGGGGCTTATTTTCAAGCAAAAATTATGCTGTTTCAACCCAGTGTATGTGGACTCCAAAGCTATTCAGGTGAAATTACACTTAGATAATCATTATATGTTTGCAGTCTTAATATATTTGGGTGTTATCTTAACTAGATACATTTCAGTACACAAACTAGGTTGCGGCTTTATCTAGAACGAATATTTAACAATGTCATAATACAATACATAGGTACCATATCAAATCCTATCGCCTATGAGATTCTGAGATGTAAACAAGTATTGTGCTTTATAGACACAGCCAGAGAGATTTTATCTACCTTCTTACTAGCAAAGTAATTGCTATTTGAAATATGGGTTTTCCTTTGGAGATCAAACTTATTTGAGGATGCCTTCATTATGACTTATAAATCTTTGCTTTGCATCTCCATGAAGCTTTCCAACAGAGTGCATTGTTATAAGAAGCATTATGGCATGTAGATACTTTTTATAGATTGTCCTATATTTTTCCCAGAAAAAAAAAATTCAATTGAAAATATGAAATTGCTAGTGGTGGTATTTATTCCAAATAAAGAATCACAGCAGAGAGATCAATTAAAGCTTTCATTTTGTTCCAAATACAAAGCTTTTCTCACCAACCATTGTTCTCATGTTTGAAGAAGAAAGTGCTGTATGTGAAAATGCAAGACAGGAATGTATTTATGCTTTTGCAATGAAAACTATATTTCCTAGCATTACCATTGTTATGCAGCCTTGTCCCAACGTCTTTGGAATAGACCAAAGTATATATAAAATATGAAAACAAATAGCCACTTTTGTGAAATTGCATGATGGAGGAAGTTATGTGCTGAAGCGTATTGTGGAAAGGATGCATTAATTCTGATGTATTAGTTATCCAGTAGATGGGCTACAGTATCAAATGTATGACATTGCTGATGGTATGGGTTGCATTCATTATAAATGGTCATATGCAAAGTAATTGCTTTGCAATCGTTGCTCTTCAAAATGAAATAACCCATGCAGTTCTTCTTCCCTTCCTCCTTCCTCTTCTGTCTCCATGACAAGGGAAAGCATATATTTCATAGTCTAAATTGAGTGTCAAGGAAAGAACATCTGAAGCCACAAATATTTACACAGTCTCTTGGTATGGAAATCATAATTAAAACAGCCTTAATCCGTGTCGCTAGATAAGTATGAGAAGATTAAAAAGCTAATTTAGTTGTACAGTGGGATTGATCTCATCAAAAGGCTGAATCATGTGAACTGCTCTAGTGCAGAGGCAGTGCAATTTCCTTCAGGAAAAAAAATCAGAAGTTCAGTAGTAACTTTCTTTTTAAAAAAGCAAAACTATTTTTGGTTTATATTATTGTTGTGTTGGTTTATACTGATGTATTGTTTTGTTGGGCTTGGCCACATGTAAGCCGCCCCGAGTCCCCTTGGGCAGATGGTGTTGTTGTTGTTCATTCGTTCAGTCGTCTCCGACTCTTCGTGACCTCATGGACCAGCCCACGCCAGAGCTCCCTTTCGGCCGTCACCACCCCCAGCTCCTTCAAGGTCAGTCCAGTCACTTCAAGGATGCCATCCATCCATCTTGCCTGTGATCGGCCCCTCTTTCTTTTGCCTTCCACTTTCCCCAGCATAATTGTCTTCTCTATGGGCAGATGGTGGCGGGGTATAAATAAAGTTTATTATTATTATTATTATTATTATTATTATTATTATTACTACTACTACTACTTTACAATGCACATGGTAGTTTATGAAGTTTAATAAATATCCTAAACCCAAGATATTTTTAGTCCAGATGTTGACAGTAGGGGAAACAGGAAGCAGACAAAAGGCAGAAGTAATAGCAAAGAGGAAATAGACCTAAGATAAAATAGGAAGAAAAGGAAGAGCATAACTATACATAAATAGGGCATTTGGATTATGGCTAAAATCAAAGGTATCATAACATCTTATGATCTAATGTTTTCTCATTTACCCCAACCCAAAAATTTGGGCTAGTCCAAAGCAGATGTCATGGAGGTGTTTTGGTCTGGCCCCAGGTGCCATGCAGCTGTGGCATGGCAGAGTCTAGATCAAGCTTGGGCAGACTTCAGCCCTCAGGTGTTTTGGACTTCAACTCCCACAATTCCCCACAGCAAGAGTTGAAGTCCAAAACACACAGAGGGCCAAAGTTTGCCCATGCCTGGTCTAGATGGTCCTCTTAGACTGAAACCCTTACCTGTTCAGTTGTCTCAGTCATCATAGCAGCCCTTCAGATTGCAGTGGTCATTGCTGAAAACATTTGTGATAGGTCTCAGTTGTTTTGGCCATGCAGGCATCTTTGCTGATGTCATCCAGGAGCTTTCTGGCCAACTATTGTGTTAACAAGGAATGACACAGGGCACCACCAGTCCACAAGGACAGCAGACCAGTTTACTTTGCAGCAAGTCTGTTGTCCACGCTCAGCCTCAAGTGCAAGACTGCTTCAGTATTTCAAAGAAACTTCAGAGCATTCCCCATCTTGGTTTAATGTGAGGATAAACTGACTCATATCATTTTACACAATGTAAAGGACTCACTAGAAGTTCCTGGATGTCATTTTGGTCCACTTTGGGGTAAAGTGGTTGTATACACAAACTCTAGGATCATGTTTGAATTCTCACCACAGTAAGTCTTTTTTTAAAAAAGAAAGAAAGATAAGAATGAGTTAAAAACTGGAGATGATTTCTTTCTGGTGATAGTTTGTATTTTGAACAAGATAGCTGGAAGTTTAAATCAAGAGAGATGATTTTTAAGGAAGGCAAAGATCTTAATTGGTTTGCTTATATGCCAATTTGAGGACAGATTTAATCATGACAAGAGAAATGCAGCCATAGTGATTAAAGAAAATGAATTTTATTTAGAGTTGTATAAAGACAGTGACCATGTAATTTAAAAAGTGTTTAAATGTCTTTTGAAACTAGAAAGAGATGATTATCCTGGGTCCAAAATGTTGGGCATGACGTCCATATGGTTGGATGGGAAAGATATAAAATTTACTTTGTGCAGCAGTTTCAAAGAAAACTGTATAAAATTATGTATAAATGGCATCTTTTCCCAAATAAACTGTCAAAAAAAAAGTCCCAGAATGTTTCAGATCAGTGTTGAGGATGCCAAGATAAGAGAGGCTTTCCCCCCATATGTGTCTTATTTGAAGGTGAAAACTTACCATACTATAATGCATATGTTAATAAAAAAAAAATCAAAAGTAGATTTTATAATGTTATCAAAAACATTTCTGTTGGCCATTATGGATAGGAAATGCTAGTAATTATGGATTACTTATTTGGTATATGCCAAAAGCAGCAAGAATATTATTTGTTCAAACTTGAAAGTGAACTGAAGTAGTAATGATGGAAGAATGGGTTCTTAAAGTGAAATCAGTCCAAATGGCCAAAGTAATGTGAGTTCTAGTCAATTGAAGACTTTTTGAAAAATCCATTTTGAATAAGAAGTAATCTAATGAAATAATAATCTGTGGTTATTGTTATTAGTTGTTTTATTTAGATTATTTAGTTCAGTGTATTATCTGTGGGCTAATTGCCAATAGGCAGCTTCAAGGTTCTTGAAGGCCCTTCTTCTGTCTTTACCGTGTCACATCATAGACAAGCTCCCAAATAGGGTACACATTCAAACCGAGGACTATTATCTGTAAAACAGATCCCATAGTCACCCAGTTATCTTGCGGGACTCTTAGGTAGGTTCATAAAAGTATAGTTTCTGAAAATCATGATCCCTCTCCTCATTATTCCCTCACTGGAGGGAAAGATACTAGAGACAAAGTTGAAGTACTTTGGCCACATCATGAGGAGACAGGAAAGCCTAGAGAAGACAATTATGCTGGGGAAAGTGGAAGGCAAAAGGAAGAGGGGCCGACCAAGGGCAAGATGGATGGATGGCATCCTTGAAGTGACTGGACTGACCTTGAGGGAGCTGGGGGTGGTAACGGCCGACAGGGAGCTCTGGCGTAGGCTGGTCCATGAGGTCACGAAGAGTCGGAGACGACTGAACGAATGAACAACAACAACTCCTCATTATTTTGGATAACATTGTCCATTTTTAATTTCTCCATGCCAAAATAATAGTTTTAATCATCAAGACTTTTTTAACTTAAGGAGTTATTAAAAATTCAGTCATGTGCTTTAGAGTAATTTCTTTGGTTTCTGGCATTACAGATTGAAACACCTTGTGCAGATGAGGTCTCTTCCACTGAACCAGGGGCATGGGTGAGCAGGGGAGGGAGTGAGATATAAGCTCAGAAACATTGTACAGAAGTGCTAACTCTTCTACCTTGGGACAAGATTAATGAGGCTAGTCTGCCTGGCAATCCCGCAGTTTACATGGTAATAGAAAACAGACTTCCTTGAAGGGAGAAAATATATTGCTGAACGAGCAGGGAATGTTTATCAGCCCCTGTAAATTGCAGGAAAGACAACACAAAATGATGTCAGCAGCAAATTGTGCAGGAAATTTATTTATCTTATTTTATTCGCTTGCTTTTTATCCTGTTCTGGTCCTGCCAGGAGAGGCTACTGTATCAATAATCAGCAGGGAAACAAACTTTTCAAAATGAAAGATAAAATCCAAAGACACCAACAAAATGGAAATCCCTATATATATTTTTAAGTAACCCAGAGCACACATTTTTCTGCAAATGGCATGTCTTGATGTTGTACACAATTAGCTTTATGGAGTCCCCATTGGATACAATTTCCATAGCTCTGCTTGTAGCTAAGAATATTAATGCCAACATAGATATTTGTGGTGAAGGTGCTGTTATTATCTCATTGCAACAGTCTCCTATCTAAAATAATGTCTGTTCTGGACTTATTGTGAGTCAGCAAAACATTTTTTTTTGTGTCAGGAGCAACTTGAGAAACTGCAAGTCGCTTCTGGTGTGAGAGAATTGGCCGTCAGCAAGGACGTTGCCCAGGGGACACCCAGATGTTTCAATGTTTTATCATCCTTGTGTGAAGCTTCTCTCATGTCCCCACTTGGGGAGCTGGAGCTGACAGAGGGAGCTCATCTGCACTCTCCCTGGATTCGAACCTGCGACCTGTTGGTCTTCAGTCCTGCCAGCCAAGGGTTTAACCCACTGTGCCACCGGGGACTCCTAAAACAATGAGAAAATAAGGTTCTATGGTACACCATTTGGCAGTGTTTGGGCTCCAGTTTGGTGAGTTTCTGTGTTGTTCTTCAACTGAAAACAAATGCATTGGAAACACATGCAAAAACCAGTGCCTTAAATTGCTAGATCAAGCACTTGCTGTTCTCGTTGTGACCAATCCTCATCAACATTAGAGCTTCTTATATGAACTTTCATCTATCAAGGGTGGTCTGTAATCAGGCTTGGAAAATATAGATTCTAGAACATGGCTATATAGCCTGAAAAACCTACAACAACCCAGTGATTCCGGCCATGAAAGCCTTCGGCAATACATTAAATATAGATTGCTTTCACAACATGCAATATGTTGTGCCATATTTAACTGAATCTAAGACATATTTTTCCCATTTATGGGGATTCAAAAATGGGGCAGACCTTCCATTCAATGGCACCATAGATTTGGTGATATATTATTCTCTTTCTGAACTCCAGTCGATTACAAGGCTTATGAATTTCTCTGGATTTCTTATCTGGATTTAGTTTTGTTTAATGGTTTGCTACTGAATAACCACAAAGCCTGTGGGAGTTTTCAAAGAAATAGCCTGTTAGTTTGTTGTCACCAAACACACACACACATTTCCAATGTTTCTTGTTTCCTCTGCTTTTGGTTTAACTCTTCTAGCTGGAAGATGAATGGATTTCCCCAGCAGTCATGTAACTCAGTATTTTGAGGTGGCTTGATCTTGAATGGGTTATTGAGACTTAACAAAAGATTTGCTCGTGGTAGAGGTAAAAAGTGCTAGAACTTTGATGTTTAATCAGGATCAGCATGCCTATAATTCTGCATTTACCAATAAACCAGATTATCAGTGGCAACACTCTGAATAGAACTGCTCCTTGCTGAATTCCTATTCTCAGCAACTTCAGAGCTGTGAAAGTTGGAGTATTGCCTGGAGCTCATCAACAACATATGACTGCTTCCACAGGCACAGTGGACTTTCCTCATGTCTCTTCCTCTCAGCAATTCAATAGTTAATCCTGTCTGAGTAACTTCATTTCTTCCTTTGGAAATTCAGGAGTGTAGCTGAAGTTGGAGAATGAGAGTATTATCCCATAAGAATTTGCTCCCTGCAAATGAATTTTTCTTAAGTCCCCAAATTTCTAGCATTGTAGAGAGTGAGATATTAAAATAGTTCACATCTAGAACTATTCTATTTGCTGTGTTTGTATTCCATGATTAACTTTCCCTGACTAACTTTTACCGTAATTCCAAAACTACATTTCTAAGTGTTCAACTCAGGTTTCTGCAATGTTAGAAATTTGGAGACTGAAGAAAAATTGGGGGAGGGGAGAGGGAGAGTAAGATTTTCTTATTTTAGGAAGCAATGCCCTAATCTCTTCCCTTACAGCTATACTAATGTCTAAGATGTAGGACACCTGTAGAGTTCTGGAGACAAATTATGGCCAAAACCAATTCCTTTTGGATTGTATATTCTTTTTCCTCCTCTGTTATTATTTTGTTCACAGAGAAAATCAGTTCCTTTTTGGCAATCTCAGTGGCTCCGGAAATCAAGGTTGGGTGAGACCTCGTGAACAGACTGGAAGGCGACCCATACTTGGTTTCAGGAGCTTCGAGGATTTATTCATCAACCATCCCTTGCTGCTCCTTGTATCTCAATTTTTCTAGAAAGCTATTCTGCAGTCTTTCATTGAAGTTCACTATTGCTTTTGGTTTGTGGACTGAGTATTGTTTTAATGACTTATGATAATTTGGTTGTAATTAACTGCTATTGTTTTAACTCTGTATGTATTTATGGTTTTATTCTGTGTTGTTGATTGTGATATCAAATTGCTGCCATTGTTAGCCTCTCTGAGTCCTCCCTCAGGGGTTGAGAAGGGTGGGGTAAAAATGCTGTAAATAAATAAATAAATAAATTTTCTTTCCCATCCTGACCCCTGCACACTCTTCATCAGAAGACTACTATATGCTTTACATGGAAACATTCATTGGGCTTGGAATACCTTTAAGATTGGGGAAATAATGTTAAACCTTAATTTGAAAATGTACATATGTAGGTGGCATGCAGGGGCGGCTCAACCCATTACGCAAAGTAAGCATTTGCAGTATTGTTGATTTTGCCCAGGGGCACTCTTGAGGCGCTCTTGGGGGAAAATAGACCTTGACATATGCGAGTTGTAGTTACTGGGATGTATAGTTCACCTACAATCAAAGAGCATTCTGAACTCCACCAATGATGGAATTGGACCAAATATGGCACACAGAACTCCCACGACGAACAGAAAATATATATCAGTGATTGGTTGGGAGGGGGCGCCAAAATACTGTTTGCTTACCATTGAAAATTACCTAGGGCCGCCTCTGGTGGCATGGCTAATATGCCACATCTACAAATCTACTCAAAATTAATTGGTACAGGCAATTTCTTTTGTTTTCTGATTTCAGGATCAAGGTGCCACATTTATTTATACATTTTTCAGTAAGAATAAGAAGATCTTTCTGATTCAGGGAAGGATCTACTTGTATGCTTGTGGGATCTATATGGATGAAGCCTGAAGTCTACTGTAGGGGGACCTTCATTCTTCTCCACTGGCTGGTTATGAAAAAAGATTGGATAGCATACAGAAGGGTTCACATCCCTGTGGTGTTTGTTTTCCTCTCTGTGCCCCTGTTCAGAAGATTTTGCCTCACTTTATGTCCTTGTGAGAAGTTTGTTGTGGAAACAAAGATTGGTGAGAAAGCTTCAGTGGAGGCACCTTTCCCGCATGATAACTCTTACAGAAATGAATTTCTCTTCTGAAGGGTAGGTTTCTTGCACTTCCTGTTGCCTCACCCCTGTTCTTAAGTCATCCCCATTCTGAGTCATTTGTAAGTCGGATGTTTGTAACTCAGGACCTGCCTGTACTCTATGAGGAGAAGGCCTTTAAAACTGTGACACCATATAGAGACCCAATTACTGCACATTGACTTCATTCCAGCACTCAGTAAAAATACACCTTTTTCGTAAAGCCTTTGAAGATCACTGGATTTATTCCATAATGTACATGTATATGAATTTTAAACTGTGTCAATCTTTTAAATTTGTTTTAATACTGTAAACTGTTTCATGTGCTTTTTGTCTATTCAAATAATTTTGATTACTTTAAATCTGAAACTGTTTTAATTGATGTTATTTGTAAATTAGCTCAAATTCCATAATATTGTATAGAATGGAATATAAATATTTTAAAAAATAATAGTAATATATTTGTCCTACTAGAAGCAAAGATCCATTCACTGAAGCTGGGTGCAAAATGATATTCATTTGACACAACTGTTAAAAAATATCTTTTGTTGGACCACAATTTCCAAAATCCTTGGTTGGTGTGATATAATGGTTTGAGTGCTGAACTGCAATTCTGGATATTAGAGTTTGATTCCACACTTGGCTGTGGAAAACCACTGGGTGACTTTGGGAGAATCACGGACGATCAGCTCCAGAAAACCTCATAATACCTTAACATTATCATAAATTCCAACCTTTTGTCCTCCAGGTGTTTTGGACTTCAGCTCCCAGAATTCCTTACCATTGGACAAGCTGGCCAAGGCTTCTGGGAACTGGAGTCCCAAACATCTAGAGCAGGGGTCAGGAACCTTCGGCCCTCCAGGTGTGGTGGACTTCAACTCCCACAATTCCTTGAGGCTCGGCATTCGCCCCAAAGGCTTACCTTGGCCTCAAGGAATTGTGGGAGTTGAAGTCCACCACACCTGGAGGGCCGAAGGTTCCCCATGCCTGATCTAGAGGGTCAAATGGTTGGGCACCACTGACTTAAAGGCACACAACATGAATGGCAACTGGATTAGACAACCCAGTATTCCTCACTATTGGCTTATGCTGACCTGGTATAATGGTAATTTTATTCTAAAAGGACAACACAATTTCTTGCCCCTGATTTAATGCAGATTTTGCCATGCCTTGTCTTCTAGTTTCCAAGAAGATGACCCAGGAGATTTATGTTTTATAACTAGTTTGATGAAAGAAGGAGAAAGCCTCCAATATGTTTCTGAACAAGAAACATAGAAGACCTAGAATAGATCAAATTAGGTTTTTATTTATTTTGCAAGCCTAAGCAAACAATTGTCAATGGGTGTTCTTTTCTTTGTGTATTCTAACTCACTGGTGGGTTGTAGATCAAGTGGTGAGCAGGACATCTTACCATCTTGATGTAAGAGCTGTTGATGTTCAATCCTATAAAGGAAAGGTCATTTAGATTCCTTTAATTCTTAGATATAATTACTAGGGCTGGGTAACAACGGAAAAAATTGTTTCTAAACTCGTTTCCTTTTTAGGGGGTCCATTGCATTTCGTTTTTTAAAAGAATTCCGAATTTTTCTTTAAAAAAAATTCATTATTTACGAAATTTCGTAAATTTTGAATTGATTCGTTAATGGCGGACGCGATTGCGCAATACGCTAAAAAACCCTCCAAATGGGACAGGGGGAACTTCTGAAGCTTCCCTCTCCCTCTGTTGTTGACTGTTGGTGTGATAATTTATTTTTTATCACTGATAAAACAAACAACAACTATAAAACTTGCACCAGACATACGGAAATAATAACGAAACAATTTCGAAACGATTTCGAAACAATTTCGAACCAATTACGAAATAAATTGAAAAATTCGTTTCGATTTTTAGTTGCTCCTGCGTGGCTCAATATCGGATCGTAAGCTAATTTAAATACAAATCAATAACGAATTACGAAATTAACAAATGAAACTGCCCAGCCCTAACAATTACATGTGCGTTTTCTCCTTGTGCACAATATTTCTGATCAGGTCCATCCAAACTCCCCATAGTTGCATTTATACATTTACTTAAAGTTCATAGCCTGCCCATCCACCACAAAAGTTCCAAAAGTTGCTTGTGGTTAGTTAGTTTGACTAAGGAATAGCCAATATTCCAGAAGACAAGAACAGAATTCAAAATGATCTTAACAGATTAGAGAGATGGGCCAAAACTAACAAAATGAAGTTAAACAGTGACAAATGTAAGATACTTCTCTTAGGCAGAAAAAAATGAAATGCAAAGATACAGAATAGAGCACGCGTGGCTCAAGAGCAGTACATGTGAAAAAGTATTGGAGTTTTTGTGGACAACAAGTTAAACATGAGTCTATAATGTGACACTGCAGATAAAAAAAAGTCAATGGGAATTTGGCCTGCATAAATAGGAGTATAGTGTCTAGATCCAGGGAAGACATGCTACCCCTCTATTCTGCCTTGGTTAGACCACACCTGGAATACTGTGTCCAATTCTGGGCACCACAATTGAAGAGAGATATTGACAAACTGCAATGTGTCCAAAGGATGGCGACTAAAATGATCAAGGGTCTGGAGAACAGGCCCTATGAGGAGTGGCTTAAAGAGCTGGGCATGTTTAGCCTGCAGAAGAGAAGACTGAAAGGGGACATGATAGCCATGTATAAATATGTGAGGGGAAGTGTGAGGAGGGAGCAAGCTTGTTTTCTGCTTCCCTGGAGACTAGGACACGGAACAATGGTTTCAAACTACAAGAAAGGAGATTCCACCTAAACATTAGGAAGAACTTCCTGACTGTGAGAGCTGTTCAGCAGTGGAACTCTCTGTCCTGGAGTGTGGTGGAGGCTCGTCCTTTGGAAGCTTTTAAATAGAGACTGGATGGCCATCTGTTGGGGGTGCTTTGAACGCGATTTCCCTGCTTCTTGGCAGGGGGTTGGACTGGATGGCCCACAAGGTCTCTTCCAACTCTGTGATTCTATGATTCTATACTCTCTACTTTCAGACTTACAATCCAAGTAAGATAGGACATGCAAGGTAAAATGGTTGGTGAGGTGGGAATAAAGGGCAGCTTTTCCTGGCTGCTTTCCTCCTCCTTCAGGGGCCACAGTAGTGACCGTTTGAACATGAAGGAAGCATTCTTATTAACTACTGGAGCCCAGAAACAATGGTGTGGTGCCGATGCTAGTTAACTAAAGCCAAACCAAATACTCAGCCGCTTGCTATATATTTATAGAATATCCATTTGGTCCTTTCCTAGGGAATAAGAACCACAGGATTGTGCAATTAGTCTGAGGGAAAGGCAAGGGTCCAATACTTAGTATAGTAATTTATATATACATTTTTAGTCTTTGAAGAGAGAAATGCAGAGAGGGCAATCTGGAACTTGAATAAGGTATCGTTTCCCCTAAAAAAGCCTCCATAAATGACATTGATTCATTGCAATATAGTTCACTTGCTGAGAATCTCTTCTATTCATCTGTCATTCCAATTATCTCCTGACCTCCCCAAAGTCTTTGACAAATGGGAAATAATTTTCACTTGCTGCATTAATGACTTTTCTAAAAGTTATATTTCCCTACATTTTATAATTATATGTGTGGGAGGGTTTTTTTTTTCTCTTTTGAGTGTGAATATGCTTTGGAATTTAATCAGTAGGTTACAGGTAATGGAAGGGAGCTTGTGGGCAGTGAAAGAAAATAACTAATAGCAAAACTATGTTTTATATATAGAAGTAGATCAAGAGGTTGAAAAATATGCTCTATGCAGCTTTTGGTGCAAAGTAACCTGCTTGTGTAGAACAGTTGAAAGGCACAAACCCAGTTGCAGCTAAGTCATTGGGATGATAACTCTATTCTGGTGTTTAGTCCAAACTTTAAGATGAGATGTGGTAGATTTGCAGTTAATGTAGAACTTCTTAAATATTGATGCCAAAACGAACATGAATACCTTTGTAACTCCTTAGAGAAAGTTAAAAAGCACAAAAATACTTCTAAAGGGTAACACCTTTATACATGCCACAGCTAGAAATTATCAGGGGTATTTTTGCCGGTTCCTTCTTCTGAAATGTAGCCTACAGCACATAGTATTCATTGTTGGTTTCCTATCCACGTACTGACCAGTACTGCATAGTATTTTTGTATTATTACTAGGCCTGGGTAACAACGGAAAAATTTGTTTCTAAAATCGATTTGTATTTGGGGTTTTTTTTTGTTTCGATATTTAAAATAATTACAAAATTTTCCTTTTAAAAAGTTCGATATTTACGAAATTTCGTAAATGGTAAAAAATTAACGAATCGATTTCCGAAACAATAACGAATCGATTCGTTAATGGCGGACGCGACCGCGAAATACGCTAAAAAACCTCCAAAACCTTCTGAAGCTTCCCTCTCCCTCTGTTGTTGACTGTTGGTGTGATATTATAATTTTTTTTTACTAATTAAACCATGAAACTGGCCCAGAAATGCGGAAATAATAACGAAACGACCTCAAAACAATAACGAAACGAATACAATATCGAAATACGAAGCATTTACAAAACGTTTTTGAAAATTCGTTTTTTTTAATAATTGCTCCAGAATGGTTCGTTATCGTTTTGTAATTGAAAAAATTAACGAATTATTAACGAATTACGAATTAACGAAACAAAACCGCCCAGCCCTAATTATTACTAAAACTTGTAAATAAAATATCAGTCACTAGATGTTACATACATTTTTCAGACTTTCTCTACTAATAGTGACAATTTGGAAATAGAGGGAGACACAGCTAGACTAGAGTTATCTGCTCTGTTCCAGTTATAGCATCCCATCAGATCCTGCTGTGTCTCTTGAACAATCCAAAACCCACCTGTCCTTTAAAAAATGAGATAACCTTCTGTATGCCTTTCCCATGCCAAAATATTTTTCTTCCTTAATGTTGACAATTTAATAAATGATCAATGTGAATCCATAACACGTGGGAGCAATTCAAATTTGCAAACTGAACAAGTTTGAAACAACTTGTGATTGGAAACCAGTTATAATTGTAATATGTACTATGTTAATGCATTCAGTTTTTAGTGTTAATCAGGATTTCAAGACATTATAATAGATAACCCTTTGATATTCTTTGTGGTGTTTTGATATCAGTTCTCTTCATACCTGAATCACAGTAGCCCTTTCTATTTCAAGAATATGTCTGAGTTCTATGTTTGTAGTTTGGGGCAATAAAAGTCCAGTCTGATAATAACTCATTTATTATCATGTATTAATTATATTATGACACTGGGAAATTTATCCAGTATTGCCTTGATTTGTGCTGATGATTCCATTTTTGAACTGGATGAAAAATGTTTGAAAGGTAGCACATACAAGGATGAAAATAACAAATTTAAAAACGGGTGGGGATGTGGGGGGGGGGGGGAGATTCTTCAGCCAGCTAAATTCTTAGTACCAAATTCTATAATTTTGTAGATTCCCAGATAAAAATAATCTTGTCCATGTTCATTGTCATTTTCTGAGACTTTTGTTTTTCCTTCCTAAGTAACCTTTCACCTAAGGTTTAATTATCAATAATTATTCAGACCGGATTTGCTATTACTTTCTTCTTATGCTAAGAGAGTATGACTTGGCCAAAGTCACCCATTTGCTTTCCATGGCTGCGTGGAGAATTGTTTTTTGGTCTGCCAGTATTCTTGGTCAACACTCAAACTATTAAACCACCCTGACATTCATACACAATTTTTGTGTGTGCATTTACTTGGATACTGTGTTCATTTACTTGCCCTGCTCACCCCACCAGCTCAATAGATATCTTGAGCAATGATTAATCAGTTTGCCCCAATGAAGTGGAAAATTATTGATCCATTCAATGTTTGATTTTTGTCTTATGTCTGTTATAACAGGCTGTGTTTTTATTTAATTTTAGTTTGTTAAGTTATAATTCGTGCTTATATGTTGGGTTGTTTACATTTTGTTAGTATGGATGTATTGTTATTGTATTAGGGCATTGAATGTTTGACTTTTATGTTTGGAATCCACCCTGAGTCCCTTCGGGGAGATAGAGAGGAATATAAATAAAGTTGTATTATTATTATTATTATTATTATTATTATTATTATTATTAGTGTGTGTGCATGAAGCTTTAGTTTAATTTGCTCCAATCCCTCACCATGCATATTTTCCTTAAATAGCATCACAGACCATGAACTGGCTGCAACTGTTGTTTTCTTAAAAGACTTTCTTAATGCAAATTCCTTTTCCATCCCTATCCAAGACTAGAGCAGGAGGATTATAACTGAAATCTTGCCAGAAGCAATCAAAGGATGCTCACCAGCCACCTCCTCCAAACCCAAATAAATTACTTGCAAGAGTTGATTAAAAACCACCAATCATCCATTCTGGATCTCATCACTGTGCATCCAATCGTTGCCTCACCTGTAATTTCCTTAGAGAAACTGTCACCTTCAAAAGCATAATGGCTTGCAAAACATACCACAAGGCAGACAGTCTCTTACAAAACCAGCAGCATTGCTTCTACCGGAAGATAAGTAAACTAGAAATAGGTTGTGGACAGGAGAATTCACATATATTTATATTCCATTATAGAGTGTGGGGTGTACTGATAGATCACTGGGTCATCTATAGTAGATTGGTGAGGACTCTGAATATCATTGTTAAAGAACATTAGTAACAAAGACTCCAAACATACAGATACAAACATACAGAGAGCAATTTGTTGCTGTCTTCTTTTTTGTTTTATGGGTGCCTTATCCCAGGATGTTCTTGATAAGGTTTGTTGGGAGGTGGTTTTACCTTTGCCTTCTTCTGAGGTTGAAAGGGAGTGACTTGCCCAAGGGGCAAAGGGTTCTCCAGGGTCATAGTTCAGCATTCAAACAATTGGACACTAGCTCCCAAGCAACAATTTATCCTATATTAAATGGCTGAAATGAAGGTGCTTCATTGGATTTTGTGTGGAAATACTGTCTGTCATTCTGAAAGAAATTCTTGTCTCTAAAGTCTTCAGTTCTAACTCAAATTTCAGTTTGCTGATCTCAAAAATCTGAGTAGAAAACAGTAGTTTGTAAGCACCCTGCAGCATGCCCATTTGAAGCACTCTTTATCTATGCAATAAAACATGTATTTTATTTATTTATTTACTATATATATACCCCACCCTTCTCACCCCAATAGGGACTCAGGGCTGCTTACAAACTACAGCAAAAAATCAATGCTGCATTGTGCACATAATAAACATGCCATAAAATATTATAAAACGGTTAAACATATAAAACTCTAACACAGATTAAAAACATTCAAAGTGCCGAGTCATGATTTCCAAACGTATTAGTTTTCCCATAGTTCTTATTCATACTGCTAGGTAAGAATTATATAGATGCTAAAACCCTCTCTCTCTAACCATCCCTAGCAAGCTGTCACCTGATCCCATCCCTCCTTGACATAACCTAAATCGCTGATAGAATATGATCTTATGGGTTGTTATCATGAGGTAAGCCAGTATACAGTGCTATTGTGTGAGGATATAAGGTTAAAGGTAGATGGGGCCAAGATTTTTAAAGCAGTCAACTATAGAGTAAGGGGGTGTCAATATTTAGATCTTAAATGTACTGGGTGTTAACACTAAATGACGAAATTATGTTAGAAATCAAAACAGCAAAGATACAATGAATAAAACCCAGTTTTCTAATGGCACTCATCAGACTGAATGTCCCAAGCAGTTTAGCAAAGCCAAAGCTCACAGTGCCAAATTGATTATTGGGAGTTTTTTGATTGGGAGGGACAAAGGGGTCTCCCACCACACTAAGTTCTACTTCCCTGTTCCCTCTCCACTGCAGTTCTCAAAGTACTTTCATGGGCATGGCAATAAAATACAGAATGACCCCTGTATCTGTGGGATTCGTATCCAGTCACCTACCTGCTTCCAAAAACAAAAATGTTCCCTCTATTCCAAAATCTGGATACTATTCCAGTATCCAAAGTTGTCCACATGGGTGGTAAAAATACCTTTCTGATGGTTCAATCTGTTCAAACTTTGTTTCATACATTAAATAATTTAAAACATTATGTAAAATTATCTTCAGGCTGAAGTATACAATGTGAATATGAAACATAAACAAATTTTAGATGTGGGTCCCAACTCCAACATATCACATTATTTCAAAGTTGGAAAAAAATCCAAAACACGTCTGGTTTTAAGTATTTTGAATAAGGGATGCTCAACCTATATGACCTATGATTATCCTATTTAGGTCATACAAATGCATTTGTGTGAACAACTTGAATATAAGATTTCTTCCTCTGTAAATAGCACAGGCAATAAAATGTTGTTGTCACTGCAAAGCAGAGAGTAAAAAAGAAATGACATTTGACTGTTGTGGAAAATGCAAATCAAGGGAGCAAAAAATCTGTTTGTCACTGGGTGTAAATGAATTTCCTGTGGCTGTACGTCAATAGTAGATGGCTGTACAGTCATCACATCACAAAGTCAAATCCACACTGGAGTGTGAAAACTTGGTGTCACAATTGGCTCCTCTTGGCCTCAGCACAAATCGTTCTTTATCAGCTGAGCTAAATTTGGAGATTAAGCGGCCTTTCATTTCCACTTATGATCACCTTTGACATCTGACAAGCGCGAAGACGTGAAACTGCATACTATTACAGATACAACTTTCATGGAATTAAGCTGATTTTTTTTCCTACTATCCAAAATCAGGACATCTGCTGTATATATGGTATACAATAGCAATTTTGTACTGAACAGTATTTGTTTTCATAAGAACCTAGAACTATGCATATGCCACTCTTTGTTTCCAACAAAGAATTAGTAGAGGTTTTAATGGATTTTGTACAGTATTTTGCTAAGAGTTGAACCATAAGGGTATATATGTTTTTCTTATTCAATGGCTTGTGTTTTTAACCTTTGAAATATTTCAAAAGGCTGTGCAAAATTATGTATAGGGATATTTATTTAAATAGAGTACAAATGCTAATTTAATGTTTTTTGCTGTATATTAATTCTGTTTTATACACTGTTATTATGTAATTGTGTTTTTTTTAACTTTTGTGTTGCTCTTTTTAAAGTGTTTAGTGTAGAAGATGTTAACCATCTTGAGTCCCATGGGGGAAAGATTGGATATAAATAAAGATTATTATTATTCCATAAGGAATATTGTACTTGAAATTGAAAATAAGGTCTGGGAATGATTTATTCAGAAAGGAATCAGTTGGAGATATATTCTCAATTTTTCCCAACATTTCTAATAAGCATGTGCATTCAGGCCAAAAGGCATGCAGCTTTCGGGTCTGTTTCCATCTGATCCTTCATTTTGTTTATCAGAAAGTTACCCTAAAGGGGAGGAGTGTTTTTAGTTTCATTCGGCAAAAATTCAGCCCATTAGCTACAGCCATTTTAAGGCCTATCTGCATGAAACCTACGTCAGTTGTAGGACTCATTTACAACTACAGGCCTGGCAAGTTTCAAAACAATTCACCAATCTACCTGTTTTTTAGAAATATTTTAAGTTTCAATTATATATTTGGGAATTGTAGTCACTGGCTGCGTCCATACTCAGCCAATCAGAGTATGGACACCACTCTAGGCTTTTTATTGCCTGAGAGAGACACACAGAGAAAAAATCAACTCCCATCATGCTCCCTATGGCTACTCTATGCAAGTGCCATGGGGAAAGCAAGTTCCCAGGACCCTTACTAGAGGAGTTGGTAACTTTTTAAAAAAATTGGAAGAGTCTTCTGCTGGGGAGAGAAAAAGAGGACACAGATTTATTTCTTATTTATTTATGTATGTATTTATTTATTTACTTTACTTGTATATCGCAGTTTCTCAGCCCAACAGGCGACTCAACGCGGTTCACAACAAGGATAAAAAGTCAATCAAACAATATACAATTTAAAATCAATTAAAAACATAGTATACACAATAATGACACATCAATAACAGTCCAATAACATCTCATAACTAGAATCATAATCCAATTCGTCGTCCATAATTCCGTTCCTGTATTCATCATCATCATTGCGTTGTTATCCAAATGCCCGTTCAAACAGCCAAGTTTTTAATTTTCTTCGAAACACCATTAGCGAAGGGGCTGATCTAACCTCCGTAGGAAGGGCGTTCCACAGCCAAGGGGCCACCACAGAGAAGGCCCTGTCCCTTGTCCCCGCCAGCCGCGCCTGTGAAGCTGATCTCCCTGTCTCGGATATTTTGCGGACTTAACGCTTTCTGAAAATATAATCTCTCAAAAATCCATTCCACTGGTCTTTTCATATCTCTCTTCCCCTTTCTGTTTTCAAAAATTAAACAAAAAATGGCCCTCCAAAAACTACACATCTTTTCATTAACAGTGATTTGGGCCGAAGTCTAATTTCTAAGAAGAATTCAATAAGTGGAATGCATTTTTGCATTCTTTTTATTGTTTTTGTATGGACTTTTAAGGTTATGTTATCAATCTGTACTAGTTTTCAAAAATTGTAAGCAAGTAGTATTGAGTCTTGTTATGGGGAAGAAGGCAACCTATAGCCTTAACAACAACTGTAATAGCAATAATTTTACCTATTTAAATTGTATCCGCTGTGGAGATGTTATAGAAAGTCAGCATTATGTAGTGGTTTGAATGTTGGGTTACAATTCTGCAAAGTGGAGTTCAGATCCCAGCTCAGTCATGGAGATCTACTAATCAATCTTGGGCAAGTTACACTCTTTCAAAGGCAGGCAAACCCACTCTGAACCAAGAAAGCCCCAGGATAGGTTCACCTAAGGATTGATGTAAGTCAGAAACAATTTGAAGACATACAACAACAAGGCAGCTTTTCAAAGCCTATGAGTTTTCTCAAGTTGTAGGAGGTGGAGTGGCCAGCATCTCTATGGTAGCCCTGAAAACAGATTGTTTTATATATATAGATTTCCCTTTTATATATAGATTTACCCTTTTGTGTACAAAGCTCAATAGTATTACCTCAAAAATGGAAATGTACCCATAATTCATTGAGCTAAAGGAAAGAAATCATTGTTTTCTGCTGGCTGTGGAAAAATGCAGCTGGCAGGTTTTCTTTGAAAAGAATCTTCTCCCTTTTGGATACCTTGAAAATGACACTTTATTAGCCTCCTCCTGTCCTTTTTTTGTACCATCTGTCCTTCATGGATGTGACTAGACTCAAGTGTGCTTGATTCCAGTCGTGCCCCTTTGGCTGTGGGTTGATGAGGAAGCTTCCCAAACCTAATTAGGCTATTGAAATATCAGGGAACAATAGCTTCCCCTGGAGTCTGTCTCTAAGTTTTAAATAGATGAGGATCTAATTATCTTTTCTATGTGTGTTGTTTTGCCCTTGACAGGGAAAGAGCTGCCATTGAAAAACCTGGGAAGCTGTGACATTCTGCCTCCACTAGCTCTCAAACATGTTGTTAAGTAAACTAATGAGGGCACGTGATCCCCTTCAAAAATAGTTAGATGTTTGCGTGGTTCCGTTGCTTTTGTTGTGTAATAGACCAGTCCAAAGTGTCAGCGTGGGCTCTTTGCCTCCCCTTTCAGCATGGTTACTTGATTTCAAACTGTTGGGGATTTCTCCCAAAACTACACCCACTGTAGCTGGCACCATAGCAAGAAATTCGTATGGATGCAAATGCAGTCCTCTGTTCAAAACTTGGAAAATGTATTTTTAAAACTACCTTTTTGGCTCATTGTTTTGGCAAAGGTTTCTGGGTGTTACAGTCCACACAGTCAGTAACAGTTCCAAACACTGGATTAGGGAGCTGAAAAAGGTTATAGAGATGGATTCTTGTACCTCTATGGCTCAAACAGCCTTAGACTACATGTTGTGAGATCTTGCCCAAAGCACTGGGCAGTTCAACCAGGAATGTGGTTTCATGGAGGGAAGGGTAGAAGTGTCAATGTCAGGAGCTCTATGCTGTTATAAAATTCCTTATTAGAACAGAAGAGACTCTGTTAGCTCCAGTTAAGGAGCCAGATACCTTCAGGTAGTTGTAGTGGTATTCTCCAGCAACAAGAACATGCAAACAAAGTTGTCTTTCCAAAAGGAAGGTTTTTCTCTTTAGTTGCCAAAACAATATAAGCACAATATATACAATATGTACAAACTCTCTGTCTACAATCCTCCAACAATCCTCATACCTTCATCTACCCTCATTAAACTAACACAGGATTATTACAACTGTCTCAGCACTAGCCACCACATCTCAATTACAATGACACTGTAGTAAAGCCTGGGCATTGATCCTGTTATCACTTAAAGAAATGCAGTGTAACTTACAAATCCTGACAGTAAAGAGCTCTTGGGGATCACTTCAAAGAAGGGGAACTTTCTGAGAGTTGTTGCTCTCATCCTTGTACACAGAAGACAGTGGAGGAGAAAGGCACTTTCAAAGGATTGCAGTCATCAGAAGCCTTTGCACACAACACAGTGATATGAATCGATTTTAACTGCTGTACCAACATCTTTTGACATTCATGGGGGTACATTGTATTTTTAATGCTCAGCTGGAAAGCTGTAATATCTTACCAAACAACACATCTCAGGATTGCATATGGTTCAGCCATGGCAGTGTGAAAGGTCCCCAGGTGAGTAGAAGGAGCCCATCTATTGTGCTCACATTCCCATTTTGAAGGAATAAAGGGTGAATGAGGAGGAAGCGTTGAAGCCAAGTTGCTCATGTAACAACTCACATGGGATCCTTTCACGTGGTTATCCTATGGAATCCTGGGGTGAGACATTAGTATTATCTGACTTGAAAATCAAAATGTGTTGGCTCCTTCAGGTTGTTTATTGAATTATTGTTACCCCAGGAATTCTCTGTGTTTTCTTCAGCACAAAATATGCAGAGGTAGTTTGTCCAGTTCTTTGCTCTGAAATAAAACAGCTTTCTTTAAATCTCAGCATCTGACTAATAATATCTCTCTTTATGACCCATTAAAGCTATTCAAGGGAGGCCCCTATGTCTGTTCTTCTATTTTCTCAGGCTTGTTTGTGGCTTTTCCCACACTTTGGATTCCCTCTCAGATGGACCAAGATAGCTCCCTCCTTCTACCAACAATTCAAAATGTATTATGCATTCAAGTTTTAGAAACGGACTAAGATGGAATTTCGCTCTTGTGCTATGCAGTTTTAGGGTTTTGAGCAGTCTTTTAATGAGTTTCAATGTTTCAGAGTGATAAACATTTTTGTCTTTTAAATAACTTTTATATAAACACCTTTTATTGATGCTTTTAGTCTTTATTGTTATTAATTACATTTCAAGCTACCTTGAATCCTTTTTGTAGGAGAAAGGCTCAATATAAATAAATGGATGTACTGTGTTATCTTTCATCACTGACTGATGACAAAATGGATTTCTTCAATTTCCCAATTGGGAGATCGGGGAAGGAATATGTTATTTTTTAATCTCCAGTTGGAATAATAATAACAGAATTCCTCTCCAGTGGGGAGAGGGAGACCAATCTGAGAAAGGCCGGGGCGGGGGGGGGGGGGGGAGGAATAGTTTAAAAAAATACTACATTGGAGATTGAAAGGGCTTACAGACCTGGCAGAAAAGGAAGACTGCCTGGTCCAGTGGTTCTCAACCTGTGGGTCCCCATATGTTTTGGCCTTCAATTCCCAGAAATCCTAACAGCTGGTGAACTGGCTAGGATTTCTGGGAGTTGTAGGCCAAAACACCTGGGGACCCACCTGTTGAGAACCACTGATCTAGGTAGTATGAACTTGTGTGCAGTATGTTCCTAAATATTTTCGCTCAAAAGCTAATCATATTGAGAGCCAGTGTGGTGGTTTGAGGGTAAGACACTGGGAGACTAGTGTCAGAATCCCCTCATCCACAGAAACCCACTGGGTAACCTTAGGCATGTCACACATTCTCATCCTCAAAGGAAGGCAATGGCAAACCTCAGAAGAGGACTTGCCAAGAAAACCCTGTGATAGGGTTTCCTTAAATCAGAAATAACATGAAGACACAGCACCAACTTCATAAGAAAAAACAACTTGTGGTTAATATATTTTCCTATGACTTAAGAATCAAGGTCTTATCCAATTTGGTGTGTATAGTGAGTACATCAGCACATCCAATTCTCTGATTCATTTTATACCACTCCAGATAATTTCACAGCTCTTGACCTTCACTTTTCTTATTGTGTTAAGTTGTTCACTGGTATCAGATAGATAGTGAAGAGTGTGATAGTGAAATATAGAGTAGCCTTTGGATTTCTTCAGATTAGGTAAAGGTAAAGGTAGTCCCCTGCCATTAAGTCTAGTCATGTCTGACTCTGGGTTGTGGTGCTCATCTCCATTTCTAAGCCGAAGAGCCAGTGTTGTCCGTAGACACCTCCAAGGTCATGTGGCCGACATGGCTGCATGGAGCGCTGTTACCTTCCCGCCGGAGCGGTACCTATTGATCTACTCACATTTGCATGTTTTCGAACTGCTAGGTTGGCAGAAGCTAGGGCTAACAGCGGAAGCTCACGCCGCTCCCCGGAATCGAACCTGCGACCTTTCGATCAACAAGCTCAGCAGCTCAGTGCTTTAACCCACTGCTCCACCGTGGGCTCCCTTTTCTTCAGATTACTCTGTACCAAATCATCCAGTGAAGCTGGAAGGGAAACATCTATGTAAGAATAGCTTGTCATTACCCACCATGCTATTTAAATTTTCAACAAACAACAACATCAAATTAGACCTTTTGCCAACCTGAATAATCTGCCAAAAATGGTAGCAGTCAAAGGTGCTGGCAACAAAGTTCACCCTAATTTGTTTTTGGTCAAGTATAAGCTTAGACTAAGTCACAGTGAACCTTCACATTCTATGGGAGGCTTAATAGCAAAAAGCCAGCAAGTGGTTTGCATGTTGGATTAGGACATTGAAATATACAATTCTTTGCATTTTGGAGCAGGGCCAAGGAGACCAGGGTTTGAATCACCACCCAAACATGTAAACCCTTTGGGTAACCTTGGGCTAGTCACACTCATACAGCCTCAGAGGAAGGCAGCAATAACCCCCTCTGAACAAATTCTGCTCTTAGTTCCTCCATAAATCAGAAATTTCTGGAAGGCAAACAACATCAAAAATCATGTCTATTTCTATAGGATGTCTCACGTCTCAATGAGCAATCTTTAAGTATAATAGATGCAAATCTACTCTTTGCATCTTACATTTATTCCCTGGATCCAGTAGCATAACCTTGTTTTTAACAGGACAGAGAGCTCCATTTAGTGTTCTGCATTGGCTCCCACTCCTTCTCTGCCAGTAATGAATATTGGGGTGAAAGAATGTTAAGGAATCTTGCTGGGAGTGAGGGAGGAAGTTGGCAGGGTGCCCAATTTTATAATCTAGCACACTGTTTTTCTTCTTTGTGCCATCTGCTACTTAATCAGGAAATTCAGACAGCAAGCTGCAGGCTTCCCTCATGCTTCTGATATAAGAGGTACTATGTGGTCTCTCTCAGAGGTAGAAATGCTCATCAGTTACAGACAAAATTGCAGACTTCATGGTTTTATACAAGGGGTCGACTGTGTAGAACGACAGTCTTTTTCATATCCTTGCTGGGTTGTGGATAGATTCTATCATAGAGTCATAGGGTTGAAAGAGACCACTTATCTTATCCAACATTCTCAAAGCAGCTATGAAAGCATTTGTTATGGATTACATCAAATGTATCAAAGGCGAGGCCAGTGGGCCGAATCCGTCCTGCCATGTCATTTTATGTGGCGTGTGAGACTTTCAGTGGCAGGGTAACATAGTTATATTTTTACAGTCTAAAAACTACAACTGGCTCTTTGAAGGCAACCATAAGGCAGATGTGGCCCTTGGTGAAAATGAGTTTGACAGTCATGGATTACACAGTGAGAAAGTAGAAGGAAAACCAAAGATGAGCTCCTCAACCTCAGCAGCATGGCTAAAATGCACAAGCCCTATGAGGAGCGGCTTAAAGAGCTGGACATGTTTAGCCTGTATAAGAGAAGGCTGAGAGGAGATAATAATAATAATAATAATAATAATAATAATCTTTTATTTATACCCCGCTAACATCTCCCGAAGGACTCGGTGCGGCTTACAAGAGGCCGAGGCCCAACACATCAATAAAACAACAGCATAACAAATACAACAATAAATAAACTCATAAACTCATAAAAACAAAACAATAAACATTAAAAGACTAGCAGTAAACATTAGACAATAACACCACGACGCATTTAAAACTAAGGCCGGGCCAAATGTAATGATTAAAATTTTAATAATGCTGAACATGACAGGTGAAATGATGGCAATATACAAATATGTGAGGGGAAGTTAATAGGCAGGAGGGAGCAGGCTTGTTTTCTGCTGCCCTGGAGCCTAGAATGCAGAACAATGGCCTCAAACAACAGGAAAAGAGATTCCACCTGAACATTAGGAGGGACTTCCTAACGTTTTTCTTCATGTCAGGAGCAACTTGAGAAACTGCAAATCACTTCTGGTGCAAGAAAATTGGCCGTCTGCAAGGACATTGCCCAGGAGACGCCCGGATGTTTGATGTTTTATTATCCTTGTGGGAGGCTTCTCTCATGTTCCCTCATGGAAAGCTGGAGCTGACAGAGGGAGCTCAACTCACTCTCCCCTGCCAGCACAAGAGTTTAACCCATTGCACCACCAGGGGCTCCTTCCTAACTATGAGATCTGTTCAGCAGTGGAACTATCTGCCCTGGAGTGCGATGGAGGCTCCTCCTTTGAAGCTTTTAAACAGAGACTGAATGGTCATCCGTCAGGGGTGCTTTGAATGTGATTTTCCTGATTCTTGGCAGGAGGTTGGACTGGATGGCCCATGAGGTCTCTTCCAACTGTATGATTCTATACTGAATCCTATCCCCAAAACAAACCTTTGGCTGGCTTTTTAAAAAAAAATCAGACTAAAATCTGGTGTTTTTCAAGGAAAACTTCCATGCATTAAGTTCGCTCAGAATAAATCCAACATGGTGAAATCTGCCCTGTTTCCAAAAACTTTCTTGCAAGAGGAGTATAATAGCCCATATTATTTGTTACTTTCAAGAACCAAATTCATAAAGAATTGCATCTTTAATTCATACCACCTGAAAATCTATCTTCTGGATTATTTTGACCATCTTGGGTAATACATTGACACAGTCAATGATCAAAGCACCTTAGATGCCATCCATGTATGCAAGATAATCTAAATAACTGAAATAAGTGAACCAGATCCCACGCTACAGGGAAATTTGGTGTGGTGGAGTCTACCTGATCTGAAATAAGATGGAGGCCAAACAACTTTTTTAACCTTTGTAAACTCAACATAGCTTACCTCACAGAATAACAAAGCACAACAAGACAATGTAACATCTAATAGATACAGTATAAATCCAAAGCATGGAATTTTGTTACTGACTTATGATGGCATAAATCCATCTTACATCATTGTAAATCAGTATTTCTCTCGCTCCCTCATTGCACAGGTTTGAATTCTGACAACCTTGTGAATGATATAAATCTCCCAAGAACTCACCATTAAGCTACTACAACCCACTCTACGTGGCTAGTGAAGGGAAGGGCATCCCCGTAACCACTGCACATGACCTTTTGGCCTGCATCAATAGGAGCAAAGTGTCTAGATCTAGGGAAGTAATGCTACCCCTCTATTCCACTTTGGTTAGACCATACCTGGAATATTGTGTCCAATTCTGGGCACCACAATTCAAGAGAGATATTGACAAGCTGGAATGTGTCCAGAGGAGGGTGACTAAAATGACCAAGGGTCTGGAGGACAAGTCCTATGAGGAGCGGCTTAAGGAGCTGTGCATGTTTAGCCTGAAGATGAGAAGGCTGAGAGGGGATATGATAGCCATGTATAAATATGTGAGAGGAAGCCACAGGGAGGAGGGAGCAAGCTTGTTTTCTGCTTCCCTGGTGACTAGGACGCAATGGAACAATGGCTTCAAACTACAAGAGAGGAGATTCCATCTGAACATGAGGAAGAACTTCCTGACTGTGAGAGCCGTTCAGCAGTGGAACTCTCTGCCCCGGAGTGTGGTGGAGGCTCCTTCTTTCGAAGCTTTTAAACAGAGGCTGGATGGCCTTCTGTCAGGGGTGATTTGAATACAATATTCCTGCTTCTTGGCAGGAGGTTGGACTGGATGGCCCATGAGGTCTCTTCCAACTCTTTGATTCTATGATTCTATGATTCAGAGGTTTCATTGATCATCCAATGAAACTTCCAAAGACTATCTGGAGATCTTAGCAGATGATGCCAGTGTCCTGAGTTTGGTCATAGGACTGCATAAAAATTGGCCATAAATTGGTCATGCATTGGTGGGGGAAGGGGTGGGTGTCCTGAATTTGAGCCCCAATTAAGGGAAAGGAGGAGATGCAGTGCAGTTCCACAAGTCAAACATTAACACTGATTCTGTGGTGCAGGTTCTCACCAGACAAAGAGATACAGTATTGAAAATAGCATTGCAATTAGTCTTCAAAAGAGAATTCAGATGTCTTCTGAAACAGCACTGTTTGGCATTTTGAAGAGGCCAGTGTTGGGAGTTGGCTCTTCTCTCCAGGGAGGATACCCATAAATTTGATACCACAAACAGAAAAGATCTAAACTGGAAAGATGCCAGCTGTTGTGCTTCTCTTTTTCTGGCACTGATATTTTTCCCAATTAAGGTGTGGCAAGACTCCCTTCCTAGTCTGGTGAGAATTATTAATGTGATGTGAATCAGAAGCAGAATTTACTAAATGACTGCTCCAGAACCTTCTTATCTTTGCTGTACTACCAGACCACACCAGACCACATCATCAAAATACTGTCTTCATAAATTTATTTGGGAAATGTCAGCTGTTTTAGAATTCCATTAGTAATATAAAATGAATTTGAATCCAACTGAGAAGAGTAATTGCATACTAAGAAATTCCTCTTCAATATGAATGGCTTACACTGATTGTAATCAGCTATGATTTTTTGCTATTTTAAAGAGGGAAATGTTTTTTGTAGAGCAAGATTTCCGAAAAGAAGTTATAAAAACTCTGAAAATTCCCCAAAAAACTGTGGATAAGTGAAACATTTTGAAACTTGATGGGCTAACAGTGGTAAATGTGTTCTACCATGGTAGCAAGTTTCACCCCCCAATAGCTATAAAACTGAGGGGGAAAGGAGCCCCTGAAGTTTCCCCTCTTGCACAATTACTATAGCGAAAAAGCAATGAAATTTTGTTACTCTCATTATAATAATAAAATTTTCACTAACAATACTTTAGAAACACTGTAGAAAAAAATGCCAGTACCCCCTAATTTTATAATGAGTTTTGAAACTTTTTTTTATCCATCACACAGCCTACACACACACACACACACACACACACACACACACATTCCTTTCGAGCATAATCATTTTTTTTCAGTTGGTAAGGGGACATTAAAATGAATAGGAATAATAAGTTATCATGCGATTTCTTCTTTGTGGGACTAAACCATTCACATAATAGTTATGGACTCCAGTCTCTTGTTCAATCTGCTACTGCATCAAGTCTACCAAGCCAATTTCAGTCAATAATTTTACACTTGTGTCTTATTTTTGATATTTGTTCTGTTCGTTTTAATATATATTTTATAGAAATGTGTTTTAATGTGTGCATTTTATATAATGTGTTTAGGCAACTGTGTGTTATTAGCAATGTTGTAACTCCGCCTCAAGCTACGACGAGAGGCGGGTAAGAAATAAAACTATTGTTGTTGTTATTATGTGTTGCAACCATGCTAGAGTAGTCAATAGGCACCACTTGAACTGATTGGCACCTTGTTTATGGGTTGTTACACTGAGAATCCTAATGCTTAAAAAGAGGTTATTCCACCCCAGTAGTTTATTGCAGGCCCAGTGAGCTATGACATTCACCAAAGTCAGCTTATTATGGTTCGTGGAACAAATTAGCCCTATGAGTGTGGTCGCTGAAACAGAGGCCAAGTTAACAACATATCACAGAATTCTTAATGAGAAGATAGAAATCCTTAGGGTGGTGAGACTTCTAATAAGCAGCCATACAATTTCTGTAACCTGCCTTTTTCTATCAAAATATGTCAGTGCAATAAAACAGTATTTTCTTCTAGGAAAAAGAGTGACCTCGAGGTTATACGAGTCTGCACTTTGTGGGCTGGGAATGTAATGCATTGATTGGAGCTTATGGGCTTTGTCACCTGGAATGTGAAGAAGTTTTGGTGCAAAACTTCAATTTACTCTCCTTATATTTTTAAAAGCTATCTGTGGCTCATTGCAAACAAGTATTTTGGGAAACTTTTTCTCCCTGTGTAGTTTCTAAAGAGAACACTTATTTATTTATTTATGTACTTATGACATTTATATGCCATCTTTCTCACCCCGAAGGGGACTCATAGCGGCTTACAAGATATATATATATATACATACAATACATTATATTATTAGCATAGTAAATATCAGTATTATATATTACTATATTGTACTATACCATTATATTGTAATATTATTAGTAATATTACATGTAATATAAAATATATAATTATAATATATTATTAGTAATAGTATTATATTGTATTACATTATAATATAATAAATATTATATGTATATAATATTATACATTATAATATTATATTCTTATATTTTATATTATATTATATATTTAATATTATATTAATATTATACATTATAATATAAAACACTTGGGCATGTTTTCATCATTCCTGCTAGGCCTCCACAAATAGGCAACTAATCTTCTACCATTTTGAATATGATGTTTATTTCATGAACTAGGGCCAGCCCTATCATTACAGTGAGGTAGGAGTCCCAAGGCCCTTCCACACAACCCTATATCCCAGAATATCAAGGCAGAAAATCCCACAATATGTGCTTTGAACTGAGTTGTCTGAGTCCACACTCAGATAATGTGGGATTTCCTGCCCTGATATTCTGGTGTGTAGGGTTGTGTAGAAGGGCCCCCAGGATAAAAGATTTGGAAAATGTTATATATTGCTATATATTGTGTCGTGTCAGCTGCTGAACACCCTTTTTTGGTAATTCTCAATGATAACAAGACATAAGGCTGATTTAAGCAAAGCTGGTTTGATCAGTTTGGAGCCCCCTGAATTGCAAGAAGCAGAGGAGTTTGAAGCTGCTGTGATATGCATTGCTTGACAAGGACAGTGCAAACCAAGGTCCAAGCCATCAATACCACTAGCAGCTTCTATGGCAAATGTCCAGCTGGCCATTTATCCAGATGATTTGGGCAAGAAAGGCTGCCTTTCAGGTTTTTTTTTCATGTCAGGAGCAACTTGAGAAACTGCAAGTTGCTCCTGGTGTAAGAGAAACATTACCCAGGGGATGCCCAGATGTTTTACTGTCCATGTGGGAGGCTTCTCTCATGTCTCCACATGGGGAAATGGAACTGATAGAGGGAGCTCAACCTGCTCTCCCCAGATTTGGACTGCTGACCTATCGGTCAGCAATCCTGCTGGCACAAGGGTTTAACCCATTGCACTACCGGGGGCTCCTGCCTTTCAGGCTAAAATGGAGGTATTGTGAAGATTCAAGGAGTGAACTTTTAGAATTTATGAGAGTATTTATTTTGACAGGATGAAATGCTGTATAACCACACATTCAAGATGTTGATATTGTATAATTTATATTTTTTGCAGTTTGTTCTTCATTAAAAAAAAATGTTTCTGCAGATGTCAATGAATGCAGCACGAAGAATGGAGGCTGTCAGGACCAATGCTGCAATACTATTGGCAGTTTCTACTGTAAATGTCCAGTTGGCCAAAAACTGGGGGAAGACCAGAGATCATGCGAAGGTAACAATCTTTGTAGAGACTTTTGCTTGATCAGTTGTATGGTAATATGCTGAACAGAGAGTGGGGGCAGGCTTTGTTTTCAGAAATCATATTTGACTTCAGGATATAAGCTTAGATCTGGTTTGCAAAGCAGCAGCTGGAATGAATGACACTTTAGACTGGATACACGTTAAGTGGATTCCTCAGTGTTGACACCAAATATCTAAATATAGGAATTGTTCTGTATTATTTGTCAGTTTTATATCTCATCATAACCACTCAGGATATTGTGATAGACATCAAAATCTACAACTATATTTGTTTAGCACCCACAATTTTCTGGCTACTTTCAAACTCACATTCTAAACAAGAGGATTAGGGAAAGAGGTGAAGGGATCTATACAAATAATTGATAGAAAAATATTTTAAAGGGCTAGAAAACAGGAGAGGAGGCACTGCTGCTGTTTTCCCTGAGTCGTGTGTGTGTGAGTGAGAGGGAACAGGAAAGGACTACAATGCTAAAGTTTTAGGAAGTGCAGAGAAATGAGAATTCCTCTTGTTTATATTTCTGAGAGGACAGAACAAGTGAGTAGGCAAATAAAAAGTCAGGTAGACTTCTTTGGTCTATTAGGTTAAGATATTTTAGATTAGAAACAAATAAAACATTATTAGGATCCAAACATAGGGCTCATCTACATAGAACACAATCAACTAGTTGTTTCCATTCTTTAGCTGAAACTTGGAAAGCAAGAGGTTTCTGCTTCAAAGATTGCGTAGTGTCTGTCAATGTAGAGAACCCTTAATAGCAAGCCCTATTTTGGTATCTATGGCCCCTTCCACATAGCTGTACAAAATCCACATTGAACAGGATTACAAGGCAGTGTGGACTCAGATAGCCCAAATACGATGTCCCAAATACGATGTCCAAACGTATTTCCCTCTATGTACCGCCTCAGAGTCTAAGATCATCCGGGGAGGACCTACTCTCAATCCTGCCTTCTTCGCAAATGCACTTGGCAGAGATGAGAGACAGGGCCTCGATGGTGCCCCCCCCCCCCCGCCTGTGGAACACGCTCCCCAGCAAAATTAGGTCAACTACATCCCTCCTTTCCTTTAGGAAAAAGCTTAAAACATGGTTTTGGGACCAGGCTTTCAAGTAGCAGGCTGACAGCAATCACAATATCTTGGAGAACTGACTATGGACAGGCCTTGGACTGAGTCGTTGGTCGCTGAATCAGATTTGCATATGGCTATTTAGTTAATAATATTGTTTTACAAGGATTTTTCTTTTTAACCTAATGTTCTTACCTATTATGTAATGTCGCGTTTTATGCTGTTTGTATGTGTGGGCATCAAATTGTGCTGGTTGTAAGATGCAATTCGCAAACTGCGTCTTACAATGCATTTTAATTATTGTTTTGAGTCTCCCTTCGGGGGTTGAGAAGGACGGGGTACAAATGTTTGAAATAAATAAATAAATAAACCCAGTTTAAAGCAGATATTGTGGATTATCTGCCTTGATATTCTGGGTAATATGGCTGTGTGAAAGGGCACTTAGATGACCTAAAAGAGAAGACAATCTGGGTTTAGGAAAAAATGGCAAGAAGAATGGCTGGAGGCCTGAGTACAACAAAAATAAGTGCAGAGTTTTAAACATTATCTAAATTCCTATCATTTTACTGCTTGATGCCCAATTCTTTGCGATGACCTGATTCCAGGATATGGCATTTCTCCCCACTGCCTTCTTGGTGATAATATATTCAGACAAGGCTGTTACTGGCCGAGCTGATCTGATTAATTTTTTCTTCATTCTATCTAGTGTATTTTGGTATGCAAGTGCATTTGTTTCACATGCTAGCAAATCCTTCTCAGTTGAATAGCTTGCTACCTGAAATGAACTGGTTCCAGTTTTCAGCTCTTTTTTTTTTTTTTTTTTTTTTTTTGCCTTAAGCTAGTATTTTATTCAGGCAGTCAATTTCGGTTGAATGAGAGTTTGCAACTGACTTAGAAGAAGGAAAAAAAAATCCTGAGGCACTTTTTCTCTAAACAGGTGCCTTCTGTATTATCTGTAACAACATACACCACTTTCTCCTTGCAGTATCCAAACACAGATACACCCAGGCATGTAGCCAGGGGGGGGGGGGGGCTCGGGGGGCTTCAGCCCCCCCCCCCCCCCCCGAAATTTTCATGGTGGTTCGCGAAAAGGCCTTATTGGTGCATTATTTAAACTGTTATGTTTATTCATATCATGATCTGATCACCATACTCAATATATCCCATATGCATGGGGGTATTGGGGTAATGATACAAAAGGTTTGCTAGGGTAGACCCTCTTTCACTCAGATTCAGCCCCCCCCCCGAAACTCAGCCCCCCCGAAACCCCCCCTGAAAAAAAATTTAGCCCCCCCCCCCCCCCGAAACAAAATCCTGGCTACGGGCCTGGATACACCCCTTAATGTTATAAACATAAAGGAATTATGTTCTAATATGTCTGAACTTCAGTAGATAATCTTCCATATATTTTAAGATAGTACATGGCTTGTTTGGGGCTGTGGGGACAAAGGAAAAAAGTTGGATAGTTCATTTACCCCACCTTTCCTCCCAGGAAGAAAAAAAATCTCATTATGATATTGTTGTTGCCATATCTTGACATTACACTGTATCTTGAGAATGATTGCCAGCCTCAGGGGCATTACTTTTCATTTACAATTGCCAAGCAAAAAAATCTCTAATATCCATCAAATGCATACTCACCCCATCTTATTGATAATAAGGAAGAGAAAAGTGATATCAGCTTAAACGACATAAGCAAACACATGCCAGATCTTCATGACTTCTCATGATGCTGTCTGTTTATGACTTTTTATATTATATTCTCTCAAGATAGGCAAGCCGATGCCCTCCAGATGTTTTGGTAAACTCTCACAATTGCTTGCTGGATAAGACCAATGGGAACTAGACTCCAAAACATCTGCAGTGTGCTGGGTTGCCTTCCTTTGCATACATTGTTGTGCGGCACATCTGCTCTAATTATAAATCCAGCAATTTTTATATTTTGTAAGGATATACATGACCAGCAAAGAAGAAAAAACTGGTAGCATGTTTCTGAGATTACATTACTGGTCTATGTAGCTGGATCTTCAGAACATAGCATTTGGAAGGAATTTTCCAAGACCATTTAGTCCAACATTCTGCAAATACAAGGAACAAAAGCCACAACATTTTGGGTTTCATATTTATGAATCTTAAAAAGCATTGCTTGAGCTTTTCTCACTTTTATGAAACTTGTAATGATGGCTGATTTTAAATTGTTTACATACCTTCCTTTTATTATATGATGGTTGTAGAGCTGATTGTTGGTAAAGCTGTTTATATAGAACATATGGTATTTGTTCTGAATGAGAAGGCTTCTGTATGTTAAACGTATTTTTCATAATTTGCAGTTGCAGCTCTTTCCCATAAAGCTCTTGCTCTTGTACAGATCTGAAAGCTTTGTCTCTTCGACCTAGGATTTAACTCAGCCATCCTTTGCTGTATCCTGGTATTTTTAGTAGCTAAGGCCCAGTGCAGTGTAAATGTATGTTGCAATTAAATTTTACCCCCTAC
Source organism: Anolis sagrei (assembly GCF_037176765.1). Classification (NCBI taxonomy): domain Eukaryota; kingdom Metazoa; phylum Chordata; class Lepidosauria; order Squamata; family Anolidae; genus Anolis; species Anolis sagrei. The sequence continues at coordinate 250,819,500 of NC_090023.1, forward strand.
TCTTCTTTTCCACATTGGAATGCTTGGGAAAGTAGCAAATGCTGTTGCTGGAAGGTGAAACAAACAAACAAACTGCTGGATTTTTATTCTTTTTTTTTTTAAATGAGGTTTTCCATCAGCTCTTGCACAGTTTTCTTTTGAAAGCTAATGTAATATTCACACATTCAGAAGCTGGGAAAGTAATCCAGAGGGCTTGTTAACATTGCATGCTGTTGGCATGGTCTTGGCATAATACTATTATGTGCAACAACAGAACTGTATTTTGTATCCCTCATTGTGTTAATGAACACAAGTTTTTCTAGCACACTAAACTTGGTCCATCCATATGTCCCACGGGCACTCATTATTTCTTTGAACATAAAGACTGATCTGTCATAACAGCTACTTAATATGACTATGTTGGAAGATACTTCATAGTGAGTCAAAGCAATGTCCATTTATGTCAGCTCAGACTAGCAAAGCATTACAGTGCTACTTTCTGGGATTTCAAGTTGTCTCTAGAGGAGAGGAGCAATGCTTTTTCTCCATGGCTATAATTCCAAGTCCTAGGACTCTAGTAAGATACAGGATAAAATGATGTATGGGAGACATTTTCTGAAACACGCTGCCTCTATATTTATGTGCATCCACAGATAAAGAAAGTGTGACTCTCCATATGTTGTTGAACTGGATCTCTCAACAGGCCTATCCAGCAAAGCCAATGGTTATAGAGTTGAAGTATAAAGAATCTGGGACACTACATGGTCCCCAGCCCTGAGTTATATTATATAACAATGTTACAAGATGGTACACAGCATGTTATAACACAGGGATGAACACAGGGTCATAATGTGAAAGCCTTCTGTTAGCTTCAACATGGTGACCCCATCACAGAGTTTTCCTGGCAATCTTTATTTAGAGGAGGTTTCCTAAACATGAGAGATTATGATTTACCCCAATCACCTAATGAGTTTCCATAACTGAGCAAAATTAAAATCCTTTTCCCTCGGAGACCCAAGTTTTATCTGGGATCCCATAAGTCAAGCCTGTAGCCAGGATTTTGTTTCGGGGAGAGCTGAGTTTGATTCGGGGGTAGGAGGGTGGGCTGAGTCTGAGTGAAAGAGGGTCTACCCTAGCAAACCTTTTGTATCGTTACCCCAATGCCCCCATGCATATGGGATATATTGAGCATGGTGATCAGATCAAGATATGAATAACATAATCGTTTAAATAATGTACCAGGAAGTCCTTCTCGCAGACGACCATGAGAATTTCGGGGGGGGGGGGGGGAGGCTGAAGCCCCTCAAGCTCCCCCCGGCTACATGCCTGCCATAAGTCAAACCACTACATCACATTCGCTCTCTTATTTCAGAAGCTTTAAGTGACAATTTTGACCCTCTGATTCACCTATTGAAACTTTAGATTTCTGTTCTTTTAAGCCTATTTACAACTTTCTGCAAACAAAATAATCTTTGTTAGCCACACTTTCTAAAGCACAGTGATGTTGGGATGCTTTTGGAGGTGTGTCATGTCATTTCCAACTTACTGTAACCATGAGGTGAACTTCATCATGGGGTTTTCTTGTCAAGATTGGTTCAGAAGGGGTTTATCATTGCTTTCCTCTCAGACTGAGGGAGTGTGACATGCCCGAGGTTACCCAGTGGGTTTCCATGACTGAGTGAGGATTAAAATCCCAGTCTTCCAGAATCCTAGTCCAACAAATAAACCATTACATCATTTTGATTCATAAGTGCTGCTCAGAAGAAAATAGTAAGAGAGAATCTATGCCTAACAATCACATGGCCTCTTGGTTACCCTTATCACACTTTGGAGTGCAAAATCTAGCTTGAAGCCTGGACAAAATCTGTAGATGCTAAATTTCCATTATATACAATGACACAGTAAAATACTGCTCCTTATGTAAAATGGCAAAATCAAAGGTTTGCTGTTCTGATATTTTAAAAAATATTTTCAAGCTGTGAATAGTAGAAACCATCAATACAAAGGGCCAACTTTATAATGAGCAGTATTCAGATGACACTTTAACCTGTTTTTCCATTTCAACACATTAGTGGGCTGTGTTTCTTTAGAATAGACAATATAAAGGCATCCTTATGCTGTGCCTGCTGGAATGGTTACCTGGTAGCCAAGCCTAAGAATAACATATTGCAGGTGATGAGTTACTTTTAGTGCTAATGAAGCCATCCGTCAGTTTCTTTAACAAAAACCCATGTAATTTCCTCCGAGCCATTAGTTGGAAGGGAACTAAGTGACACAATTTTTGTTATTCATTATTATGTTGTTGTTTTGTGGGGGAGGGGAGTATTGCTTTTAATGATAGGCCTTTATGCCCTCATATTTTCATCATATAAGATGGGCTGAGGAAGGAGAGGTAATGTGATCTTTCCCTTTGTGAAAGTCTTCTCCATTGCTTTAAGTAGTGTCCTCTCCCACCTGCTCCTGCACTCTACATCCCAGTGCTCTCCAGCAAGATATTGAACTAGTGGGAATGGAAGGAGATGGAAGCAGCATTCTTTTCTGAGCATGGATTCAACTTTATTTAAAGAAAAGAAATATATATGAAAACAGCAAGCTGCCTTTGTTGTTTTTATTTGCCATCCAGTAAACTTCAGCTTACAGCTGTCTGATGAATGAAACACCTTCAAGATTCCTGAGCATTATCTGCCATGCTCAACTCTTGCAAACTCAGGATTATGGTCTCCTCAATTGAATCCATCCACCTGTAGTCTCCTTTTTTTAAAACAACCAGGTTGCCTTATACATATAATTAAAGTAAGGGGATATAAAAGTCTATTACTTAGAGGCAAACTATCCACTCCCAGTCCAGAAAGTACTGACTTAACAATAACAGGATGGCCAACACAATATTTTACTCTTTCCCCAAACTATACAATTAACCTAATCAGTGAATTTGCCCACATTAAATAGTAAGATTCCACCTCCAGCCTGATAGTGAGAGAATCATTTGTATTTATCCAAAGTTTCTAAACTCTGCATATTGCAAGAGCTTAGATCCATCATTTAAGTTTAAATAAGAGGCACATATGCTAGTGGATTTCCATGATGAGAAAGAAATACCAGTGACATTGGGATCTTTCTGTTACTGGTGTCTACTTCCCATGTATTCTTTTTCATAAAAATATTAGAGATCCTGCAAAGTTCCAGTATGATGCCAATAAAAAAGCAAAACCCAAAGTATAGATGTATGAAATGCATTACAACTAACGTTGTCAGCATCAAGTCACCAAACCAATCATCCCAATTTGTCAGGAACAATTTATTGCCAAGTTTTTACTCTTTTTCAGAAAGTCAGGAGGGAGGGGGCTGATCTAATATCCCTAGGGAGGGTATTCCACAGCTGCGGGAGGCACCACAGAGAATGTCCCGTCTCTCGTCCCCGCCAGACGTGCCTGTGAAGCAGGCGGGATCGAGAGCAGGGCCTCCCCAAACGATCTTAAGTTCCTGGGGAGTTCATAAGAAGAGATGCGTTCATATAGATAGACTGGGCCAGAATCGTTTAGGGCTTATTTATTTTATCTTATTTTATCCTGCTTTGTCAAATAGTTTTAAATGTCCAAGTTTCTCCTTGGTCTTCCCAGTTTTCCCTGTTGTGAAAATATGATTCATGTTCAATATATTCAGCAAGGGGAAAAAGAGGCTGGAATCATTCCCTTCCCAATCAGTTCAGCCAAAGCAAAGCTCTAGCAGGGAAGAGCTCCTTGCCCCACCCCAGCCATTCCACAGATATATAAACCCATTGTTCCATTTCCAACAGACCTCACTATCTCTGAGGCTGCTTGCCATAGATGCAGGCAAAACGTCAGGAGAAATGCCTCTAGAATATGGTCCTATAGCCCGAAAAAACCCACAAGAACCTAGTGATTCCAGCCATGAAAGCCTTTGACAATACAACTGCTTTAGCTTCTCCAAGCTTGTGAGTTACCATGCGTTGTGCAAACAGTGGCACCAACCATTTTAAATGTAACTATATTTTTAACTTCTTTTAAGGTATTTGTTGTAATGTTGACTTATGTTTTAGTTAACTATGTCTTATTGGATTGATTTGTTTTATTTTTTTATCACAATTCTTTGCTGTAAGCTCACTGTTATTACTGTTGTTTTATTGTGTATTATTTTGATATGTTTGTACTCACCTGAGGCATTGAATGCTTGCCTTTTTGTATGTGTAAACTACCCCAAGACCCTTCGGGGAGAGAGGGCAGTCTAGAAATAAATTATTATGATTATTAGTAGCATTATTATTGGTATTAGTATTATTATCTTGATCACACTTTGATGTTGCTTAGCCACATATGTCCTGAGTTCCATCTGTGTAATGTTGGATGGTAAAAATCACATGACTAATTTTGTTTCACTTTCACAAATATCATAAGTTTATTTGCAAGGGTCTTGAACCTGGTTGCATTACGGCAAAATAGTTGTAACATTATAGCACAGGGTGAGCTGCCATATAACTCTTATTTGTGTTTGATATATGGCTGTTCAATGTTTTTATCCAGCTATCTTGTGTCCCTTTTATTTTATTTAAAACAGGGCCTTAACAGATGCTGATGTGTCAAAAGTTTTATTGACTTGAAGGAGCCTGCAATGACAGTTTGAGAACCTCTGCCATAAGTTGTCATTTATTTATAGTGCAAAATATTTAGACTCTCTCACTGCACCGGCATGGGCAGCCTTTACATCTGGAAGTACATTTCAGATCAGAAGTAAATTCCGGTTTAGTGAAGTAATGAGCAGCTGAATTAGAATGCTGCAGGGAGTTCACTGATTAGCCTTTCAAAGCTAATTCCACATCTGTTATATTAAGATAGATTTATCTCCCATATCCTGCTTCTTAGACACACAATTGTTGTGAAATGCACTCATGAAAAACTTTGTTAGATTGGATTCAGGTTTAATATCTAGCAAATGATTCATTAAAATGAACTTTGACCCTCTGGTTTAGGATTCAGATCCATATTCACAATTATTTTATAATAAATGCTAGGATTCAAAACCTTGTGTTTCAATAAGGAGTCCCAAGTTGTTACCTTTGAGGCAGGGAAGAGGCATACCTTCCAACATTTTGCAGATGAAAACCTGGAGAAGTGTACTTAAGCCATATCAGAGTGTGGTCAAGATTGCTAAAATTCATAATGAGGAAGAGCACACAGTCCAAGAAGATTTCTCTGTCTCTCTTTTTTTCTTTGCTTTTGTGTGTGTGTGTCAGGAGCAATTTGAGAAACTGCAAGTCGCTTCTGGTGTGAGAAAATTGGCAGTCTGCAAGGATGTTGTTCGGGGGATGCCTGGATGTTTTGATGTTTTACCATCCATGTGGGAGGCTTCTCTCATATGCCCACATGGGGAGCTGGAGCTGACACAGGGAGCTCATCCACACTCTCCCCTGATTCGAACTTCTGACCTGTCGGTCTTCAGTCCTGCCAGCACAAGGGTTTAACCCATTCTGCCACTGAGTTAAGGGGATAAAAACTACTTTGATACTTTGAATTCAGTTTGAGGCACCTCAAGTAAGCTAAAACCACTGGGGGAAAGAGGCGAGAGAAACCAGTACAATTAAAAAAAATGCATCAACGAAGGGTGAATTGTGACAGCTGCAAATCTGGGGTGCTTGAAAGGTATGAAATGTGGAACATTAGGTTTCATCACATTGTTTTTAACTCATACTAGTGACAGTGGATTAATGAACAAGTCCATAGTATAACTGGATTCAAAGAAAATTAAGTGTATTAACAGACATTGGCTCTTTGTATAACCGTTAGTGGTAAACTGCGATGGGGCCAAAGGATAGATTTTTCCTCTCTGCTTCTGTGATGCATTAATTTGTGGGCAAAAAGAAGCCAGAAGTCACTTAAGGTTTGATTTCCAGAACTTTTAAAGCTTTTGGGGGTAGTTTTCCAGCAAATTCTGTCTTCCCATAGCAATGCGTTCATGGTTGAAATCACTTCCAGCTTTTAAATCCTGGGTTTTTTTTAAATGTGCTTTTGTGCTGTTTAAATTATGTTTAATAATTTCAATTGTTTAAATTCATGTAAACTGATTTTATTTGTATACAATTATTTTGTGATATGAGGAATATACATATTTAAACATATGCATGTATGTGAGATTTTATTCAGTGAAAAAATGGGTGTGGGGTGGCCATAAAAATGGTTAGTGCATCACTCTCCTCACCCTTGCATTCTTAGAAAAACCTTTGGGGAAATTAGAAGCTGTGAAAAATGGTGATGAATAAATCATGCTGTAAAGTGTCTTGTGACAATAAATGTCTGTTCAGTTTCAGAAACAAGAAACCAGACTTTAGAAAACATAGACGAGAGATAACATGGGAAATCTTCTGCCTTATTCAGGGTTATAGTAAATCTCTATAGCAAAGTAATTGGAATTGCAGTGAAATTTGAAGGGAAGCAATGCTACTCTACCATGTCATTTTTCTTGCTCACTTCACTGGAAACAAGTCTTCTTATTTGCCATTTAGATAACACTTCTTAGCATGGAGTGTGTTGCAGTTCTTGTCATTTCCATTTTGCTCATGAAGGGGCTGATCCTGAGAGAGAGAACGACAGGAAGGCCAAAGGTGGTCATGAGTTCAATCCCAGGCTTTTTCATTCTGTGCTGAACTTTGTGTATTACTGGAGAACACCATTCATGCCCCGCTGTGAGTTAAAAGCTTGTATCGTGCTTGTTTACAGAGAGACTCGCTGTGTGTCTTTGTGCCTTGCCGTTTCCTCGGGATTTATTCATATACATTTAGATGGGAAACCTGAGTTAGAACAGCATATGCTCCAAACATGTAGCTCAGGAGACTGGTTTAGTTTGACTCTGCCTCCTTCCATTTATTTAACCTATTTGAGGGTATATCTACATTGCTCTAATATAAAATACTACTGGAATTACCATGGATTTATCATATGGAATTTTGTGATTTGTAGTTTTGTTAGTAGGAGAACACATTACATGAACAAATAGAAATAAAAAGACGATGGGAACAATATGCCAAAAATTACATAAAACAATGGAAGGATGATTGATTCCTTCAAAAAAAGAATTATTTAAAGATGAATCCAAAAACAAGTAGAGGCTGGACCCACAGAATAAGCAGCACAATAAATAATTATGAACTATGAATCATGAATATGGAATGGCTAGACGATACTACTGGACAATGAGTTGAACAGGACAACACTGGTAATCATATGTTTTTAATGGTTTTATATGGTTTATAATATTATGTTGAATGTTTTAATTGTATTTTTATGAATGTAAGGCATCAAATTGCTGCCAAGTTTGTAAGCTACCTTGAGTCGCCTTATGATTGAGAAAAGCAGGGTACAAATACTGTAAATAAATAATACCAAAATAGCTGCTTCAACCTACAGAAACAGAATCTACTCTAGCTCTAACTAAAAATCTGTCATCAAATATGAAAAACATAACAATTTTGCCTGCACATTGGAATCGTTTAATATACATTCCTATTCCCAAGAAAGGGGACACCAGGGTTTGCAATAACCTTAGAACCAAGGCATATTTCTTATTTATTAACTGCATTTTACCCCCACTCTGTCTCAACCCCAGAGGGGACTCAGAGTGATTCCAAATTAGCATCGAATTCTTTAATAAAGTAGTGCTCAAAATATTACAACAAAGACATTTACCATATGTGGAGTGAGAAATGCAATGTATACATGCTGGATTCACACGAGGAAGAGTCATGAGGGTCCTGCTCTTAAAGCAGTTCAAAAACGGAGGTACAAAATCTCCAGTAATAGGCAGCCTGAGGTCAAGAAGCCATAAATCAGAACAATGTCAGTGAGTGGACTGAGGGTCATACATCCAAGATGTTCAACAGCAGTGTCCAGCGGTCACAAGGAGGGCTGAAGTTGCTTTCAGTACCATTGAGGGAGAAATGAGCCATCTTTTATCCAGCCTCAGCACAACCCATGCCCATGTGCCCAATAGTATTTAAAGAGCACATCTTAGAGCTGGAAGCATGTAGCCTTTTGCTTTGTCTAAGAATTTGCACTAAATACTTCATCTTTGCTTATAACGACTTGGAGGTCTCTTCTTGCAGAACAAGGGGAAAACTTGACTGTTCATCATGCTGAATTGCTGAAGGAATATTCAGCTGTTGTAAGGTCTTCAACTTCTGAAGAAGACAAAAGTGTGTGTGTGGGGGGGGGGGGAGCATGACATCAGGGCATTTTGCAAAAATATGTTTGGTTAATAGGGTGCATCAAACATTCATGAAAACAAACTAGTTTGTGTTTTTACATATTCTAGCAAAGCCTTTGACTGTGGCAATCATGAAACACTTATTCTTAATTAAACAAGTATGCCACAACATTTGTTAGCCCAGATGTGTAACCTTCACACAGGAAAAGAGAATACCCCTCAGGACAGAACACAAAGGGTAAGGGAGGGTTACATTTCATTATTCCATCTGTTTAACCTGGACACTAAACATATCATACAAAAAGCAGAATTAGACACAGAGGAAGGCAGCATAGATGGTGGAACACCAGCAGTTTAAGATCACACCATCCTAATATTAGAAAGTAGCAAAGATTTCCAATGATAACTTAAGAAAGCCATGGAAGAAAGTGAAAAGGCAGATTTACAATTGAACATTAAGAAAGCAAAACAACCACCACAGATGATTTGTATAACTTTGAAGTAGATGATGAATACATTGAAATAGTTCCTGACTTTCCATACCTGGGCTCATGTATTCATCAGAATGGAGGCTGCAGTTAAGAGATTACCAAAAAAATCAACAATTCAGAAGGTTAGATTTTTATTTTATTTTTTGTCGTGTCAGGAGCAACTGTTCCTGCTGTGAGAGCAACCGCTCCTGTTGTGAGAGAATTGGCCGTCTGCAAGGACGTTGCCCAGGGGATGCCTGGATGATTTTTGATGTTTTATCATCCTTGTGGGAGGCTTCTCTCATGTCCCCGCATGAGGAGCTGGAGCTAATAGAGGGAGCTCATCCGCCTCTCCCCGGATTCAAACCTGCGACCTGACGGTCTTCAGTCCTGCTGGCACAGGGGTTTATCCCACTGCACCACCGGGGCCTCCAGAAGGTTAGATAAGATGGAACTAAAGATTCTAAGGTGTAAAGATGCATCACTGAATACTAGTTAGGATTTTCCATGCTGTTATATTTCCAATTTCTGTCTATGGCTGTAAAAGTGGGATAATAAAGAAAGCTGATAAAAAGAAAAAGAGTGCTATAGTAGTGTGGACTGAAAAAAAGGCAAATAAATTGATCCTAGAGCAAAACAAGCTTCAATTCTAACTAGAGATTGTTGTACTTCATATATATTATAAGAAGACATAACCCACTAAAAGAGGTAATAATGCTTTGTAAGGTAGAAGGCAATAGGAACATGGGAAAATTCTGTTACAGTTGGATAGACTTAATAATAATAATAATAAAAACCAGGGCCCTGCAAACCTGAGTAGAGCTGTTCATAACAGGATGACTTGGAGGTGTTTCATTCATAGGGGCACCATTGTTAATTTGACAGCAGTTACATCAACAGTGTGCATAGAACTATATCCTTTAAGTGTATTTCTTTACACTATTAATTATTATTACACAGGAGAGGGAAGACTCTGTTGTTTTCTTTTTCTTTTTGATAAGAAATTAGCACGCATTTCTGTTCAAGATACCAAAATACCGTCATCCATATTCTTAGTTCTAGTCTGAGCAGCACAGGCTGAAAATGGAGTTGTCACTTCACATAGGTAAGCTTCAGAAATTAGCTGAAAAGTTCATGACCCCAGTGCTAGCTCCCTTCAGTGGATTGTCATTTCTAATATATATCATCACGTTTTCTTCCATCAAATCTCCTAAGACAAGAAGCTACTGATGACCTATGTTCACTTGTTGATAAAATGAATCTTTTGTTTTACCAATGAGTGCAATACAGATGTACTTACTACTTTATCTATAGATATTCTTGCAATTTTTTTAAAAAAAGAAACCTAGCATTTGGTAATTATCTCATTTTACAAATGCATATGCTTTGGGACTATTACATTCTATGGGGAACTACTAAGCACCAGAACTCTGTTGCCTAGACATTCCCTTCACTCTGTAATGAGTGGGATCTATTTTTTGTGTTAAACAGAAAGAAGAAAGTAGTCATCCTAGGCCAGGTATGGGCAAACCTAGGCCCATGGGCTGGATGTGGCCCCTTGGGTTCTTTTCTCAGCTCCTCCTCTCTCACACCATTCTATGCTTCCTGCCTTCTCTCTTTCTTTCTTTCCTCCTTTCCTTCCTCTTTCTCCTTCCCTTCCATCCTTTTGTCCTTCCTTTCCTCTTTCCCTTTCTCCTTCCTTCCTTCTCTTTTCAGTTTTCTTCCTTCTCTATTTCCTCCCTCCCCTCCCTCTTTGTCCCTCCCTCCATTCCCTTCCACCCTTTTGTCCTTTGCTTCTCTCTTTCCTTCCTCCTTCCCTTCCTTCCTTCTTTCCTTCCATCCATCCTTCCCTCCCAACCTTTCATCCTTCCCTCCCTTTTGTTTTTCCTTCCTTCTCTCTTTCCACCCTCTTTCCCTCTTCCTTCCTTCCTTCCTTCCTTCCTTCCTTCCTTCCTTCCTTCCTTCCTTCCTTCATTCTCTTTTGTCTTTCCTTACTTCTCTCTTTCCTTTATCCCTCCCTCCCTCCCACCCATTCCTTCCTCCTTTCTTCCCTTTTATCTTTGCTCCCTCCCTTCTTTCCTCCCTCCTTCCCTCTCTCCTTCCATCCTTCCCTTCCTCCCTTCATCCTTCTTTCCTTCCTTCTATCCTTTCCTTCCTCCTTCTCTTCCTTCCTTCCATTACCAGGCAGCCAGTTCTCCTATCAGGGAGTGCTAGCATGCAGCCTCCAAGTTAGAAAGTTTGTCCATGCCTGTCCTAGGCGATCACTCATAGCCATGTCTGATTGTCTTCCAAGGGTAGAGCCTTGGCAGTGGGTATGTAAGTGACTGTAGAGACTTATTCTAGATCTGCATGGTCTTTCGCAGTAATGACATAAATTTCTAGATGGAAGGCAGTCTCAAAAACCATTTGTTTGACACACCTTCCTCTTGGCAAGTTTCTCCCTTTCGCCCTCTATTATTGCCATTTCAAAATCCATAGCCCTGTTAGTAACCGCTGACCTCTAGTTGGAACGCTCGAGGGTGAAGCATTCAGTTTTCTGTGGTTTTGCCATATTTTTGTAGCCAAGCGAAGCAAAACAGGATTGAGAAAAAGTGGCTATCTTGTACAATGTATATTTTTAATGGAATTAATAGTCTCCCACAAAGATAATTTTGCTATGATTCACCTTTTGGTCATCGTGAACACTGTGAAAAACAGTCAATTCATCACGATGGAAGGTATATTGTATTGAGTTTTGTCTCGAAAGCTGTGGATTCAAGTCCTTTCATGCACTGAATCATTAATTTGCCCAATCACTGAGTTTCGGTGCCCTATCTGCAAAACAAGAGCAGTGATGAACTTATTAATAATCATAAGCTTAATCACATTTAGTCTACAAAGCCTTCATGAGTCAACTAATTTACTCTGACTTTCACAACATGGGGGTGAAGTCCTAAAATCGTTTTTGGCCAACAGAAGCACAATGACAGCATATCAGGGATGCTTTTCAAGTTCCAAGAAACTTTAAAAAGACAAAAGGCAAGTTAATTCCAGCAACTGATTGGTGCCATTTCTTGTATAATTTGCAACAAAGACCTTGGGGCTTTGGCTTTCACAGTTGCCTAGTATGAGGGTTGAATGAAAAGTAATGCCTCCATCTTTGCAACTCCTCAACAAATGGTATTACTGGTATGTGGCAGGTACTGGCTTGTTCAGTGGACTCTCCTCTACAGTTCCATTTTGGTGGGAAGCCTTAGCATTGAACGATTGTGTTGTTAAAGTGCAAAGTATAGAACCCTGCGCAGATCGTCAGTCAATGCGACTTAAGCAATGTGCCGTCATTGAATTCTTGACAGCAGAAGGTGTCACCCCAAAGAAGATTCATCAGAGAATGCAAGCTGCTTATGGTGATTGTGTTGATGTGAGTACTGTGTATCATTGGGCGAGTAAGTTTAAAGATGTTGAGGTGTGAACATCTGACTTGCATGACAAACAAAGAGTTGGATGTCTTATGACAGCAACCACTGAGTTTCACAAGCAAAAGGTTGACAGATTGATTCAGGATGATCATATAATTCCGAGAGAAATTTCAAGCATAATTGGCATTACAAAAGAATGTGTGGGTCACATTATTGCTTTGCTTGGCTATCGGAAGATCTGTGCAGGATGGGTTGCGGAAACAGAGTGTTGACTTCTTCCATGACGGCTTCAGAAAACGTGTTCATTGTTGGCAGAAATGTATCCAATTGTCTGGTGATTATGTGGAAAAGTGAATAGTGGTAGTTAAAGAGCACATTCTAAGGATTATTTCTGCGTTTGATTTATTAAAATATTCCCATCCAAACCCAAGTAACGAAGGTGGAGGCATTACTTTTCATTCAACCCTCGTAGAAACAATTATAGGATTTAGCCTTCTGCCGTTAAACTGCTTTCCAAGGTCCAAGGAAGAGTCAGGTCAAATTTGCTGAGCATATCTTGTAACTTTCTTTGTAGTCCTTCAGTTTGGTGCCACTGGGAAAGAAGATAATTTTACCACGAAAATCAATGTAATTACTCTAAGTCAATAGCAAATTATCTGAATCATTTTAAGTAAGTCTGTTGTTGTTCTAGTTAATTTTGTAAACTTTGTGTGATTAGTCTATAAATGTACACATAATGGAATCAATTCGATAATCTTAAAGCTGATTCTAGCATCAAAGATCAACTTAGCTTGTTTTGGCACATTAGAAGCCTTTTGGGAAAAGACTGGGTTTGGATCAAGGTTCAGATGGTCACCTGCATTACAAGAGGCATTTCAGCTGAGACATGCAAGATAGTCCCTAACCATATTGTTAAGTCTGGCTGAAGAGACCATTTCGTTTATGTTGCAATACACATGTTTTGCATATGTATAAGTGATATGTGGGGTTCAATTCATGCTACTGTATTAGAACTGAAGGGTTTTTTCAAAAGAAAAAGAATGGGAGGGGGAATCAAAATATGGATTTTAATATTGCCCATGGATAAACTGAGAGTCATTCTACATGGAGGGGAAAACACCAACACAACCTCAGGGTAGTGCCACCTCTTCCATTCAAAAAGCTCAGAAGTAATGTCATAGCCCCCTGGTGATGCAGCAGGTTAAACCGCTGAGCTGCTTAACTTACTTACCAAAAGGTCACATATTTGAATCCAGGGTGAGCTCCTGCTGTTAGGCCCAGCTACTGCCAACCTAGCAATTAGAAACTCATGCAAATGTGAATAGATCAATAGGTACCACTTCTGCTGGAAGGTAACAGTGCTCCATGCAGTCATGCTGGCCACATGACCTTGGAGGTGTCTATGGACAAGCTGGCTCCTCAACTAAGAAATGGAGATGAGCACCACCACCCCACATGACTAGACTTAATGTCAGGGGAAACCTTTACCTTTACTAAAGCCATGACAGAGAGAGTAGAGGGAGTTTGGGGGGGGGTGTTTCTTTTTTTTATATGAGTTACATTGGCCCATAGATTAGTCAACCCAGATTTTGGGGCCAATTGTTGACTTATATATCAGTATATATACGATAGCTGTATTGGATCACACCAGAAGCCCACCTATTCCATTGTTTTGTTTGCACCATTGCCAATTGGATGTCTGTGAAAAGCTTCTGAACAGAACTTGAACACAGCATCTCCTCCCCATCCCACACCGTATCCCCTGGTATTCCGTAGCACACATTTACCCACTTCTTTTGGAATTATCCAGAATCATTACTATCATAGGATGAAGACTTCCATAGTAGACTGGCTACTGTACATCTTTTCATCTGCGTTGAATACCCTACTATTTTGTTTCTGTGGATGAGCCCAGGTTCTACACCATGTATGATTTTATATACCTCCATCACATCCCTTTTGTTTACCCTTAAAAATGCTTGGCTGAGAGTGCATCTACACTACAGAATTAATACATTTTGATACCACTTTCATTGCCATGGCTCAATGCTATGGAATCCTGGGAGCTGTAGTTTGGTGAGGCACCAGCACTTTTTGGCAGAGAAGGCTATATAAACCTTGCAAAAGGACAGTTCACATGATTCCATACCTTTGACCAATGACAGTCAAAGTGATGTCAAGGTACGTTAATTGTACAGTATAGATGCCCCCTGAGTCATCCAGAGTTATGCCATCACTTGAAGTTTAAAATTGCAGTGGGAAACTATTAAAAGGAAAATGAAAGGGTAGCCAGCCATTGCTGCCTATGAATAGATAGATGTAAATACATGCACCCAATGACTTACAATTAAAAGGATTGAAACTGGTATTGATTTGGTCTGAATAATTAAAAGACTAAGACGGGTGGGAAATGAAGATGAATGGTATCTAGTGAGGTGAGCTTATCTTCTGTTGCTGCATGAATTTTAAAGCCACCATTCACTTTTCTTCATTTATTTGTTGTAAAACTTTTAACTCACCTTTCAACCATTTTCTCAAGGTGGCTTACGTATGCAGGAATAAAAGAGTGCAACATTAAAACCTTCAATTTAAAAGCACAGAGATGGCTAAACCCAGTTTTCTTTTAGTCCCCTTCACATTTGGAGCATTATTGTTCACTTAATCTGCTGCTTGGAGGCATCTCTTTTGTGACCTTTCTGAATTGTAGTAAATCATAGTACTTATGACACCTAACTAAATAACAGTCATTTGGAGGAACAGTGTGAAATCATACATCTGCATTGATTGCACTCAACACACAGTGAAAAAGACAAAAGTTCTTTTGTTTCACCACAAGTTTATTTCCTTTAAAAATTGTTAAAGTTTTATAACTTTAAATTTACATTCAATTAGTATTAGTGTTTTCATCTCCTTTCTATGTATGTATATTATACATACATATATCATATATATTTACAGAGAGAGAGAGAGAGAAATTGTCTTCTAACTTTTAAAAATTGTTTTAATTGCCAAATGGCTTAATATCCATGTGTGTGTGTGTGTGAAGCCATTTAGCAATTAAAACATCAATATATACATCAATGGCCAATCTCGATAAAATAGTGAAGAATAGAGACATCACATGGACAACGAAGATCTGCCTAGTTAAAGCAATGGTCTTCTCCGTAGTAACCTATGGATGTGAAAGCTGGACCGTAAAGAAGGCTGAGCAAAGGAAGATAGATGCTTTTGGACCGTAAGAAGAACAAATCAGTCCATATTCCTGGAAATAAAGCCTGACTGCTCACTGGAAGGAAGGATAATAGAGGCAAAGATGAAGTACTTTGGCCACATCATGAGAAGACAGGAAAGCTTGGAGAAGACAATGATGCTGGGGAAGAGGGGCCGACCAAGGGCAAGGTGGATGGATGGTATCCTTAAAGTGACTGGCTTGACCTTGAAGGAGCTGGGGGGTGGCAATAGCCAACAGGGAGCTCTGGCATAGGCTGGGCCATGAGGTCATGAAGAGTTGGAAACAACAACAACAAAAACAACAACAACACACATATGGTCTTTTGTTTTATCTATGTTTTTTAGCTATGTTATACCCCGTCTTGAGGGGAGGGGAGTAACAAATATATTTGATGATGATGACAAATGCACAAATACAAAGAAAGAAATCTACAAATTAAAGAATAACAACAAAAACAACAACAACAAATAGAAGAAGAAAAGAGAGAAGGAGTAGAGAGGGAAAGATGAGTAAACGTGACCATCAATCTTTTCTACAGCCATAGTTAAATCCTAAATAAGGTTGCAACTACACTGTGACACAGTGATACTACTGTAAAATTCAATGAATTAACTGTGCAACAATGTGATGCCCTTTCACAACTACCAAACCTTCTATCCAAGGCACCTCCCTTTCCCTGTCTTCTGGAGGGGCCCTACCAGTGAGAACAATATGCTTTGGGAAAACATGCCTACCCTGCTATGGCACCCCAGCAGCAGAAAACCATCCTCTTAGATGCCTCACTAGTGCCACCACTCAAGTCATTTCAGTGTTAAAACATGTTTGCACTCAAGACTTTAGGCCTAATGGATTTTGTTAATATTTTCTTAAATTGTATTCTAATTTCTTTTTAAACTGTTTTAATTGTTGAATGGTTTAACGTCCTTTCATTAACTTAAATTGTTCTTGTTTTAAGTTGCTTTACACTATTTAAATTTATTTTGTAGTATGCCACCTTGATGTCCTTGGATATAAGACAAGATATAAATATTAAAAGAAAGAGGATAGGACAGGAGAAGACAAGATAGGACAAAACATTACTTTGGTGGGTTTGTGTTGTTTGTTTGTTTTTTGTTTTGTTTTTCGGTGTCAGGAGCGATTTGAGAAACTGCAAGTCGCTTCTGGTGTGAGAGAATTGTCTGTGTGCAAGGACATTGCCCAGGGAATGCTAGGATGTTTTGATGTTTTACCATCTTTGTGGGAGGCTTCTCTCATGTCCCCGCATGGAGAGCTGGAGCTGACACTGGGAGCTCATCTTTGCTCTCCTCAGATTTGAACCCCCAACCTGTCGGTCTTCAGTTCTGCCAGCACAAGGGTTTAACCCATTGTGCCACCAAGGCTCCTTTGATGCTAAAATTGTGGCAGGGTTTGTCCCATGAAATCAAAGTATTTCCCCTTCCATGGTAGCTTGTGTAACTGTAGTCTCATGTATACTGCCATATAGTGCAGTTTGAAACTGCATTATATAGTCAGTATACACTGATAAAGTGCAGTGTAACTGCATTGAACTGCATTATATGAGTCTACATTGACCATTATTATGGCAGTGTAGATCCAGCCTGTATCATCATTCTTTTAGAAGAGTACTCATTCTGTCATCCTTAACTAACGAAACAGTACTTCTAGCAACTTGGGAAGATTCTAAGAAATTTCTCCATTAATTATTTGAGCCATTTTCCACACTCACGTGTGTGGGTTTTTTTTAAAGAAAGCATGTTGTAGAGAATGTCAACATTTTCTAGTTTCCTAAGTGGCAGTAATTTGTTTGTTTGAATAGGGAAGAAGAGTTGTTACCATTGACAAATGGATGTAATCAGCCAGGCTATTATCTCTGCAATTATAGGAATACACTTTGCAGTTGTCAAGAATAAATGGATATTCATTTTCCAAGGGGGGAAACGTGATGGGAGGATTTTGCGTGGCTGTACTTCTCTTCTTGTTGACGCTGAATTAATTCCCTTGGAGTCCATTGGGACTACTCCAGCAGAAATAGTTTTAGAATTGCAGCCAGTGGCAAAAAGGTGACTGGTAAAGTAATGGGCAATTATTAAAGCATAAATGATAATTTGTTACTAGTTTAGTTTAAAAAGTGGCATATTCCAACTTACAGATGAGTGATAGCCATTTAAATGTTTTGTAAAAGCATAAGAACGGCTGCCATATTGAGGGTGGCATTCTCTGAAATATTTTCCAAAGGACAAAATTGGTGAGAACATATGAAAAGTCAAAGCAAGTTAGGAAACAAATCTCCACATGTTAATAGATGGTCTCCTGTTTTATTTCTGGGTAAAGTATAGCTCCTGAGGAAAGCCTACTTTATCAGTGTCTGAAATACGTTGTTGTTGGGTTTTTTTGTATAAAGAAAGACGTATGTATCTCTGCTGTACATTCTATAGTAGAGATACATACTAAGGTTTTCCTTTTTATTGCTGGAAGGTTTGGTGTCCTAACACAACTGTTTATAGTGAAGGAATTCTGAGCATAGAATCATAGAATCATAGAATCAAAGAGTTGGAAGAGACCTCATGGGCCATCCAGTCCAACCCCCTGCCAAGAAGCAGGAATATTGCATTCAAATCACCCCTGACAAATGGCCATCCAGCCTCTGCTTAAAAGCTTCCAAAGAAGGAGCCTCCACCACACTCCGGGGCAGAGAGTTCCACTGCTGAACGGCTCTCACAGTCAGGAAGCAGCCAGCAACAGTAATGCACTTTTTTTTCTGGTCAAATTACCAAGAACACTTTCTTCCAAAGCACATAACATTCAGCAGCAAATGCTTTTTTTTGGCTCCAGATTTCATGTTTTGCATTAGATTTGATGGTACATTAGACTCGAGTAAATACGGGTAATTGAATGCTACAGTTAAAATGATCCATGCCATCATACATCCTATAAGGTTGTGAAATATGGACAGTAACAAGGTTGATAGGAAGAAAATCAAATTAACGTGGTGCCAAAAAAGAGTTGCAATGGTTGTTAAATAGTTACTTTCACTAATATGGACTCTGGTGTTGCCGCAAGGAGGTGCTCCATTGTGCATGTAGCAGGGCTCAGGTTGCATTGCAGCAGGTGGTCTGTAGTTTGCTCTTCTCCACACTCGCAAGTCGTGGATTCCACTTTGTAGCCCCATTTCTTAAGATTGGCTCTGCATCTCATGGTGCCAGAGTGCAGTCTGTCCAGCGCCTTCCAAGTCGCCCAGTTTTTTGTGTGCCCAGGGGGTGTCTCTCATTTGGTATCAGCCATTGATTGAGGTAACACCAGAGGCACTCCAAGTGGCCAGCTACTAGTCAAAGGACATTTAATCAACTACCAAGCTTGCAAATTCTGTGTTTTGTCTGTTTGTTTTTGTTAGAAATGTAATACAAATGACTGAGAACACGATAAATAAATATACTAATAAAAAAGGCAAATAAATGGGCCCAGAACAAATCAGATGTGAATTGTCCCAAAAGCCAAGATGACTAAACGGAGACAATCATAGTTGTTTTTGGCCATATCATGAAAAACACAGGATTCAAGACAACAATATGGAAGGCAGCAGGAAAAAAAGAATGACTGTTTTCCAGATAGAATCAGTCAGGAAAACAATGATCTTGAATCTGCAAATTCTCGGCAGTGCTGTTGAGGATCACACATTTGGGTTTCATAAAGTCACCACTGATCACCTTGAAGGGGGTTAACAATATACTCATCCATCTGTATAATACTAAACCAAGGCATTATTCCATGAACTTAATAAAGTGAGCTGGAGTCCATGAAATCTAATACCAAATAAAACTTGTCAGCCTTTAAGATGCCAGTATACATTTTCAGTATTGCTATAACAGACTAATATAGCCACTCCACTGATAAGTATTGCTTTGGTTAAGGGGGGAAAAACATTTCAAAGGAAGTGTTGATACAGTGTAGCACACCTGTTTTTCATTATTAATACCATCTGTCAAATTTTACTTTTTTGCATCATTATCTTGGTGGCTACTTCTTTGCTGATATAGTTTACATTACAGAAGGAAACCATATTCTTAGTAAGCACAAATAAATATCCTACGTATATTATTATTATTATTATTATTATTATTATTATTATTATTAGGTATAAGGCCCATATAAGTTAGCAAGACAAATGAATTAGGAAATAATTAATACCACATCCTCAGAGAAATCAATGGGGGCTCCTTTTAAAATTGTGTTATTTTTTAATCATAGCATCAACCAATTTCCTAAATAGAGTATAACCTCTTTATCCATTGTTTCATTTACCTATGATCCCAAAAAGATTTCTTCCTAGGGTCCTTCCACACAGCCCTATATCCCAGAATATCAAGGCAGAAAATCCCACAATATCTTCCTTGAACTGGGTTATCTGAGTACATACTCAGATAATGTGGGATTTTCTGCCTTGATATTTTAGGATATAGGGCTGTGTGGAAGGGCTCCTAGAAGGATGTATAGATCTCTCTGGGTCCTCTAGTGCTACTCAATGGTAATCAAATGTAATCAAATATATAGAGAGTTCACCATTATTAACAGTTTCAGGTATTTACAGGTGGGTCTTGGAACATACCCCTCATGGATACAAAGTCTTATTGTATTTTAATAGTCACATCATGTATCTGCCCCAATGAGATTCTTTCTTCTTCCCTCTCACCTTGGTCCCATGGAAACCAGAAAAAGGTTTGACATTGCATTCCTCTGAGGCTGAGTGTGACTTTCCCAAGGTCACTTGGTGGGTTTCATGGCTGAGCAGTGATTTGAGCCCTGGTCTCCGGAGTCCTGATCCAAGGCTTTAATCACTCACTACACCACACTGGCTCCTGAGGCATTCCTAACTTCTAACTCAATGTGTGGGAAGGAGAGTCATCCCCCTTTTCCTGATATGATGATGTTTCCAACATCTTTCAAAATAGCTGATTGATAGGTTAGTACAGTGTTTCTCAAACTCTTCCTCCAGATATTTTGGACTTCAGCTCCCACAATTCTTAACAGCTGGTAAACTGGCCTGGATTTCTGAGAGCTGAACTCCAAAACAAGGTTTTGACATTCAAAACCTTGGAGGAGCAGAGTTTGAGAAACACTGGGTTAGTAGGACCTAGACCGTGAACCAGGGGTAAGAGGGATTGACCCTTGCCCCTTGAAGCTAGGCTTAGGGTCAAAGCCCCCCATCCACAAATTATCAGACACCAAGAATCAAAAGCACCAAGATTGCTGGATTGAGCTTCCTATGTATTGACTAACGTCCAGGTTTATAGCCCTCTTTGCATTCACTTAATGAGGTCTTATAGATTATCTCCTTTGCTTGATATATTTTTCGCTTTAAGCAATTTTACAATTGTTTCTTTATTCTTAATGTCTTTATGGTAATCATATATTAACTGCCTTAGCTGATATTGTTGTAACAATTCATTTTATTCTGTTTTTACTGTTTTGTAAAAAAAAAAAATTCTTCTCCCCACCTAAGATCTGTCAGGTAGACTGTCTAATGTATGATAACAGTGTAAAAAGAAAGTGCATGGAAAGTCTTTGCCACATGACTTCTAATGGTAATGGCATAAGAGGATTTGTAGAGATTTGGTGGGCACTGAAGTATGTACCTAAACACAGATGTAACCTTCATAAACCATGAAAAAGTAAATGCACAAATCCCAACGTTTACTTGTATAACATATAGAAATGCACCCCATGCCCCTTTTGTGGTTAAACTTCTATTATTAAAACATTTCTGGGTTTTACTATCACTTGAAACATCTGAGGTATGATTTAAGAAAGCTCTAAGGCATATTGTATAATAATACTGGATGAAATCCAAATAAAACACAAATACATGGACACTTTGAGAAGAAAATTCCAGGGGGGGGGGGATGCTCCAAATGTGAATATTTGAATTCGTTTTAATTTTATTTCTGCCGTTGCTATTGGCCACATTACAAAAAATTATAAAATTATATAAGATGACACAATCCCTATCACAGAAGTTATTACCACAGCCAATTAATTTAGATGGATTTCATCAGAATCTTGGAAAAACGGGGGAAATGTACCATTTATAATTAATAGCTATGTTGTTTGAGTGATACAGGCTTTGTATTTTAAATGCTAATTATTTGACTGGCCCTATGACTAAGACAAGAGTGCTCAACCCATTGCCTCCAGATGGACTAGAGAACCAATAATCAAGGAGCTGAAATCCAAAACGTATAGATGTCCCAACCCTATGTTTCAGATACAAGCCAGTATCTTTTCAATAAATATTAGTAATATTAGTGTGAGAATTAACAATAGTGGAAAGATCAGGAAAACTGTTTAAACAAATAAAAAGTGAAAATTAATTTAGTAAATTGTCTTGTTTATATAGTGGTTTAATCAATGGTCTTTCTTCCTCAGCCAAGCTGGGGGCGAAGCTCCAAAGTGTTGTTATGTAGGCAATAGTAGAATATCATCTTGTGAAGTTTTAAAAGACGAAAAAGCTGTCATACAGGTAGGTGGCATTAAAAGCTGGCCCAGAAGTGCAGCTGAGACATAGATCACTGTCTTCTGGCAAATAGCAGGGTGGAAAGAAGTTAAGATCTGTGTACTGAAGATACCAATTAAAAGAGCAGCTGTGGCGAGGGACATATCTCCTAGGTTTTCTAGGAGCTAGACTTAAAATAAGGAAACTGACCAGGCCAATTTTCACAAAGTGAATTGACAGCCCTAGTAGCAACAAGGAAAGTAGTGAAGAAAGGACATTTCCGGTGTAAGAAGTAACTAGTGGAGTGCTGCAGGGTTCTGTCCTAGGCCTGGTGATGTTCAACTTTTTTTATTAATGACTTAGATGAAGGCTTAGAGGGTGTGATTATCAAGTTTGCACATGATACCAAATTGAGAGGGATAGCTAATACTCCAGAAGACAAGATCAGAGTTCAAAATGATTTCAACAGATTAGAGAGCTGAGCCAAAACTAACACAATGATTTTAAAGAAGGTGAAGTGTAGGATACTTCACTTAGGCAGAAAATAATGACATGCAAAGATACAGGATGGGTGAAGTCCTGGCTTAACAATAGTACATCTAAAAAAAGATCTTGGAGTCTTTGTGGACAGCATGTCTGTGTCACCATGCAGCAATTGATTATTAATTACCAATTAAAATATTCATAAATGTATGTAGTTTTTACATGTCTATTCCTGCTCACCTTCATTCATTGCATCCTTCCACTCAACCAGTCAAGAAATGAGAAGACTAGGACCTGGAAGTTCTGAAGTAACTAGACAAGACCCTGAAGTGTGTGTGTGTTATATTTGAGCCAACAGTGTGATGCAGCAGCTAAAAAAAGCCAATGGGATTTTGAAGTGCATCAAAAATATAGATCAGGCATGGGTAAACTTCATCCCTCCAGATATCTTGGACTTCAACTCCCAGAAATCCCGGCCAGCTTACCTGCTGTTAGGAATAGTGGGAGTTGAACACTTGGAGGGCCAAAGTTTGCCCATGCCTGGTCTAGATCAAGGAGAGTCTCTATTGTGCTTTGGTTCGACCTCACCTGGAATCCTGTATCCATTTCTGGGCACTACAATTTAGAAGAGATACTGACAAACTGGAATGAGTACAGAGGCAGACAAATAATATTAGAAGATTGTGATCTGCTTTCAGTAGAACTTACAATCCATATTGTGTGTTGTTGATCTATGAGATCTGTGTTTTACTTGTTTTGCATCTTTGGATATGTCTTGAGCATTTTAGAAAAGCAACAAACTATCATTTTAGATAAATAATAGAATGTGAAGGTTGACTGGATCATACATTGCTCTGTTCCACTGTAGATCAGTGGTTCTCAACCTTTTTTTTGACCAGGGGCCACTTTGATCAAAGACCACTTGACCAGGGACCACTCTCCAACATTAGTACCAAAAGGGTTACGAATCAGTGTTTGGTCAACTTTAGATTCGGTTTGGGGTGCTGATTCAGAAAATTGCATTGGATAGACCAGTGGTTCTCAACCTGTGGGTCCCCAGGTGTTTTGGCCTACAACTCCCAGAAATCCCAGCCATTTTACCAGCTGTTAGGATTTCTGGGAGTTGAAGGCCAAAACATCTGGGGACCCACAGGTTGAGAGCCACTGGGATAGACCATATCAATTCTAGTTTCCAATATAGAACATATACCATGGTCAGCAATAGAGAAGAAGTGGCAGGTGGCATGAAAGGAGCAGAAATAAATAAATAAATAAATAGGAAGGAGTCTTGCGGACCAGATTTGCATCTTCATGGCCCACTAGTGGTTTGTGGGCCACAAGTTAAGAACCACTGCTGTAGATGGTCTGGGAACTCAACAAATGACATCAATGTATATCTTCAATATGTTTCTAAGCTCGTGTTACAGCCTTTGAGGGCACCACTGAGGAAAGATTTTTGGAGCTCATCTTCGGAACTAAACCATGATTTCCTTAGCCCCCTTTTGGATTTTGTTACTGGTCTCACTTGGGACATACCATTGTACAGAGACAGCCCTCCATTTTTGAAACAAGTGACTCCTCCCCATAAACATGACAGAGAGCAATCCATGAAGTAGGACACATTAGTTGCATTTTCATTTCGACTTCCATGACAGAAGTTCACATTAGAAAAGTGTTTCCATGAGCTTGCCTCTCTTGTATCTATTCCCTACTGTGTGATGGCATGGTGGGAAAGAAAGCTGCTAAACTGAGGTTAGCTCCCACTGAGTTTGGCAAGAACACATCTGCCTAAGCTGCTGTCCAAATGTGGAGATTTTCAAAAGATCAGAAGTTTTTCTGTTTCTTCTTGGGTATAATTGTATTTTCAAGCTGTCAGGTCCTGCTGAGAGAAAGATATTGAAGTCCCAATTCACAAATAATTATAGCGCTTCCTTTTTTAGAACTTAAATGCAGCCACTGATAGGTTGGGGCATGTGTTTATGTGTGTTTGTTTACTATAAAACCAGAGCATCGGCCAAAAGTAAGCTATTAACTGAGGGATCTTAAGGGAAAGCTTGTTGCACTCAGTGACAGGCTAGCTGTGCTAGAAAACTAAATACCAATATTTGAAATTGAGATTGATTGAGGGAAAGGGAGTTGGTGTTCAGGTGGAAGTAAAGGGAGCCAGCACAATGTGGTGGCAAAATACATAGACCCCCTCAGTCAAGTCTCACTTTCAGTCCACAAAACTGGAATGTTGTCTACCATTAACAGAGCAAACACATTTTCCAGGATTTTCCTCTGTTTCAAGTGATGAATAGTGCCAGATGTGACACAAAGTACTGTGTTTATAAGCATGTGTAATGCCACTTCTTTGGGATTTCTCATGCACGCTTACTATGGGGACCTGCGATTCAAGCCCCATTTGCTCAGGGCATTAAACAGACCCAAACTAGACAATTTGAGGCAGAACAAATGCAGAGTAGACTGTGGTCAAACCACAGCATGTACAGTAAAAGCTGCATTCATACAAACAATGACATCATTTGCTTCAGCCCCCCCCCCCCCCCCCCCGAAATTCTCATGGTGGTTCGCGAAAAGGCCTTACTGGTGCATTATTTAAACTGTTATGTTTATTCATATCATTATCTGATCACCATACTCAATATATCCCATATGCATGGAGGTATTGGGGTAACGATACAAAAGGTTTGATAGGGTAGACCCTCTTTCACTCAGACTCAGCCCCCCCCCGAAACTCAGCCCCCCCGAAACCCCCCCTGAAAAAAATTCACACCCCCCCCCCCCCGAAACCAAATCCTGGCTGCATTTTTCAGTTGTCATGGATGTGGTTATAAGACCTGAATGCAAAAGAGTTTAGTCATGACTGGGGTTGTGGTTTGTGTGAAGCTTAATCCTATTCCTTCCTCCCACACTGCCATCCAATCAAAATCTCCAATTGCTGTTCATTGTGACTGGCATAAACAGCAGTTGCCCATGGAGTCATTACACTGGCCCACAATATTTCGGTGCCTCAAATGTTAGACTTGTATATTTTACCTGCCGATTGCAAAAATGGCACCAGTTTCCCCCTATCAAGTCTAGTTTTTGAGATACAGAACACATGCCATATACAACTCTATATATCTCACCCATTTATTATTATTATTGTTGTTATTATTATTATTACTATTATTATTATTATTATTATTATTATTATTATTATTATTACTATTATTATTACCCTGCCATATATCACTCTTTAGGGCCTCGGGGCAGCTCATAAAAGCACTTCAGAGTGCCACACAATACATAAAATAAACAATACATAAGCATATAAACAGTGACAACATAAGTTTACAGCAACAAACACACATAGCACATAATAAAATTTAAAAATTCATTAAAATATGATAATCATATCTAACAAACTAGAGCTGATGCTGTCTATCCAATGCAATTTTCTCAATGAGTGCTCCAAATAACACCAGAAACAGGCTTAAAAAGCAAGATACCCAGAGCAATACCAAGAGGTTCATTTTGGACTACAACTCCCAGAATCTCCTAGTCACTGTGGTCATGGAAGCAAGTTTCAGTCCTAAAAAGCCGACTATTCAGTGTTCTTTTTATTATTTTTCTTGCTTATGATTTGTTTATAATGCATGAAATGGGACCACATATATTTCAGGGAATCTAATTTGTACAAAACTTGTGATGACAAGATAACAGAGTCAGGGAAACAAAATTCTATGTGTCAGATGGTCCAGTGCTGTTATTGAGTAAACAAAGCAACATGCCAAATATTATGTCATGGGTTCATTGAGAAATATTGGTATGTGGTACAAAAACTTAGTACAGATATTTGTTCCATGGTTCTTGTTCAGCTGGATTTTTGTTTGCGGCTCTGAATACAGGAAAGCTCTTTAAGTTAATTATGTGCAATTCTCTTTATGATCTGGCATGCGGAAGACAGGTAACCTTTCCTTAAACCCATGTGCGAATATCACAAATTCTCTCACATGAATCATCTGCTTTCTTTTTTTAAATCCCCCAGTTTGACTTCCTGGTTAAGTGACAGTTCCTAAGAATTTGCTTCTTTTGTATGTTTTTATGGTTGTTAACATCATTTCTAAAATGCTAGCTAGGTGCAATGGGGTTTGAAGTTGTTTTTATAACATAGCTAGGATTGCTTATCAAATAGATGTTTTGCCTTTCCTCATTTGTTTGACAGTTTAATTTCCTTCACTTAGTTTGTCATTGGAAATATGATTGCAATTATGACTCTTGAAACTTTAAGCTACCTCTTCTCCAGACACCCTTCCATTGGTGCTGTTTTTCACAACCATTTGCAACACAGATATGTATTCTACTTTAAAACCAACTAATTTGAGGTTCAAAATCTTTTGCAGCCTGGCCAATTTACAATTCAGCAAGAGTCTTGAGTAAACCACATTCTTGAAATGAGTGAGATTAAAGGGGCAGAGTAAATCAGAAGTGGTCCATAGGGTTGCCTATTCCTAAAATCATAATTTTTGATCTGTAGTAATACTTTTAAAACTGTTTTAACCACACCCAGAATTGTGAAATTGCTTTTAAAAAACTAGAAATGTGGGAGGGTAGGTTAACAAGCTTAGGCAGATGTACATGTATGGGTCCACGAATCAACACAGTTGTGTGGTTGGCTGTAGAAACCTGAGATAGTAAGGATGTTCATGTTGATATGTAACGGCTATCAGTGATCATACAACTACTGTAGAATAGTAGCTTCTGGTAATAGTCCTAAATTCAGAATTAGCCAAACAGAATCTTACACCACTATACTGTGGCAGTGAATCGAAATCCAGCTTATTCAAAAGTATCATGTTGTATATGATTCCAGGTCTCCTCAC
Organism: Anolis sagrei; assembly: GCF_037176765.1. Classification (NCBI taxonomy): domain Eukaryota; kingdom Metazoa; phylum Chordata; class Lepidosauria; order Squamata; family Anolidae; genus Anolis; species Anolis sagrei. The sequence continues at coordinate 250,846,631 of NC_090023.1, forward strand.
CATACTTCAGAAAAGTTCCTTTTCTAAAAAATGTGCCCATGTGGTTTTTTTTTAAAAATTATTTATTCAAATAGACATACATTTGCAAGTGTTTATTGTGTACAATGCAATATTTTCCAGCTATTAGTGTTCCATAATCATTTCTCAGATAATATATTCTAAGGGGTCACAGTATTTTATTTAAATAGTACATATAAAGGTATCATAGACTCTTACTTAACATCGGCTTCCTCCTTATCTACAGTCTTATAGGATCCTCTATTTACATTTTAGTTTAATTTTACATTGAGATGTTGAATCATTGGTTGCCATTCAGTAACAAAGTTGTCTAATAATGATCCTCTTAATAATACAGTTATTTTATCCATTATCAGCAAATTTGTGATATATTTTCCCATTCTTCTAAAGGATTGGTATTTCTGGGCTTTCCCAATATATGGCATATACTATTCAAGATGCCACTGTCATGTAAAACATTTTTTTTCCAAATTTCCTTTCTAATTCTTCATGGGGCATATTCAAAAGATACATTTGTGGTGTCATTTTGAAATCTGTGTTTAACATTTTTTCGAGGTATACATGAATCTGGTGGACTTGCAGCAAAGTAAACAACTACCGGAAACAGTGGTTTTAAATTATTTCATTTCAACTTATGGCAAATCCATATACTAATCTGTGGATGAAGCAGAAAAAAACCTTACCTGCTTTCTCAAAAAAAAGAAATTCAAAACAAAAAAATGCCACCTTTTTCCTTCAGAAAAATAATAGTCTCATTTTGTACATGATGGTTAGATGTTCTTGAAAAAAAAAAGGCATTTGATGACTGGCTTGTTATAATTAATGCCAGTCTTCAAATACAGAAACTTTACTCAACTTTGTTAATGTAAGGGAGCCAGAGAATATGTTCTGTTTATTATTTACATCTCAAAGAACATCCATTAATGCCGAAATGGTTCCAGATGGCTTGCTTGAACAAAAATGAAATGTCTAGTGTAAAGCCCCACGCATTGCATTTGAGTACAAGACTGACGCAGAAGTGATAAAGAATGGCTTGTATTTTGGTTTTAAAATTAACTCAAGTAATTTCCAGTACCTACTTAGTTTGGACAAGCAAACAACATCAACTGCCCTTGTAAAAACCTTGAATTAAGACCGGGAAAGCTGAGCATCTCATTTATTTAAATTCTTCTTTTAAGAAGTTTTTTCTTCCCTCTCCCTTCATTTTGCCTTCTAAACTTTCCGGTTGGTTTGAATTACATGAATACAAGATCAAAAATATAGAAATAATGAGAGCAATACAAAGCAGAGGATATTTTGAAGGTAGATAGCGAAAGGTAATGCTTTATTTTTAAAACAACTGTCTATTTTCTGTCCATGTGTGAACTTAGTCTAGTGGTTCAACTTCAGAGGATACAGACAGAAAGGGACAACATCTGGGTATTCATTGCTTGGACTTCCAGATGGTTTGGACTTCAAGTCACAGAAACTCTTTTGGTCTAAAAAAAATAATCTATCGTTTTCATGCTATATGAGATAGGATAAGGGTGTTTCATATCAATACGTGTGTTAATCTGTTTATCGGTATTAGAATGTCTGAATTACCATCCAATATGGGTGTGGGGACCTTGTTAAGATAATGAACAGTGTTCGAACCTTTTGCATTTACTTTCTTCCACCTCCTCTCTCACCCACGTGCTAATAACTGGCAACTGAGCAACACTCCAAGGATCTGATGAAGTAGGCTGGAGTCCACAAAAACTTGTGCCAAACAAAACTGTTAATATTTAACAATTTTTTTTGTAACAGACTAACACCAACTATGTCCCCCTCTTTACAAGGTGATTAATGTTCAATAATTTTTTCAGAAGTACTAATCAAAATGTAGCGAGTAAAGCAAATTGCAGGGTTTTTTTTACAACTGCTCAACTACCACTGATTAGTCCTCTAAAATTCAGTAGCACCAAAGGTGGGTGTGTATAAACAGGCAAGGAATTACGTGTGACTGCTGGGTTAATTGTTGGCCATCTATGTCTTAGCTTTTTCCATACAGTTTTTAAAGATGTTTTCCTTAGAAGAGAATTATAATTGTCAAAGTATTTTTTCCCAACTGCCTCCCTAGCATTGCAGATGTGTGGATTGCTGGATCATTCATCCCTTTATTGGTTTCGTCATACAATGTGGTTTACACCTAAGTGTGCTGATGCACATTACAGGATTTATTTCAGAATATTCCTCAATATTCACTTTAATTCATGTTCCTGCATGCATTCACACTATGCATCATCTAAACATGCTTCTGAGCTGCCTCCAATCCACATTAAATGGTCTGTGCAAGTGTACCCTGAGTCCCTCTTGGCTTACAACTCTCCAGGGTGTTCTCCCAACTCAGCCAGAAAAGAACTGCCTCTGCTGAACTGTTGCACAAATTCTTGTTCACATCCATTACTTCCCCTGCAACATGAGTCCAGAAGAGACTCTTGAAGCCCTTCTGCTAACTCGCAACTTTCACCTTCTGGTTCTTCCCTTCTCAGCTAGTCATTAATCTTCACTTTGCCTCCTAGGCTAGAAAGCTTGGAACAGAAAAGGCAGTGCCTCTAGTGAGTCCTACTTTTCAAACATCACTAAAAACAACTCAAGGAGTCAACTCAGAACAAAATAATTTAAATAATGAGTCTTTGCATCCTTCCTAACAAGATCAACAACTATCCTTTTATCTATCTGGGTTATATCAATGGGGCAAGATAACAGAAGGCTACAGTACTTGTTTCTGTAATTGTCAGGGGTTTCTCTAAATATTCAAGCTAAGGTTTTCTTCTCATGCAGATTTTCAGTAGGACATACTGACAGATGATTCCATTACCTCTCGTAGTGGAAGATACACTGTTCTCAAAATCTATGTCTAGTCCCAGTGGTCTATTTCCCAAAATGCAGGATTTAAAGCAGTCTTGGTAATCCTGCTGTTGATGACAATCAGAGAATTAAAAAGAGGCTGGGAAAGAAATGGAAAGCACTGTGGAATCCTAGGACTGAAAGAACTTCTATGATGGGTTTGGGATGGAGGAAGCAATCTCATGCTACCTAGTTGGATGTTGGTGTTGGACTCACTGCTAGACCCATATTGATTACAGACTCAGTTTTTTCTTTGTACATCTCAAACCAAGACCAATGAAGTACCAAGCACTTGACTTTGGCTGAGTGCATTTCTGCTGAATTGAGGTATAACAACAGTTTCTGTTTCTGAGCCATAACCTAGCACAAAAAACAATCACACACACATACACAGAGTGAGAAGTTTGCAAGGGATGAGAAAAAATTGCTGTTACTACCATCGAGTTGACTTTGATTTATGATGACCCCATGAACAAGAGATCTCCAAGTCACCCTATCACCAACATTTCTTCGCAGATTTTGCAGATTCAAAGCTATGGCTTCCTCGATTAAACCAGTGTATCTTAAGCCAGGTGTGGGTTTCATCGTTTCCTATTGCCTTCTACTTTTCCAAGTATTCTTTTCTAGTGAGACATGTCTTCTCATCATACAGTGTTAGCAGTCTCAATTTAGCTATCTTGGCTTCTAAGGAGAATTTAGGCTGCATTTGTTCTAGAATCCACTTATTCGTCTTTTTAGCAGCCCATGATAGCCATAGAATCTCTTCTCCAGTACCAGATTTCAGACATTAGAAGGGGCATTTGTCATCCTCGGAAGTATTTGTTATCAGAATTCCTTTGGGTTGCATTGTTTTAATTGATTGGTTTTAAGATTGTAATGTTTTAATTTTTGTTTTATCCTATATATGTATATGTGGCATCAAATTGCGCTTTTTTGTGAGCTGCCCTGAGTCCCCTTCAGGGTAAGAAAGATGGGATATAAATGCAATAAATTAAATTACATTAACTATTGAATTTCACTGGCTTTTTGTGAGCTTCCAAGTCAAGTGTAAATAAAAGCTCTATGATTCATAGAGGGAAAAAAAGATCACAGAGCAGGCAATAAGGTCTTACCCTTGTGGAATTAAATGTATAAGTTGCTGTTGGGGAGTGAGGTCTGAGTTCAAAGAAGGTGGAAAATAACTAAGAGAACAATAAGATCTGAAAGTACCCAGGACATATTAGACTGTGGACTGAGAATTAGGGAAGGGACTCTCCCCACCAACGCAGTTGGTGGGGAGAGCGATTTGCCCCTCCCCCCTGAAGGAAGAGAGGGGAAGGTTACTTTTGAACCTTCTGGAAGGAGGGCGGGGGCTGGCTAACTCCGTCAGCCAGCCTCTTACCTTCAGTCTTGCAAAGACTTTTCACCCACCACTCCCGCCCATTAGCAGTATATCTGGTTGCCCGTTGGAGCCGGGTAGGAATTTTTTGCCTCTCATGTTCTGGGGGTTTTTTTTCGCCTACCCTATACTGTTATTAGGGGCTAGATGGGGTGGTCTGGTTTAATTAGGCCAGCATAAATAGATCAGGAAAACACAGACATGGAGATATACGCAAGGCACCCCTTAAGGGTGGGGGTCACTATACAACAAACACTCACCTAGAAGTCACCAAATGGGTGAGGGGACATCAATTGGCACAGTAAAGAGAGAAGCTGATATTAATAATCGGACACTGGCTTCTCCAGACTATTACCTTCAGGTTGCCCGGTTGGGGATCCAGGGCACACATATATTACACATTAAGTAGCCGAGGACGCTGCCTCGGTTAGCCACCAAGTTCCTAGACACATAGTTTAGTTCAGGTAAAGTTAAATAGGTAACATTTAATAAAAGTTGCCCAATTTGAATCCATACCATTGTTGTCTGTCTCGTTATTTCAGGGGTTAAGGGGCAAATAGAAAACATGGAGAGCAAAAATAATGTCCACTGTTGGGATAGAATATGTAAAAACAAGAAGCATGCACTGCTTGGACCATAGCAAGGCTCTCCTAGAGTGGTTTGTGTTTTATCAGGTTTCACCTAATTTTCTCCCATTTCTAGATATTGATGAATGTGCAGTGAAGAACGGAGGCTGCCAGCACACCTGCATGAACACCTTAGATTCCTACCACTGTGAATGTGATGCAGCTCATAGACTTCATGCTGATGGACGCACCTGCATAGGTGAGCATGAGTCACACAACCTGTGCTATATTTTTGAAAAAGAAAAGAGAGCTGTCAGGAGAAAATGAGGATGAGAGGAAGGAAGGAAATGCACTTTTAAATTTGGGGGGGGGGGGGGGGGAGGGTTATGGCAAGCAGATTTTCCCCCAAACAAGATTGTATAATACTATGTTGTCAAGTTGTCTGGAAGGTTGTCAACTTTCCCCCTGACTTTTAAAATCATTCTGAAAGCAGCTCCAGTACTCCTCTGCTTTTGCACTTCATGACATGGTGCTTATAACTCTTAGGGTGATGTCAAATCAAAGTTGCTTCAATGCGAAACTATATTTGAAGGATATTGGCTGCTTGCATTCTAAAGGAATGTCACATTAATTATAGACTTGCGCAATTTATTCTGCTTGTATAGTTCACTGCGGCCTCTTCTGTCCTTTCCAACAAGAGTAAATTGGTCAACCAAAATAACACCTACAGGATACAAATAATGGTGCCCCTTAAATGGGACATGAGGGTTCTGTTAAGTAAGATCAAATGTTTATTTTATTTCAGTTTTAATTTTAAAATATATCATCTACCTTTCTGCATGCTAGAGGCTTCAAGGCAGGTCAGTACCATTATATTAAAAACATAAATATTCAAGACTCCAAACCCATATAACACTAAAATAGCCAGAAATAAAACAAAACCCTTTTAAGGGCCAGCAAACTTTTCTGGAGAACAAAACCTGTCTGAATGGCCCTTCTAAAAACCTAAAGGGAGCAAGCCTCACTGACTTCCCTGGAAAGGTGATTCCAAAAAACATTGTTCTTTAAGCATAATTCATAAGTGATATATGAGATACAGGCATGAGAAGTGTAGCTAGAAAGGAGGCTGTGACCCTTGCGTTGGATATGGACATTTCTGTGTTTTTGAAAAAGCATATAATGCCTGCTTTTCCGAAATGATGTATTAAAGTTGCATCTGTTGCACTGATGGCACAGTGGGTTAAACCGCTGAGCTGCTGAACTTGCTGACCGAAAGGTTGGTGGTTTGAATACGGGGAGCAGGGTGAGCTCCTGATGTTAGGCCCAGTTTCTGCCAACCTAGCAATTCGAAAACATGCAAATGTCAGTAGACCAATAGGTACCGCTTCTGTGGGAAGGTAATTGCAATCCACGCAGTCATGCTGGCCACATGACCTTGGAGGTGTCTATGGACAACGCCATCTCTTCAGCTTAGAAATGGAGATGAGCACCACCCCCCAGAATTGGAAACAACTAGACTTAATGTCAGGGAAAATCTTTACCTTTACCTGTTATTTGTACAAGCCTAGGGGCATTGGAGGTGAAATCTATCATAATACATGTTAAACCCAATCTGAGAATCTGCAGTTATGTCCTCTCTGCTGCTTCTCAAGACATGTGAACTATAGAATGATTTTACATGCCTATTCCCTGATTCCCTTGTCTGTTTTTAAAAAATATTTTGTCTTGTACTGATGTTATGCCTTTTTTGGTTGGCCTAATAAACTGCAAGACCATTTTGGAGTCTTCTAGCTTCCTTACCCTGTCTAGAACCAAATGGTCCTACTAATATTTTTAAACCCTTGGAATATTCACTGCAGGGATGCTGCCAACACAATACTCATATGCATAGTTTTCACTTTTTTAACGTTCTCGCCGTGTTGTTGTTCTAAGCCTTGCCACTCAAACCATGCTATGTTGTGTTCTCATCACATTTTGTGTTTATCGGCCCCTGTTCCATGTTATCACTTGGCAGACGGAGGAAGAGGAACTCAGAAAGTGATGGCACCCCATCATGAAGTGAGTGCTCCTACATAGCCCAAGTGAGAAGTTGATGTAAAACCGTAACTTTCAGCTCAGTCTTCACTCAGAATAGTGCCTTCTTTATTTTAAAGAAATAGATGGATAAATTATCAAATAGCCAGGTATCCAGATAATAATACAGGTACCTGATAGGATATTCTTCTTTGTTTCCATCAGAATAAATAACTGAGTTTGTTCTTCCTGATCATCAAATAAACTATCTGAAAAAATTAAAAAAGAACAACTCACAAAACAGATTAAAAGAGTCATAATAGCAGAATATAAGAGGCATTGCTAGACTTACTTGCCCTCAGAAAGGATGAAGGATGGTGTTTTATTTTTTTTGCAATAATGTTTTAAAATAGCTGCGTCAGTCTGCAGCAGCAGAAAAGGGGAGGAGAGAATTAGCCACATCTTTAAGACACTAAGGCCCCTTCCACACAACTGTATAAAATTCACATTGAACTGGATTATATAGTAGTGTGGACTCGGATAATCCAGTTCAAAGCAGATATTGTGGATTATCTGCCCTGATATATAGCAGATAATCCGCAATATATCATATAACCGGCCACAATATATCATATAACTGCCCTGATATAGGGCAGTTATATGACTGTGTGGAAGAGCCCAAAATATACACCAAAATATACACTATACACAGCAGTTGAAACCATTTAACTGCTGTGGCTCAATGATATAGAATCATGAGAATTGTTCATAGTTTGGTAAGACACCAGCAGTCTTTGGCAGAGAAAGTCTTAAAACCTTGTCAACTACAACTACTATGATTCTGTATCATTGTGTTATGGCAGTTAAAGTGCATTAATTCTAGAGTGTAGATACATCCTAAGGGCATTATATTTTAGCACTGGCATGTATGGTTATCAGTATATGAAAGTTCATGCTGGAATATAAATCAGGCTTAAAGGCAATATTAGATTCTTTCTCTTCCATCCTTTTCCTATTATTTTATCTTTATGTATAAGATAACGAAATAGTCCCAACCCTCTAAGCTCAGAGATGCAAATGGAAAGCACTAGGTTTTTTTCTCAATAATGTGTGCTCTCTGTACCTATTTCCATTGTGGATTTAATTATGGGACAAAGCATAGCAACATAAGAAGAGCCATGCTGGCTGAAATCAAAAGTTTAGCTGTGCTAGCAGTCTGTTGACTGTGTGGCCAACAAGATCCCTATAGGAAGTCTACCAGCAGGGGATATATGTAACGGAATCTTTGGTTTGTGCCCCGTAGCAGTAGGTATATGAAGACATTCTGCCTGTGGTAGTCTGTATGTGCTCTGAATATGTCTGATATACCTTTAAGACAGCTAAGTTGGACACACCACTACATGTTATTGTACCAAAATCCACAGTTTAACTATATGGTATGTGAAGAAGCACTTCCCTTGATGTGCTTTAGCAGATGACCCCAGGTTCTAGTATGAAGAAGAAGAAGCAAGAAACAATTCTTTCTATAAACCATCACTCCTTAGAATAATAGCATCATAGAGCTGAAAGAGACCTCGTGGGCCATCTAGTTCAACCCCCTGCCAAGAAACAGGAAAATTGCATTCAACGCACCCCTGACAGATGGCCATGCAGCTTCTGTTTAAAAGCCTCCGAAGAAGGAGCCTCCACCACACTCTGGGACAGAGAGTTCCACTGTTGAACAGCTCTCATAGTTAGGAAGTTCTTCCTCATGTTCAGGTGGAATCTCCTTTCCTGTAGATTGAAGCCATTGTTCTACATTCTAGTTTCCAGGGCAGCAGAAAGCAAGCTTGCTCCGTCCTCCCTATGAGTTCCTCTCACATATTTATAGATGGCCCTCATCATGTCTCACCTCAGCCTTCTCTTTTGCAGGCTTAACATGCCCAGCTCTTTAAGCTGATCCTCATAGGCCTTGTTCTCCAGACCCTTGATCATTTTAGTCACCCTCCTCTGGACACATTCCAGTTTGTCAACATCTCCCTTCAACTGTGGTGCCCAGAATTGGACACAGTATTCCAGGTGTGGTCTGACCAAGGCAGAATTGAGGGGTAGTATGACTTTCCTGGATCTAGACACTAGACTCCTATTTATTCCAGCCAAAATCCCATTGGCTTTTTTTGTCGCCACATGACATTGTTGACTTATGCTTAACTTATTGTCCATGAGGACTCCCAAGATTTTTTTCCCCATGTACTGCTGTTGAGCCAGGCGTCCCCCATTCAGTATATTTACATTTCATTTTTTTCTGCCTAAGTGGAGTATCTTGCATTTGTCCCTGTGCTAATGTGATATCCTGGCAAATGGATGAGGTCCTTTTGAGACTATTTGATACCCCACTAACCAATCAAAAGATTGGGTGTCACTAGACTGAACAGCTTTATTTATGAAAAAGATTTAGGAATGTTTGTAGACCACAAGCTAAACACAAGTCAGCAGCTGAAAAAGCCAATGCAATTCTAGCCTGTATCAATAGGACTATGGTGTCCAGATCAAGCAAAGTAGTATTAGTCCTCTATTCTGTTTTGCCCCCGGTGGTGCAGTGGGTTAAAGCACTGAGCTGCTGAGCTTGTTGATCGAAAGGTCACAGGTTCGATTCCGGGGAGCGGCGTGAGCTTCCACTGTCAGCCCTAGCTTCTGTCAACCTAGCAGTTCGAAAACATGCAAATGTGAGTAGATCAATAGGTACCGCTTCGGTGGGAAGGTAACGGCGCTCCATGCAGTCATGCCGGCCACATGACCTTGGAGGTGTCTACAGACAACGCTGGCTCTTCGGCTTAGAAATGGAGATGAGCACCACACCCCAGAGTCAGACATGACTGGACTTAATGTCAGGGGACTACCTTTACCTTTTACCTCCAAGAATGCCATGTCTGGGCACCACAAGTCAAGACTTTTATACTAGCTGTGAATTCCTTGCTTTTGTGGCTTTGCATCATTTTGATCTGTCCATAAATATTTTAGCCTACTGGCTAGAAGAGATTATTCATTAATTTGAAATGTATCATTGTCATCTATATGAAGGGGATACCTGGCTCTGGCTCTCCTGTTCATTAATATTCCAGGGAAGCTGTTAACATTTGGTAATTCTTGTTTTAATGTTTTTTGTACTCGTGTCTCATATTGTAATCCCCGACATATACATATTTATTCTTTCTTAAAACCCTGAACATTTTGAAAAGGCAGAATATAAATGATTTTTAAAAGAAGGGGATTGCAAATTATCAGAACCCGGTATTTTAAAAATAACATTCCTACATTTATAGAGATCTGTCTTTTTGTCACACTGGGGAAAATGACAGTAAATAGATGCTTTTATTGAGATAGCAGAGCAATAGGGCATAGAGCTCCAATTACTGTTGCCAAGTTCTGTATAAAGGATTAAAATGTTATGTAAATCTGCCTGTTGACACACGAGAGAGTCTTGTTCCATTCCCCATTGATTTTGTTTTTGCTGTTTAAAATGTGAAAACCAGTACAGTTTCATATGGATGGCATCTGTTGAATCAATTCTTTTGAATTTCTTTGTCTTTCTGCTGAAACTGGAAGCACTTGGGAAACAGACCAAATGACTTGTTTTGTCCTTCTTAAAGCTACCATTGTATTGGCTTGATGACAAGTAACAATGAGGAGGTGGGAGAGGTTTTAAAGAAAAACATGTTTGCTTTATGGTTTGATAAGTGTGTACATAACAGCTAGGGAGATAATGAAATTAAAATGAAGGAAAACTACCATTTCTAGATGTCCTAGTCATCCCCAAATCCAATCAACAATTGGGCCACACAGTTTACAGAAAACCCACCTACACGTATAGATACCTATATAAAAACTCCAACCATAACCAAAGTAAAAAAGAAGCATAATTAAAACCCTGGTAGGCTGTTCAAATAGAATCTGTGAACCCCACCTCCTCCAAGACGAACTGAACCACCTAAACTGGGCTCTACAGGCCAAAGGAGACTCCACCACAGACATCAGAAGAGCTGCAAGAAGAAGCCACGAGAGTCAAGACAAAGATCCACCCAGAGGAAAAGTGTTCTTGCCATACATCAAGGGAACCAGTGACCGCATAGGGAAGCTGATGAGGAAACACAACATACAAACTATCTACATACCTACCAAGAAAATCCAACAAATGCTCTGTTCAGCAAAGGACAAGCGGGATCCTCTCACCTCTGCAGGAGTCTACCGTATACCACGCAGCTGTGGACAAGTCTACATAGGGATCACCAAACGCAGCATTGCCCAAACACGAATCAAGGAACATGAAAGGAACTGTAGGGTGCTGCAGCCAGAGAAGTCAGTCATAGCAGGCCACTTGATGAACCAACCTGGACACAGCATATTATTTGAGAAATGCTGGACCACTCTAACAACCACTATGTCAGGCTTCACAGAGAATCCATTGAAATCCACAAGCATGTGGACAATGTCAACAAAAAAGGAGGAAACCATAAAAATGAATAAAATCTGGCAGCAATATTTAAAAATTCTAAAAGAGTAAAAAAAGAACAACTTCCAAAACAGGGTAATTCCAGACAAGAAACAATCAGGGCCAGCTAATCACCTCCCATCAAAGGATTCCCCCAGACCCTAGCCATGCTCTGGTTACATCCCGAATAGACTACTGCAATGCTCTCTACATGGGGTTGCCTTTGAAAACTTCTCGGAAGCTTCAATTAGTCCAACGGTCGGCAGCCAGGTTGTTAACTGGAATGGCGTACAGGGAGTGTACTACTTTGTTGCGCCAGCTTCCGAGCACAATTCAAAGTGCTGGTTTTAACCTTTAAAGCCCTAAATGGTTCTGGCCCAGATTACCTGTCCAAACGTATCTCTTGCTATGAACCATCACGTAACTTAAGATTGTCAAGAGAGGCCCTGCTCTTGATCCCACCACTCTTGCAAACATGGTTGGTGGGGACGAGAGACAGTGCCTTCTCGGCAGTGCCCCCCCCCCCCATCTGTGGAACTCTCTCCTTAAGGACATCAGGTTGGCCATCTCCCTCCTGTCCTTCAGAAGACAATTGAAGACCTGGCTCTGGGGCCAGGCATTCGTCTAGAGGATAGTGGCAATATGGAAGGAATTTTGGAATTTTTATGACATTGGATTCTCCCGGCTTGGTTTATGGCTTTACTGGCACATTAATGTATTCTTAAATGAATGTATTGATGATTTTGTATAAAGTTTTTTAAATGGTTTTACTGTTTAATTGGAATTTTATGGTGTAGATGTCACTAGCATCATTTGATGCTTATGTGAGGCTGCCCTGAGTCCCTTTGTGGGGAGAAGGGTGGGGTAGAAATGTACAAAATAAATAAATAAATAAATAAGCAATCAGACCTTGAAGCTGCAAGACCATTAAAAGCTAATCAAGGAAGCCAATTGCAGCAGTCACTCCTGTCTCAAACAGCAAGATTTTTTTCTCCTATCCTGGACAATCCACAGATATATAAACCCCACTTGCTTAGTTTCCAACAGATCTCACAACTTCTGAGGATGCCTGCTATAGATGTGGGTGAAACAGCAGGAGAGAATGCTTCTGGAATATGGACATACAGCCTGGAAAACTCATAGCAACACAGTGATTCTGGCCATGAAAGCCTTCGACAATACATAGGGTGGTACTCTTTTTACTTTGGAGACTAGGATTCAAAACCCTGCCCAGCTATGAAAATCCAATTGGTTAACTTATGGAAACTGTTGTGAAGTGATTTTTTTACATTGAAGATACTAGCAATCATTTTTTTTCCATTCAAGTACTACACAAAATCAACAATACTAAACCAGACATGTACATTTCCTGCTTAGCAATAAAATGCATAGTTGTTCAATGTTAGAGATAAGGAAGAAAATGTTCAACTCACATTTAAGACCAGTCCAACTAATTTGAAGTTTGTGGACCAACTTGCAAACTGTAATACATTTTGTTGTTATTATTTGTTGTTAATTTGGCTTCAACTTACAGCAACTCACATTGAATATCCTTATCTCTCCAGACAGGAAATGCTTACCAAAAGTATCTTCCAGGGAAAGTGTACAAAATTATGTGTATTAGAGAGAAGACACAACAACAACAAAAAGTCTGCTAGTGAAACTAAAAAGCTGGGCATGGAAACTAGCAAAAGAAACATTAAAGACCAGGCTATGTATTATACAAAATTGTGTATTAGGGAATGTAATAAAGTGTAGACATGGTATCAGGATTCCTTCCTTATTATTATGTGTTATTTTGATGTATGTTGTTTTACTTTTTGAAACCTTTTTGTGCATTATGAAAGAAAGGTGACATATAAATATTTTAACATTAATAAGGGGCCCAATGCAGCAACACCAGCATGTTGTCGGGCCTCTTTCTTCCCTTTTATGCTTTCAAAAATCAATTTTGTTATTGATAGATGATACGTGTTGATTGATATATCTTTGGAATCAGCAAGCTCAAACATCCAAGCTGTTAAGAAGCAAAGCTCTCACTTGTCAGGAAGCTGTTGAAAACCAAAATGCATTCACAAAAGAGATTGTATAGTGTTGCAGACAGTATTGGCATCTGGAGACTGTGCACTCCCTCAGGGACTTTCTTTAGAGCCAGTGGGTCTAGTCTGCAGGTTGAAAAGGGTACGAGGGAGAATAATGAAGTCACCTTGGGTCGAAAGACACATGTTGGGAAGAAAACCTTATTCTTTAAAATGGAATTTCACTTCATTTAATTGGGAAACCCATTAATTGCCTTGCATTAGCTAACATTGGGAGGAACATTAATTTGTATATGCTGTGTTCCTATACTACTTGGCTGTAAGGTTTTATTTATAATTGCACAGATGTTGGATGTTGTCCTGCCAATAGCCTTTGTGATAAATTTTGGAGCGCAGTCTCATTATCCCATTTGTTTTTACAAACTGATCTGCTGAAAATTGGTTTCATAGATTCCCACTGAATCTTTGCAATTTTTATTTGCCTTTAGACCCCAAATGTTTTTGAAAGTTCCTGAATATTTTGCTCAGCCATACAAGGAAAATACAGCATAGTATTATAATGATTTAGGATTCACAGAATTTACTATTGCAGTAACCTAAGGGTTGGCAACAATTGGAAGGCATGTTTGCATAACAACATAGGATTACACTGTTGGTGAATTGCCCACCAATATCCTCACACCCAAAGATTGGGGCTCAAAGCAGTTTACAAAGAAAATGAAGTATAAGTAAGCAAATGTATCTAAAAATAGGTCAAAAATTAATATAGTAGTAACCTTTATATAGAAGGCTGTGAACCATTATCGGTGCTAATGCCATTCACATTACCAACTGAAGACAGATGGGATCTGAAACCATGGCACACAAAAGTTGCTTGAAAACTTCATATGAAGTCAAACACTATATAGAAATATTTATTTGCATGGTCAATATGTGAGAAGCAGAAAGCAAGGCACATAGACCATGACATGAAATTACCTCATTGGATTTCTTTTGTGACTGATACATGCTAAGTCCCCTCTACCAAAAATGTCTAGAACCAAAATTGTTTGGGATTTCAAGATATTTTGGACTTTAAAATATGTGCATGTACATAATGAAATATCTTGGAGATTAAACACAAAATTATGTATGTTGAAGGTAAAAAACAAAGTCAGTGTACACTTATTTTATTTATTTATCGTGTCAGGAACAACCAAACAGTTGTATTACATTTTTAACAAAACAAACAAATAAACAGATAAAACACAAAGTTTGCAAGCTTAGTAGTTGATTAAATGTCCTTTGACCAGTAGCTGGCCACTTGAAGTGCCTCTGGTGATGCCGCAAGAAGGTCCTCCATTGTGCATGTAGCAGGGCTCAGGTTGCATTGCAGCAGGTGGTCAGAGGTTTGGTCTTCTCCACATTCACATGTCGTGGATTCCACTTTGTAGCCCCATTTCTTAAGATCGGCTCTGCATCTCTGTTCAGCGCCTTCTAAGTCGCCCAGTTTTCTGTGTGCCCAGGGGGGAGTCCCTCTTTTGGTATCAGCCATTGATTGAGGTTCTGGGTTTGAGCCTGCCACTTTTGGACTCTCACTTGCTGGGGTGTTCCAGCGAGTGTCTCTGTAGATCTTAGAAAACAATTTCTTGATTTAAGTCGTTGACATGCTGGCTGATATCCAAACAGGGGATGAGCTGGAGATGTCACTGCCTTGGTCCTTTCACTATTGGCTGCTACTTCCCGGCAGATGTCAGGTGGTGCAATACCGGCTGAACAGTGTAATTTCTCCAGTGGTGTAGGGCGCAGACACCCCGTGATAATGCGGCATGTTTAATTAAGAGTCACATCCACTGTTTTAGCGTGGTGAGATGTGTTCCACACTGGGCATGCATACTCAGCAGCAAAGTAGCATAGCACAAGGGCAGATGTCTTCACTGTGTCTGGTTGTGATCCCCAGGTTGTGCCAGTCAGCTTTCATATGATATTGTTTCTAGTGACCATTTTTTGCTTGATATTCAGGCAGTGCTTCTTGTAGGTCAGAGAACAGTTCAGAGTGACTCCCAGTTATTTGGGTGCACTGCAATTCTCCAGTGGGATTCCTTCCCAGGTAATCCTCAGAGTTCAGAGTGTACACTGAACTATCAGAAAACAAATGTGTCACTATCTCAGCCACACATGTGTACAATTTCAATTTTTGGATATTTGGATAAGCAATGCTCAACTCATGCTTATTTATAATGCTTTCATTTAATTAAATATATAAAGGGTTTTTTTCAACCTCCCTGTATACTATAATAAGCCAGTGAAAATGTTTGTCCCTTTTGACTGCAAAGCAATGGAAACAAGCAACAGACACCAAACAGTACTTAAACTGATGAATACTAGAAGGCAGATGGGATAGGGAGATGGAAGATGGATCAAAGGTTATGTTTTGGAGAACTGGGAAAGAGTGGTATGTTGGATCATAATAGGAAGAAGTCTGGTGGAGGGTACAGGTGATAATGAGGTAGAGAGGAGGCATACAGTTGGGTTGAGTCACCTCCCAGTGGCCACATCTCCAGAGGATTCAAGTGGTAGGCAATGGGAGGAGGAGGAGACAGGCAGACCAACCACTCTGCAGGGCTGATCATGGCTTTCATCACTTAGAGAAAGATACAGTGAGTGAGGAGGAGAAAGGGAGGGAGAGAGACAGCCACAGACTCCATATAACCAGACCAAATGATTTTGTGGGACTTATACAGCCTGCAAATTGGATACTCTTCACCCCTGCCCTAGGGGATGAAAAAGCATGTACATACAGAGAGATTTAGAGTCCCTGGGAGCAAGCCAAAACACAAACAAATACAAAGGAATGACAAAAGGTGAAAAAGAATGCTTAACATCAGCATCTCTTTCCTTTGCTGACTTACCTAGTTTACTTTTCACAGAGTGGTTAATCTCCCATCTCAAGGTTCCCCTGGGTGTCCTATTAGTTTTAGCAGATAAGTAAGATGTCAGACATGCTGCTATAGAAGTCCTGGGTAACAGCTCTCCATTCCCTTCAAACTCTGATTCAGAGGAGAAACATGTACCTCCTACATCACATCTGATCTCTTGTGACTAGAGATGTCAGTTCAGGATTATTGTGGGCCAAAACCAGAGACCTAGCAATGTCCCCTAGGGATGTCATTAAGGGTTATGCACTAAGCATTTAATCTATCAGTAGTCTGTTTGCTTCTAGTCAGAAAGTGAATACAGAACAAAGCGCATTGAGAGCCTTGGGATTGCAACAACTGAGAAGGAAGGAGGAAGCTAACTAAATACTTAAGTACTCAGACCATGACAATTCTTTTAAGTTGCAGCAACAAATCAATTAAACCTTGCAAATTGCAGCAAGTTGCTACTATACTAGCTAATTTGAGATTTGCAAGCAGACCTTTTCTATTGCCCAGAGCTGACTAAAACTGGAGAATATGACCCTTGTCTCCCACCAGAAATGACAAGGAGACTCAAAATACAATCAGCAGGATAATCAAACGGGATGGGAGAAAGAGAAAGGTTGTAGGAGATTGGGCAACAGGAAGGCAACCAGGGGAGGAAAAATATCAGAACTGATAATTGCATTAATCTCTTCTAATTTTTCTTAAAGCACACTGGCAAGGCAATATGGCCATAGGTTGTGCTTCTTCCAGCCAAATATTATTAGCTTCCATTAATTGGCAATGACCTGCACTTTGTTCTGCTTTCCATTGATCCTGTGGAAAGTTTATTAGCCAAATTTTGCAGCCTGACCCAGCTAAAATTCCCATTGTGATCTCATCATATGTTCAGTGCCATATGGTCTAGGTTCTGCACCAAGTGTTCCATAAGATATTTATAAAATGTTACAGTTCCAGCTTCGTGTTTCTGTTCTCCAGTTTTGTTTGGAGACTATGCATTGCCTGCAGGAAACTTACAAATGCTCAGGAAAAGATTGCCTCATTGCAAGGGAACGTCCAAAGGAATACAATGAATACAACCATGGATAAAATTAGAATAGTCAAAGAAATGACCTGGAGACAGGCAAATGTTTTGTACTATAACTCCTATGACCCAATTTGGCATGCAGGCCATGGCTTATCAAAGTAGAGATCCAAAACATTTGGGTTCTCACATGAAGTTACCAGGTGTAAGTCAGGCCATGGTTCCCTCTACCAGGTCTTTTCTGTTCAGGATAAAGCCTTGCAAAGTGAAGTAAACTGGTGCTCCACTAGCTGAGTTTTCTAAGCTTATGAGCAGGCCTTTCCCAATGGGTCCTTTAGTTGACAGCTTTTAAGTGGAAAATTCAATTAATTTATTAACACTTGATGGCACACCTGAGCCTTTGGGGAAACTGTAGTGCCTAGCTTTACTCGAGGACTATCTGTATACTTTCTGTTAAGATTAAGAACCTTTATCACACAGAGGCACTTTAGGTAAGGTGAAAAGATAACCAAAATGAGTCTACTGCAAACAAGATGATTAAAGGGTTAACTCCACCCAGGACTATAATACGTTAACTTAATATATTACAAAAGGAGCCTTTGCTGGCTGCAGTCATTTCTATGGAGTCTTCTGTCTCTGGTGCAAAGTGATGGTTATAATTTATTTATTATTTATTTAAAACTTTTATATCCCAATCTTCTCTACCTCCGTAGAGAGACTCAGACCAGCTCAGTCATCTTTCTTGTGAAGCATAAGCTGGTCATAAGCTCCTGTTGTCCTTTGGATTGGTGGTATAAAAATGCTGCTGAATACAGGCTAAGGATGCCTGTTTTTGGATTGCTAGGCTTAGAATTACCAGACAATGCTCCAAGCCTCTAGTGTCTGTAGAAAAAGGAGGAGTCCCGCAAGAGAGCTCTATTCAGGGAAATGGAATAGACCAACCAAGCCTGCCCTCGGGGGGGTGTTATGCTCCGACCAAAAACTAATGCAAAGGAAGTTCTATGAACTAATGCTATTGGGAAGTTCTATGAACAAGGGGAACTGAGGCAGAGGAGAGGAAAAGGCAGAGCCAAGTCTTAACAACACAGTGGGAGGTTTTTGTTTAAAGAGAGAGAGAGAGAGAGAGAGGAACATCATATTTCAGATTTTGATCCACAAATTCAATATCCATGGTTTCACACACCCATGTTCTCAAAAATATTTCTCCCATCCCTCCAGAAGTATTTGTGGACCTTTCTAGATCCTCCAGTGTAATTTTATTATATGTTTCTGGTCCAAGTATAATCAAAAGATAAGGTTAATTGTTATCCACAGTCACGGGTATCAACAGGGAATCTTGGAATGTATTCCCATGGACAGGGATTATACTGTATTATAGTGTACTGTCCACTATCCTCCTTTTGCAAGTGTGCAAATAAGGGAAAAAACTGCAGGACTTGTAAAATTCTGGATACCACATGTGAAACAAGATGTTCCAGAGCTGGATGAAGTCTGAAAAACAAGTGAGGTTTATAGCAGCATAGAGGAAAAGCTACTACACTTGATGCTTTATTTTACCTTATTTTAAAAAGCAAAATGGTACATGATAGGAGTGTAGAAAATAACACATAATGTGGGTAGTTTATAAGGACATTTTTCTTCCTGTCTTGTAACACTAGAAGCCAAGCTCATCAACTGAAGTATTATGGTAAATAAATACATCTAACCAACGAAAGAAGGTTCGCCTCCACATAGCACATAGTTCAATTGTTAGCTTTGCTGCCCCAAAATGGTAGTGCTTGCTTCTAACAAATAGACCACCTTAAATTGGAACTAGATTAATAGAGTTTATATTTGTCATTGGTTACTATGATGCCATGATAACAATGTATACCAGAGACTGAGTGCCAGTTGCTGAGGAACTTTGAGGAGAATGTGCCATTACATTCATGTTCAGTTTGGAGTTTCCCATAAGCCACACTGTCTGGGGGCAGGGGGAGGCTGCACAGCTATTGGAAGTGATGTGGCATATTTTCTCATTTTGTTTTTGGATTGGTTTCAGGTTATAATGGGACAGAGAAGAAAGGATAGGACCCAATGCCAATTTTACCAAAATAGCAAAGATTAAAATGAGATGTTAGAGTCGGGGGATTGGAAAGTTTTCAGAAGTGAGAAGTTGGGACCCTGTGGGCCATACGTTCCCCACTGTAGGTGTTTGGATGGTTGCTGTGAGAACACAGTAGTGGGCTACATAGAGCTATGGTCTTACTTGTAAATAACAGAATCAGTCACTGAACTATAGAGAATTTGAAGGAATCAAAGGGTAGGCAGCCTCTTGTCCTTTAAGTGTTGTGGGCTTCATTATTCAGAGCTTCGAAAAGATATTTTTCAATTAAAATTTCCAGAATGCCTCCGCTCTCATGGCCACTGTCTGTGGTAACTCATGGATTCTGAGAATTGTCTTTAAAAAAAGAAAGCAAAAAAGCAATATTCCTATTTTTTGTCCCATCATGCTGGTAGCTTCTGGGAATGGTTATTTTAGCATCTCATTTCCTGTGTCTGGAATACAGCTTGTAGCAAGGTACTGAAATAATAATCAAGATTCTGTGAGGTCGGAATGAAAGAGGATCCTAAATTAACAAAACCTGGTACAGATAGTTGTCCTAAAACCAGTTCCCCCCACCTTCCTCCATAAACATCAAATAAACTCAGAGCTATCCCTGTCCCCATCCTTTTCTCTGCCCGTTTTTTTCATCAGAGTCTCTCTAACATAAGAAGGTTGGAGGCACCAGGGATAATGAAGATATTTTTGGGACCTTCTAAGAGTCCACCAGGGGATATCATCATTATGTGTTGTCTACCAGAACAAAGTCAAGAATGATCCTCACCTCACCATCTCATTTACCACATGGCCCTGTTGAGAGAAACAGGAAAAAGTAGAAAAGGATTTTCTCCTACCTGAGAAAACATATTTGAAAACTATACAGTTTTCAAAGGCATCCCTGCGGTGGGGAGAAAATGGATTAAATCATTCTCTCAGTGGGAAGGCATAAAGATGCACATCCCAAGCATGTAGGTAGGCTGGCCTGGTCAATGCTATATTTCTAGATTTTCAAAGCGTCTTTGACATTGTACCATATCAAAGAGTTTGCAGCAGTCTTGCTTTTAGTACTTTAGAATCCTACTACTACCCCACAACTCCTTTATATACTGTATATGTATTATTCAGGTCTCAGGAGTTTTCTAGTGTGGGAAGAACTTGCAGTGTAGATTTTCCATGTTGACTTGCTGCTTATTTTGAAAAAACACAGTATGATTGAAGGTATCATCTGAAAAGGCTCCTGAGAGCATTTAGCAGTTATGGGATGGAAGGACATGAACTCCGAAGAACTAATAATTGATAGAAAGATGCTAGGATAGGAATAAACAAGCAGTTTGCACAATGTGGTGTTGTCACCAAGGATCTATTTTGCAGTCAATACTTCTAATAAATGAAATGGAACCTGGGAAAAAAAAGAATGAGGCAGATGATTGTAGCGGTGCTATAAAGTACCCGGTATATCCAGAAAAGCTTTGAAAAGATATACCCCTACATGGGTGACAACGTGGTAGATTGGGTTCAACTTAAGTGCAAAGCGACATTTGAAGAACATAAGCCTAACATTATATATACATACCAATGGGATCTAAATTAGCTCTTAGGGGGGGAAATCTTTCAGCACAGCAGAAAACCTTGTGAAAAGGTCAAGCCAGCATGATGCATCGGGAAAAGCAGAAAGTGCAAAGTTAAGAATTAAGAAAGAGATGGAAAAGAACATGGCATATTTCCCAATGGAAATCTGTATATATATATATTTAATACATGAAATGATTTTAATGGAAGTGCAATTTGTTTGATATTTAATATATGCATCTTAAAGAGTTTATAGGATATATTTAATGGATCTTATCCAAAAGCACAAGCACTAGAACTGATCAACTAAAATATACTGTTAAACAGCTTTAATTTTTTAAAAAAAGCTTAGGTTCTTGTGGGGTTTTTTTGGGCTATAGAGCCATGTTCTAGAGGCATGCCTCTAGAACATGGCTCTATAGCGCGAAAAAACCCACAAGAACCTAGTGATTCCAGCCATGAAAGCCTTCGACAATACAAAAAAAGCTTACTTACTCATCATCCCAGTATGATGGCCTTCCAAGTGTAGTGTCTTGCTGGTAGATATGTAGGTGACTGTAGAGCTCTATTCTTGACCCGCATGTTCTTCCACAATGAGGACATCGGTTTCCAGGCAGAAGGTGGTCCCAATCAGGGTTGGCTTTACACGCCTTCCTCTTGGTATGTTTCTCCCTTTCACCCTCCCTTTGTGCCTCTTCAAATTCCATAGCACTTCTAGTAGCAGCTGACCTCTAGCTAGATGCTCGAGAGCCAGGGCTTCCCTGTTCTTGGTGTCTATGCCACAGTTTTTAAGGTTAGCTTTAAGTCCATCTTTAAATCTTTTTTTCCTGTCCACCAACATTCCATTTTTTGTTCTTGAGTTGGGAGTATAGTAACTGCTTTGGGAGATGGTGATTGGGCATTTGGCCAATGTGGCCAATCCAGTGGAGTTGATGGCGTAGGAGCATTGCTTCAATACTGGTGGTCTTTGCTTCTTCCAGCACGCTGATATTTGTCTCCCTGCCTTCCCAAGAGATTTGCAGGAGTTTTCGCAGGCATAATAATTGCATGGTGGCCCCCAGATTCAAAACTTCTTACAAATTAAAAACTGATACTGATAAAAATGATTGCAGATGAAAATAAGATTATTTGTCATCATTTTCAAAATTGCCTCCCTCTCTTTCCCTCCCTCCTTCCCTCCCAATAAGTCCATTGTTTCCACCATTATGAGAAGGCTATGGAAGAAAATGAAGGCATTTGGATGTAGTATAGCATTGTAGAGGCTTGTTGGGGTGACATGGGAGATTGCTCTGTTATAATCCATTTGGGGCAATTCTGCCTGGTTTCAGGGCATTGGGTGTGGGGGGCGGGGTGCGTCAGGGTATCCAGGGGTCACAGGCAGCCCACAGCAGTAGTATCATCTCTGGAATAGGCTATCTTCCCACTTTTGGAAGTTTGTTTTCAAGCACTGTGGTTTTTGCTCCAGTCAAGTTTCTGCTCTAATCCCTTGCAGCAACATATCTGCCCATTAAAGATGTCATGGTTTGCCAGATCAGCTCCAACCCTGAGATTTGTCAAGTCACAAAGGGAATGATGGAGGCAAGTGTCATCAATTTGAACTGATGGCATGGAAAATGTTGGCAAGAAGAGAGGCATATGGAAGTATCTGTGTCAGATCTCTGCTGAATATTTAGGAAAGCAAGTCAGCACTGCTGTAAGAAAACACAAAGCTTGGTTAGGGCAGTTTTTCTTCCCTGTTTCAAAATCCCATTTTAAAGGATGCCTATGTAGTCTTTCGGTGCATTGTAATATTTTAATGCTTATCTAATAACTTAATTGTTTTGAACGCTTATGTTTATGCAAAGAAGAAATGAGTAATTGTCACAGTATATTTTGATATATACAGAAGAAAATTATTTCTTTGTTATAAGAAAACATAGTAAACATAATAGATGTAGGGGTTTTTTTTAGACAGGAGGAGTGTTGTGGATAGGTTAAAATAATGCATCCAGATAAAAACAGAAAGTCAATTTTACTGGGTGCTGGGAATAGAAACAATATGCAATTCATTTCTTTGTCTTTTGTCTTGTATGTTTCTTAAACATAGATACTGTCTTATCTATTATTTCTTATAATTAAAATTAAAAGCAAGTCTCATGTTTATACTTTTAGTTTGTCCTTTTTCTTGTTTTTAATTTGCATTGCTTTAAATATGTTGGGTTTTGTTTTTTTGTTTTTTACCTTGTCATGTGTAAATTATTTTTTATTTATTTTTATTTTAAAGATGTTTTACCCCGCTCCCATCACCAACCCTCCCCCTGGACATAAAATTTACATACTAGAAACATACAAAAAACTACAGAAATTACATTTGAAATATCAATCTTAATCTCAATTCCTAACTGGATCCCCCATACTCTTAATTATTATAACATTTTCTATTTTGTCTATATTGTTTAATTTATAATTAATTATTTCCACATGTAACATATTTACTATATAATTATACCAATTTTTCAGAGTCCACTTTGTTTTATCTTTCCAACCCCTCACTAAAACCATTTGCACACACGCTATTAATTTGTCAACCACTTTTTCCTTTTGCACCTTATACAATCCTGGTATCCTCGCATGTAGTAAATTTCTATTGACTATTATTATTTGAAGATTTAATATTCTATTAATTCGTCAACCATTCTCCAGTATGCCTGTACTCGATTACATTTCCATATCATATGATTAAACACATGCCAACATCTGTCATTTACCCCTGGTTAAAAAAACAACATGAAAGTTGTGCAGGGATTCTATACCATTTTTGTAACATTTTTCTCCTTACTTCCCTTAGTACATTATATTTTGCCTTTACTATATAACTTATTTCCCTTTGAATGTCTTCCATCTCCATTCTCCACATTTTAAATATGTTGTTGTCTCCTTTGAGTTCCATTATTGGGAGAAAAACAAGATGTAATTGAATAAAATAATAACAGTTATTTCCTTTGATCATTACATACAATACAATCATTCATAGCAAATTTAAAATTGGTGTATGTTTCTCTATGACAGAGATATCATAATTTTTGACAAAACATTGGAAATAATTTCTTTAGACATAAATTTCACACTGTTGCATATCTTGGTAAAAATCAATGTGTAATTGTTTTCAGCCTTCAAGTGTTTTTGGCAGCGGTGTGTCATGTATATGAGGTTAGTTAAAGTATCCTGCTGTTCTTCATATCTTAGCTCACATTTTTGAATCCCTTAACAAATGCCATTTTTATCCTTGTTTTCAGAGATTGACCCCTGTGCCAATGGCAATGGAGGGTGTTTACACATCTGCCAAAATGAGAATGGATTTGCAAAGTGCCAATGCTATTCTGGATATCATCTTTCTGCAGATGGAAAGTCTTGCACAGGTAAAAAGTGTCACAGAGTGTTTGGAATGGAAACAAAAAAAACAAATCTGCATCTCATAATCAGCTTATACAATGAAATTAAATACAGTGTATGCAATAATGCAACCCTGATTGAATAGGAAGCTGTTGAGAAGGAGGAATGCCACAGGAGCTTGCTTGTTGGTCTTGGTTCATAATGACAACGCTTCAACTTCCCCTGTATTTTTGTCTGCTTCATTTCCACCTCTTCGTTTGCCCCAGTTTTGTGTGGGTTTATAGACCTAAAAGTGTTTTTTTTCATGCTCTAGATCCAATTGTATTCTGGATTTTATTGTCCCCCAAGTAACTTTCCAAGCTCTGATCCCAGCTGTGTTTTGGAGTACCTTGGCATTATTTGGGAGCTTTATTGCAACATTTCAATGAGAAGGCAATTAATGGCACATAAGTTTCCCTGAGATACAGCTTACACACCACTATTGATGTTCCAGCAGACAAAGCACAGTTGTAGGGAAGGCATTCTAGCAGGGCATTTTACATTCAAATTAGGCAACAATGAGGCTCGGACATGTTGATCTAGTGTTGCTGTTGTTAGCTATATGAGTAGGTTAGTGATATTTATTTATCGTGTCATCAGCAACCATACCATTGTGTTACAATTCTAACAGAACAAAACAAACACACAGATCTAAAAAAAAACAAAAAAAAACAGATTTTGCAAACTTGGTAGTTGGAGATCCTGAAGCAACCAGATGGTTGAGTGGCATTAAATTCTCTTTGTGTTTTAGTCTGACTTTTTAAAAGGAATTTCCCAAAGTCCTATTTAAGGGAAAATGGTTTAGTACCTTGGATAGCTCTTTTTAAACCAATGCAATTTCACTGTTCTGGTGGCATCAGAGTCTCCAGCTGTCATTCGCATGGATTCTGTGGCAGATTTGTCCATTTGGAAAGGATTCTCCAAAGGCTAAACAATGAAGGGAGGATTCTTCAGTGTTTCGGATGTTCATGCTTCCTCTTTTGCTCTACAGATGTTGATGAATGTGTAGAAGGGACTTCCAGGTGTAGTCATCTCTGTATGAACACTCTGGGTTCCTTTGCCTGCATTTGCAATCCTGGATTTGAGCTAGGGCATGATGGAAGGCAGTGCTACCGTAAGTATTCATTTTTGCTATAACTGTAAAGATAGGACTACCTTCTCAATGAGTGTTGGCAGGATGGAGTCCCTGCCATATTTTACCTAAGGGAGAATGTTTTCTTCCTCTTGATTTCAGGTCCCTTCCTTAGACTTGATTTTAAAAAAAACAGCCATTGTGATCAGAGCTGTCTTGCAAAGCATACAAGGATAAAGAGTTTGGGTTTCTCAGAAACACTTGTACCAGGCTATAGCTTTCCATGTCCATGAGCATGAATTCAGAATACTGAACTACATGCCTCCTGCATTTCAAAAAGCACACAGGGCTGCTGATTTACCCTCAAGATACAGTGAATGATAATATGTGTCTAACTGTTCCTAGAGTTACCCAAAGTACATGCTCAGACTACTGATTTTTAAGGCTGCATTTTTCTATCCATCTCCCTCCTAATTTTACAACTCAGGCACAACCATTAAAAAGAAAAGAACCCAGCTCATATATGCAAGCCCTCAGCTCCCCTAACTCACTTCTGACCATAGTGTGATCAAGCCTGTGGATCAGCCCACTAAAGTTCTGTTTCCAACAATAAAAATAATGAGGACATTGGAAGTCCAAAGCTACAAATTGATGGCTTGCTGTTTTTTTCCTGAGTCGTGCTGCTTCTACAGAAGACGATTCTCAGCATGACAGCACTTGATAAGCAGTGGTCAAGCAGCTATCCTTGCTGGAAGATGAGAAACATCAGAAGGGCAAAGTTAACTTCATCAAGTAAAGAAGCAATATATTGTTTTAGAGCATTTTTAGAACCCATTAATACAATTCCTCTGTGTAATTGCAGGGTGTATGAAAAGGGCAAAAGTGGGGAAGGAATCTCCTCCAGATGTTGTTGATCTGAAACACCTCACAATTGACTGCAATAGTTAGGGATGCCAGATGTTACAATTTGACAACATCTGGAGAGCTCCACAATTCACATCCCTGGGCTAAATACTCAGCTGTTGAGTGGAAAAGGGCAATGGGAATAAGTTATTGCCAGAGGATGTTCATTGATATGGAAACAGTGGAAGAGTGCCTGTGGGCTTCCTAGAAGCATCTAAGACAGGTTGATCACATCAAACAAACCAGAACACACATGGCTAGCTGGAAACAGTGCAAACAAGAGCAATATTGAGCAAAACCCAATCTTTCAGCATGTCTATCTGGAATCAGTGTATTTCAGAATGGAGGTGTGGGGTGCTATGGGTGACCTTTGTTTTTTTTTTCCTTTGTGCGGTCAGCCCTCCACATTTGTGGGTTTAATTTTTCTGCAGATTTGATTAATATGCCCTCTAAGGTTCTCTAGGTCTTTCATAGTAACTCTGGTGAACCTTTTATGAAAGTTGACCATAGAATTGCCTTGAAGGATCAAGAGATTCCTAGAAAGATGTTCTTTCAACTGAAAAAATAGCTTTTTTGAAACAAAATTATGGTTTTTCCTTATTCATGGGAGTCCAGCTACAATACAATAGACTGAAGAATAGCCTTCAGGTCAGACATGTATAATAAACTGCAGTAAAATTTAGGAATGCTGCCCTTTGAAGGATATAAAATTAACATCTGTCTCTCTTCACAACTTCCTTCTGTATCCCGTTAGCAGAAAGAAGAAATGATTGAGAATATACGCTACAGATATTTAGTGTGTACTCGGAGGTTGTTTTTTTTTTATTTATCAGAATGAAATAGAAATATCTTGCCTATCAGGGAGGAATTCATCATGTAGAGAATGTTTTTGCAGACAGGAAAGAGTCAATCAGCCTCAGCTGTGTGATTTCCTAATCCATACATTAAAAGAGTTATTTCTGAGCTGCGAGGAAGGCAAAAACATGCCTCCTTTAACCTCTTCCACCATTGCTTCTTGAAGATAAGAAAAGTCATATATATTGAAACTTTTCTATTTTACTTAAAAATCCAGGAGAATTCTTGGATTCTTATAACAATACCATACATATGTAAAGGGGAAGGGGCATGTCAGGGAAGAACAGAAAGAACAGAAAGGCGGAGTAGCCTTATATGTCAAAAACTCTTATGCTGCAGAAGAGATTCAAGACAGCAATCTGGGAAACCAGCTTGAAATCATCTGGATAAGAATCAAGGGAACTGGGACTCAAAAAGATGTCATTGTAGGCGTCTACTACAGACCCCCAAGCCAGGAGGAAGAACTTGATGAAGTCTTCTGCCAACAGTTGACCAAACAGGCACAGAAAAGAGATGTAGTAGTCATGGGCGATTTCAACTATCCCGATATTTGCTGGAAAACAAACTCGGCCAAAAGTACAAGGTCCAACAAATTCCTCGCTTGCCTTGCAGACAATTTCATGGTCCAGAAGGTAGAAGAGGCAACAAGGGGATTGGCTACTCTTGATCTCATCCTAACAAATGCGGAGGACCTGATCGATGCGGTCGAAGTGGTAGGATCCTTAGGGGCAAGTGACCATGTGCTCCTGCAATTTGAGGTACAAAGGAAGGCCGAAACTAAGACAAGTCAAACCCGCATTTTGGACTTTAGGAGAGCTGACTTCCAAAAAATGAAGGAAACGCTGAGCAGCATTCCGTGGACACAGATACTAAAAGACAAGGGAGTTACGGATGGATGGGAATTTCTCAAGAGTGAAATACTCAAGACGCAATTGCAAACCGTGCCAACAAAGAGAAAAAATAGGACAAGTGCAAAGAAGCCAGAATGGATGTCCAAAGAACTTCTAACTGTGCTAAGACACAAAAGATACATGCACAAGAAGTGGAAAAAGGGAGAAATCACCAAAGAAGAATTCAAACAATTAGCCAACACCTGTAGGGAAAAGGTCCGCAAGGCTAAAGCACAAAATGAGCTCAGGCTTGCCAGGGACATTAAAAACAATAAAAAGGGCTTCTATTCTTATGTCAGTAGAAAAAGGAAAAACAAGGAGGCGATAGGACCTCTTCGCGGAGAAGATGGGGCAATGCTGACAGGGGATAGGGAAAAGGCAGAACTACTTAATGCCTTCTTTGCCTCGGTCTTCTCACAAAAAGAGAGTCTTCAACCTCAGCAAGATGGAGTGGATGAGGGATTGGAGGACATCCAACCCCAAATTGGGAAAGTCCAGAGGACAGGAGCAGAATTCAAAATGATCTTGACAGATTAGAGAGATGGGCCAAAACTAACAAAATGAAGTTCAACAGTGACAAATGCAAGATACTCCACTTTGGCAGAAAAAATGAAATGCAAAGATACAGAATGGGGGATGCCTGGCTCGAGAGCAGTACGTGTGAAAAAGATCTTGGAGTCCTCGTGGACAACAAGTTAAACATGAGCCAACAATGTGATGTGGTGGCAAAAAAAGCCAATGGGATTTTGGCCTGCATCAATAGGAGCATAGTGTCTAGATCTAAGGAAGTAATGCTACCCCTCTCTTCTGCTTTAGTTAGACCACATCTGGAATATTGTGTCCAATTCTGGGCACCACAATTCAAGAGAGATATTGACAAGCTGGAATGTGTCCAGAGGAGGGTGACTAAAATGATCAAGGGTCTGGAGAACAAGCCCTATGAGGAGCGGCTTAGGGAACTGGGCATGTTTAGCCTGAAGAAGAGAAGGCTGAGAGGAGATATGATAGCCATGTATAAATATGTGAGAGGAAGCCACAGGGAGGAGGGAGCAAGCTTGTTTTCTGCTTCCTTGGAGACTAGGACGCGGAACAATGGCTTCAAACTACAAGAGAGGAGATTCCATCTGAACATTAGGAAGAACTTCCTGACTGTGAGAGCCGTTCAGCAGTGGAACTCTCTGCCCCGGAGTGTGGTGGAGGCTCCTTCTTTGGAAGCTTTTAAGCAGAGGCTGGATGGCCATCTGTCAGGGGTGATTTGAATGCAATATTCCTGCTTCTTGGCAGGGGGTTGGACTGGATGGCCCATGAGGTCTCTTCCAACTCTTTGATTCTATGATTCTATGATTCAAGGTTTTCAGCAGGACACAAAATATTCACAGGGATAAATAGAACCATAGGAGGGGGGGCATATTAAAACAACCTGGTTAGGCCTGAGCATGCTCACTTGACACAGAATGCTGACTGATTTTGGAGGAAGAAACTTGAAAAGTGAGGGAGAAGGGTAGAATTGAGTATTGTAGAAAGGGTTGGGTGGATGGCAACATGAAGAATTGTACATCCATACAGTATGTGGATGCATATATGTTACTTACTTGATGCCTCGCTCAGTGTATCTGCCTTCGTCCACTGCCATCAGCTCGTATTGCTGCACCTATTTTTCCCATCTCCTACAGTCAGCCTTCCACATTTGTGGGCTTAACTTTGATTATTCATGGATTTTATTTAAAGGTTCTCTCTAGGACTCTCTGGGTCCTTCAGTGCAATGCTATGGGCAACATCTGCTAAAGAATCTAAAGAGGTGTTCTTCCAGATTAAAATGTGGTTTTAATTGCAATTTTGGCATATTCTTATCTTTATTTATACCCTAATTTTTCCCTCCTTAAGGAGACTCAAAGCAGCTTACTTACAGTAAAAAAACATTTCAATACAATTTTAAACCTACAACTATACAAAAAATTATAATAGAATTAAATATCATTGATATTTACAAAATTCCGATAAAATCCATAAAAACATATTCAAACTAAAAAAAAACCACAGCTTTCACATGGTCCAGTGCCCCTAACCCCATCAGATGTGGAGAGTTGGATGCACATGTTTGATTGACTCACACAGAGGCAATGTTCTTGCAATGGAGAACAAAGTGCATATGCTAATGACAAAGTTGGAGCATTGCGATGCCATAGCTGTGTCCTGTGGAATTCTGGAATTTATAATTTTCAGGGAACTTGGCACCATCTGCCAGAAAACTCCTGTGTTGTTCAGGAAAGTGCATTAGAGATTTCTGCACCAAACTTCAAAATTCCATGATTCCATATCAAACTGTGCGATGTGGATACAACTAAGGAGAAGAAATCTGGCAAGCTCCTGCCAGTAGGCCCTGGCTGGGTATTAAATGTCAGTGGAAGTCCAGCCTTGCTTAATCCTGATGGTAGCCTTGCTCTGCTCTGTATTGTTTTGTCACAGATTCCATTTTGTAATGCAGTTCTTCATATCGATGTTATTGACAGTGATTTGATCCTTTTTCTGCAAGGCATAGAAATGGAAATTGTCAACAGCTGTGAAGACAACAATGGAGGTTGTTCTCATCACTGTGAGCACTCTACCAAGGGACCACTCTGCTCTTGTAACCAAGGTTACATTTTGGATTTGGATGAGAAGACATGCATAGGTAATGTAAAATAAATATATACCTTTGTGAAGTAAACCATAGATTTAATTACCTATAAGCTATAACTTGCATTGTGCCTCTGCAGTGGTTTGGAAGCTGGACTATGACTCTGGAGACAAGGGTGCAAATGCCCACCTGGCTATGGAAAGCCATTACATTCTCCCAGCCAAAGAGTAATGCAAAGGCCAAAGCCACTTTGAACTATTATTATTATTATTATTATTATTATTATTATTATTATTACTACTACTACCCCGATTTATCTCGAAGGGCTTGCTTCCATGACAGGTTCGCCTTTGGGCAATCGTAGGTCAGAAGCAAATTGAGCACATTAAACAACAGGAGATCCACACCCTGAAAATTATTTCATTCAGGGAGGGACCTACAGGGCTTTAGGTTCCCAGATAAAATTGAATGGGTGAAGAAGTTAATGTGTGTGAGCCTTTTCCAATCTGTTTTCATATT
This sequence comes from Anolis sagrei, assembly GCF_037176765.1. NCBI lineage: Eukaryota > Metazoa > Chordata > Lepidosauria > Squamata > Anolidae > Anolis > Anolis sagrei. The sequence goes on from NC_090023.1 coordinate 250,877,827, forward strand.
TATAAAAGATTGTATGCAAAAAACAAAAAAGGCATCCAAACACAAGCATCCATACCCCCAAATCATTTAAATATGGTATAGTTATAGCTGTTAAGCATTGATTTATTAGAGGGCATAGCAAAGTTTACCATAGACAGATATAAACAAGAAGAGGGGCTTGCTAATGACCTGAAGGTCAATGCCTGATCTAAATAATACATTATACATTTTCCACTGTTTTTCTGCCAAAAGGCTCAGAGCATGCATATGATAGTGTAGTAAAGAGTCAGGGAGATCTTATTTTATCACCAAATCAAATTTTTTGAGCTTTGTTATTAAAGACAGATATGGAGATATATATATAAAGGTATTTATACATAAACCACATATTTACATAACACTTTTATCTCACAGGCCCCAACTTATATGATGGTGGAAGCAATAAATGACATTCATATAAATGAATCCTCCATGAACCCAGTGCATGGCAGCAGAATAACTAGTGATATATGGAAAGAGGAAGTCAAACAGGAATGAAAGTTCTCAAACTGAAACTAAAGTAGAGACAGGCAATGTGTGGGTATATCTATTTTGAACATATATCTCCCCCTGTCTTGCTGCTGTCAGTTTTGTTACCAAAACTCACCAGCTAGGTGAAAAAGCAGCACTTTGTTTCAAATTGCCACCTTCCCTTCAATCAAGGTGTGTGCTACCCACGTGCATTATTTAAAAATAAACTTGTCCTCCTAAAAGTGCACGTCCAATTGTAAACATGATATGTGGGGAGCATATGCCTTTTCAAAAAGATATGGGACTTTTAAAGCAAAAACAACACATTTTGTCATATGCCACCAATTTTTGGTAGCATATTCAGCAGTGGTTTGGTATGCTATCACACAGATTTCATTTCTCACAAGAGAAATAGGCCGTTGAACTCACATAAACTGCCAAACTATGGATTAAACAATATTATCACCAAAGCAATGCTGCACACAAGGGCTCTGAACATCCTAGTGAACTTTACAGCTGAGAAATGATTTGAACATATGTGCCTTTGGTTCAGATTTAACCACTTGTATGTTCTGTCTAGAAAGGATTTAGCTTTCAGGAATTGGAGCCCAGAATAAATCTCTACTTTTTTTTGGTTAAAAGCTGGGAATGAGTTATTGGATAGCCTAGTGCTTAATAGCGTTCTACACTTCTTCTAAACTATTTAATTAGTCAGACCATTACTCTTCTTCAAAACTATTTAACACCAGCCTATCAGGCAGTCAGGCTAGCAAAAGAACCATAGAACCATAGAATAGTGATATCTTTAGCTGATACAGCAGGAGTGACTTGCTTTTGAAAGCTTTATGTTATACTGTTTGCAATCCACAGCCAGAAGTATCTGTGTCGCAATTCTGTATTCAGAGGATTTAATACATCGGCCAACGTTTGACAGAAAAGAACTACTGTATTTTCCAGCATACAAGACTACTGGGGGTATAAGGTGACCAACTTTTCAAGACAAAATACAGAGTTAGGGATATACTTGCCGTTTAAGGCTACTCCGCATTCCACGGAGACCAGCCGGGGGTAATGGCCCGCTGGGCTGTCCCTGCAGCTCTCCCCACTCTACTTTCAAGGCCCTCCTCCACCCCCGCCACTCACCTCCTCTGAAGGCCACTGGGCTCACCTAGGCCCAAGGAAGTGCCTCCAGACAATGACTCCCAGCAGCCCCAGGCAGCGGCATGCCTGGGATGTGCTCGCTGAGACATTCTGTAGTTCCATGAGTCCTATGGCTCCCAGAATGCCCCAGAGAGCACATCCCAGGCACGCCACTGTCCGGGCTGCTGGGAATCATTGTCCAGAGGCACAAGGAAGCACCTTCAGACAGTGACTCCCAGCAGCCCCGACGGCAGCTTGCCTGGGGTGTGCTTCCTGAGGTATTCTAGGAGCTGTAATTCCCTGATTCCTACGGCCCCCGAATGCCTCAGTGACTACATCCAAGCTTCCTCGGGCCTAGGCAAGCCCAGTGGTTTTTAGAGGAAGTGAGCATCGGGGGCAGAAGAGGGCCTTGAAAGTAGAGTGGGGAGAGCGGTGGGGGCCGTGGGGACAGCCCGGTAGACTATCTCCCCTGGCTGGTCTCCGTGGCAATATGGCCTGCTGTTCCTCCTTCTTGTGCCCTCCCCCCTCCACCCTCCTCCTCCTCCTCTCTCCTCCCTCCCTCCTCAGGTTACACCACTAAGGTAGTTGGATTTTATTCTTTTCTTTTAATTATTATTTTTTTTATTTTATACCTGATGTACTAGTCGGCCTCCAACTTTTCATGAGATTTTCCAGGGTTGAGAAGTCATCTGATACACCGGAAAATATGGTACCCGATCTGAAAACATCAATTGATAGCTATGGTGAAAAAGAGATGACAGTGAAGACACAGGCTATCCTCCCTCCCTCCCTCCCTCCCTTCCTTCCAGCAGTGGGAACCTTTGATCCTCCAGATATTTTGACTTACTACTACCACCAGCTTCATCCAGACCAAAAAAAATGGGAAAGTTATAGTTCAAAACATCAGGAAAGCCAAACATACCATACCTTTGGTTTATACATTGTATTCAGTGAACATGACACTCAAAAGGTTTTATTTGCAGAGTGGCATATAAATCAATTATCATCATAGCATCAAAGAATCTTAGAGCTGAAGGGAGTCTTGTGGATTGTCTTGACCAGGGTTTTTTTTTTAAACTACGGGTTCTGACCTTAAATAGCTTAATGGTGAGGTCCTTTAATTTAATTTTAATTTGGCAATTAGCAACAATGTGCAGTATATACAGCAAACTCTACAGAAAAGGCTTCAGCTGTTTAGCATTATGCATATCAACATTACAAATGCTGATTTGTTATCAGTAAATGCTATACCTGTGTTATATTCCTATATATTCCTATATACCTGGGGTCACATAAAAATTTCTCAGGTGGAAAAGGTTTAAGAAGACCAACCCTCCGCCATGCAGGAAATATGAATCAAATAAGATTAAACATGTGGCCTTCACCATGACTAACCCAAAACTTTGATGCACAAAGTGTGGAACAAGATGTATTTACTGTGCAGTGCTTGCAGTCTCCATTAAGAGAAGACTAAATAAACTTTTTTTGCAAGTAAGGTATTTTGTATTAACTGCAAGTTGGCATGTTTTGAGTTTTAGTGTATTTGGGGAGAAATAAACTGCCTCGGTCCTGTAATATTATCTGAAATATTGCCCACCAGCTTTTTTGTGTGACATTTTCAGGAAAAGCAGTGCTGCTGGTTCCAATAACTTTCATTAATCAATTTCGCAGTGGCCTCTAACCTCAGTTGATTGATTACACTTCCTTCTCTTTTCCTTGTGTTGACTATATTCTCTAATAATGTTAGCACCCTTTCCAAGGTTAATTGCCAGACTGACCTTTCACTCTTCTTGTTGCTTCGTTGGAGGAATTGTGCACATTCAGCATGGACTGATCATCTTTCAGATAGACAATCAACTCTTTTTTTTTCTCTTTTGGCCTTGTTTCATCTTATGTGGGTCAGCAGTTTCAGGTCGTATGCAATCCCAGCTCTGGCTAAAGCACAATGTGATGGTGATGGTTACTGAAGTGTCACAAATGTTATTTTATTTTTTAAAAAGAAACTGACCTTAAAAATTTATGGTCCGAGCAAATTTTTGCTCAGAGCATTTCACGGTGGCCTTTGATGTTCAGAAATATATGTTGAGTTGTTGCTCCTTCCATTCCTCACCATTGGCTATACTGCATAGAATTCTTGGAATTTACAGTCCAGTAATATCTAAAGAGTTGGTCTTTGTTTCATACAGTTCTTTTAGTTTTTATCTCTTTGTTTCTGTTTGAAACCTTTCTTATGTGAATTTCTTCTACATGTTTTGGAGAATGTTCATTCTTCCTCTAGATCTGGATGAATGTGAAACAGGAGATGCTTGCTGTTCACAGTTCTGCATCAACTATGTCAGAGGCTATGAATGTAGCTGCAAGGCAGGATTCCAGCTTTCTCTGGATGGCTGTGGATGTGACGGTAAATATTAAGGGTGCAATGAATCACTAATTTCCATCTGGAAGGAATGAATAAGTAAGTTTAGCATTTCTCCTTTTTCATGCTGCAAGAAAGACTATCAGCAATTTGGTACTCAGTATGTAAAAAGATTGGAAGAAGAAAATGTTTTCTGCATAGAAAATACTATCTATACAAAACAAATGAATTTTCTGCAGCAGAAGTCCGGAACTGTAGTATTTTCTGCTTAGAAAACAGCATTTTCTTCACAGAAAATATTTATACATATATTTTCTGTATATAATGATGATTCGCATTTTATAGGTGCACCACCAAAAGTCAGATGAATAGGTTTTAGATGAAATCAATCCTGAACTTTGTCTATTAACTTCAGTGACTAAACTGACGCTGTCCTACTTTGGGCATGAAATTGAAGAGACATACCCAAAGTAAGACGATCTGAGACTAGAGTGCCTGGTAGGGTAGAAATGTAGAAAAAGTGAAAGACCATATTGCAATTGGATTGACTTAATCAAGGAAGCCATGGCCCTGCTGATGTCATGCGCTTTTGGAGCTCTCTCATTCATAGAGATGCTACAAGTTAGTCACCTTGATGGCAAATAATGACAACAACAACAATAGCTACAACAAATTAGCATTTTATTGGCACTTCAGATTTTTATTTGGAGCAGGGTTTAGATTGAGAATGGAAAATATTGCCCTCATCCCTTTTCCATTTTTTATTGCAATGAAACACAAAAATATCCTTCTCTCCACCCCACAATCATCACCAATGAGCTGAAGGGTTCAGTCTAGGATACACAGACTTGCATAGAAGTGTTCTGGTGGGAATCTGAAGAGGTTGAGCAAACATTCTGGAAAAAAATACATAAAGTACATATGCTGTGCCTGTAGTAATTTATACATCAATTTTGCAAGTGCTTTTGCACCGTCATGTGAATATCAACTTGGAATGTGTTGTCTCAGCAAAGGATACTTGATATCATTGGTCTTGGGTTTTCTAATAATATTTCTTTCTTTAAATGATATTAATGATTAGTTGAATTTATCTAAAAAATATATTTTAATATGGATTGTGAAATGCCCAAACATTTCACAAGGTGAAGTATTCCTTTTTCAAAGAGATTATAACCAGTATGATAATTCCCGAGGTAATCTAAGTTATCGCCATCATCATCATTAGATTGCAATGTTCTTAATCTAGATTGGTTGATGCACTCATGATTTGCTCTTCTTATTTCATCCCAGATATCGACGAATGCCTGGCTGACACTAATGGCTGTGACCAACACTGTATTAATTCTTTGGGTTCTTATGAGTGTATGTGTGAAGAAGGATATAGGCTTAACAGTGTGAATAGAAAGACCTGCATCTGTAAGTTCTACCGTATATTTAGAAAGTCTTCTAGAATGGAAACTCATGTTACTGACCATGATTTTTAGAAGTTATTATGCTTTTCGAGTGAAATATTTCAATAGTGTCCAGTCCTTATAAATAAAGTCAATTTGAGTAGTCCTTATGCCAGTAAATCTGATATTGCTCAAATCCTGTAGGTCAGAGTACAGTTTGTGACTAACGTTGATCATTTTGCTGCACACATCCAAATAATGATATGTGGAATTTTTTTGTACAGTTGGACGCCAATGCAAATAAAGTATCCCAGAGTGAGAATAATAACAACTACTACCACTACTACCACTACTACTACTACTACTCCTTTATTCTTGTACCCCACCTCCATCTCCTTGAAGGGACTCAGGCAGCTTACATATGGCACAAAGTGTTTAAGACAAAGCATAAAATAAACACGCAGTACAATACAATAAAAACAATAGCATATACAAAGAACAATTTTACACTCAGAACAATGCCCAATGACATATGATGACAACTATTGTAAGACATGACCAAACTGTACACAAGACTAGGGAATGGGGAAGTGCAAATTGTAGCAAGAAACAGGACATGGGATGAAAGTGCAGTAAATTAATCGCAGGGCTAGATGTTCTCAAAGGCTTGTTTAAACAGCCAAGTCTTCGGATTCTTCATTCTGGGATTGTTTGGTCATCAGAATGGACCCAAAAGTCTTAGATAAATGGTGTTTGGAAATTCTCATTCCTTTTTTATTGACCTGCTGGTTATTTATTGATTGTTTCTGAATACCAAGTTACATCAAGATTTCGATAACAGTTCTATCTAGGCATCAATGAGGTCACATGAACAGAAGACAAAGGGGACTCTACTCACTGCTGGATCTCTTTCTCTAATGTTCAAAGTTGCATGTAGTGGCCTTCCAATGCCTGGAGGGTAATGGGCCAGATAATAAGGATATAACAGGAAGGGCACCTCCTCACTATGGGGGGAAAGAACATCTTAAAGAGGACTACAAGAAGACTTAGGATTATGTAAGGATTTCATATCTTATCTTAGCATTAGATGAGGATGAACTGGCAGAAGAGGATGAAGAAGAATTGGAGATAGTTAGGACTCCTGACCTTCGCTTCAGAAAACTACCTCAGCTTCTTCACTTCAGTACTTCACTAAACTCTTTCTATGATGACGATGACGACGAAGACATTCGTGGAGAACTTGCTGTTGTTCACAGAGTTGGTGAGAGACTCTTTTAAATTGGTACGGTCACTTTCAACAGTGATGCATAAATAAATATGATAAATAAATAAATAATGTTTGCAATCTTGTTGATTAGTCTCAAGTAAAATCAACACATCATTAAAGCCCGTTAATTCAGTGGGCCTACTCTAGTCAAGATTCGTCAGAAAAATAAGATTAGGTAAATAGTATAGTATTTCCTCCCAGAATAGTATTTTTATATCTATTATGTTATGTTTTCATGAGCAGAAAAATAGATTGCAAAACAGATAAGTGTGAAATCTGGAGGACAACTGATGTCTAATTCAGTATATGTAGGTTTGGTCAAAATTAATGAGCATCTCCCAAGTATGAAGTAGCTTCTGTTTCTTTAGGGGCAGCCACTAGCTTTGGTTTGCCCTCAGCAGTTGTTTACCTTAAGGTTGTTCAATATGGATGGAGGTAGGCTTGTCTCATTACAAACTTGATTCTTATAACTTTTCATTTCAGTTTGCCTGAGTAACATGTTTGGTAGTGACTGCAGCTTAAGTTGTTCAGATTGTATGAACAGAGGAAACTGCAATAGAAACAACAGTGGGTGTGACTGCCCACCCGGATGGACTGGCATTATTTGTAATGAAAGTGAGTATTGTACAACAATTCTGAGGATTTTCAACTGGCCTTGCATATTTTTATTTCAACATTAATATTTATCTGGCAGGTTTTGGCAGCTAAAGAACAGGAAGCAACTGCCACCACCACAACCAATTGAAGACATTGAGAATGAAAAAACTATTGTATTTATTTGGGTCTAATGTGCCATGAAATCAGAAGGCGGCGGGGGGGGGGGGGGGGGGGTGGCGATAATTTTCCAATTACTTGGACAATTCTAATTTTTTTAAAAAAATCTATATGTCTTATAGATAAAGATATAAACCAATTAAATCACAAATGAGGAATCTGTGACCTTCCAAATATTTGACAGCTATACCTCCTATTGACCCTTGCCAATCTTCATGGAGTCCAATATCTAGAGGGCTGAAAGTTCCTCATCCCTGAAGAAATAAATCAAGCTACACCATAAAGGACAGTATATGACCACAAGTCTCTGTCTACTTGCTATAGCTTCAAGAAACTGAGAGCAAATCTACACTAATGCAATTTAACAACACTTTAACTGCTATGTGTCAGTGAAGATTCTTTTCAATCCAGACATCAAAATTTCTGAATCATGTTTTTGAACATTTAAAAATATTTTTGAATACTTATTCTCTAGGTAAGAGCCTAGGCAGTGTTTTTGGACCTTCTATTGATTCCCCATGAGCCTAGGTTAAGCATTTTCTTACTATTACACAATTTAAAGATAGACTAATAATGAGGACAGAGCAAGATTTAGGAAAACAAAGATGTCACCAAATGTTATTTTATTGGTTTAGGGGAACCATGAAATGCTGTGAAATCTTACATAAAAAGCCATGAATTACACCATGCTGGGTCTTTTTATGAAAAAGAAATTGACAGCAGTCTTTACCTGATGTGACCAAATTAATTAAACTACTAAAGTATTCATTTTCATATCTTTCTGAGCTGGATTCTATTTATTTCAATCACCTTCTAAAGATTTCAAATTACTGAATACTCCTTTGAACTGGGGATGATCTGCAGCTGCAAAACACAGATACTCAGGGTAATAGAAACCCCCCTTTGAAAATACTCTTGATAGTTTAATCAGCTATTCAACTGACCCTGAGCTGCTTTGACATCGAGCTGATGAGACCATATCAAGAGAAGCACGATGAGATGACCACGGATGCTGTCTGACACATATTGTCCCTTCAACTCCCATATACTTCCTTCTCAAGTGACAGACAACCAAAATGGCCCTTAGGTAGCAACAATAAAGCACCCTTCAGTCTTGACAGGTGTCAGTCTTAACTGATCCCATCTGCTATAAAAATGCAGTGTGCACTTAGAAGGCAAATTTCAAAAACCACTGCTCCATTTTCTTTTATTTCCACCCACAGTCACAATTGTTTTTAGACACAAAGTTATGCCAATGAAGCACTTGACAGATGCTATTGGCTTTGGTCACTAGGGGACCCTGGTAGTTTCAGAAGGGAATTTTTCCAAGCTGTGATCAGAACTTGGTGACATTCATGTGAAAAAAAAAAAGAATATGGTCACAGGCGAGCAGTTCATGACACTCTTTATGTTACATAGTTATATCAGTCTCCTTCAGTAATAAATAGGAAGATGAGAAATATCATCGCCAACAGAAGCAGTGAAGAATACCATCAGGACGGTGGTGTCACTGTATTCCTAATGTGATTAGGTTTCTTTCCGTGTTTATTTTATCCATATTTGGATGCAGCTTGCCCCATGGGAATGCATGGAAAAGATTGTAGCAGCATCTGCAAGTGTCAGAATGGAGGCTCCTGTGATCCAATAACAGGGCAGTGTCGTTGTCCACCAGGAATTAATGGAAAGTTTTGTGAGAATGGTAAGAATTTCATTGTTTTGCTTTGCCTCATTACCTACTGAGTATCCTTTTTATTGCCTGCAGTGTTGATTATCTTCTTTAATTGCCACTAAAAGTTCAGGTCAAAATACAGTGTTTCATTATTTTTTTGCGATATTTGTATACCGCCCTTCTCAACCCTGAAGAGGACTCAAGTGGGTTCACAGTGTTGGCAACAATTCAATGCCATCAATAAAAACAGTATAAAATATTAAAATTGACCCTCCCCTAATAAAACATTAAACATTATTAAACACATCACATAAAATAACATCACCTATCACACAGAGACATAGCCATTGTTGTAAACAGTCTTGGGTCATTGCACTTTCAACTTTCACTTTAACTTATTTAAAATATTTAAATAGGCAGAATAGTTCTATTTGTGACTGGAAGTGATGAGACAAATATTTGAAAAGAGTAAAACATGCTGAATTTTTAGTCTACACCCTCCAGAGCTAATTTTGTATTGGTTTCTAGACTTTCCAGATTTCCAGATCTTAAATTATTACAAAGTATCTTTCTTTCTGCTATAACGTTTGTCTGGAGTCTTCCTTTCACAAATGCACTCCACAGAAACACACTTTCCACAAGGCTACAAGACTAACATGACACACTGTTAAAACTGTACAGTTGGTTGTATAGCAAGCATAAGCAGCAACATAGAGTTACGGGAAACTACCGCATACTACTCTATAGATAGCAAAACTCTGAGAAGTGACTTTCTGGGTTATAATCTCCAGTGTCATCCAGTGAGCTAGAGCACTCTATCCACGGGATGGAGAATTTTGGAAATTTTTACCAAAAGAACCAATTTCCCCAAGCACTGGTACTATAAACCATGATAATTAACCATAGGAAGTCAGGGGACTCTGGGAGCTATAGCCCTCCAAAGTATGTTTTTAGATGCTTCATTGTAGATGCAACAAGAAATATGAGTATCTCCATTTTCAATCTTTGGTCCGCCTGCAACATTTCTGAAGTGATGCCCCGATGGAACATACATAATCATTACAGGAATGTTCTCATAGATCTTGTTGCAGTCTCAAAAAACATGGAAATGAATATCTATAAATAAGTGTCCTTCTAATAAAAATCCTCTTGCTTAACATGTTGCTATTGATGACAGAGAGCAATTACCATATCAGTGACATTTATATTGTCTTTCTTCTTTTTGCTGCATATACACCAGGCTGCCCCAAAGGACATTTTGGGAAGCACTGCAACAAGAAATGCAACTGTGCCAACAATGGATATTGCCACAGATTATATGGAGCCTGCTTGTGCAATCCTGGGTTATATGGTCGCTTCTGCCATCTAAGTGAGTCGTCACACCACATACCAAAAAACTGTACCTCATGGATTAAAAGATGCCTCACATTATTGTAAACTGCTTATAAAACAAGAGTTTATGTGTTTTATTTATTTGTATATTTAAATCAAGAGTGCCTTTCCGTTGCCACACTCTGAGATAATTTGAAACTGAATTTAGAAAGTTCTATAAGAATTAGTGCTTGGAACAGTTATAGGCCCCTTCTCCACTGTCCTATATCCCAGAATCTGATCCCAGATTATCTGCTCATCCTAGATTATCTAGCAGTTCAAAGCAGATAATCTAGCATCAGAACTTGGGATGTAGGGCAGTGTAGAAGAGGCTATAGTTTTATAACAGGGACCATGCTGGTTTGAGGATCTTAGAAGTTGCAGTCCAAATAGTAACTTTTCTAATATTTAATGAAACTGTACCCACAATTTAAAACAGCAGAAAAAATACAGTCATTTCTCCATATTTCAAGTTTAAGCATTTATGGAATTGATTATTTATTGATTGCTGTATTTGCTACGATCTCCACTGCTGCCCTACACATGAGTATTCTCTCCAGACATATTTAGTAGGGCTGGGCAACCACGGAAAAATTTGTTTCTAAACTCGATTCGTTTTTAGGGGGTTTTTGCGTTTCGATTTTTAAAAGAATTCCGAAATTTTTCTTTAAAAAAGTTCGAAATTTACGAAATTTCAGAAATTACGAAACAATAACGAAACAATTACAAAACAATTACGAATCGATTCATTAATGGCGGACGCGACCGCGCAATACGCTAAAAAAACCTCCAAATGGGACAGGGGGAACTTCTGAAGCTTCCCTCTCCCTCTGTTGTTGACTGTTGGTGTGATAATTATATTTTTTTTCACTGATAAAACAAACAACAACTATAAAACTTGCACCAGACATGCGGAAATAATAACAAAACGATTTCGAAACGATTTTGAAACGATTTCGAAACAATTATGAAACAATTACGAAACGAATTGAAAAATTCGTTTCGATTTTTAGTTGCTCCTGAATGGTTCAATATCGCTTCGTTATAAAAAAAAATAACGAATTAATAACGAATTACGAAATTAATGAACGAAACCGCCCAGCCCTAATATTTAGATCCTCCAGTATGATTCTGAAGTCAGCTTCCACTAGATATTTATCATATCATCATGCTAATGGAACTAAAAACTACTAGAAAAGTGTTGTCTTGGGGAAAATAAATAAATAGCAGGCCTGTAATGAGAATCAGTTGATTAGTCTATATAAGCTTGTTTCAAAGGTGGACCATCCAAAAATCATGTTTACACATTTCCATATGAATAAGATCCATTTAGCTGCGTGAGACTTAGCCCTGGTTTAAGGGTTTATAGGATTGCAGTCTGTCTTGTCTAACATTAATGATCTAAATGATTCATATCATGTAGACAAATTCAATCAATTTCTGAATAGAGATAGACTAATATTGCTGGGTGGGGTGAAATATTTTTTCTTGCTTGTCTACCTGCCTGCCTGAATCTTCATGGTCTACTTTTACTAGTGAAATAACTATATCCATATTTATCTTTAATCTGACTTTAGCATGCCCCAAATGGGTCTATGGAGCTGGCTGCTCAGAAGATTGCCAGTGTGTGAAGGAGCACACCTTGAATTGTGATCCCAGAAATGGAACTTGCATCTGCAGACCAGGCTATGAAGGAACCAAGTGTCAGAAAAGTAGGCATTTTCCTATATGGCCTGATGCCTTTCTCCACATTGTTATTTATTCTTCCCTCATTCCATATTGCTCTTTTCTGCTTGTCTTCTGAGGTATAAATCTCAAGTTTATTTTCCTTCCAGGTACTTGAGAATGATGGTGGTGGTTTAGAATAGCTCTCTTGCTTATATTTAACAGGGATTTTTATAAGGCTTCTATCCAGGTTTGAAAATTATGTGGCATGGTTCTCATTTTGATGAGTGTTTTAGTGATTAATTTATTTCTCAGTTTGCTTTGTAAGCTATTTTGGCTGTCCTGTGAAAGACAGCTAACACAACACATAAACATTTAGTTAAATAAATAAGAAGTCAATCATTGCAGGATGCAAATGTTTTCCCTTCTGCTCCTTCCAAAGTGAAGAGTTGTTGTACTTTAGTTCCTCCAACTTATTTTGATATCCGAAACAATGAATTCTTTTGGCCAATGAAAATGCAATCATAACAAATGACATAACTAAGAAAATATTCGTCTTTTATTACTCTGAGTAGTACACAAAGGAAGAGTCTCAGACTTGCAAAAATACATTCAAAACTAATCTATAACTGATGGAAACACATGAAGCAAATAATGTTCATAAATGCCAGAATCTGTGACCCGGGGCAATGGTCACATCAGTCTGCTTATCAGCAGAGTTGGCACTGAATAAAAGGAAATCTGATAATTTATATTTTAGTTATCTCTTTGTTGTAGATCTCTACAAGGAAATGTGAAATGTGTCCTTTTTTGTTGATCTGACCAAAAGCGGGGAAATATCACCTATTGTACAAGCATGTCAGATGTACACTGAACACCAGGTTCAAAGAAGTTAGACACAAAAAGATCAAACGATGTACATATGTTTTAGTGAGTTCAAAGAGTTCTGTTTGCAGAGACACTGCAAGAGTGAGATAAACTCATTCTCTAGACAGGAAGGGGAGAGATAATTCAGATGAAGAAGAAGTAGTTGATCTCATCTTGGAGAGGGAAGAAACAAGGACACACTCACAGATGTAGTACCCTCTTCTTTCTTTCTCTTTGGAGTCCAGACCACTCACCTCATTCATGTCTAAACTGTTCTGCATACATTATTTCATTCATGTGTTTCCATGAAGCAACAGTATCAACAGTCCTTCTGTGGACTGACAAATGCTGTGGGAAATGTTGAATGGGCCATAAATGCTAGAGAGTGGCCTCCTGCTCCTCTATAAAGATCTGTATTACTGTAAGTGTGTTATTCAATTTATATCAGAGTAAATAAGACAATGCATTGTAAAGTACTGAACCAATAGTGCAGAAATTAAAGTTTGCTGATTTGTCAGGAGACAAAGGCACCTGGGATGTTGGAGGTGAATGATGTCTGACTGTGAGACTGGAGGTGATTTGAAGAGATTATTGGTTAGATTAAGTTGAGATAAGAATTTATTTGAGGCAAGGGAAAACCAGGATTAGGGGTCAGGTATCAGTCAGATTTTTACTTACCCTGTTTTCAGTCAAAAAGGAGGGAAAACATGATGTGCAATTCATATAGATTAATATTTAAATACACAACAATAACAACTGAACCAGTGAATTTTGTAACCATATGCTTTAACACACAAAGTAATCTTGAGGTGTATATTTCACTTCTGTTTAATAAATATTTAGTAACAGACAGTATGACACCCCTGCCCTGGTATCTGTAGGGTATATGTTCTAAGATACACACCTCTTTTAAGGATACTTGAAAATGTGGATGATAGTAAACCACATATTTTTAGTATGCCTGAGCCAGAAGCATTCCATGGAATAATACTGAAGGCCCAAAAACCCATGTAGGCAGGAGAATGGGATATTTTTTGAGCATGGATAGGTGAAGCCATAATAACAAATACATGATTGGGGGGGGGGGGGGGGTCTGTCCATGTCTCTAGGTATATTGTACCTGTTTGTGTTCACACAAGTTGTTCAGTTGTAGGGATTAACTTTGATGACTAGTACTGATTTTCTAAAATTAGATGAGGAAATCGACCCACAAGAGCTGATGAAAGTAAATGTCATAGAATATAGCTACAGCCTGAATATCATCCATCTCTTTTTATATCCTGTGGTGGGTTTAAAGGAATAAAGCCTCCCCCATGGGGAAGATGAAGAAAATCACAAAAGCTCCAGAAGTAAGGTAATGGTTTTTTAAAAGTTGCCAAATTTGGTGGTAATGAGAGAGCAGGATACATAAAGATTCTCACATTTGATATTGGTGGGAAAAGTTAAGGCTCAGCCCCTTCATCAATTATCCCTCAGTGTTATAGACATAAAGTAACTGAACGGAAACTTGTGCCCCTGTTGTGAATGCTCACACTTTGCTATTTTTTTCTTCCCAGAATGTTTGCCTGGTTTTTATGGAGCAGCCTGTCAACAGAGATGTAACTGTTCTTTGGTTTCTTTGTGTGACCATGAAACTGGAGACTGCAAACATCAATGTCCAGCAGGATTCCATGGAGAAAAGTGCAACTTCCGTATGTTCTTGAAGACGTGTTTCTGTTTCTGTATGTGTATGTGTAACTGAAGGGTTTGGCAGAGTTCCATCCACCCCACCTCCTTACCAAATGTACCTAAAAGCATGTTCCTGGAGATTTCCAGGAGGGTGATTAGTGTATTTTTAAAATGAAAAATGGGTAGATAGTTGTTAATGAGAGAAATGTATTCCTCGCCATCTCCAATGTTATGAGGAGAAATTCTGTGCTCCTTGGAGATCTACAGGGTAAAGAAAAATTGGTCCTAAATTATTCAGAATTGCTCAACCTCATTGGAAGTCATTCTCAGGCTCATTTGCCATATGCTTATGAATGCATCAAAACTCATCATATACATGTGAATGCATTCAGCAAGCATCCTGTACACAGTCAAAAGGAAGTTACCCCTGAATCTCCAGGGCAAGATAGTCTCCAAGCACTTGATAGAGCTTCACTTGCATCAAAAATTGCTTTTTAATATTTTCTTGGTTTTTTATTCTTCTGTTGAGATGATAAAAAGCAGGGTGACTCAACAGGAGACCAGAAGGATTACAAGTGTGTAGCTGTACAGCATATGTATGATGGATACGCTGTCTCAATCAGTTAATATAACAGAAGGAAGATACAAATTAAAAGAAGATATTGGATCAGCAGGGAACTGAAACAAATAGACAGATTTTTTTTAATATAGGAAGGAAACTGATTTATTGATAGAGGAGATTTTATTTTTCCTGGTGTAAATTGTACACTAAAGAGCACAGTGTTCACTGAGATCTCTAAGGTGGTTTACCCTCTCTGGACTGTTTTAAGCTATGGATTTCAGGTCCATATCTCGGACTTAAGAATGATATATTGCGAAGTGATGTGGGAAGATCTTCATGACACCATTAAGTATGTCACAGGAAGCATATCACACCTCTTATTCTGATACTCCTTCCTCTTGCACTTAGGGCCAGATATGGGAGTACAGGTCCTGAGACCTGGGAACTGAACCTATAAGTAAGAGACGACAGAAATAGATATAATAAGTAACTGGATCACAGGAGTGGGCCTGACAGCTGTTTGTTCCTGAAACAAACTATGACGACATTCAGTTGCAGACTGGAGGAAGAGCCAAATTGGTTTTTACTGTTCTTACTGTGGTTTTATATTGTTTTAATGCTTAATCTGTACTTTGCTATTATGTGTACTAACTTGTTGTAAATCGCCTTGAGTTGCCAATAGGCTGAGAAAGGCGGTATATAAGTATAATAAATAAATAAATAAATAAATAAATAAATAAATAAATAAGGCAGGAAACCCATTACAGTCCATTATGTGAGAGATTCATTCCCAGGACCCTTTGTGTATAATGATTTCTGTATAAAATCTGGAACCTAAAAAAACAGTGACTGAGAACTACCATAAAATTGCATTTGAGGTCCTAGAAAATGGCTAACAAGGACACCTGTCTAGGTATTTTGTACGTCCTCCAGCAATAGTCTGTGGTATACGTATGCCAGAAATTGATCAGGACAGCTCTTTACATATAGGTGAATCTGCATAATAAGATGGTCTGTATTCCTGACTACATAGCTTTCTGTGGAAACTAGAGCCGCAGGCTATAAAGGCTGCTTTGGACCTGCTGCCAACAGACTTGCTGGCTAGAAGCCTCCGAAAAAGGCTTAAGCAATTTCCCTTCTCCTAAAACTGCCTTTGCTAATTTCTTCATATATTTGTGTGTGCATGGCAGGACAGGTTTGACGCAAGTTTCTTTTTTAAAGTCCATGTTTGGTCTTTTAATAAGTAGGAGTTTGGGGGGAGGGGTTGCAAGCTAGTAGTGCTTATGCTGAAAGTTGCATGATTATTTTCATTTCATTTGTAATGGCATCAGCTTTCAAATGTCTCAGACAGCCTTTTTATCTCATCCCTATTCTCCGTCTCCTGAACTATTTTTAAAAGCACTTAACGCAGATGTTTAATGTAAATCTTAAAGTGCCATATAACCACAAGGATCAGATTTCCCCAAAGTGAAATGATTTCTGTGCTATGTTAGGATTAACATGGATCTAGGTTCCAATTCAGACCCTGAAGAGATTTTAAATCCCAGTATTTTCCATGAGTTTAGACATTCTGAAAACCTTCTAAGGCTTTGAATACTTGCTAGGAAATAATTGATGGGATTTTATTGCTAGTAAACACCTATAAGAATATGCAGCTAGTGTCTGAAATTGCACAAATCATTTTCTCTGGACTTGGAAAGTACTGCAACTGTTTCTACTACACACATTCAATAGATTTTGTCTTCTCTTTTTGTATAGAATTATAATCCCTTTGTGATTGCTCCTCCTTTTTCCTTTTTTTTCCCTTTTAGATTGCCCTGATGGCTTCTGGGGTGTGAACTGTCACTTTGCCTGTGATTCCTGTGAGAATGGAGGACAGTGTAACAAAGAAACTGGGATGTGTGAATGTCCCTCTGGGTACATTGGAAAGTATTGTAATGTTTGTAAGTATGAAGTATTTACAGGTTGGGTTGGGAGAAAACTGAGGTGTAAGAAAATGAACAAGTGACTCTCTTTACAGTCAAATCAATGCAGTTCCCTAAAATGGAACATGAAGGTGTGAATATTTCTTAAAACACCTAATTAAAATTCAGAATGAGAGCAGCATGTATGCAAAAAAAAATCCCCAAAAAACAACACTATAAACTCCAACCCTGCATTCCTATTCTCTGCTTATGATATATTGCTCACAAGCCATTTACAAAGCTGCAATGATTTCATATTAATTTTAATGTTTCAGAAATGTAATAATAACAGGAAACATCACAGGATACCATGTGTGTCACCTGGATTTCCTCTGAGAAAATTACTGTCTCAAGACCACCATTCCACAGAGTGAAGTATAATACCTGTCTAGATTTCTATATAATCATAACACAATGAAATATGATATAAAATTAGTGAACTAGGGGCAGTGATTTCTACAGGTGTTTGATTACACAAGACAACCTAATACAATATTAAAATTAGCAACAGTGGAGCAGCAGTTTCCACAGAAATGTGTTGCACGCAGGAGTGGTGGGTGGGTGGATCGTCCTACCATGGTATTTAGTGATTTTTGAGATCCCCTCTTGTTTAGGGATCTCTAATGAATGGATCGTGACCAGCATTGTTCTCGCTCATGGAAAACAGATGCTTTTGTTTGAGTTCATATATCTAACTGACAAGTCCTGCATGGTGCGTCTCTTTTCAGCTTGTCCCACTGGTTACCATGGAAAAAAATGCTTGCTGCAATGCAGCTGTAACAGTAATGCTGCATGTAGCCCTATCACTGGTGAATGCTCATGTCCCCTGGGTTGGACTGGCTGTGACTGCAAGCAGCATAAGTCAAAGCCTCCATTATCAGCACCTGCTCTTTCTGTCTCATCAGGCATAATCGAAATCCTGAAATCCTGACTTAGGCAATTAACTTTCTCATGCTATGGATATATAGATATATATCCATATAGCCATATAGCCATACATCCATGTTAATCGTTTTGCTTCTGAAATTGTGTATTTATGGGGTTATCTAGCCTGGCTGTTGATAATCCTTAATTATCTAAGTCTGAAGTATGGAGAGCGACGACTGGTGAGGCAGAGAAGCTTTTGATAGAAGAATTTTATTCCATCACTGCGTGTCAGTCCCTCCAAGCACAGTCTGTATTTTCAGTATTCAGATTGGCAACCAGTTTCATCTGCTACCCCCCCCCCCCTCCACTTGTCAATTTTCAATGCAGCTTAGTTAAGGACTAATACACAGTATTACTCCACTGTGTGTGGGGAGGGGGGTATTTGTCTGAACAGTAACTTGTACTGGGTTGCTGTGAGTTTCCCTTACAACAAGTAACTTGTACTCTCTTGAGTTTGAGAGACAATTCCTCAGTTGTGAATATAAATCTTAGATGATTTCCTTCCTCACCTGGAATGCCAAATTATGGCAACCAGAATGTACAGGAGATTATAGGTTGCTAACAGACATCACTTCTATCTGCTTTATTGAGCAATGACCAGGCAGATCATACTATACTACCCATTTAATTGCAGAGCTAGCCAAAGTCTCAATTTCTTTAGAATGGTAAACCTAGGATGGGTTTTACAGGAGCTACACTGGCTTGTAAGGGAATATTTTATGGGATCTGTCCATGGTACAGAAGCTTTTTGGAGAACAAAGTTCAGTACCTTGGATAGCTCCTATTAATCCCAGAATGGATTCAGCAATGTAATAGATGATAGGCTGCTATGATTTAAGTGCAAGAAGTCCAAAGGCATCCTTTCTTGGTTCACTAGAATGCCATCTGCTTCCTCCAAGATTAAATGAATGGGATACTTCATTTTAATTCTTTCAACAACCATGCGATTTCAACAACTTTGCGATTTTCCTACTTCTTGGAAGGGGGTTGGACTGGATGGTCCACAAGGTCTCTTCCAACTCTATGGTTCTATGATTCTATGAAACAGTGATTTACCCAGAACTATCTACCTAATTATCTAGATGACTAAGAGCAATTTTATACATTGAATGATGACTGCACTTTCAAAACCTTATATGTCACAACTACGTGTAATATTTTAAAGAGCATATTTTTAAAGTATTTCCTAAAAACAATGCACAGAGAAGTCCCGAGCATGGAGTTGAACCCAGGCTCTCCTCGTTTAAGTTTAGCATTTATTATGCTAGTCCTCTTACAGCATGTTGCTACTATATTCAAAAGTGACAGGGCTATACAAAGTAAGTGGACCCATTCTTAAAATCTTAGACTTTAAAGGGACTACAAGGTTCATCTAACTTAATTTCCTGCCATGCAGAAATGCACAATTAAAGCACTCCTGAAAGATGTCCATCTGTTTAGCAGTCTACCAATAGCTGTTTATCATGATGGCTGTGTAACCTTCTAGATTCAGAGGAAGTATCTGCTTATTAGTTCTTCAGAAGAAATAACAGGAGAAAGCTAATACTTTCATGTCCAGCTGGGTAGTCCTCCAAATATTGTTGGACTATAATACCCTTGGTTTCACATCTTTGGCTGTTTTTCCTAAGAATTATGGGAGTTGTAGTCAACAATCTCTGGAGACCTATATAACCCCCACTCCTTGCTAGACAAATCATTAAGTTTTGTTATGTTACTCTGAAGTATTGAAAGCGAGAGGTGACAAAAATGACAAATTTTAAAAGCTGATTCACCAGTGGCTACCATGGATAGAAGGAAATATGGCCATCATAGATATCCCAGAGCAAGGATAGGAAAGTATGCCACCCCCACTATTTTTCTCCAGTTCCCATATTGCTTCATATATCTACTGCCCAAATTATATATGATTCATAGCCAGCTAAGCCGGTAGTGAAATATTATGATGGGAGTTGTAATAAATCAAGGGACCCTTATTCCCCATTCTTGCTGTAGACAGGAAGACAACGTCCACTCCAAATGGTGGAGTTTGTTACATCCATTGTTAAACCCTATTATTTTGCCCCATGTAATCCTGGCCTCTGGGGACAATTCCCCGTGGAAGTATACGTGGCTGCAACAACAGTGATGGCAGTTGTGACCCTGTTACTGGGAATTGCTTCTGTGAAGTAGGATGTACTGGGAAACACTGTGAATATTGTAAGCTATTAATCATTTCTTGCTGAAGCAGCACATTTTTAGAATAAATGAATAGGTTTTTTTCTTCTTGGCAAATGCATCTAGGAAGGAGTTTAGCCCATATTCTTTCCAGGATGTAGAAGAGTCTACTTGGAAGGACTCAGATTTCTGCCCAGCCAGAACTTTTAGCTTCATACATATACTATAGTAAAGATAAAGGTTTCCATTGACATTAAGAGTCGTGTCCAACTCTGGAGGTGGTGCTCATCTCCATTTCTAAGCCAAAGAGCCTTCATTTTCTGTAGACACCTCGAAGGTCATGTAGCCAGATTACTGCATGGAGCACTGTTACCTCCCTGCAGAAGCAGTACCTATTGATCTACTCACATTTGCATGTTTTTCAACTGTTAGGTTGGCAGAAGCTGGGGCTAACAGTGGGAACTTATCGCACTCCCTGGATTGGAACCATCAACCTTTTGGTCAACAAGTTCAGCAACTCAGCGGTTTAACCTGCCACATCACTAGGGGCCCCTATAATATACTATATACATATACTATAGAAGGGAGAATAATTTAGGGGCTTTTTTCAGACCGTGCACCTGATTTTAGCATGAAACTTCTTCCGGTTTAATATCTCTTTGTCACATTCCACTTTTACATCAAAAATGTTGTACAAATCAGCTGATGCTATGAAAAAAAGCAACTCCTTATTTTCACATCTTTGTTTCCCAGGTATATATTTAGCCCATTTCTTTTCTGTTTTCTGGAAAGAGGAAATTTACATAATGTGTGCAACTTCACGTATATGTCCATAAAATACATTTTTGAAATGATGAAACCTGGTTTTCTTTCCAAGGGACAGTTGTGCAAGTCCATTTTAGTGTTAAAAAAGAAGAGAGAGGGAAGAAAGAGGAGTTTTTTCTGGTTCCTTTTTTTAGGTTAACAGGTTTATTTCAGCTTGTATGTTTTTGGATTACAGTCCACTGCTTCAAATGCATTGAAGGACACAAATAAACTTCCCTTCCCTCTTTTCTCTATTGAAAGGCAGGTTTATGAGGCACTTGCATTTTACATCCAATATCAGATTATGTGTGTTGTTCACATTTCTTTAGAATGGCAATACCTACACCAAATCAAAGAGGAAAAAATTACTGGGCAGGTGAAACTACTTATTTCAGAATTGCCCAACCAGAAGTACAAAAAGGCAATTTTTAAAGCTGTGATCCACTCATACAGCTATGTTCTGTGGTTATCTTAAAATGAATTTCTTGAAAAGCAACATCAGTGTTCAGTGTTTGTGTATGTGGCAGTCATTTAAACTAATTAGAGACCTTTCAGAATTGATGGCAGGCCTGTGCCTGACTTTGTCCCAATGTATCTCTCTTTTTTTCTGTGAATGCAGAGTGCCCCAAGGGAACTTTTGGCCTCAGCTGTAAATATAGCTGTCAGTGCAAGAATGGAGTGCTCTGTGACCACATGAGTGGAGCCTGCACTTGCACTGCTGGCTGGTTGGGAACCTTTTGTGAGAAAGATATTCTCTCTCCACCTCTCCTCTCTTCTCTCTGTAGCCTCTTCAAAAAAGGAGTTGATGCGTTTTCAAGGGTGACATTTTAAAATCTGTTGTAATGATTGTATTGATCTGCTCAAGAAGTGGGGATAATTTACCAGGCAAGTGCAGACAACGTAGGGCCAGTCCTTTAAACACAGTTAAAGAGGTCAGGAACTCATGACACCATTATGTTCTCCCCATTTCTTCCATGGAGCACATCTAACAGTGATCCATTGCAAAGCCCAGAAGTGTAGTTGCAAGAAGGGCAGATTATTAAATATTAGAAAGACAGAGTTGGAAGAAGCAAAAACAAAAACAAAAAAAACACAACAACAACAAATGCCATTCCGTCCAAATTCATTCTGCTATGTGGGAATCAAATCATTCCCAACAGGTGGCCATCCAGCTTCTGTGTGAAAACCTTCAGAGAATGCGACTCCACCACATTCCAAGGCAGCATATTCCACTGTAGAATAGCTCTTACTGTCAAAAGCTTCTTCCTAACAATATAGAATCCATTCTCTTGTAGTTTAAATTCAGTGTTGTGTGTCCTGGTCTTCTGAATAAAACAACCCTGCTCCCTCCTTAATATGATATCCTTTCAAATATTTGAACTTGGCTATCATATAACTTCTTTCCCTTCTCTTCTCTAGGCTAACAGACCCAGCTCCCTAAGCTGCTCCTCATAAGACATGGTTTTGAAACCCCTTACCCTTTTGTTTGCCTTCCTCACAGTGTCCGATATGGAACCGCCAGTGGCACATTGGGTTAAACCCTTGTTCTGGCCAGACTGCTGACCAACAGCTCAGTGGTTCAAATCTAGGGAGAGTGTGGATGATCTCCCTCTGTCAGCTCCAGCTCCCAATGTGGGAACATAAGAGAAACCTTCCACAAGGATGGTAAAACATCAAACATCTGGGAATCCCTGGGCAATGTCCTTGCAGACGGCCAATTGTCTCACACCAGAAGCAACTTGTAATTTTTCAACTTGCTCCTGACATGAAAAAAGTGTCCAGTATTAGAATTTTGCCCTACCCTGGGATGCAATTTTCCTTCCTTCCATATTTACATCCACCCAGTAACTGAAAACTCTAGTTAAGCATTTAGAAATGACCATTTAGGTATCCAAAGAAAAGGGATAGGTGTAATGACCCAAAGTAGGTGAGTGAGCACAGCAAAATATGAGTTCAAAGTGTGAATTATTTTCCATACCCCATTCTGCAATACCAGACATTCAGTGAATGAACAAAAGTTCTTTGTGGAGGCAGAATTCTTATTGAAGTAAGGACATTTTATTCTCTTGAAAAATATCCCTTGTGGCAGAAACTACAGTCAGTGCAGTAAAGGATTAGTATTTCGTCCTCTTAACTGAGATTCTTCATTTTTTTTTGTCTCTAATGTGAAGGAATATAGCAGGAGTTCACATCAGTTCTGATGTAGCTCTCAACAGCAATTAAATGAGTAGGTGGAAAGGAGAAGAAGGCTGCCAAAAATGAATGAGCATTGAGCACTTCTACCTCATGCTTTCAAATCTCCTAACCAGCTACATGGCAAGACTTGTAGCTATGTGCTTGAACTTGGGGGATTATATCTCCAATCCACCTTTACTATATGTGTGTGTGTGTGTGTGTGTATAGACACACACATATACATAGAAACATACAATCTTCAAAATTCAGCAGTCAAAATACAAATATTTCCCCCAATCCCACCTCCACCACAGCCTCATAACCCCCCCCCCCCGAACGGTTTACTACTCTTGCTATATTTCTTACAATTGTTCAATCATGAAAATAGTCTTATTTAGCTCCTTATATCTATCTTTCCCCTTTATTCTGGAAATGAGACCCTTCCATCTCCGATCCACCTCAACTTTTCAGTACTCTGATATGTGCCTTTGAGTACAAAAGCTTTAATCTTGCTGTTTTTGTGAACCTATCAGAGATATTTCTTGGCAGAATCTTTCAGAGGAGGTTTGCCTTTGCCTTCCTGTGAGATGAGCCAGTTTTATTTCCATGGTAGAGCAGTCATTCGAAGTATCCTAGTTCAACACTGAAATCTACTGGATTTCCGCAATCATCTTGACAACTGGGTTGTAGTTTAAATACTTTTTCCAACCTCTAGTCATTGTTTCAATGGGAGTAACAATCAAACTTATCAGGCCTTGCTGGCATTGTTGTTTTGACAAGGACATTCCCTGCTCATTCTCTGCTGTCCCACTTCCTAAGTTATTTTTTTATGATGTCCCGATTTCTCTCTCTATGTCCCATTCCCCCATTGTCTTTTATCCTTTCTGCAAATCCAATTCAAAATGCAGAAGCAGTTTGCACTCAGTAGCGGAGAATGAATTGCAGAGGGCAGACACTTGCCCTTCCAGAACTCAGCACACAAGTTCTATGATTTCTCAGCTTATTATGATAGTTTTGTATATTTTTCCTAATTAATATTTTTCCTCTTGTCTTTTAGCCACACACTTTTGACCAAACTCTAATGTGGCTTGACCACATGGAGGACATGTATGTTGATCTCTGGGAATCTTCACAAGTAGTAAAATTTGGAAAAGTGGAAAATCAATTGAACAGTTGCATGTTTGGTCTGAAAGTATGAATCAGAACAAGTTCTGGGGACCGCAATGTAAGGGAGATGTTGAAAAGCTGGAGTGTTTCCAGCTAAAGTAATCAAGGGTTTGAAGAACAAGCCCTTTGAGGAGCAGCTGAAAGAGCTAGGCATGTTTAGCCTGCTGAAGAGAAGGTTGAAAGGAGACATGATAGCCATGTATCAATATGTGAGAGGAAGTCATAGGGAGGAGGGAGCAGGCTTGTTTTTTGCTGCCCTGGAGACTAGGATGTGGATCAATGGCTTCAAACTACAGGAAAGGAGATTCCACCTGAACATTAGAAAGAACTTCCTAAGTGTGAGAGCTGTTCACCAGTGGAACTCTCTGCCTCGGAGAGTGGTGGATGTTCCTTCTTTGGAGGCTTTTAAAGAGAGGCTGGATGGCCGTCTGTTGGGGGTGCTTTGAATGCAATTTTCCTGCTTCTTGACAGGGGGGTTGAACTGGATGGCCCACGAGGTCTCTTCCAACTCTTTGATTCTATAAGTCAAAGTACTTGGAGAATTCTCAAGGATCACATTCTTCAGGTATATATAGAAGTCAGCTTATGTGATCGTACTATTACTGCATCTATATTGTAGAGTTAATGCAGTTTGGTACCACTTTAACTGCCATGACTCAATGCTATGGAATTCTGGGATGTAAAATTTGGCTTAGCAGCACTAGCATTCTTTGGCAGAGGAGGCTAAAGACTTGTAAAACTGCAACTTCCAAAGCAAGGGGTGAATTAGAATTATTTTCTGCATCTACTGAGTCATCCGCTAGCAAGTTCTGCAAAGTTGCTTCACTTTCCAGTGCTGGATAGAGAATAAAAGCAATCAAGTGACATTCTATTTTGGATAGACCTATGATAATGCTTGTTTATGTGCATGTTTTGCCAGAGATGATCTTCAGCTTATCCTATTTTAGAAACCTGTCTCTTCCACACTGAATTTTTTACACTTCTTGTCATGAGAGTTGCTATGTTTCTTTGTCAGTGTTATCTTCGCCTGAGTCCTCATATAGTGGATTATTCTTTGGTAAAATGTTTATTTCATATCTTGCATGCACCTACTGCCCTCTAGCGGATACAAGGACACTTTGCAAGGTTTGGTACCCAGAATATTCAGAGTACCAAATTCTATTCACCCGTCAATACAATTTGTATGTGCCTTCATGTAGATTTATGGTGAACACATGAATTTCATAGCGTTTTCTTAGACAAGGAATACTCAGAGGTGGTTTGCCAATGTCTTCATCTGAAATGTAGACTACAATGCCTGTCATTTGATCTCCCATCTAAGTACTAACCAGGTCTGATCAACTTCCAAAATTAGACAGGATTTGGTGCTATTAGGATATTTAGGCAGTTAATGTATTGTTGAAGGCTTCCATGGCCAGAATCTCTGGGTTGTTGTAAGTTTTTTGGGCTGTATGGCCATGTTCTAGAAGCATTCTCTCCTGACATCAAGAGAGAATGCTTCTAGAACATGGCCACACAGCCCAAAAAACCTACAACTTTAGGCAGTTACTTTAAAAAAACAAAAAAAACTTAAGGAAGTTGGGTTGTTGTAGGGTTTTTCGGGCTATATGGCTATGGTCTAGAGGCATTCTCTCCTGACGTTTCGCCTGCATCTATGGCAAGCATCCTCAGAGGTAGTGAGGTCTGTTGGAACTAGGAAAAAAAGTTTATATATCTGTGGAATGACCAGGGTGAGACAAAGGACTCTTGTCTGCTGGAGCTAGGTGTGAATGTTTCAACTGACCACCTTGATTAGCATATAATGGCCTGACAGTGCCTGGAGCAATCTTTTGTTGAGAGGTGATTAGATGTCCTTGTTTGTTTCCTCTCTGTTGTTGTGCTGTTGCAATTTTTGAGTTTTTTAATACTGGTAGCCAGATTTTTTTTCATTTTCATGGTTTCCTCCTTTCTGTTGAAATTGTCCACTTGCTTGTGTATTTCAATGGCTTCTCTGTGTAGTCTGACATGGTGGTTGAATGTTATTATAATGTCTTTATGGAGATCAGGTAGCAGTGAGCTAGCCTTTTGAGTCACAGGACTTTTCATTCACTTAACAAAACCAGGAGCAGAGGAAGCTTCACATGTTGACTTGCATCCAGTGCAAAATGTTTACTAATTGCCTGATACATGTACTACTCGTGATGTGGAACATAATTTCTCCCTTCCTTGGTGCATCTTCCTTTGTATCTCATCCTTGCTGGGACACATGCAAAGAAACCGTGAGCCCTTATAAAATATGAGGATACCAATTGATTAAATAAAGAAATTGATGCAATTAATAAATTTGATGCAAGCAAAAAGTAAAATGTGCATCTTATTAATGTATTAATAATATGCTCTTCTTCCAGAGCAAGCTGAAAGTAAAACTGGAGCCAGCATGGCATGGTAGTATGACTCTGGAGACCAAAGTTTTATTCCCAGCTCAGCCATTACATCCACAGGGAGACAAGTTACACGCTCATAGGCTCAGAAAACACCAAGATAGATTCATACTTGAATTCTCCAACAGCTTGAAGGCACAACAGCAACAAATAGTATAACTCCTTGGCCATGTATGCACTTCATACCCTTGTATACATGAGATGAGAGATTATGCAATTATAGCAGTATGATTTCCACCACAGCTATATTCTCACTGGTATGGAGAGAGGGCAATGTATTTGGTTGCTTTCTAATTTGGGGATGAGCACTGACCGGAGGAAAAGACTTTTAGTATTGAGGGTGGCTTTATGTACATTGGTGCATGCATTACAATGCAGAGATCTTTCAAGATAGTAGTAGTACCAGAAAGTTTCACACTTGTGGAGAATGATACAATGAGGTATGTTCAGCTTGGAGCAGAGAAGACTGAGAGGTGACATGATAGCCATATTTATATCTCAATGGATGTGATGTAGAAGATGAAGCAAGCTTGGGATGCTGCTGTGAGTATTCCAGAAGCATTCTCTCCTGACATTTCATCCACATCTATAGCAGACATCCTCAGAGGTTGAGAGTCTGTTGGAAAACAGGCAAATGGGGCTTATATATCTTTGGAATGTTCAGGGTGGGAGAAAGAACTCTTGTCTGTTTCAGGCAAATGTGAATGTTGCAATTGGCCAGCTTGATTAACATTGAATAGCCCTGCAGCTTCAAAACCTGGCTGCTTCCTTTGGAGGATTCCTTTGTTGGGAGGTGTTGCCTCAAACAGACAAGAATGCAGAACATAGGATATGTCAGGTCCATGGGATAGGGAGTTCTCCCAAGAGCTGCTTCACTTGAAGATAGGGAAAACAATCTTCAGTCCTAGTAATTCAACATATAGTTTCAGCACATAATGGATTTTCTTTCATGAGTGGCTTTTAAATTCCAAGAACAAATAAGATGTCTGCATTATCAGACCTGAAGGTGCAATAAAAAGCTTTCATTCCTGCAATTCACAAAAAAAGTCATACTGTTGAAATCAGATTGTCAATGCGCTTCTTCATTTGTTTAAAACTGAGATAAGATCATTACTAGTTTTTCTTGATCAAGATGCAAGCTGAATTTAAATGATCGGGTATTTGTATCAATCACAGATTGGATCCCTCTCCTAAGTGAGAGTCAATTGACATAGATTACTATTATTCTTGTATAAATGTAAAAAATTAAAAATTCATTATTGATATCTTATGAATATGTGGGCTGGAGGTTTAGCACAGCTGGTAAATCACCAACAACCATAAGATCTATCAACCGATAGGTTGCAAGTGCAAAGCCTGGGTCAGTGTGAGCTGCCGACTGTCAACCCTGCTCACGGTTGACCTAAGTTCAAAACCAGCTTTAGCTGTAATTAGAGAAATTGGGTACTGCTAAAAGTGGGGAACGTGTTTTGCGATGCCATAAAAAAAGAAAATCAGAAAATTTATTTATTTATTTATTTATTTATGCGCTTGTATACCGCTAATATCTCAGCCTAAATTGGGGACTCATTGCGGTTTACAACACTTAAAAAACAACAATATTCAGTTTAAAAGCGTAAAACACATATACAATACAAATTATTGGGCCACCAATAACCATCCAATGCATCTCGTAACTGGAGTCGCAATCCAAATTCATCGTCCATGATTACCAGTCCTTTAGTCATCATAATTCGTTGCAACGGATTAACCGAATGCTTGTTTAAACATCCATGTCTTCAATCTTTTCCGAAACACCATCAGCGAGGGGGCTGATCTTACCTCTATGGGGAGGGTGTTCCAAAGCCGAGGGGCCACCACAGAAAAGGCCCTGTCTCTCGTTCCCGCCAGCCGCACTTGTGAAGCCAGCGGGATAGAGAGCAGGGACTCCCCAGAAGATCTTAGGGTCCTGGTGGGCTGATAGGTTGAGATACGTTCGGATAGATAAGTTGGGCCAGAACCGTTTAGGGCTTTAAAGGCCAACGCCAGCACTTTGAATTGAGCCCGGTAGCAAATCGGCAGCCAGTGGAGCTGGTGCAGCAGAGGAGTTGTATGCTCCCTGCGCCCCGCTCCTGTTAGCATCATGGCTGCCGCCCGTTGGACTAATTGGAGCTTCCGGGCTGTCTTCAAAGGCAACCCCACGTAGAGAGTGTTGCAGTAGTCAAGACAGGATGTAACCAAATTGTGGACTACCGTGGCCAAGTCAGACTTCCCAAGGTACGGTCGCAGTTGACACACAAGTTTTAACTGTGCGAATGCTCCCCTGGTCACCGCCGAAACCTGGGGTTCCAGGCTCAGCGATGAGTCCAGGATCACACCCAAACTGCAAACCTGCGTCTTCAGGGGGAGTGCGACCCCGTCTAACACAGGCTGTAACCCTATACCCTGTTCGGCCTTGCGACTGACCAGGAGTACCTCTGTCTTGTCTGGATTCAATTTCAATTTGTTCGCCCCCATCCAGACCGTCACAGCGGCCAAGCACCGGTTCAGGACCTCGACAGCCTCCTTAGTAGCAGGTGGGAAGGAGTGACAGAGTTGGACATCATCTGCGTACAGATGACATCGGATTCCGAAACTCCGGATGATCTCGCCCAGTGGCTTCATGTAGATGTTAAACAACATGGGAGACAGTATTGAACCCCGAGGAACCCCACAAGACAAAGGTTGTGGGGTTGAACAGGAGTCTCCCAGTAACACCTTCTGAGACCGGCCCTCGAGGAATGAGCGGAGCCACTGCAGAACAGTACCTCCAAGACCCATCCCCGCGAGGCGTCCCAGAAGGATACCGTGGTCGACAGTATTGAAGGCCGCTGAGAGGTCGAGCAGCACCAACAGGGACACACTCCCCCTGTCGAGCTCCCGACCGACGCAGATCACCCACTAAGGCGACCAAAGCTGTCTCGGTACCATGCCCCGGCCTGAAGCCAGACTGTGCCAGATCCAGATAATCTGTGTCTACCAAGAATGCCTGGAGTTGTGAGGCCACCACACGTTCCATGACTTTGCCCAAAAAGGGGAGATTGGAAACAGGCCGATAGTTGACAAATTGAGTGGGGTCCAGTGATGGTTTCTTCAACAGCGGTTTTATCACAGCTTGCTTTAAGCTGGCTGGAATTTTGCCCTCCCGAAGGGAGGCATTAACCACCACCTTCACCCACTCGGCCAATCCCCCTCTGGCCTCCTTCAGAAGCCAGGATGGGCAGGGGTCTAGGATGCATGTGGTAGCTCTCATTCCTCCAAGCACCTTGTCCACATCCTCGGATTGAACCAATTGAAATGAATCCATCAAAACCGACAAGCAGATGCTCGTGTTACATCCTCAGATACTGCCATTAATATGGTATCCAGTCCAGAGCGGATCAAAGCGACTTTGTCTGCGAAGAACCGAGCAAAGGCTTCGCAGCGAGCTGCCGAGTCATCAGGGCACCCGTCCTGAGTGGTGGGTTTTAATAGGCCTCTGACAACTCGGAACAGTTCGGCCGGACGGTTCTTTGCAGACGCAATAGTGGCCGCGAAGAAAGTCTTCTTTGCGGCTTTTATTGCCGCGGCATATGCCCTTAAAAAGGACACAAACCGTGTTCGATTTGGCTCGCTCGGATCCGAACGCCGCACGCTCTCTAGTTCCCTCTTCTTTCGCTTCAACGCTGCCAGCTCCTCAGTGAACCAAGGAGCTGGTTTAGCTCGGCTACTTGAGAGGGGACGTTCTGGAGCGATCGTGTCTATTGCCCTAGTCATCTCCCCATTCCAGAGCGACCAGAGCATCAACAGGATCACCAACCGAGGTGGCGGGAAATTCCCCAAGAGCCATCAGGAATCCATCCGGATCCATAAGCCTCCTGGGGCGGACCAGTTTAATGGGCCCTCCACCTCTGCGGAGGTTGGGGGGGTGCAGTGAGTCTAAAACTGACCAGGTGGTGGTCGGTCCATGGCAACGGAGAGATGGATAACTCCTCAACACCGCCACCTTCCTCCCATCCCTGGCAGAAAACCAAGCCCAATGTATGTCCAGCACTGTGGGTGGGGCCAGATACTTGTTGGGACAGCCCCATGGTTGCCATGGTAGACATGAAGTCCTGAGCCGCTCCCGATAAGGCAGCCTCGGCATGGACATTGAAGTCCCCCAGCACAAGCAGCCGTTGGGACTCCAATGCCAGGTCCGAGACCACCCCCGCTAGCTCAGGCAGGGAGACTGAAGTGCAGCGAGGTGGACGGTACACTAACAGAATCCCTATTCTGTCCCGGTCACCCACCCTCAGGTGGACGCATTCAAAATTTGTTGACTGCGGGATGGGGGCCCTGGTCAGAAGAATGGAATCTCTATAGACCACTGCAACTCCGCCTCCCCGCCCTCCGGATCTCGGTTTCTGCTGCACAGAGAAACCTGGTGGGCAAAGCTGGGTTAAATTTACACCTCCCGCTTCGTCCAACCAGGTCTCTGTGATGCACGCCAGATCTGCCCGTTCATCCAGGATTAAATCCTGGATGAAAGTTGTTTTACCGTTGACAGATCTGGCGTTCAACAGCACCACTTTCAATTCGGAGGGACCGCCATCCTGGTTACACCGACTTACCATATCAGGAGACCGATTTGGAATTACTAATGTTGTTCCACATTCCCTAGGCCGAATTAAAGGTCTCCCTTTCCCGTATCTCCCCCTCCCCACCACGACTTCTATGGGGGCTCCCCGGTTAACGGAACCCTCTCCCTCCTCCATGACGCATTGAGCAGCCAAAGTATCCACTCGTAATTCATTGTTGGCTGTATGGTATGTTATAGTTCCAGGATGCCATAGTCCGTTAAACTCCGGTCTTTCTGATCTACTCCGTTCCCTCTCTCTACCAAAAACAATTAACAGCAAGAATAACAGATGCCAGGGAATGGGTAGTGACATGGATAGTAGCTATTAACACTGTCAAAGGAGTTCTTAAAGTGCAGGAGTTCTTAAAGTGCAAATAGATAATTGTATCAACATACACGATGGTATAAGTAATTAAAGTGCAGTAGCTTAGTCAATTGGCTCTAAAGTGCTCGAATGGAGTGCGTCATGGAGGACTTAAATTCAGTGCAAGATGGTTGAGTCGATTAAAGTGCTTTGCTCGGTGACCAAAAGGAAGGAGGAAATCCTGATGGCTCTTCATCATAAAGGATGGCTGAACTTGAGCCCAACCTTCCATGGCACCAAAAAAGCTGGACACTAAGTTCTGTCTATCTGTGTATTGTCTATACAAAGCAGCATTGAATGTTTGCCGTGTTTGTGTACTGTGATCCACCCTGAGCCCCCATCGGGGTGAGAAGGGCAGAATATAAATAAAGTGTTGTTGTTGTTATGTTGATTGAAACTTCACCAAGAGGCAAAATAGAACTTTCTTATGTAGCAAGTATGAATCAAGTATAATCAGAGAAAATTTTGTAGTCATGTCTCTTGTCCAAAAGCAAGGTTGATCCAGAAGTCAGTTTATTGCCTTGAGACTCTGTCTGAACCATAGACACTGTTTGTTTGTTTGGGCTGAAAACAAACAAACAACCAAACCCAATGCAGCTTGAATTCGCCTTCAGAAAAGTTGAACTGTTTGATGCAGGTCAGGGCGTTCCTGCAAACTATTTGAATGGTAAATTTCCAGTCGTACTTGTATTCCTAAAAGTTCTGTTTCGTTGGGATGGTGGAGAACAAAGATTGCTCTCTATAATTATGCTTCTACATATCAGAATTACCACTTCTTCATTTCTCTGTCCTTAGCTTGTCCACATGGCTTCTTTGGGGTTGACTGTGGCCAGATATGTGACTGCAAGAATGGAGCTGCCTGTGATCACATTGCTGGAACATGTCAGTGTCTCCCTGGCTGGATTGGACTGAAGTGCGACCAACGTATGTATTTGTTACCACACAATCTCCAGTAATCCTCACCAAACTACTTAGAATTCCTAAACTATAAATCAAGGCACATGCACATGCCAGATTCATGTATGCAGCATAATTTACCCAGCAATTTCCACTTTGAGAATTCCTCCATGGAACTCCCCAACTTACATGTTTTGCATTCCTTCACATTAAAAAAGTGACTGGCACTTCACTGATAACAACTGCTAGGCAACCAGTAAAAGTAATAAAGTTAGCTGTGCATTGACTATTAGTTATTTATACATACAGTGCTTTGTTGGATCAGAGC
Organism: Anolis sagrei; assembly: GCF_037176765.1. Classification (NCBI taxonomy): domain Eukaryota; kingdom Metazoa; phylum Chordata; class Lepidosauria; order Squamata; family Anolidae; genus Anolis; species Anolis sagrei. The sequence continues at coordinate 250,910,864 of NC_090023.1, forward strand.
CAGGAAGTATTTTTTTCTTAAAGGAGATAACAGGGCTTGATTAACAAGGATATGATGATTTCAATTCTGATGGTCTAGTTATTTGAAATTATTGCCACATGTGGGCTGTGATTTGTTTCCTGTATTTAGGTATTAACCATATTCTTGCATAATAGCTGATGCCACTCCTAATCACAAAAGATTAATTTATTTATGAAAGCATTTCAATAGCAGATATTCCCATGGTGCATTTGATTTTTTGAAATCACAGCATCGTGGGAGCCACATGAACATAGGTAATGGGATGCAAGCAAAGCTAAGGTGATCATGCTAGACCAGATCTTTCACACAATCCAATTCTACATAGATTCTATTTCTGATGATTTCTCAACTTCATCTTTTGTGAGCGGTCTCTTCATGTGAATCCATCTTTTGATGTGGTTATCTTGTAATCCAGAGCTGAGGAACCTGTGGCCAATAAGATGTTGTAATGTTCCAGCTCTCAGAGTTCCCATACACCAGGACCAGTTACCAATGGGGGTGTCAAGATAACATCTCTGACCATTAGCTCCTTGCAGCAGTTATGATTTATGATATTTTTCTGCTGGTGAATTTTGGAGCTTTCACTATTCAGCTCATGTTGTTGCTATGATCATTTCTGACTGATGGTGACTCTCAGATGAACCTATCATGGGTCTTCTTGGCAAGGATAGTTCATATGAAGTTTTCTTTTATCTTTGGTCAATGGATTCTTTAAAAGACTTTGTACTGGTTTCCTATAGATAACCAAACTTACTTATCATAAATAATATATTTGCCATTAGGCTTGTGCATGGCTTTGGAGTGGTCGGTTCCCTTTGGCCAACCCGGCTTGTTTGGCTTGACCAGATGACCGTAATGGTAAGGGCTTAGCCATCATACATTTTTGTCTGTTATGGGACCACATGGCAGCTCCTCCTCCCCTATTTGGCACCACACGGCTGCTGCATGCTACTCATATGGGGTTTCCCTATGAGTCCTGCCTGTTGGGCAAATCAAAATAGAAAAACACAGTCATGTGTCTTACACAAACTGTGTCTAAGGAAAAGGTCCCAGGAAGGAAGCTTCCTTAACTCTGTTCTTCAAACCCAGGCTCCCTTGAAAGGAAAAAGGGAAAGGAATGGAAAAGGGGACCTTGTAAGTTCCCTATTCCTGCCAGTGGGTCGGATATTCCCAGATCTTTCAGATGCAGACCAGAAACAGCTATTCAACAACCCACCCCTTTTTGGGAGGTGCAAGAAAACGGATCCGTGGGTCTCCCGAAATTTGGTCAGCAGAAATGGATTGAGGTTCAACCAAAATGCACAAGCCTACTTGCCACAGAGAAACAGGGATTATTTGAGAGAAACACAGTGCTCTTTGGATCAGTACTAGGAATAAATTCAAGAAATCTTGTGGTGTTTGCAGTATGTCTCAAAGTAACAATGTCACCAGCTGCTACCTCACCTACAGCCAGGATATCCAGAAAACACCCAAGAAAGACATTTATTGAGGGCAAGATTAGAACAAATTATTTATTGTCCATCTTGTCATTTCATTCATCACAGAATGAGTTATTTTGACACATACCCCCGTGCATCTGATATATTGCACTTTGTAATAGATATCTCTTCTAGAAGCCAGAAATTCTCCCTGTGTATATCACTATAGCAGATTTGATTGTGAGTAGTTTACTATCTTCCATTTGTGCAAAATGGGTTTCAACCAATAATTTTGAAGGAGTAGAATGCAATCTGTGAATGTCTTTACAATATTTATGTGGCCTGGGGACCATAGTGGAGAACTAAATATCCTAAAGATATCCTGACTGCTTTTGAAACCTAAGCATGGTCAGTCTTGGTTAGTTCTTCGATGAAATACCATCAACAAATACTAGAAGCTGTAGCCTACTGTGAGGAAAGAACTTGAAAACCACCTATGTGTATTTTTGCCCAGAAAACCCTTATGAAATTCATAAAGTTACTGTAAATCATCAGGTGACTTGAAGGTGCATAAACACACAGAGAGAGACTATAGCACAGAACTGCGCTCTATGTGGGGCTGCCCTTGAAAACGGCTCGGAAATTCCAACTGGTTCAACGGGCGGCGGCCAGGATGTTAACTGGTGCTCCTTACAGAGAGAGGTCAACCCTCCTGTTTAAGGAGCTCCATTGGCTGCCGTTCACCTACAGAACCCAATTCAAGGTGCAGGTGCTTACCTACAAAGCCCTAAATGGTTTGGGACCTGCCTACCTCCGTGACCGCATCTCCGCTTATGCTCCCTTCGGTCATCTGGAGAGGCCCTGCTTGCGATCCCACCTGCGTCGCAGGCGCGCTTGGTGGGGACGAGGGATAGGGCCTTTTCTGTGGTTGCCCCCCAACTTTGGAATGACCTCCCCAAAGACATTAGACTAGCTCCCACGTTGGCAGTCTTTAGGAAGAACTTGAAGACCTGGCTATTCCGACGTGCCTTTCCAGAATAGGATAACCCAGCACTTTGTCCCAGAAGCACTTTACTAGAGTTTAAGACTCTCTGCACATTGCACTTGCCCAGAATTCCAATACACCTCCTGTCACACCCAGCACTTTTTTAACCTGTACCCATCATTGGCCCGGCCATGGTTTTTATTGTGTAATAGTGTAATGTTTTGTTATTGCTTATGTTTTTAATTTGCTTTCTTTTGTATTGTTGTTGTTTACTGCTGTTGTGTTGAGGCCTTGGCCTTTGTAAGCCGCATCGAGTCCTTCGGGAGATGCTAGCGGGGTACAAATAAAGTTTAATAATAATAATAATAATAATAATAATAATAATAACTTTGCATGCAGAAAGTCTTAGTTTGGACCTCTGCTGTTTCCAGTTTAAATAATCTGGTAGTGGGTGACATGAGACCTGGCACGTGGCTACTAGTTAAAGAAAACACTAAGAGTGCTCATGTGGTGGAGTTCAGCTGGGTGTCTACACTAATTCTGCCATGAGTGATGGTTGTCTAGCCAATGCCAGAGACTATAGAAAAGAGTAATCTGGAAATAATTGACTGAGGAGCAATATAAACATGGCTATTGGCACATGAAGTTGCTAGAACTGGGCAAAAGAGAAAGCAAACTTCCTTTCTAGTGTTCCAAATACTTAGGACCTTATTACATTGGGAAATACTCCATTTCTAAGACTGTTTGAGAATGATTTTGAATGGGTCACATCACCTGAAGCTTGCCCCATTCAATCATTATTCTGTCAGAATCCATCTGCAAAAAGAAACTGATTATTTGAAGACTGAATTCTAATTGTGTTTGTTGAAATACTATGGATTCTTCCATTGTTGAAGCCCTGTTTTTGTGTGTGATAGGAAAATCTATGTGCCATCCATCAGCAATGACACTTTTTAAAAGGTCATAGAGTGATGTGGGGTGTTTGAATTGATTAGAAGGAGCCAGATCTCCGTGATGTGATGAGTCAAAGCGCAGGATTTTCAAATCATAAGAATTGGAATAATTGGGTGTGATGAGGAGAGTATGCATCCTGTCTCAATACAATATGCATTCAGTCCTAACAAAATATAGAATGCATACTGATATAAACAGATTATATCCCAATGTGATAAAGTCCTAAAACATGGAGCAATGGATCCTAACTACAGGAAAAAAAAGTTTCCACCTAAATATTAAGAGAAGCTCCTTGAAAGTAAGAGCTGTTTGAATATGCTGCTTTGGGGTGTAGTGGAGTCTCCTTCTCTAGAGATGTTTAAACAGAGGCTGGATGGCCATTTGTCAAGAGTACTTTGATTGTGTATTCCTGCATGGCAGAATGGAGTTGGACTGGATGGCCCTTGTGGTCTTTTCCAACTCTATGATGCTGTGATTCTATTATTCTAAAGCTAGTGGCCATATTTTAGAGTTCAGTATTGCCATTTCAGTGCTCACCTGGTACAAGGATTATCTGGATCAGCTGCACAGATTATTGGACTTGACCTGATCAAAAGTACAGGTTCTAGAAAGATTTTGTCAAAGATAGAGACATAACTGTTTAGAACAAGCGCAGCCAGTGGAAAACACAAGGCTTGTGGAATACAAGAATGCCATCAATGACAAGTCTGTGGACTCCTAGAACTTCCAGAATAAAAAAGTTGGGTTTTTTAAAGTGCAGAGAAATGTAGTTCCCTCCGCCCGCCTTCACCACTCTGTATACAATCAGAAAGTATTTATCTTTTGGTTCCAGTCTTCTTCCTTTGCAGTAATGAGGGCCAGGACATTGCTTAAAACCAATATATTAAAATGGAAGACTAGGTTTTTCAAACTACCAGATTTATCATAGATTTATTCTGTGGTTCTGCATTCCCATAATTTCTCTCTAAGTGTTGTGAAATATGGCCATATTGTGTTTCTTCATGATTGCGGAAGCGTCCAGTGGGTGTTGTATCAGGGGTGATAGTTTTTCCTTTGCTCACAGTTCATTTGCTCTGTCATTCCAAACACCTACAAAGTGAGCAATCTATCAACTTAGTCTTGATTGATCTTTGCCAATTATTCCTTTAAAAACAAGCAACAACTACCAAACCCAACCACCAACACGGGATGCTTTGTTTCTCCATATTAAGTTTAATTAAGAAGCAAAGCCCTTCATCTTAAGTCATGCCTATCGCCTTTGTCTTCCTCACCAAAGTAAGATGGTATTTGTACCTGAAACCACTATTTGTCCTTGTGCAATGAGACCATTAAAGCTTTCTCAGCCACATTTGATTTATTTCTTGCGCCAGTTAAGGTCCAACAGCCTTCGCAACTTCTTTTGCCTCCAAGGGGAAGGGATAAGGTCAAACAACAATGCAGGAATGGAGCCCCCTTTTCCCTCTTCGCTGAACAATGAATCATGGCTTTGATTTTTCAGACCGGCCAGTAATGCCTTGTAATACATGGGTGACACTGCTGGTTTCTTCCAAAGGTTGCTATTAAAATGGTTGGGTGATGGCTGGCTTCCAGGTCTTCTGGCAGTGCACACAACAACGCAGTATTTATATTCAGGCCTGGCGGTACTGAGTGATGAAGAGATCGTCTCCTAAGAGGGAAGTAAAAGGTTTTGAGGGGAGCACAAGGCTGGCGCATAATTGAGACAGAAATTGATTTGCTCTAAGACTTAATGCTATTAAAAGCTGCTGGCTTCAGGGCAGCCGTTTGGCGTGAATGAAAAAGCTTTTCAAAATTATTGATAAGGAGGGATGCAACCCCTCTGCAGAGAACTTGTCAACAAGGCGAAATAAAATAAATGAGGGCCTTTTTGTTGCTTCTGCGTTGTGAGGGCACTAGGCTGGAGGGCGACTTGGAAACACTGATGCAAACGGTTGCAGGATTTACAAGCTTTGTTAGTAACCATTCATGTTTTTATTGTGGAGTCTCAAACATGCACAAATGGCTAGTTGGGCTTGCAGGAGCAATAGAAACCTTGGAAGCAGGTGTGGTGTTTTGATATGACTATTGAGGAAGCCACAGGGAGGAGCGAGCAAGCTTGTTTTCTGCTTCCCTGGAGACTAGGACATGAAACAATGGCTTCAAACTACAAGAGAGGAGATTCCATCTGAACATGAGGAAGAACTTCCTGACTGTGAGAGCCGTTCAGCAGTGGAACTCTCTGCCCCGGAGTGTGATGGAGGCTCCTTCTTTGGAAGCTTTTAAAAAGAGGCTGGATGGCCATCTGTCAGGGGTGATTTGAATGCAATATTCCTGCTTCTTGGCAGGGGTCTGGACTGGATGGCCCATGAGGTCTCTTCCAACTCTTTGATTCTGTGATTCTGTGATTCTATTGGATTGGGACTCTGGGGGATCGGGGTTCAAATCTCACTCAGCTATGGAAAACCGCTGGGTAACCTTGGACAAGTCATACTCTCTCAGCATCAGAGGAAGGCACTGAGTAATCTCCTTTGAATTTAACTTGCCCAGACAATCCTATGATAGGATTAGCATAAACTGAAGTTGCCTGGAAGGAGGCATATACATTTTTTTAATTTGCATCTAAGGCATAATGAACACTGCTACCCAGGTAGCAGGCCCAAATTTCTTAACCTCAGTCTTCTTTAGCTAAGGACTTTTTTTCATATCAGGAGTGACGCGTGAAACTGTGAAACTCACACCAGAAGCTAAGGACTATGATTCCCAGGTTTTTAATCTCCACTTATTCATGAAACCCATTAAATGAGCTCAGGCAAGTCATACTTGTATCACCCTCAGAAAAAGGCAATGGCAAACTTCATATGAAAAAAATGTTGCCAAAAAACCCTATGATAGGTTTTCCTGAGAGAGACCATAGGTTGGAAACAACTTGGAGGCACACAAGAATGCCTAATTAAATTAGCAAGGAGGAGAGGACAATACTGTTGATCTTGCCAGTAATCTCTGGGAAAGCAAACTGCTGCAGCCTCTCTTAGGCTGTGTTCTTCCTTATTAATAGATATTTTGCTTCAATTTTGCTTGTTTCAGGCATCTCTGGACCATTTTAGCCCCAAGAGAGGCCTTAAAAAAACAGCAGAAAGAAAGTAGGAGTCATTTTTCTTCACTTTTTTAAAACAGCCTTATCAAAATTCTGGGCACCACAATTGAAGAGAGATGTTGGCAAGCTGGAACGTGTCCAGAGGAGGGCGACTAAAATGATCAAGGGTCCAGAAAACAAGCCCTATGAGGAGTGGCTTAAAGAGCTGGGCATGTTTAGCCTGAAGAAGAGAAGGCTGAGAGGAGACATGATAGCCATGTATAAATATGTACGAAGAAGTCATAGGGAGGAGGGAGCAAGCTTGTTTTCTGCTGCCCTGGAGACTAGGACGCAGAACAATGGCTTCAAACTACAAGGAAGCAGATTCCATCTGAACATGAAGAAGAACTTCCTGACAGTGAGGGCTGTTCAGCAGTGGAACTCTCTGCCCCGGAGTGTGGTGGAGGCTCCTTTTTTGGAGGCTTTTAAAGAGAGGCTGGATGGCCATCTGTCAGAGATGCTTTGAATGCAGTTTTCCTGCTTCTTGGCAGGGGGTTGACTGGATGGCCCATGAGGTCTCTTCCAACTCTATGATTCTATAATTCTAAATTGGACTAGCCTCCTCCCCCTAGTGTTGCGGGCATACCCCCATGCTACCTGGATACTATTTTGTGGCATTTCAAAATCACAAAATGGGGCCTTCTTTATCTGGCAGAAATGACCTCTATACACCCTAGAAGTGATTTGCATTTTTTTAAAAAATAAATAAATCCATCTTAGCATTATTTTTCTCCACACAAGAGTAAGACAGTTTGTAGGAGATGGGAAGAAAGAGAAGAATGGGAATAGATATTGCCAGTCACCCTGACCTGTCCCTCAGCTCTTCCCTTTCCACAGAACAATGCCCTCCTTTAGGATACCCCACTCCACTATTCTTGTGGTTTTCTCTTTGGATAGGTAAGAAACACTCCGTGACTGCTAAGGATTTCCAGTCTTCATTGGGCTGCGATTTTGAAAAATATTTTCCTGTTCATTTGGTTTCTGTTTCACCTCTTTCCCAAGACTAGAATTCATGGTCACTCACAGCAAGATTACTTTTAAAAGACACACTGGAAAGAGCAAAAATATATAACACTGAAAACAATTCCATCCCTTGCGCTTTTTTTTCTTATTGTATTTCTGCAAACCTGTGGTTTCTCTCCAGCTTGTGGAGGAATAGCTTGTTGCTAGGTGGTCCTGTTTGGTCTACAAAGTTGTCTGTACTCAAGGAGTGAGTTCAGCATTGGTAGAAGTGATGATGATGTTCCAGAGTCCTGGAGTAGTGCTTAAAATAGGTTCCCGGGCTGGGGTGGCATATGTCCAGGACTGAACTGTGGCCAGCCTTGGATCACACTGAGATGATCAGCAGTGGGTCAAGGCAGCCCAAAGAAGACAAGTTTTCTTCCTTTGTCCCCCAACACAACCTGCTATTCCTCATGTAGAGCTCTAGATGGCACCCAAAGGCATTTGTTTAGGCATTTTACAGCTACAGAAGTTCTATACTAGTAGAGGCAGAACTTGGCAGGTTGAGAAATGATCCATGGGAAGGAATACATTTCCACCTGCCATGGATGGTCAAAGGATGTGGAAGACAAAAATAGATTGTCCAATCAAGCATGGTTCATCTTGTCTTGTAGATAAGAAAATAAGCTAGAATGATATCTTATACAGGCTGGGCATCTCTTATCTGGAAATCTGAAATCTGAAAAACTCCAAAATTTGAAATTGTCCACATGGGTGGCTAAGACATTGAAATATTTGTTTTCTGATGTTTCACTGTACACAAACTTGGTTTCATGAATAAATTATTTAAAATAATGTGCATAAAATTATATTCAGTCTATACGATGGATATGAAACTTTAGTCCCATCTCCATGATATAGCTTGCAGGGGTCTCTTGGAAAATTATGCCCAAAAGTAGCAATCACTGAGAGGAGGTCTGCAATTGTGGTGATCCTGCTTTCTAAGTGATTCAAGTCAAAGTGACTTGGGAGTTGTTGACTCAGTCATGCTGCCACTTGCCTTCCCTCTCAGATCACAAAGTTCTCTAGTCTCTTCCAATGTATGAGTTATATCATCATTATAAAGGAAGAGATGACGTTGCATTAGAGTTCCATGGAAAAGCAATTCAAGAAGCATCTCTGGACTCTGATTGAGTTGGCAAAGGAACAAGGAAAATACAATTTTAGCCCAAAATTTTGGCAGTTGTGTGGAGGTTGACTGCTTATTGCTCTGGGAGCTTATTGAGAAAATCTGTATGTCTTCATAGATAGAGATTGAAATATGCCTCTGATTTTAGTTGGGGAAAGGGTCTGTGCTGTATTTAGCAAAGCTTGGGGGGGGGGATAACCAGGTAGACACAGATTAGGGGGAAATAAGACTTTGTTGGCTAATTGGTTGGTTTTGGACTGCACTCCTGAAATCTCCCCCAATATGTAGGCTGGGAGTTGGAATCTATAAAAGTAATTTTTAAACTTTGGCGAGACTGTTTCAAGATACTTATCTAATACTGGGTGAAGCAGATCTCATCATTCTACTCAGTCAGGACTGTGCTGAGCTTTTCTTCTTTGTGGCTTTGAAAGACAAATCACACAAAGCCTAAGACTCCATGGCTACTTTCAAATAAAGCTGTCAAGAATAGTGCATGTAAATTAAGCATCATCGTTTGAATTAAGAACATTCACACAAGAATTTCTTTTTGATAATTTTATTTGACCAAATAGTTTGAGCAACTCAGTTCTTGTGGGTTTTTTCGGGCTATATGGCCATGTTCTAGAGGCATTTCTCCTGACGTTTCGTCTGCATCTATGGCAGGCTTCCTCAGAGGTCTGCTGGAGCTGGGAAAAAAGGGGTTTATATATCTGTGGACTGACCAGGGTGAGACAAAAGGCTTTTGTAAGTTGGGCTAGGTGTGAATCTTTTCAACTGACCACCTTGATTAGCATACAATGGGCTGACTGTGCCTGGAGCAAACTCTTAATGAAAGGTGCTTAGAAGTCCCTGCCTGTTTTTCTCTCTGCTGTTTTAATTTTAGAATTTTTTAATACTGGTAGCCAGATTTTGTTCATTTTCATGGTTTCTTCCTTTCTGTTGAAATTGTCCACATGTTTGTGGATTTCAATGGCTTCTCTGTGTAGTCTGACATGGTGGTTGTGAGAGTGGTCCAGCATTTTTGTGTTCTCAAATAAAATGCTGTGTCCAGGTTGGTTCATCAGGTGCTCTGCTATGGCTGATTTCTCTGGTTGGAGTAGTCTGCAGTGCCTTTCATGTTCCTGGATTCTTGTTTGGGCGCTGCGTTTGGTGGTCCCTATGTAGACTTGTCCACAGCTGCATGGTATACGGTAGACTCCTGCAGAGGTGAGAGGATCCCTCTTGTCCTTTGCTGAACGTAGCATTTGTTGGATTTTCTTGGTGGGTTTGTAGATTGTTTGTATGTTGTGTTTCCTCATCAGCTTTCCTATGCGATCAGTGGTTCCCTTGATGTATGGCAGGAACACTTTTCCTCTGGGTGGATCTTCATCTTTACTCTTGTGGCTTGTTCTTGGTCTTTCAGCTCTTCTGATGTCTGAGGTGGAATATCCATTGGCCTGTAGAGCCCAGTTGAGGTGGTTCAGTTCATCTTGGAGGAGGTGGGGTTCGCAGATTCTTTTTGCACGGTCTGCCAAGGCTTTAATGGTGCTTCTTTTTTGACTTGGGTGATGGTTGGAGTTTTTATGTAGATATCTATCTGTGTGTGTGGGTTTTCTGTAAACGGTGTGACCCAATTGTTGATCTGGTTTACGGATGACTAGGACATCTAGAAAAGGCAATCTTCCTTCCTTTTCTTTTTCCATAGTGAACTGGATGTTAGGGTGGATGCTGTTAAGATGTTCCAGGAACCTGTTGAATTCTTCTTCTCCATGGCTCCAAATGGTGAAAGTGTCATCCACATATCTGAACCATATAGTGGGCTTTTTGGTTGCTGTTTCAAGAGCTTGTTTTTCAAATTGTTCCATGTAGAAGTTAGCTATGACTGGGCTGAGAGGGCTCCCCATAGCTACTCCATCTTTCTGTTCGTAGAATTCATTGTCCCACTGAAAATAGCTGGTGGTGAGGCAATGGTGAAACAGCGCCGTGATGTCTTCTGGGAACCTCTGGTTGATGAGTGCCATGGTGTCTGCAACTGGGACCATGGTAAATAGAGACACCACATCGAAGCTGATCAGTATGTCATTTGTATTTAGCTTGAGATTGCTGATTTTTTCAATGAAGTGGGCAGAACTGGATACATCACGGACCATCATCAACCTGACAGACAGACAACTCTCTGAAGACCAAGTATCCATACTAGCGAAAGGAGGAAACTTTGCTGTAACCGCCACCAGGATCCCAGTAGAAAACATCATTGCCAATGTCGAATCAGCAATTTACCGCCTCCCAGAGGAGGAAGCAGAAGAAGTACGAGCGGAAGCAGCAAGGATCCTGAAAAAGGCAAAACTCCCCTCCAGTAACATTACTAGGAAGGAAAGAGAAGCCATTAGAGACCTAAATTCAGATCCTGATATCCTCATTCTGCCAGCAGACAAGGGGAATGCCACAGTCATCATGCATACAGAGCAATACAAGGAGAAGATCAAAAAACTCCTGGACCCTACTATATACAGAAAACTTAAGCAAGACCCAACTTCCAAAATAACCAGAAAAACCAACACTCTAATTAAAAACTCCTCAGTCAACTTCGACATACGACAGCAGCTATGTAAATCGGAAGCCCTTCCACCCAGGCTTTATGGACTCCCCAAAATCCATAAGGACTCCACCCCACTCAGACCAATCGTGAGTGCCATTGGGTCCCCCACATATGACTTAGCCAAATTTCTTGCTGCACAGTTACAAAGCCACATTGGGCTCACAACACACTACATCAAGGACTCAGCCCACTTCATTGAAAAAATCAGCAATCTCAAGCTAAATACAAATGACATACTGATCAGCTTCGATGTGGTGTCTCTATTTACCATGGTCCCAGTTGCAGACACCATGGCACTCATCAACCAGAGGTTCCCAGAAGACATTACGGCGCTGTTTCACCATTGCCTCACCACCAGCTATTTTCAGTGGGACAATGAATTCTACGAACAGAAAGATGGAGTAGCTATGGGGAGCCCTCTCAGCCCAGTCATAGCTAACTTCTACATGGAACAATTTGAAAAACAAGCTCTTGAAACAGCAACCAAAAAGCCCACTATATGGTTCAGATATGTGGATGACACTTTCACCATTTGGAGCCATGGAGAAGAAGAACTCAACAGGTTCCTGGAACATCTTAACAGCATCCACCCTAACATCCAGTTCACTATGGAAAAAGAAAAGGAAGGAAGATTGCCTTTTCTAGATGTCCTAGTCATCCGTAAACCAGATCAACAATTGGGTCACACCGTTTACAGAAAACCCACACACACAGATAGATATCTACATAAAAACTCCAACCATCACCCAAGTCAAAAAAGAAGCACCATTAAAGCCTTGGCAGACCGTGCAAAAAGAATCTGTGAACCCCATCTCCTCCAAGATGAACTGAACCACCTCAACTGGGCTCTACAGGCCAATGGATATTCCACCTCAGACATCAGAAGAGCTGAAAGACCAAGAACAAGCCACAAGAGTAAAGATGAAGATCCACCCAGAGGAAAAGTGTTCCTGCCATACATCAAGGGAACCACTGATCGCATAGGAAAGCTGATGAGGAAACACAACATACAAACAATCTACAAACCCACCAAGAAAATCCAACAAATGCTACGTTCAGCAAAGGACAAGAGGGATCCTCTCACCTCTGCAGGAGTCTACCGTATACCATGCAGCTGTGGACAAGTCTACATAGGGACCACCAAACGCAGCGCCCAAACAAGAATCCAGGAACATGAAAGGCACTGCAGACTACTCCAACCAGAGAAATCAGCCATAGCAGAGCACCTGATGAACCAACCTGGACACAGAATTTTATTTGAGAACACAAAAATGCTGGACCACTCTCACAACCACCATGTCAGACTACACAGAGAAGCCATTGAAATCCACAAACATGTGGACAATTTCAACAGAAAGGAAGAAACCATGAAAATGAACAAAATCTGGCTACCAGTATTAAAAAATTCTAAAATTAAAACAGCAGAGAGAAAAACAGGCAGGGACTTCTAAGCACCTTTCATTAAGAGTTTGCTCCAGGCACAGTCAGCCCATT